>NC_065574.1:24798737-25414975 GCF_937616625.2 Mercurialis annua | reverse complement strand
TCAAGGTTGATACGAAGAAGATTGAGGCGGTTATGGATTGGCAGAGGCCGAGGTCAGTTACCGAGATCAGGAGTTTTCTTGGGTTAGCTGGCTACTGCCGTCGGTTCATGCAGGATTTCTCTCGAATATCTGCACCTTTGACTAAGATAATACAGAAGGGTCTTAAGTTTGAGTGGACCGACTAGTGTGCGGCAAGTTTCGAGAAGCTGAAGGAGATTCCGACTACAGCTCCTGTTTTGGCGTTGCCTTCTGGCATTGCGGGTTTTAATGTGTACTTCGATGCTTCTCGGATTGGCTTAGGTTGCGTGTTGATGCAACATGGACAGGTGATCGCCTATGATTCTCGTCAGCTAAAGAAGCATGAGGTGAATTACCCTACTCATCACTTGGAGTTAGCGGCTGTGGTTTTTGCTCTGAAGATATGGAGGCACTACTTGTACGGTGCGACTTGCGAGATCTTCACTGATCATAAGAGTTTGAAGTACATCTTTGATCAGCGAGAGTTGAATCTAAGACAAAGGAGGTGGCTAGAGTTACTGAAAGACTACGACTGTACTATTCAGTACCATCTTGGCAAGGCTAATGTGGTAGCCGATGCGTTGAGTCGCAAGTCTTCGGGCAGTTTGGCCCATATTTCAGAGGTTGGGCGCAGACCCATGGTTAGAGAGTGGCATGGTTTGATAGCTTCGGGCTACGGTTTTCAGGTTTCTCATAATGGTAGTTTGTTGGCATAGCTGCAGGTGCAACCAGTTTTGATTGATAGGATTAAAGCTTTACAAGCTGAGGATCCACAATTGAAATGGATTATGGATGAGATCCATCTGGATGGGAATTTCGAGTTTGTTTTTGTTGACGGAGTTCTCAGGTTTGGTCCTAGACTGTGCTTTCCGGATTCGGATGGCCTGAGAGACCAGATTTTGGAAGAGGCGCATAGGTCAGCTTATAGTGTTCATCCGGGATCTACCAAGATGTACCATGACCTCAAGGGTATGTATTGGTGGAGCGGAATGAAGAAGGATATTGCATAGTACGTTTCCAAGTGTCTGATTTGCCAGCAGGTGAAGCTGGAACATCAGAGACCTTCAGGCTATCTGCAACCACTACCTATTCCAGTGTGGAACTGAGAGCAGATTGCCATGAATTTTGTGGTTGGTTTACCACGTGCTCGACAGGGGTACGACTCCATCTGAGTGATAGTTGACCGTATGACCAAGTCAGCGCATTTCCCTCCGTTCAAGGTTCCGTATCCTGCTTCGAAGTTGGCTCAGTTGTACATCGATAAGATTGTCAATTTGCATGGTGTACCGGTTTCTATTATATCTGACAGAGGTTCTGTTTTCACTTCAAGGTTTTGGAGAGCGTTACAGGAGTCTTTGGGTTCTCGTTTGGACTTCAGTACAGCTTTTCATCCTCAGATTGACGGTCAGTCTGAGAGGACTATTCAGACGTTGGAGGATATGCTCAGGATGTGCATTCTTGATTTTCAGAGTAGCTGGGATACTCATTTGTCGTTGATTGAATTTTCCTACAACAACAGTTATCATGCGAGCATTGAGATGGCACCTTATGAGGCTTTGTATGGACGCAAGTGTTGATCTCCTATCTGCTGGGAAGAGGTCGGCGAGAGGAAGTTGTCTGGTGCTAAGATTATTCAGGTTACCTCAGAGAAGGTACCGTTGATAAAACAGAGGTTGGAGACAGCTTTTAGTCAGCATAAGAGTTATGCTGATCCGAAGAGAAAAGACATCGAGTTTCAAGTGGGAGACTTTGTGTTTCTTCGGGTTTCGCCTATGAAAGGTGTGGTTCGTTTTGTTGTCAAGGGAAAGTTGGCACCGAGGTACGTTGGTCCTTATGAGATTTCAGAGAGGATTGGAAATGTGGCTTATCGTCTGGTTATGCCGCCAGACATGTCTTTAGTGTATCCTGTATTTCATGTTTCTATGCTGAGGAAGTGCATCTCAGATCCTTCACATGTGATTGTGCCTCAGAGCGTCTAGATTGAGCAGGAGCTGTCCTATGAGGAACAGCCAGTAGAGATTGTCGATACGCAAGTGCGTAGGTTACGGAACAAGGAGATTCCGATGGTCAAAGTTATTTGGCGGAATCAATATGTTGAGGAGTGCACTTGGGAGACGGAGTCCGATATGCGGAAAAGTTATCCTTTCCTTTTTCCTTGAGGTACGTGTATCGTTGCTTATGTGTTTTAATTGTTTGTGCACTTGGTGTGTTGTGATTTTGGTTTGTGATTAAATTCGAGAGCGAATTTTTATTTAGTTGGGGAGAATGTAATATCCCGTGTTTTCAATCGCCATTTCAAGTTAATTTCGGCTCGTTTTCTTGAGGACCGGATTCGTTTCAGACTTGATTCTTGGTTCTTAGTGCGGCGGGGTTCGATTTAGTATCGAACCAGCCCGGCCTAAGCCGGGCTAGCTGGTGTGCGCCCGCATAGAAGCAGTGTGCGCCCGCACACTGTCGGAAATTCCAAGCTGACAGGTCTATTTAAAGACCTGTCATCAGATGTGGTTTATTTTCTGAAACCCTACGTTATTTTCTGAAACCCTAGCCGACCCTTTTTAGAGAAAAACCTTCATAAATTTTCAAAACATCTTTTATTTCCATTCGATCCAAGTTTCGGTAAGTAATCGTTTAACTCTTTTCATTGTTCTTCGTTTCGAAATCGCTTTCATCGACTTAAATGTATGTTTCTCTCCATGCTAGTAATTATCTGAGTTGGGTATTCTTGCTTCGTCCATCCTATTCATTTCCTTCGAATCTCACGTTTCGGAATCACAAAAGGTACGTAAAGATTACTCCGTTTCTTCGCCGTTCGATTTCGACGTGTCTTCCTTGTTACTGCCGTTTTCTTTGGTTTTGATTCGGCTGCCTTAGATAAATTTCTTGTAACCTATGATAAGTAGAATGGAGATTCAATTAATAAGTGTAATTGTTCGTCGTGTTACTACCATTTCGATCCTCCTTTTATCGAATGCTTGTTGCCGCCGTGAAGAGGTCATGGTTTCTATGATAGGTTTTTGTTCTTAACCATGTTAGATTGTGATATTGCCAAGTTCATGTTTATGTTTGTTAAAGGAATCATGCTTCTAGGTTTAATTGATGGTTTCCTGGTAATTCATCGATTGAATTGATAACTTGGGTTTCATGGAATTCTTTATGGCGGGGATGAACATTTATTTGAATGAGGAAGATGGTCAATTGGCCAATATGGTCACTAAGTGTTTTACTTTGAATCATTTGAATCCCTCAAGTTGTGTTATCTATTGTTATTGTTTTAAATTTGAACTTTTAAATTAGGAATGGATTTATTAAACTAGTAAAGTGTAATCGATGAGTATTTTATAACTTAAGTTATAATTACTCGGGTAATTATATAACATTTTGATTAATATGCCAATTTGGCTAGTTTACAATTTAGCCCCTAAATTTTTAAAAAAATTTATTCAAGTTAAGTTTTACCTATAGGATAACTTTTGGATTTTTTTTATCCTATAATTTATTAAATTGAAAACGAATAATTAATTTTGAGTTCGAAAATCAAATTGGCTAAATTACAGTTTAGTCCCTAAACTTTTATAAAATTAAATGGTTAAGTTTTAGTTGTAACTTGGGTTACTTGATTTTGAAGTTATTAAATTCTATTTTAAAAATAGGATATTATTTTATCAAATATTTAATTTGTAAATTCGGGTTTATAAATTTAATAAAGTTTTGGTTTGGGTTAGACTGTGGTCGCCCAACAAGTGGGAAGAAGGTTGGTAGTTTTAAATAACTCGGCTGACTCACTGATATGGATTTTAACTTAGGTTAAAATAAATTGGTTAATAAATTACTCAAATTGTAATTTAATATATATAACTTGTATGGTTGATTTCTATAACTTGGGTTATAGTTTTTATACGTTTTAGTCTCATGTGTTTGATTATACGTTGACGTGTTGTTGTGTGTACTAGTCCTATGTGGTGTCTAGTACTCTTTAGAGTTAGAGTCTAATTTTAATTATGATTTTAATATTTTAATTAGACCCGTCGACTGTTCGTACTTCAGAGGCGAACCAGAGTTAGGTGCTTGTCAGGATCACGTGGATTTAGCAAGCAGTGAGTTTATATCTATATTTACCTCTTTATTAAGCAAATATTATATTTTATATATGTATATGTATAAACAGCTTTTGAACTGTTTTTCGGCATTGTGGATTTGATTTGGAACGTGCTACTCGATGGGCATCATCGGGACTGCGTGCGCACCGGTAATTATTATGGTATTGAGGTAGGTTCCGGATACGTCTCCTGGGCTCACTACTTATTAAGTGGTAGTCGGGGATCGGTTATTGAGATACGTCTCACCGACACGACAATAGATTTAGAATTGTGGTTTAGGGTTTCATTGATAATCCATAATGAAAATGTTTTATTAAACGTTTTAAAGGTTTTTAACTTGATAAATGTAAATGGTTATATAAACTCTACTCAGTAAATCTGATCCGGCTGTTATCCCAAATTTTCCAGGTTTATGATTTGAGTATTGGTCTATTTCCCTTTCTTCATTCTCGGAGGTTCTTTATTTTTTTTTCAGAATAAAAGAGTTGAACTGTTTTAAACTCTTAGACCGCAGTAGTAGTATCAGTATTTATGTCTTAATCTTATACTTTATATTTTAGACTATTGTTTGTTGGATTGGTCCAACTATTATATTATCAGATTTGGCATGATTACAGTATTTATGGTATTTTATATATTACCATGCTGTTGAGATTATTTGAGATAAGCGTACTTTAAATATATGTTCTTTATATGTACTGCAAGACTAGGATGAAGTCTCGGTTGCCCCCGAGCATGTGGTTTTCTGCAGGTACATTGTTTTAACTGTTTAAGTTGGTTATCCGCAAGGCTTGCTACGGGTTTTGGTACAACCATATCCATACCCTAGCACCGGTCACGACTCATGAAAATGGGTCGTGACAAACTTGGTATAAGAGCTTTGGTTTCAAAACAAGGCCTTTTAAATGTTAAATGTTTAATTGGTTGGCATCTTAAGTTGTTAAATTGTCCTAGGAACTACTGCGGAATTAGGATTTAAGGTTTGTCTCTGAAACGTCATCTTTTGTTTTCAAAACTTTCTACCTACTCCAATAGGAATGTCGTGAGTCAGTCGTGTGAATTTAATTGATGTATTTCTTATTATATGGTTGTTTTCACTTGGGTGATTACTTGTTGGCTGATTTGCCATGTTGTGTTTATTTGGTTAAATTTTGTTTGTATTGAGAATTTTTGTTTCATTCTTAGGAATGAATACTCGAACTCGTGTTGCGGCTCAGCAAAATGCTCAGGCTGATGACGCGATCTCTATGGAGGTTGACCAGAATGAACCAGAGGTAAAAGCTGGTAGAGGACTAGCAGGCAGAGGCCTAGCAGGTCGGGGTCAAGCTGGCCGAGGTCGAGGTGGCCGAGGTCAAGCTGGCAGAGGCGTAGGACGTGGTGCTGCAGTGGGTGCTCAAGCTGTTGGTGCAGCGGGACGTGAGGGTCCGAATCGTATATTTCAATTCAAAATTGGAATTCTAACAATTCGGATCTAGAAATTGATCATATCAATAACAAATGGATCATCGTATCATCTAGTAATTAAAAGCACGCATTTAGAAACCGTAAGAAAAATACCTATGTCGATTCTCCAACGATTCTTGTAGTCCCGATAGTACGGCGACCTCAAGCTCGTCCACACGAGTATGCGTCTAATTGAATCCTCGCCTTGAAGTAATCTGCAAGAGTTCCTCTTTCCGAGCAACCCTAAGCTCAAACTCTCACCTCGATTACGTCTTTGCTGGGATGTATGAAAAAACTTTCTCCAACCTTTTCTGTGATTGATGACTACTTGAACTCCTTCAAATATGCTCTCTTAAGTGTGGTGTGTTTAGAATGAGCAAAGGCAACCTCTATTTATAGGGTAGAGCTTTGCTTAAGAATGCAGCACCTCACATGCTAGGTGTCACACACCAAGCAAAGGTGTTGCCACCTTCTGACACGTCGGATGCTAGGTGTCACACATCAAGCATATGTGTTGCCACCATCTTACACATCATATGCTAGGTGTCACACATCAAGTATAGGTGTTTCCACCTTCTGACACGTCGGATGCTAGGTGTCACACACAGAGACATACATGACATCATCACGTGACATCATCGTGACATCATCACGTGACATCATCATATGACATCATCGTGACATCATCACATGACATCATCATGACATCATCACATGACATCATCACATTAACTTGGATAAAATACAATTAGGTGCCTACTAATTTATAACTCTTACAAATTATTCCTGAATTGTATTTGTTTGTTTTATCTTAGATTAGTTTCCTAGATATGCTAGCATCTATATGAAATTGATCTCTTGTAAACTCAATCGGTTGCACACCCTATTGTGTGTGACGAACTAGGTTCACATCTATATGGCAACGAGAGTCATCAGAAACGCCTTTCTTATATTAAATAATTAAATCCCATTAATTATTAATTCTCGTAGATCGTGAATGACGTCTAGCAACATATCACGACCCCCAAATAGATATGAATGTTTCGATGCTTCTTTATGAACCAATGTTCATAATTACCGTACACTCAAAATTCCCTTCATCTAAGATTCTGATCTCGACTAGTGTCACGGTTAAGTCAAACACTGTTTGTCTTGATCATATGACCTCATCTCAGTTCTTATTCTTGATAAATATGACTTCCACTAGAAACAACTTTCTAAGTAAGTCATATACATCTACGCAGGTTTTATCATCCATCAAGAACAATTTGAGATAGCATAGAATCTTTTCTTCGTTCATCCGGAGTGATAAATCGTCTCTTGGTTAAACCCCTATCTCCATATACAACTAACTAGAGCCAACACATCATGCAACCCTAGCTCATGAAAGATCTACGGATAAGGAGTATCAAACTCTAATCACCTATATACAAGATAGTGTCACCGCAAGTCAAAGGACATATGTACAATTATGAAATAGATGACATTAAATTGACCTTGATGAAATACCATGTATAAGTCATCTAGCGTCACTTGTTCGACTCACTCAAACCCTTTGAGTGTCCATATGTTTATTCTGATCCCCATCAAGTAGTATGAGACTCACTGATTCCTATAATTAGTAACTCTTTACTAATCAGGAGAATAAACAGAGGTGACGATCTTTCCGGGATAATGCGATGCCCTTATTCGTAGGACCCCAGTCGTGAACGATTATTTAGATCACTTGTATAATAGAATCTGTCACTCATATTCTCAACGCCTTAAGAATAGATTCTATCACAATGTGATAAGGACAATATGCAATAAATAAACACTTAGTTGATGAGGCATTTAGCTCAAATAAAACATATATATCATTTCCAATGGGATTTTTTTATACAAGTATAAATACAAAATGGCCCTAGGGCATATACTACTAATAATCTCCCACTTGCACTAGTGCCATTAGCTACTATATCTAAGCCCCATCTTCTCAAGATGTAAATCTAATTAACTCTGGGTCATGGGTCAGTGGGTCAGCCGTGTTATCGGCTGATGCTATCTTTTGGAGAGACACATCTCCCTTTCCAACAATCTCTCGGATGATATGATAGCGCCTTTCTATGTGTTTGAATTTCTGGTGAGACCGGGGTTCCTTTGCCTGGGCTATAGCACCATTGTTGTCGCAGAAAAGAGGAACCGCCGACTCAATGGTAGGAACCACACCAAGTTCAGAAACAAACTTCTTAATCCAAACAGCTTCCTTTGCAGCATCTGATGCCGCAATATACTCGGCTTCTGTGGTGGAATCTGCAGTGGTTTCTTGTTTGGAACTCTTCCAACTCACTGCTCCTCCATTACATGTGAATTCGAATCCGGATATAGACTTACGATCGTCTATATCTGATGGAAAATCAGAATCTGTAAAGCCGTCTATTTGTAGATCACCTCCTCCATATGTTAAGATCATATCTTTAGTCTTCTCAAGTACTTAAATATATTCTCAACTGTCATCCAGTGTTCCGAACCTGGATTGGATTGATATCGGCTAGTCAAACTAACCGCATAGGCAATATACGGCCTAGTACACAACATAGCGTACATAAGACTACCAATTTCCAAAGTATATGGTATCTTTGCCATTTCATCTCTTTCCTCAGATGTCTTTGGAGACATATCCTTTGAAAGGTGAATTCCATTCCAAACGGGAATCAGTCCTTTCTTAGAATTTTCCATATTGAACTTCTTCAATATCTTTTCTAAGTAGAGCCTTTGGGAGAGACCTATTATTCTCTTAGATCTATCTCTATAGAGTCTAATACCGAGAATGTAAGTTGCTTCTCCGAGGTCTTACATGGAGAAAGTTTTGGATAACCAAAGCTTTACATAGGTTAACATACCGACATCATTTCCTATTAATAAAATATCATCTACGTACAAGACTAGGAACGTGATTGCGCTCCCACTAACCTTCTTGTAAACACATGGTTCATCTTCGTTTTTGATAAACTCGTAACTCTTTATGACTTCATCAAAACGACGATTCCAGCTTCTCGAAGCTTGCTTCAATCCATATATGGATCGTTTAAGCTTACACACCTTGGAACCTTCGTCGGATTCAAAACCCTTAGGTTGTTCCATATAGATTTCCTCCTCAATATATCCATTAAGGAATGCGGTCTTGACATCTATTTGCCAAACCTCATAATCTAAATCTGCAGCTATGGCAAGAAGAATTTGAATGGACTTAAGCATGGCTACAGGTGAGAAAGTCTCTTCATAATCGACTCCTTGCTTTTGGCGAAACCCTTTCGCAATCAGCCTAGCTTTAAAAGTCTCAACTTTTCCATCAGCACCAATTTTACGCTTGAGGATCCATTTGTTCCCTATTGGTATAATACCATCGGGTGGATCGACTAGCTCCCAAACCTGGTTACTGTACATGGAATCTATTTCGGATTTCATAGCTTCAAGCCATCTTGAAGAATCTATATCACATATGGCTTCCTCATAAGTAGAGGGATAAACAATTTGATCATTTTCTCCATGAATAAACAACTCTTGTATATCATGAAGAAAACCATATCTTTCTGGTTGATGAGATACTCTACTTGATCTTCGAGGTGTTTCTGTAGATTTTACTAATTCCGGTTCACTATGGGTTTGATCAATCTCCATTGTATCATTTTGCTGGTCTTTATACGACTCCTCATCTAATTCTATATTTCTTCCTTTGCCCCCTTCTTGAATAAATTGTTTTTCAAGAAAGACTGCATCCCGACTAACAACAATTGTTTGTTCGGATGGAATATAGAAATAATATCCTAAATTGTCTTTAGGATAACCAACGAATCTTCCCATGATTGATCTTGATTCCAACTTGTCGGTTATCAATTTTTTGATATATGCCGAACATCCCCAAATCTTAATATGCTTAAGACTTGGTTCCTTACCATACCATATCGCATAAGGTATTCTCGGAGCAGATTTAGTTTGTACTCGATTAAGAATATAATTTGCACTAAGAAGTGCATGACCCCATAATGATATTGGTAAATCAGTATAGCACATCATTGATCGTACCATGTCTAACAATGTACGATTCCTCCGTTCCGATACACCATTCAACTATGGTGTTCCAGGAGGAGTCAATTGGGAAATAATACCGCATTCTTTTAAGAATGTACCAAATTCTGTACTCAAGTATTCACCTCCTCGATCAGATCGAAGAATTTTAATACTTTTTCCAATTTGGTTTTCTACTTCATTTTTGAAGTCTTTAAATTTTTCAAAAGCTTCACTCTTGTTCTTCATAAGAACAACATACCCATACCGTTATAAATCATCAGTGAAGGTAATGAAGTATGAATAACCACCTCGTGCCATTTCTTTAAATGGACCACATACATCACTATGTATGATTTCCAAAACATCTTTGGCTCTACCACTTTGTCCCACAAAGGGTGATCGGGTCATCTTGCCTTTAAGACATGACTCACAAGTTTAAATTGATGCGGAATCAAGATTACTCAAGATTCATATCTTATCCAACTTGTTAAGTCTATCTTCCGCAATATGTCCTAATCGTAAGTGTCAAAGTTGTTTCGAGGTTCGATCACTGACGATATTAATTTCTTAAACATTATTTGTATTGTGAACAACTTCATTTAAGTAATAAAGACCATTTTTTACATAACCATAACCAAGGATTTCATTATTATAGATAATTTTACAAACATCCTTTGTAAATAGGAAATCATATCCTAATCTTGTCATACAAGAAATGGACATGATATTTCTATAAGCGTTTGGTAAGTACAAAATATTGTTCAAATACAAAACATGTTTATACAACAAAATAGAAGATGATCCTATAGCTTTAGCCGCAACGTTTGCGTTATTTACAAGCTTCAAGATGACTTCGTCCTTGTCCAACTTCCTCTCATTTGCTAGATCCTGTAAGAATGAACAAATGTGAGAACTAGCTCCGATATCTAATACCCAAGCTTTGGACGAGCTATCGTTATCGGAATGGAAATAACAAGAAATTGACACACCCTTACCGGGATTTTCATTCTTCTTGTTCTTGCCCTTGGATTCCATATACTTGGGGAAATTTTGTTTCCAATGTCTCTCGCCTTCACAAAAGCAACACTTTCCTTTGTTCTCCGAGGTGCCCTTCTTTTTTGCAATGGCCTTTTGGGCCTTCAAAAGATTCTTCTTAGTTTTCTTCTTCTTAGTCTTATTAGAAGAAGCAACCACAAGAGAAACTTCCTTTCACTTAACATTATTCTTTTCAGCAGTTATCAACATATTTGATAACTCAGCAAGTATACATTCTATCCGATTCATATAGTAATTCTTGATGAAATTACCATACGACTCCGGAAGGGATTGAAGGATCATATCCGTTTGGAGATTGAAGTCCATGATGAAGTCTAGACCCTCTAGCCATTCGATACATCGAATCATCATGTTCACATGTTCTCCAATACCCTTTCCCTCAGAATGCTTCGCCCGAAATAATTGCTTAGATATCTCATATCTAGCAAAACGACTTGATTCACCATACAACTCTTGTAAGTGAAACAATATTTCGCGAGCTCTCGGATATTTCTCGTGTTGCTTTTGCAACTCGTTATTCATAGATGCCAACATATAGCACTTGCCTTGTTCGTCATCTAACTTCCACTTGCGCAATGCCTCATGTTCCTCGGGAGGTGCCTAAATTGGCAATGGTCCCGGAACATTTGTCTCAAGAACATATGCTATATGTTCACTTGCAAGAACTATTTGAGATTTCTTAACCAATCAACAAAGTTAGGACCCACTAAGCGATTATTGTCGAGAATGCTACTTAACGGATTCGATTTCATCTTATCTTATCAACCTATAGATAGCAAAGATCTTTAATTAGTATTATTGTCTTATATATTTAAACCATGATGATTTGGTCTTTATCAAAATGGCCTCCCACTATCTTTTTCGAATCCTACACTTCCAAAATAGGAAACATAAATCTTTGTTGGAAAAGATTTCAAGCGAGTGATTGAATTCTTATGGTCATTGTTCTTTCCCTCAGGTACGCCTAATTGCCGTTATTGGGATCACAATGCACTACAAGTGAACAACATTTGTTCATCTTATCTCATATGAGGTTCAATCATTACAAGCTCCTAATGTATTCAACCTCAGATACCCATTGTCGTTATTGGGTTTCAGCATTAGTTAAGTTTAACCCATTGAATCAACTAAGATGTATCAGTTTGAATAATACACGACTCAGGTACGCCTAATTGTCGTTATTGCCGTGTACTATATCGATACACCCGTAACATCTCATGTTTAACAATAAACTCAACAACAGCCTCTTGACGATATCATCTCACCCCTATGTATCCATAGCCGACAAGATGATTACTCAAAGCGTGTTATTTTATTGCTCCAATGGAGAGCCATTGATAAATCAATTTAATGATTAATCAATATAAACTTAATCTTTTAACTTTTAGGAAGATTTCTTAGAGTTTTCAGTTATTCCGGTCTCACTAAGCAAACAACACATTTTAGCATGCATCTCATACATATTAAAGCTAAAATGAATCATGCAATCACACATGTATGATCATGGACTTTCTAGGTCTCATTCTTTAGCCACAAAAGAATGAGCAAACTATTACTTGTTCCACATGTTTTGTTGATGACAATATAATGCACAAGCGAGTCACGCATTGTGTTAAATAATCACATTAGAAAAATACCCAAGATAGATTGGAGGGTCACGAGCGGACCACTTAAGTACCATTCTCCTACACAGAATTTAATCAAATGTAATTAATGTCACAATACCGTTTGTTCGTTTTTGCAAACAAGACCTAAGCCCTTGGAAATATAAATTACATGCCAATTAATAATTCCTAAGTCCATGATTATTAATACATGCATTCAATCGTAAAGCTTTAATACTTGCTGATACGGTGGCTCTGATAACACTGTTGGTGCAGCGGGACGTGAGGGTCCGAATCGTATATTTCAATTCAAAATTGGAATTCCAACAATTCGGATCCAGAAATTGATCATATCAATAACAAATGGATCGTCGTATCATCTAGTAATTAAAACACGCATTTAGAAACCGTAAGAAGAATACCTATGTCGATTCTCCAACGATTCTTGTAGTCCCGATAGTACGGCAACCTCAAGCTCGTCCACACGAGTATGCGTCCGATTGAATCCTCACCTTGAAGTAATCTGCAAGAGTTCCTCTTGCCGAGCAACCCTAAGCTCAAACTCTCGCCTCGATTACGTCTTTACTGGGATGTATGAAAAAAATTTTCCAAGCTTTTCTGTGATTGATGACTACTTGAATCCTTCAAATATGCTCTCTTAAGTGTGGTGTGTTTAGAATGAGCAAAGGCAACCTCTATTTATAGGGTAGAGCTTTTCTTAAGAATGCAACACCTCACATGCTAGGTGTCACACACCAAGCAAAGGTGTTGCCACCTTCTGACACGTCGGATGCCAGGTGTCACACATCAAGCATAGGTGTTGCCACCATCTGACACATCATATGGTAGGTGTCACACATCAAGCATAGGTGTTGCCACCTTCTGACACGACGGATGCTAGGTGTCACACACAAAGACATACATGACATCATCACGTGACATCATCGTATGACATCATCGTGACATCTTAACATGACATCATCATGACATCATCACATGACATCATCGTGACATCATCATATGACATCATCACATGACATCATCACATGACATCATCGTGACATCATCATATGACATCATCACATTAACTTGGATAAAATACAATTTGGTGCCTACTAATTTATAACTCGTACAAATTATTCCCGAATTGCATTTGTTTGTTTTATCTTAGATTAATTTCCGAGATATGCTAGTATCTATATGAAATCGATCTCTCGTAAACTCAATCGGTTGCACACCCTATTGTGCGTGACTAACTAGGTTCACATCTATATGGCAACGAGAGTCATAAGAAACGCCTTTCTTATATTAAATAATTAAATCCCATTAATTATTAATTCTCGTAGATCGTGAGTGACGTCTAGCAACATATCACGACCCCCAAATAGATATGAATAATTCGATGCATTCCTTATGAACCAATGTTCATAATTACCATACACTCAAAATTCCCTTCATCTAAGATTCTGATCTCGACTAGTGTCACGGTTAAGTCAAACACTGTTTGTCTTGATCATATGACCTCATCGCAGTTCTTATTCTTGATAAATATGACTTCCACTAGAAACAACTTTCTAAGTAAGTCATATACACCTGCACAGGTTTTATCATCCATCAAGAACAATTTGAGATAGCATAGAATCTTTTCTCCATTCATCCGGAGTGATAAATCCTCTCTTGGTTAAACCCCTATCTCCATATACAACTAACTAGAGCCAACACATCCTACGACCCTAGCTCATGAAAGATCTAGGGATAAGGAGTATCTGTTGGGTTTTATAGGTTCATAACGCAGCGGAATTTCAAAAATTTATCTAAAAACCCAAACCAAGATCCATGTAATTCGAATTAACAGAATAATTACTTACTTGTATGTCGAATTCAACAGCAATGTAGGAAGGAAGGAGGTGGTTCACTTTGGTGATACCTGGCCTCGGATCAGAAACGCCTCCAAAAGAACGCGTCCTCTACGAGTATCCACACGAACAGACCTTAGCCAAAACTAGTGCTTGAGTGCTAGCACTATTGCTTCACAAGCAATTTCGAATTTTAGTGATTTAGTGAATATTGAATTTCGTGATTCTCAAACCAATTGCTTAATGAGTATTTATAGTGATAAATAACACTAGGGTTTGAGACAAATTCGAATGTCAATCTCATTGCAATTCTACAAGTTTATGTTTATCAAAAACTCATTTTTGATAATTATCCATATATATATTAATTACTATATTTATTATCTTCCAAAAATAATAAATTAAGGAAAACACTTATCCTTAAATTTCGAATTAATATATATATTTATTAATATATATATCACGAATTATATATATATATATATATATATATATATATATATAATTAATCACTTAATCACATTGGGCTTGTACAACCCATAACTGTTTTGGGCCTGTTCTTAGTGTGCGACCCTGTAGGTTCATATAACGTTGACAGTAGGCTCGAAATCCCTATTTCAGCCCACAAGTCATAAGTGGCCTCTAGCAAGACATTATGACTACCCAAGTTATATGAATATCGATAATCCGATTTAACCATTTACAATAATATTTTAATCCCTTTGTCTCTCGATATCCAGATTGAATATAAGGCATAGTTATGTCATCCTTATAACATTCAATCATTAGTTTCTTGACTCTAAGTAGACTGAAAATGATAACTTCTTATCAATTAGCATGGCCATGCATTTTCTTCAGTCTATCTTCTTCAAGGGTCCCATAGATATCTTACTCAAATAAATGAGGGACAAATTCCTTCTCAGTCACTCACATTTCTCACATAGTTACTTTCATATCCAATGACAGTCTATTCCATTATCCTGTTAAAGATAATGTAAGACTGTATCAAAATATGAAATAGCTATGCAGAAATCCATGATGATTTCAAGGTCAAAGGATTATACTAATAGAACTGTAATGAGAATTACTTATGACAGTGATCTATGTAGTATTCTCACAGTGGGTCATCCAGTGCCTTATTTCTCAAATAGCACCTATGATTTGACTTAATATCTCATATACATGATTAGTAAAACATAATCATCAGTCAACATCATACTAGTGTCAATGTTCTATTAAGACTAGGGATAGATGGTATATAATTCTTTTATTAAACCTAAGGGTTCTACTATCATGTCACATACTCGATGACCTTAGAAAGAATTAACCATTCAAGTATTTTAATCATTAATATAAAATGATAAAAACTGCCAATCAATAAATAATAAAATGATAAAGTCAAAACATGGTCAAACATGATTGACCTAGTGCATATCACTAACAATCTCCCACTTGCACTAGGCCCAATCTACATTAAATCTAATTCCCATGGACCTAGTATGACTCTCATGCTTAGGCTGTGGAAGAGCCTTAGTTAGCGGATCAGCAACATTATCATTTGTCGAAACTCTGCATATCTTCACGTCTCCTCTCTCAATGATTTCTCGAATGAGATGATAACGTCTAAGTATGTGTTTGGATCGCTGATGTGATCTGGGCTCCTTTGCTTGTGCTATGGCCCCATTGTTATCACATAACAAGTTCACTGGATCGGATATACTAGGAACAACTACTAATCCAGTTATGAACTTTTTGATCCAAACAGCCTCCTTAGCTGCGTCTGAAGCAGCTATATACTCATCTTCTGTTGTAGAATCAGCAACGGTGTCCTGCTTCGAGCTCTTCCAGCTGAAAGCACCTCCATTCAAACAAAACACATATCCTGACTGTGATTTATAATCATCAATGTCAGTTTGGAAGCTAGCGTCTGTGTAACCCTTTACAATCAGCTCATCTTCCTGACCACCATATAGCAAGAATGCATCCTTGGTTCATCTCAAGTACTTAAGGATGTTCTTAACTGCTGCCCAGTGACTTTCTCCTGGATTTGACTGGTATCTGCTCGTTGTACTCAAAGCATACGAGACATCAGGTCGAGTGCACAACATTGCATACATGATAGATCCAATAGCAGAAGCATATGGAATCTTACTCATGCGGTCTCGCTCATCCTGTGTCTTAGGACACTGAGTCTTGCTGAGACTGATGCCATGTGACATTGGCAAGAATCCTCTCTTGGAGTCTTGCATACTAAACCTGTTTAATACCTTATCAACATAAGTGCTTTGACTTAGGCCAATGAGTCTTATAGATCTATCTCTATAGATCTTGATGCCTAATATATAAGCAGCATCGCCTAAGTCTTTCATTGAAAAACACTTCCCTAACCATGATTTAACATTTTGCAGTATGGGAATGTCGTTTCCAATGAGTAGTATGTCATCAACATAAAGCACTAAGAAAACAATCGCGCTCCCACTAACCTTCTTGTATACACAAGGTTCATCTTCATTCTTGATGAATCCAAACTCTTTGATTGCTTCATCAAAACGAAGATTCCAACTCCGAGAAGCTTGCTTTAATCCATAAATGGATTTTTGAAGCTTGCAAACCTTTCCAGAATTCTCTGGACTGGCAAAACCCTCAGGTTGTGTCATGTACACATCCTCAAGTAAGTTTCCATTAAGAAACGTTGTTTTGACATCCATTTGCCATATCTCATAGTCATAATATGCAGCTATGGCAAGGAGAATTCGAATGGATTTGAGCATAGCAACTGGTGAAAAGGTTTCATCATAGTCTATACCATGTATTTGTCTGAAACCTTTTGCAACTAGTCTTGCTTTATAGGTATGCACATTGCCATCCATGTCAGTCTTCATTTTGAAGACCCATTTGCACCCAATGGTTTTTACACCATCCGTTGGGTCAATCAAGGTCCAAACTTGATTATCATACATGGATTGCATTTCAGATCTCATGGCTTCGAGCCATTTTTCAGAGTCAGGACTATTTATGGCCTCTTGATAGGATGTGGGTTCTTCTTGATCCACAATCATCATATCATTGTTCTCAGTAATGAGAAATCCATATCTCATAGGATTATGACGTGTCCTATCAGACCTCCTTTGGCCTTGTGGTACTTGTACTGGTTCAGCAATTGTTTGTTGATTCTTTTGAGGTTCCAAACATGGTACAATGCTATTTTGTGGTTCTTGAATTTCTTCAAGTTGTACTGTACTCCCACTGGTTCCTTTGGAAATAAATTCTTTTTCCAAAAAGATACCATTTCGAGCAACAAACACTTTGTTCTCATAAGCATTGTAGAAGTAATATCCTTTAGTTTCTTTAGGATATCCTAAAAAAAGGCATTTGTCAGATTTGGGTGCTAATTTATCTGAAATTAGTCGCTTCACATAAGCTTGACATCCCCAAATCTTAAGAAAAGACAAACTAGAAGTTTTTCCAGTCCATATCTCATATGGTGTCTTTTCAACTGCCTTTGATGGAACTCTATTCAAAATGAATGCAGCGGTTTCTAAAGCATAACCCCAAAATGAGATTGGAAGATCAGTTTGACTCATCATTGATCGAACCATATCCAATAGAGTTCGATTTCTCCGTTCAGACACACCATTCCATTGTGGTGTTCCAGGTGGAGTCAATTGAGAAACGATCCCACAATCTCTTAGATGATCTATAAATTCTTGGCTTAAATATTCACCACCTCGATCAGATCTTAGTGTTTTAATATTTTTACCAAGTTGATTTTGTACTTCATTCTTAAATATTTTGAACTTTTCAAAAGATTCAGATTTATGTTTCATCAGATAAACATAACCATATCTACTGAGATCATCAGTAAAAGTAATGAAGTACTGAAATCCACCTCTAGCATTTGTACTTAATGGACCACATACATCTGTATGTATAAGGCACAATAAGTTTTTAGCTCTTTCACCTTGTCCAATAAAAGGTGTTTTTGTCATTTTGCCCATTAGACAAGATTCACATGTTTCAAATGATTCATAATCAAATGAATTCAAAAGTCCATCTCTTTGAAGTTTTGATATGCGTTTCTCATTTATATGGCCTAAACGAAAATGCCAGAGATAAGTAGAGTTTAAATCATTTGACTTAAACTTCTTAGCATTGATGTTATAGATTGATTTTTCATTAGTGTCTTCAACATTTAAAATATAAAGACCACTACTGCGTGGAGCATATCCATAAAGAATGTTATTATGCGAAATACTGCATTTATTATTCCTAATAATAAATTCAAAACCATCCTTGTCCAAACAAGAAACAGAAATAATATTCCTACACATGGTAGGTACATAATAACAATTGTTCAAAGATAAAATAAGTCCACTAGGCAAAGATAATTCATAAGTCCCTACAGCTAAAGCAGCAACTCTTGCTCCATTGCCAACTCGTAGGTCCACTTCGCCTTTTGTCAAACTTCTACTCCTTTTGAGACCCTGCACATTAGTACAAATGTGAGTTCCAGATCCAGTATCTAATACCCATGAATCAGAAGTAGAAAGATTAATTTCTATAACATGAATACTTGAAGTGGTAGTCTCACTACCCTTGTTCTTCTTCAGATCATCCAGATATTTCTTGCAATTCCTTTTCCAATGTCCAGGTTCCTTGCAGAAAAAGCAAGTTCCTTCCTTTGGCGGTTTTGCTTTGGGTTCATCCTTGGTCTTGGGCTTGGACTTGGGTTTAGACTTCTTGAAAGCCTTTCCCTTGCCCTTACCAGACCTTTTCATACCCCTTCCCTTGTTGACCATAAGAACATCCTTAATCTCATTCTTGATGTTCTTTTCAGCAGTTTGAAGCATCCCATGCAACTCTGTGGTGGTCTTCTCCATATTATGCATATTGAAGTTCATGATGAAACCATCATAAGCCTCAGGCAAAGATTGGAGAATAATGTCTGTAGCCAACTCTTGGGCAATTGGGAGACCGAGCCTGTCCAAATGTTCAAGATGACCCTTCATCTTCAAAACATGAGGACTAACTGAGCCGCTAGTAGTCAACTTGCAAGAAAGCAAATCCTTGATGGTATTGAACCTTTCAATTCTTGCTCTCTCTTGGAACATTTCCATGAGATCAGTAATCATGGTGTTTGCATCCAATTCCATCATTTGCTTTTGGAGTTCATTCTCCATGCATCCAAGCATAATGCAAGTGACATCAGTAGAGTCATTGAGATGCTTCGTATAAGCATCTCTTTGAGCTCTAGTAGCAGCAGGAGCTGGCTCCTCAGGGAGGGGTTGATCAAGGATATATTCCTTTCTTTCTTGCCTAAGAACAATTCTTAGTTTTCTGTACCAGTCCAGAAAGTTAGTGCCATTGAGCTTATCCTTCTCAAGGATTGATCGCACTGATGAAGTAGGTGTAGTGTTTGTAGCCATCTCTACAACAATAAATATACAAGTAGCATTTAATAAAAGGCACAATAAAATTCCCACAACATATATCCATAATTCATATAAAAACCCTTAATGTTAATTTCAACAATTGAAAAATAATAGTGGGACAAGATCCATATTTCACCCTACTTCAAGTAAGCTTTGGCTTATCACTTTAAGTGTGGTTTATTTAGGTAGGTAACACTTTACCAATTACATCTCATGCAATTCTTGAACATAGAATATTAACATCACATGTAGTCTTGATATTCTATCTTATACCCTAGGTTCAAAACTATTTTGATAACCTAGTTAAGTCTAACCAAATCAAACATATGGATATCACTTTTATCCAACTTATCTTACTTAGATGACTTTATACATCATGCTTTGGCATAGCCTATACATAGCAATCTAAGTCTTGATAAGTGTTATTACAATGGGAGGTATATTGAAGACTTAATATTAAATAAGGGTTTGTTATTTATCCTATTTAGTTATCCTATCTTATCACATGTAAAATAATCATGCAAAGCATATAACCAATAAGATAAACATTAAAAACATATTATTTTACTATTTTAAATCATATTTAACAACAATCATATAAATATGTTATTCATGAAAATTTAAATCATATTTAAAATTTATCATTAAAGTATTAAAATAAAATACATGACAAAAACACGCCGACTTAAAAGGATAACGGTCCTTAATGGGGTGTATCAGCGGGGTCCAAGGGGCGCGGCCCCTTGGCGGGGTCTGGGGGCAGCGCCCCCAACGGGGTCCAAGGGGCAGCGCCCCTGGCGGAGCCCGGGGGCAGAGCCCCCGGCGGTGGTCCCGTTAGTCGGTTTTTTTTAATATGTTCAAAACAGAATTAAAATTTCTTTATCCGAAATCAATAATCTTAACTGATTACGGTTTATTTTAATATGTTCAAAACAGATTAAAATAACCCCAAAACCCTAATTACTGCATCTTAAAAACTGTTCAGAAACAATTTATTTAACACTTAAATAACAACAGTTTCATTAATTCGGCTCATAGCAGAATTAAATACAGTTTTATAAATTATGTTCATAACATAATTAAACACAGTTTTCTCAATAGAATTAAAACAGTTTCACAAACAGTTTACTGATCCTATTTAAAACAGAATTACTAATAGAATCAAAACACTTTCACAAACAGTTTACTAATCCTATTCAAAACAGAATTACTAATAGAATTAAAACAGTTTCACAAACAGTTTACTAATCCTATTCAAAACAGAATTACTAATAGAATTAAAACCAGTTTCACAAACAGTTTACTAATCCTATTCAAAAACAGTTTTCCTAATAGAATTAGAACAGTTTCATAAACAGTTTACTAATCCTTATTCAAAAACAGTTTTATTATTTTGTTTCCCCTTTTCTTATCAATTCGTATGAACATTAACACTACGAAACCTTTAATCAAATTAAAACGTAATATTAATTTAGAACAGTATATTCGAAGTTTTAATCACATTAAACGATTAATCAAATTAATTCTTTATACTATTTTTCATACAATTAATCACATAAACGTTTTATTTATAATTACAACGAATTATAATTCCTTCAAAAACAATTTCGAAAAACAACCCCTTTTTCAAAACAGAACATACAATAAGCATATATCACATATATACTCAGAATCTAATTAATCAAATTACAAGCAGCTCCGATACCACTGTTGGGTTTTATAGGTTCATAACGCAGCGGAATTTCAAAAATTTATCTAAAAACCCAAACCAAGATCCATGTAATTTGAATTAACAGAATAATTACTTACTTGTATGTCGAATTCAACAGCAATGTAGGAAGGAAGGAGGTGGTTCACTTTGGTGATACCTGGCCTCGGATCAGAAACGCCTCCAAAAGAACGCGTCCTCTACGAGTATCCACACGAACAGACCTTAGCCAAAACTAGTGCTTGTGTGCTAGCACTATTGCTTCACAAGCAATTTCGAATTTTAGTGATTTAGTGAATAATGAATTTCGTGATTCTCAAACCAATTGCTTAATGAGTATTTATAGTGATAAATAACACTAGGGTTTGAGACAAATTCGAATTTCAATCTCATTGCAATTCTACAAGTTTATGTTTATCAAAAACTCCTTTTTGATAATTATCCATATATATATTAATTACTATATTTATTATCTTCCAAAAATAATAAATTAAGGAAAACACTTATCCTTAAATTTCGAATTAATATATATATTTATTAATATATATATATTACGAATTATATATATATATATATATATATATATATATATATATATATATATATATAATTAATCACATTGGGCTTGTACAACCCATAACTGTTTTGGGCCTGTTCTTAGTGTGCGACCCTGTAGGTTCATATAACGTTGACAGTAGGCTCGAAATCCCTATTTCAGCCCACAAGTCATAAGTGGCCTCTAGCAAGACATTATGACTACCCAAGTTATATGAATATCGATAATCCGATTTAACCATTTACAATAATATTTTAATCCCTTTGTCTCTCGATATCCAGATTGAATATAAGACATAGTTATGTCATCCTTATAACATTCAATCATTAGTTTCTTGACTCTAAGTAGACTGAAAATGATAACTTCTTATCAATTAGCATGGCCATGCATTTTCTTCAGTCTATCTTCTTCAAGGGGCCCATAGATATCTTACTCAAATAAATGAGGGACAAATTCCTTCTCAGTCACTCACATTTCTCACATAGTTACTTTCATATCCAATGACAGTCTATTCCATTATCCTGTTAAAGATAATGTAAGACTGTATCAAAATATGAAATAACTATGTAGAAATCCATGATGATTTCAAGGTCAAAGGATTATACTAATAGAACTGTAATGAGAATTACTTATGACAGTGATCTATGTAGTATTCTCACAGTGGGTCATCCAGTGCCTTATTTCTCAAATAGCACCTATGATTTGACTTAATATCTCATATACATGATTAGTAAAATATAATCATCAGTCAACATCATACTAGTCTCAATGTTCTATTAAGACTAGGGATAGATGGTATATAATTCTTTTATTAAACCTAAGGGTTCTACTATCAAGTCACATACTCGATGACCTTAGAAAGAATTAACCATTCAAGTATTTTAATCATTAATATAAAATGATAAAAACTGCCAATCAATAAATAATAAAATGATAAAGTCAAAACATGGTCAAACATGATTGACCTAGTGCATATCACTAACAGTATCAAACTCTAATCACCTATATACAAGATAGTGTCACCGCAAGTCAAAGGACATATGTACAATTATGAAATAGATGACATTAAATTGACTTTGATGAAATACCATGTATAAGTAATCTAGCGTCATTAATTTGTTCGACACACTCAAACCCTTTGAGTGTCCATATGTTTATTCTGATCCCCATCAAGTAGTATGAGACTCACTGCTTCCTATAATTAGTAACTCTTTATTAATCAGGAGAATAAATAGAGGTGACGATCTTTCCGGGATAATGCAATGCCCTTATTCGTAGGACCCCATCGATCGTGAATGGTTAGTTAGATCACTTGAATAATAGAATCTGTCACTCATATTCTCAACGCCTTAAGAATAGATTCTATCACAATGTGATAAGGAGAATATGCAATAAATAAACACTTAGTTGATGAGGCACTTAGTTCAAATAAAACATATATATCATTGCCAATGGGATTTGTTTATACAAGTATAAATACAAAATGGCCCTAGGGCATATACTACTAACACAAGCACCAGGTGCGGCACAACCTTAGTTGGACGATTTTGACTTCAACACGTTTTTGGCTGGAGTTGCTGCTTTACAACTCAACCAGGTTCAGCTGCAAGCGGGTCAGGTCGCTATGCAGGATCATTAAGCGGTTTTGGGTCAGATAGTTCAGTAGCAGCAACCACGGGCTGGTGGTGCAGCAGTTGGTGGTGTCGGAACCACTGACAGGGATTTGGTTTTGGCTTATATGAGGCTGAAGCCAACTGAGTTTGACAATTCTGGAGACACGTTGGACTTTCTCGCGAAGGTTGAGCAGAATGCTCGGCGACTACAGGCTACTGAGCGTCAGACCGTCGTTCTAGTCGAGATGTGTATGAAGGGTTCAGCTTGGGGACTGGTTTCATAGATCTGTTCATGCAGACATGGCTACTATCTCTTGGGCTCAATTTGTGGAGAGGTTCAGAGCTTTCTTCTTTCCGTTTTCTGTGACAGAGGGTCATAGAGACAGATTTCTTACGCTCGCTAGGGATGATATGACGGTATCTGAGTACACGACGGAATTCATGACGTTGGGACGGTTCGCTCCAGACTTGCAGACAGATTTGCAAAGAGTGAACGACATATATGTAAAGGGCTTAAGGCGCGATTTTGTGAGTTTGCTGACTGAGACACGCAGAGACTTTACAGACGTAGTGGAGAGTGCTTGTCGTCTGGAGAGCTCATTGGTGCAGTTTGGGGAGATTTCTGGTTCTTCTCAGACTAAGAAGTCTTTTAGCCCTGGACAGCAGAGTGGTGGTTGTAGCTACCAATCGACACCTTCTCAGTACAAGAACAAGAAGAGGGGTGTCAAGAAGAGTTATCAGCGTTACACCTACAATTCCGGCAACAGCGGTACCAGCGTAGTGTTGGGCGCGGTAACAGTGGAGGTGCTAGTTTTCCTTTTTTCCAAAATTGTAGACGTCGACATCCAGGCGAGTATCGTTTAGCACCAGGGGGTTGTTTTACTTGTGGCAGGCCGGGTCACTTTGCCAGAGAGTGTCAGGCATCTGGGCAGCAGGTGTCGGCAACTAGTGTTGCTCAGCCATTCTATCAGAGTCAGAGACCAGGGTTCTGTGCACCTGCAGGGTTTTCTCAACCTGCCGCTTCTTTCTGTGGCCAGCGGGGCCGAGGTTCTGGATGGCGTGGTTTTGGAGGCCGTGGAAACGGCGGTAGAGGTTCTAGCAACTATGGTACTGAACAGAGTTCTCAGCAGCAGAGTCAGGGTCAGGTCAGAGTTTTCGCCTTGACTCCTCAGGATGCTTTTGCATCTAACGCAGTGGTGCAAGGTACTATTCAGATTGCTTTTGTAGATGCTCTTGTTTTATTTGATGCGGGTGCAACCCAATCCTTTGTGTCTACTTATTTTGCTGCTAAGTTGGGTGTAACACCAACAAGTTTGTGTGAACCTTTATCTGTTTCTACTCCCTTGTCTGACTGTGTGGTGGTGGACGTTGTGTATCCATCGTATTCCGTGGTTATCCATGGAAGAGACTTGCATGCTGATTTGGTTGTGTTGGATGTACTATCATTTGACGTGATTTTGGGGATGGATTGGCTGGCACGCCATTATGCTTCGATCGACTATCTAGGAAAGTCAGTTGAGTTTCGGATTCCAGGTGATCTGCCTTTTCTTTCCAATGGGAGAAGGCAGAGACACTGAAAAATCTGATTTCTGCGATCAAGGCAAAACGAATGATGAGTAAGGGTTGTCAAGCTTTCTTAGCTGTGGTTTGAGATGTGGATGGTGAGGTGGGCAGTATGAACACTGTCCCTATAGTGAATGAGTTCACTGACGTTTTTCCAAAGGAGTTGCCTGGATTACCACCTGATCGAGAAATCGAGTTCTGCATTGACGTTGTTCTTGGAACTGAACCTATTTCGATACCGCCATATCGGATGGCTCCTGCTGAGCTGAAGGAGTTAAAAGAGCAGTTGCAAGAACTGTTAGACAGTGGTTTCATCAGACCGAGTACTTCTCCTTGGGGTGCTCTAGTTCTGTTTGTTAAGAAGAAGGACGGTTCTTTTAGCTTTGTATCGACTTGTTTGATCAGTTGCAGGGTGCGAAGTGCTTTTCCAAGATTATATTGAGATCCGGGTATCATCAACTTTGGATTCGAGACGTCGATGTACCTAAGACTGCTTTCAAAAGGCGTTATGGGCATTTCGAGTTTCTGGTCATGTCGTTTGGGTTTACTAACACACCAGCAGCATTTATGGACATGATGAATCGGGTTTTCAAGCCGTTTTTAGATCAGTTTGTAATCGTCTTCATTGACGGCATCCTGATTTATTCTCGGAGTGAGGAGGAGCATGCTTATCACTTGAGGACTATACTACAGACCTTGCGAGAGCATCAGTTGTATACTAAGTTCTCAAAGTGCGAGTTTTGTTTAGAACAGGTTACCTTCTTAGGACACATTGTGTTGAAGGATGGGATCAAGGTTGATCCGAACAAGATTGAGGCGATTATGGATTGGCAGAGGCCGAGGTCAGTTACCGAGATCAAGAGTTTTCTTGGGTTAGCTGACTACTACCGTTGGTTCGTGCAGTATTTCTCTCGAATATCTGCACCTTTGACTAAACTAACACAGAAGGGTGTTAAGTTTGAGTGGACCGACAAGTGTGAGGCAAGTTTCGAGAAGCTGAAGGAGATTCTGACTACAGCTCCTGTTTTGGCGTTGCCTTCTGGCATTGAGGGTTTTAATGTGTACTGCGATGCTTCTCAAATTGGCTTAGGTTGCGTGTTGATGCAACATGGACAGGTGATTGCCTATGCTTCTCGTCAGCTAAAGAAGCACGAGGTGAATTACCCTATTCATGACTTGGAGTTAGCGGCTGTGGTTTTTGCTCTGAAGATCTGGAGGCACTTCTTGTACGGTGCAACTTGCGAGATCTTCACTGATAATAAGAGTCTGAAGTACATCTTTGATCAGCAAGAGTTGAATCTGAGACAGAGGAGGTGGCTAGAGTTGCTGAAAGACTACGACTGTACTATTCAGTACAATCCTGGCAAGGCTAATTTGGTAGCCGATGATTGAGTCGCAATTCTTCGGGCAGTTTGGCCCATATTTCTTAGGTTGGGCGCAGACCCATGGTTAGAGAGTGGCATGGTTTGATAGCTTGGGGCTAAGGTTTTCAGGTTTCTCATAATGGTAGTTGTTGGCATAGCTGCAGGTGCAACCAGTTTTGATTGATAGGATTAAAACTTTACAAGCTGAGGATCCACAATTGAAATGGATTATGGATGAGATCCATCTGGATGGGAATTTCGAGTTTGTTTTTGTTGACGGAGTTCTCAGGTTTGGTTCTAGACTGTGCGTTCCGGATTCGGATGGCCTGAGAGACCAGATTTTGGAGGAGGCGCATAGGTCAGCATATAGTGTTCATCCGGGATCTACCAAGATGTACCATGACCTCAAGGGTACGTATTGGTGGAGCGGAATGAAGAAGGATGTTGCAGAGTACATTTCCAAGTGTCTGATTTGCCAGCAGGTGAAGCTGGAACATCAGAGACCTTCTGGCTATCTGCAGCCACTACCTATTCCAGAGTGGAACTGGGAGCAGATTGCCATGGATTTTGTGGTTGGTTTACCACGTACTCAACAGGGGTACGACTCCATCTGGGTGATAGTTGACCGTATGACCAAGTCAGCTCATTTCCTTCCGATCAAGGTTTCATATCCTGCTTCAAAGTTGGCTAAGTTGTACATCGACAAGATTGTCAGTTTGCATGGTGTACCGGTTTCGATTGTTTCTGACAGAGGTTCTATTTTCACTTCGAGGTTCTAGAGAGCGTTACAGGAGTCTTTGGGTTCTCGTTTGGACTTCAGTACAACTTTTCATCCTCAGACTGACGGTCAGTCTGAGAGGACTATTCAGACGTTGGAGGATATGCTCAGGATGTGCATTCTTGATTTTCAGGGTAGCTGGGATACTCATTTGCCGTTGATTGAGTTTTCCTACAACAACAGTTATCATGCGAGCATTGAGATGGCACCTTATGAGGCTTTGAACGGACGCAAGTATTGATCTCCTATCTGCTGGGAAGACGTCGGCGAGAGGAAGTTGTCTGGTACTGATATTATCCAGGTTACATCAGAGAAGGTACCGTTGATAAAACGGAGGTTGGAGACAGCTTTTAGTCGGCATAAGAGTTATGTTGATCCGAAGAGAAAAGACATCGAGTTTCAAGTGGGAGACTTTGTGTTTCTTCGGGTTTCGCCTATGAAAGGCGTGGTTTGTTTTGGTGTCAAGGGAAAGTTTGCACCGAGGTACGTTGGTCCTTATGAGATTTCAGAGAGGATTGGAAATGTGGCTTATCGTCTGGTTCTGCCGCCAGACATGTCTTTAGTGCATCCTGTATTTCATGTTTCTATGCTGAGGAAGTGCATCTCAGATCCTTCACATGTGATTGTGCCTCAGAGCGTTTAGATTGACCAGGAGCTTTCCTATGAGGAACAGCCAGTAGAGATTGTCGATACGCAAGTGCGTAGGTTACGGAACAAGGAGATTCTGATGGTCAAAGTTCTATGGCGGAATCATTCTGTTGAGGAGTACACTTGGGAGACGGAGTCCGATATGCGAAAGAGTTATCCTTTCCTTTTTCCTTGAGGTACGTGTATCGTTTCTTATGTATTTTAATTGTTTGTGCACTTGGTGTGTTGTGATTTTTGTTTGTGATTAAATTCGAGAGCGAATTTTTATTTAGTTGGGGAGAATGTAATATCCCGTGTTTTCAATCGTCATTTCAAGTTAATTTCGGCTCGTTTTCTTGAGGATCGGATTCGTTTCGGACTTGATTCTTGGTTCGTAGTGCGGCAGGGTTCGATTTAGTATCGAACTAGCCCGGCCTAAGACGGGCTAGCTGGTGTGCGCCCGCATACCAGCAGTGTGCGCCCGCACACTTATTGTGTGCGATCGCACACTGCTGCATACAGCAATGTGCACCCGCACACTAGCTGTGTGCGCCCGCACACTAGCTGTGTGCGCCCGCACACTGCCAGAAAATTCCGGGTTGACAGGTCTATTTAAAGACCCGTCATCAGACGTGGTTTATTTTCTGAAACCCTACGTTATTTTCTGAAACCCTAGCCGACCCTTTTTAGAGAAAAACCTTCAGAAACTTTCGAAACATCTTTTCCTTTCATTCGATCCAAGTTTCGGTAAGTAATCGTTTAACTCTTTTCATTGTTCTTCGTTTCCAAATCGTTTTCATCGACTTAAATGTATGTTCTCTCCATGCTAGTAATTATCTGAGTTGGGTATTCTTGCTTTGTCCATCCTATTCATTCCCTTCGAATCTCATATTTCGGAATCACAAAAGGTACGTAAAGATTACTCCGTTTCTTCGCCGTTCAATTTCGACGTGTTTGCTTGTTACTGCCGTTTTCTTTTGTTTTGATTCGGCTGCCTTAGATAAATTTCTTGTAACCTATGATAAGTAGAATGGAGATTCAATTAATAAGTGTAATTGTTCGTCGTGTTACTACCGTTTCGATCGCCTGTTTATCGAATGCTTGTTGCCTCCATGAAGAGGTCATGGTTTCTATAATAGGTTCTTGTTCTTAATCATGTTAGATTGTGATGTTGCCAAGTTCGTGTTTATGATTGTTAAAGGAATCATGCTTCTAGGTTTAATTGATGGTTTCCTGGTAATTCATCGATTGAATTGATGACTTGGGTTTCATGGAATTCTTTATGGCGGGGATGAACTTTTATTTGAATGAGGAAGATGGTCAATTGGCCAATATGGTCACTAAGTGTTTTACTTTGAAGCATTTGAATCCCTCAAGTTGTGTTATCTATTGTTATTGTTTTAAATTAGAACTTTTAAATTAGGAATGGATTTATTAAACTAGTAAAGTGTAATCGATGAGTATTTTACAACGTAAGTTTTAATTACTCGGGTAATTATATTACATTTTGATTAATATGCCAATTTGACTAATTTACAATTTAGCACCTAAAAGTTTTAAAAAATTTTATTCAAGTTAAGTTTTACCTATAGGATAACTTTTGGATTTTGTTTATCCTATAATTTATTAAATTGAAAACGGATAATTAATTTTGAGTTCGAAAATCAAATTGGCTAAATTACAGTTTAGTCCCTAAACTTTTATAAAATTTAATGGTTAAGTTTTAGTTGTAACTTGGGTTACCTGATTTTGAAGTTATTGAATTCTATTTTAAAAATTGGATAATTATTTTATCAAATATTTAATTTATAAACTCGGGTTTATAAATTTAATAAAGTTTTGGTTTGGGTTAGACTGTGGTCGCCCAACAAGTGGGAAGAAACTTGTTAGTTTTAAATAACTCGGCTGACTCACTTATATGCATTTTAACTTGGGTTAAAATAAATTGGTTAATAAATTACTCAAATTGTAATTTTATATATATAACTTATACGGTTGATTTCTATAACTTGGGTTATAGTTTTTATACGTTGTAATCTCATGCGTTTGATTATACGTTGATGTGTTGTTGTGTGTACTAGTCCTATGTGGTGTCTAGTACTCTTTAGAGTTAGAGTCTGATTTTGATTATGATTTTAATATTTTATTTAGACCCGTCGACTGTTCGTACTTCAGAGGCGAACCAGAGTTAGGTGCTTGTCAGGATCACGTGGATTTAGCAAGCAGTGAGTTTATATCTCTATTTACCTCTTTATTAAGCAAATATTATATTTTGTATATGTATATGTATAAACAGCTTTTGAACTATTTTTCGACATTGTGGATTTGATTTGGAACGTGCTACTCGATAGGCATCATCGGGACTACGTGCGCACCGGTAATGATTATGGTATTGAGGTAGATTCGGGATACGACTCACCTTAGTGAGGGCACCGGTGGAAGATACGTCTCATGGGCTCACTATTTATTAAGTGGTAGTCGGAGATCGGTTATTGAGATACGTCTCACCGACACGACAATGGATAATCCATGATGAAAATGTTTTATTAAACGTTTTAAAGATTTTTAACTTAATACATTTTAATGGTTATATAAACTCTACTTAGTAAATCTGACCCCGTTGTATTCCAAAATTTTCCAGGTTTATGATTTGAGAATTGGTCGATCTCAGTTTCTTCATTCTCGGAGGTTCTTTATTTTATTTTCAGAAACAAAGAGTCGAACTGTTTTAAACTCTTACACCGCAGTAGTAGTATCAGTATTTATGTCTTAATCTTATACTTTATATTTTAGACTATTGTTTGTTGGATTGGTCCAACTATTATATTATCAGCTTTGGCATGATTACAGTGTCTATGGTATTTTATATATTACCATGTTGTTGAGATTATTTGAGATAAGCGTAGTTTAAATATATGTTGTTTATATGTACTGCTAGACAAGGCTGAAGTCTCGGTTGCCCCCGAGCATGTGGTTTTCTGCAGGTACATTGTTTTAACTGTTTAAGTTGGTTATCCGCAAGGCTTACTATGGGTTTTGCTACAACCATACCCATATCCTAGCGCCGGTCACGACTAATGAAAATGGGTCGTGACACAAACGTTTAAAACTTTACAAAACAAATCCAAACGATACTCCTTTTTAGCAATTTAAGCCAAACGTTTACAAACATTACGAAACAAATACAAACGTTTCACCTTTTTAGCGATTTAAGTCAACCGTTTAAAACGTCACAAAAAAATCAAAACGTTTCACCTTATTAGCGATTTAAGCCAAACCTTTACAAACGTTACGAAAAAAATCCAAACATTTCACCTTTTTAGCGATTTAAATCAAACGTTTACAAATGTTACAGAACAAATCCAAACGTTTCCCCATTTTAGTGACTTAAGCCAAACGTTTGCAAACGTTATGAAACAAATACAAAGGTTTCGCCTTTTTAGCGATTTAAGCCAAACGATTACAAATGTTACGAAAGAAATCCAAACCTTTCACATTTTTAGTGATATAAGCCAAACATTTACAAACATTACAAAACAAATCCAAAGGTTTCACCTTTTTAGTGATTTAAGCCAAACGTTTACAAACGTTACGAAACAAATCTAAACGTTTAAAACGGGGTAATTGATTCTAGGGGTCACTGTACTTTTCAAAAATTGCAAAATGGTGACCGAACTTCAAAACGTAACAAATTGGTTACTAAACTTTCAAATATGTGATTTTGGAAGGTTTTTTAGTGTTTTACGGTCAAATTATACATACGTAGTAATCAAATTTTTATTATTTATAACAAATAATATCTTATATTTCATATATACACACAATCAACAAAAAATCGACTTGAAATAATTTTCTTCGGTAACCAAAAATCCTTCTATCTTAACATAACCAAATAGTATAGTAACTAAAATGTTACGTTTTGAAGTTCGGTCACCATTTTGAAACTTTTTAAAAGTACAGTGACCTCCAAAATCAATTACCCTTTAAAACGTTACGAAACAAATCCAAACGTTTAAAATGTTACCAAACCAATCCAAACGTTTAAAATATTACGAAACCAATCGAAACGTTTAAAACGATACGAAACAAATCCAAACGTTTCACCTTTTTAGCGATTTAAGCAAACGTTTAAAAACATTACGAAACAAATACAAACATTTTACCTTTTTAGCGATTTAAGCAAACGCTTAGAAACGTTACGAAACAAATCCAAACTTTTCACCTTTTTAGCGATTTAAGTCTAACGTTTACAAACGTTACGAAACAAATCCAAATGTTTCACCTTTTTAGCGATTTAAGCCAAATGTTTACAAACGTTACAAAACAAATCCAAACGTTTCACCTTTTTAGCGATTTCAGCCAAATGTTTAAAACGTTACAAAACAAATCCAAATGTTTCCCCTTTTTAGCGATTGAAGCAAACATTTACAAACGTTACGAAACAAATCCAAACGTTTCACCTTTTTAGCGATTTAGCCGAACGTTTAAAATGTTACGAAACAAATCCAAACATTTAAAACCTTACGAAACAAATCCAAACGTTTCTCCGTTTTAGCGATTTAAGCCAAACGTTTACAAATGTTATAAAACAAATCCAAACAGTTCCCCTTTTTATCGATTAAAGACAAACGTTTACAAACGTTACGAAACAAATCCAAATGTTTCACCTTTTTAGCAATTTAAGCCAAACGTTACAAATGTTACGAAACAAATCCAAACGTTTTACCTTTTTAGCTAATTAAGCCAAATGTTTAAAACGTTACGAAACCAATCCAAATGTTTCACCTTTTAGCGATTTAAACCAAACATTTACAAACGTTACGAAACAAATTCAAACGTTTCACCTTTATAGCGATGTAAGCTAAATGTCTACAAACGTTACGAAACAAATCTAAACGTTTCACCTTTTTAGCGATTTAGGCCAAACGTTACTAAACAAATCCAAACGTTTCCCTTTTTTAGCGATTCAAGCCAAACATATAAAACGTTACGAAAAAAATTCAAACGTTTAAAATGTTACGAAACAAATTCAAACGTTTAAAACGTTACTAAACAAATCCAAACGTTTCTCCATTTTTGCGATTCAAGCCAAATGTTTACAAACGTTGCGAAACAAATCCAAACGTTTCACCTTTTTAGCGATTTAAGCCAAAGGTTTGAAACGTTACGAAACTAATGCAAACGTTTCACCTTTTTAACGATTTAAGCCAAACGTTTACAAACGTTACGAAACAAATCCAAACATTTCACCTTTTTAGCGATTTAAGCCAAACGTTTAAAACGTTACGAAACAAATCCAAACGTTTAAAACGTTGCAAAATAAATCCAAATGTTTCTCCGTATTAGCGTTTTAAGGCAAACGTTTGCAAACGTTACGAAACCAATCCAAACATTTCACCTTTTAATGATTTAAGCCAAATGTTTTAAACATTTCGAAACAAATCCAAACGTTTCCCCTATTTAGCGATTTGAGCCAAATGTTTAAAACGTTACGAAACAAATCCAAACGTTTCCCCTTTTTAGCGGTTTAAGCCAAACATTGAAAACATTATGAAACAAATCTAAACGTTTAAAACGTTACAAAACAAATCCAAATGTTTCACCTTTTTAGTAATTTAATCCAAACGTTTACAAATTTTACGAACAAATCCAAACGTTTCCCCTTTATAACGATTTAAGCCAAATGTCTACAAACGTTATGAAACAAATCCAAACGTTTTGCCTTTTTAGTGATTTAGGCCAAACGTTACTAAATAAATCTAAACGTTTCCCCTTTTTAGCGATTTAAGCCAAACGTTTAAAACGATACGAAACAAATTCAAACGTTTAAAACGTTACGAAAAAATTCAAACATTTAAAACGTTACAAAACAAATCCAAACGTTACAAAACAAATTCACCTTTTTAGCGATTTAAGCCAAACGTTTAAAACTTTTCGAAACAAATCCAAACGTTTAAAATGTTACAAAACAAATCCTAGTGTTTCTCCGTATTAGCGATTTAAACCAAATGTTTACAAACGTTACGAAACCAATCCAAACGTTTCACCTTTTTAGGGATATAAGATAAATGTTTAAAACGTTTCGAAACAAATCCAAGTGTTTCCCTTTTTTAGCGATTTAAGCCAAATGTTTAAAACGCTACGAAACAAATCCAAACGTTTCACCTTTTTAGTGATTTAAGCTAAACTTTTACAAACATTACGAAACAAATCCAAAAGTTTCACCTCTTTAGCCATTTAAGCCAATCAATTAAAATATTACGAAACAAATCTAAACGTTTAAGACGTTATAAAACAAATCCAAACGTTTCCCCTTTTTGGTGATTTAAGTCAAACGTTTACAAACGTTACGAAACAAATCGAAACGTTTCACCTTTATAGCGATTTAAGCCAAACGTCTACAAACGTTAAAAAACAAATCCAAACGTTTCACCTTTTTAGCGATTTAGGCCAAACAAAAAATCCAATCGTTTTGACCTTTTTAGCGATTTAAGCCAAACATTTAAAACGTTACCAAACAAATTCAAACGTTTAAAACGATGTGAAACAAATCCAAACGTTTGAAACTTTACAAAACAAATCCAAACCTTTCTCCGTTATTGCGATTTAAGCCAAACGTTTAAAACGGTATGAAACTAATACAAACGTTTCACCTTTTTAGCGATTTTAGCCAAACGTTTACAAACGTTACGAAACAAATCCAAAAATTTCACCTTTCTAGCGATTTAAGCCAAACGTTTAAAACGTTACTAAACAAATCCAAACGTTTAAAACATTACAAAAAAATCCATACGTTTCTCCGTATTAGTGATTTAAGCCAAACGTTTGCAAACGTTACGAAACCAATCCAAACGTTTCACCTTTTTAGCGATTGAAGTTAAACGTTTAAAATATTTTTAAACAAATCCAAATGTTTCCCCTTTTTAGAGATTTAAGCCATATGTTTAAAACGTTACGACACAAATTCAAACGTTTCACCTTTTTAGCGATTTAAGCTAAACTTTTACTGACATTACGAAACAAATCCAAACGTTTCACCTTTTTAGCCATTTAAGCCAAACGTTTATAATGTTATGAAACAAATCTAAACGTTTAAAACGTTACAAAAAAAATACAAACGATTTTCTATTTTAGCGATTTAAGCCAAACATTTACAAACGTTACGAAAGAAATCCAAACGTTTCACCTTTTTAGCGATTTAATCCAAACGTTTAAAACGTTACGAAACCAATCAAAACGTTTCACCTTTTTAGTGATTTAAGCCAAGCATTTACAAACGTATCGAAACAAATCCATACATTTCTCCTTTTTAGCGATTTAAGCCAAACATTTATAAACGTTACGAAACAAATCCAAACGTTTCCCCTTTTTATCGATTTAAGCCAAACGTTTAAAACGTTACGAAATAAATCCAAACGTTTAAAACATTTCAAAATAAATCCAAACGTTTTTTTATTTTTATAGATTTAAGCCAAATGTTTATAAACATTACGAAACAAATACAAACGTTTCACCTTTTTAGCGATTTAAGCCAAACGTTTAAAACGTTACGAAACCAATACAAACGTTTCACCTTTTTAGCGATTTAAGCCAAACGTGTACAAACGTTACGAAACAAATCCAAATGTTTCACGTTTATAGTGATTTAAGCCAAGCGTCTACAAACGTTATCAAACAAATCCAAACGTTTCCCCTTTTTTAACTATTTTGGCCAAACGTTACAAAGCAAATCCAAACGTTTCACCTTTTTAGCAATTTAAGCCAAACGTTTAAAACGTTACGAAACATATCCAAACGTTTAAAACGTTACAAAACAAATACAAACGTTTCATTGTTGTGCGATTTAAGCCAAACATTTACAAACGTTAGGAAACAAATCTAAGCGTTTCACCTTTTTAGCGAATTAAGCCAAACTCTTACAAACTTTTCCAAACGTTACGAAACAAATCCATACGTTTCACCTTTTTAGCGATCTAAGCCAAACGTTTAAAAGTTACGAAACCAAACCAAACGTTTGACATTTTTAGCGATTTTTAAGCCAAATGTTTACAAACGTTTGGAAACAAATCTAAACGTTTCACCTTTGTAGCGATTTAAGTTCAACTTTTACAAACGTTACGAAAAAAATCTAAACGTTTCATCTTTTTAGTGATTTAAGCCAAACGTTTAAAGATTACGAAACTAATCCAAACGTTTGACCTTTTTAACGATTTGAGCCAAACGTTTACAAACAAATTCAAAGGTTTAACCTTCTTAGCGATTTAAGCCAAACGTTTACAAACGTTACGAAACAAATCCAAACGTTTCACCTTTATAGCGATTTCAGAAAAACGTCTACAAACATTACGAAAAAAATCCAAACGTTTCACCTTTTTAACGATTTAAGACAACGTTTATAAACGATACAAAAGAAATCTTTCTGTTTCTCTTATTTTGCGATTTAAGCCAAAAAGTTTACAAACGTTACAAAACTAATACAAACGGTTCACCTTTTTAGCGATTTAAGCCAAACATTTACAAACGTTACGAAACAAATCCAAATGTTTCACCTTTTTAGCGATTTAAGCCAAACTTTTACAAACGTTACGAAACAAATCAAAAAGTTTGTCACGACCCAAAACTATTGAGCCGCAACCGGCGCTAGGGAACGGGAGTGGTAGCTCCGGAACCCGTAGCAAGCCTAAAATCACAATTAACTTTTCGCAAATATAATCTAAACAAATAACAAAACAACGGAAGTAAATATACATATATATAACATATAACCAAATATATACACTAATTGTTTCAAAACCTCGCGGGCTCTAGTTACCGTACCTTGTACGAACTGGCCTCGCGGTACTATATACATCAGTTAGTATTTCAAACATCTCACTGGCATCTGGGGCCGTGGATTATATACAACGTACGTAGCCTATCAAAAAGCATATAAACAAAGACAGTAGTTGATATGTACAATCAAAATGAACTACTGACTAGGCTACATACTATCGACACAGGACCACTACTGCAGCACTCACAGAAGTCAGAAACTAACATATACAGCTGACTTCCGGACTTCAAAATTGGCCTCTAGCTAAGTCCACAAGCTAAGCACCTGAAAGACATCAAAGGTGAGGGGTCATTATTTGGGGAAATACTGAGTGAGTTGACATTTACTAACAGTATTAATATAAAAACATAGCATCGCATGTCAAGAAAATATTAATATAAAAGATATAAACATGTACTTGATCCGTGTGAAACTAATATCCTAGCATGCGACACATATCTCGAATAATCATATATCATTCAACCCAATCGTAAATATCAATTGCGAGTCCAACTCGCTGGTGGCCCAGCCACTAGATACGGGGACTTCCAGGCTACACCGTAGCCGAGTTCACTCTCGTATCGAAATCATGTACCCAATCGTAAATTTCATATTCATTAACAGCTCCCAGCTGTGTCAAGTCATTTCTCAATGCAAACATACTAGACTGACTCGATACTGGTGATCACACAGCCTATTGACACCCAATAGGTAGCTAGTTTCTTCGGATCGCATACTAGTTCTCGCGTATAGAAATTAAATAAACATATAACATCCAATCAATTGTATCTAATGCGATGCGTGAAAACAATATATATAATTTCATAAAATAATTTCAATATATATAATACATGAAAGTAAAAGTACAACTCATAGTGACCGCAATCCAAGAAATGATATGATCGATCTGATAATACGCTCTCGCTAGTCCGCCTCTATTGACTTCACTACTTGCTGACACGTCTGATAAATCGTTAATAATTAGACGTGATTCTCGCATTCTTATACGTATAATATTTTTATGTTTTGTGATTTAGTTTCATTTTATACTTGTTTACGTATTCAATAACTTTAATCATGTAAACGATTTAGCGAATACTATTTCTCATAATTGAGAATTGCTTAACGTCCTTGACGTTTTCCATTATTGTTATTTATCTAAAACGTCGAGCTAATCTCGAGATTAATGATTCTCAAAGTCCGAAACCCGTCCTTTAGAGTCAAATTACTCAAAACATCGAATGCCTAGATCAATTTCGGTTTGCATACGTGTGGAGGCGAGTTGGGGTGCACGGGTGTGCGTTTTGGTGGGTGCACGATCGTGCAACTGAGTACACGTTCGTGCACCTCAGGGCTACACGTTCGTGTACTAATTGTACACGTTCGTGCACCATGAAAGGTGCACGTTCGTGTACTTCAGTACACGATCGTGTACCTTGCTAGGTGCACATTCGTGTACTTCCAGTACACGTTCGTGCACCCGTGGTGCACGGTCGTGAACCACGTGCAAAGCCCCGGAAAATCAGATTTTCCGGGGTTTCGCCACAACCCCGACGTGCTAAGCATACCCACGCTCAATACCCATATCACGGTTTCTTCAAAAACGCTATACTAATCTCGAAAACGTCAAATTCAACCCAAAATTACAATCTCATTAAAACAGCTTATAAACTTGCTTTTAGCACCAAAAATCCGAAGATTTACCTTGAAATAAAGCTCAAGATCATTAGAGGATTGAATTCCGGAGAGATGGCCGCGAAAATCGCTTGAATCGGACGTCGAACGGAGAAACGGCGGCGAAACGACGTAATCGAATGAATTTCTCTCGCTCTCTCTGGATACTTCTTCCTTCTTTCTGATTCAAATTCTAAAACCTTATATGTTAAGGTTAAAAGCTCACTTTGATCTTTTCTTTCTTTCCTTGTTACCATTTATTTTTCAAACTTTTCTTTCGTACGATTTAGTCCATAGCTAAATCGTTAAACTCTTTTATTACGACTTATACGTATTATTTATATCCGATAAATAATACAAAACTCGATATAACACTTTTCCGTCAAAATCCAATATTTCTATTTTCAACACAAAGTGGCTAAATTACCACTTTGGTCCCCGTGCCCTATTTTGGACTTTTCTTGCCATTTTTTCTTTAAGTTCCAATTCTAACTTCAGAATTGAAATATAATATAAATTTTCTCCGTAACAATCTTTTCTAAAACCGTCATGCTAAAACTTATTTATCGGAAAACTTTCCGATATCATCACTCTAGCGAATCTAAACTGGACACGTGGTCCAATTGGATAATTATACATTTTGGGGTATTACATTCTTCCCCTCTTATAAAAATTCGTCCTCGAATTTTCATAAATCTTGTTGGGATCTTAACTTATCCTTATTGCCTCCTTAGCGTCTATTAATACGTATTAGTTGTATCTCTTCTTGTACTTTAACTTTTGCCCCTCTTCTCAAAATTTTCTGTTTTGGTATAATTACTTGCTATCACTTCGTCGAGAATTCTCTTACTGGTACCTTCGCCGTATCTATTATCTTTCCCGAAACAGCATGATCCTTGGGCTAATAATCATCGACGGTCCTCGACTTTTACCCTAATCTTCCCTAAACCCCCTATACTTTCAAAAGCTTCCCTAAACCCCCAACCTTTGTGGCGGCGCCATTCACGGTCCTTATGGACGAAAACACCCTTACAAAAAAAAACAAATTTGGCGGCTGGCGGCGCCACGTCATCTGACATGTCAGAAAAAATTCAAAAAAATTTAAAAGCCTAAAATACCCCTGAAATAAGCCAATCAAACCAAAACCTAACCAAACTAATCAAACCATACTCAATTAAATCTAACCATTCTCATTCAAACCAACCACACTTGATTAAACCCATTCCGATCAACCGTCCGCCTCCGCCTCCGCCGCCCGCCGCCCACCGGTCATCATCTCCAAAATCTGTTCTCAAGAACAGATTTCGAATCTGTTCTCAAGAACAGATTGTTCTTTCTTGAGAACAGATCGTTCTCAAGAACGAACAATCTGTTCTTGAGAACGATCTGTTCCCAAGAACAGAGTCTGTTCTTGAGAACAGTCTCAAGAACAGACTCTAGATCTCTGTTCTTGAGAACAGATCTGTTCTCAAGAACAGTGGGGAAGATGACCGGCGGGCGGCGGGCGGCGGCGGTCGGCGGGCGGCGGCGGGCTGGCGGTTGATCGGGTTGAGCGTGGTTGGTTTGAATGAAAATAGTTAGATTAAATTGAGCGTGGTTTTATTAGTTTGGTTAGGTTTTGGTTTGATTGATTTATTTCAGGGTATTTTGGGCTTTTAAATTTTTTCTGACATGTCAGATGACGTGGCGCCGCCAGCCGCCAATTTTTTTTTTTATAAGGGTATTTTTGTCTATAAGGACCGTGAATAAGCGCCGCCACAAAGGTTGGGGGGTTTAGGGAAGCTTTTGAAAGTATAGGGGGTTTAGGGAAGTTTAGGGTAAAAGTCGAGGACCGTCGATGATTATTAGCCTGATCCTTGGACGTGGTCTTGATATTATAGTCATTGCATCATCGCTGCCTAGTTGGCACTAATCATAATCTAATGTTTTCTCGTTTCATCACTTTCATCTTTAGTAGCCATAAGGTTGCTATTCGTCTCCTTTATACGTGAATGGTTACGACGTGTCGATTCCATCTTTAATAACGTACTTACTTTATACATATTCCTATGAATATTTTCTCTTGTAATTATAACTTGCAGTTATGATCTTTCCTATCGTCTGTAATTATCACTTTCCTTTCTTGGCTAGTTCTTGTTATTTCTCACTCTTTTCTATCATTGCTGACATTTTGTTCTTTATCAATCAATCTTTTCTCAACTCATATCTTGTCTGTCATATTTGTTATTTCTCAACGTAGTTGAGATTGATACTTCCTTTGCTTCTTTCAACTTTTCCTTGCTTTGTTTAAGCTATTGTGAATTTTATGTTATTCTATTGATCGTGATCCTTCGTACATTCCCCATTGCTATATGTACTTTTCTTTGTGTTGACTTTAACCGTATAGTTTATACGATCGTCTTCGTTAACCGATACTATCCGTATTTTTATCTTCTTGACTTTCTCTAATTAGTCCTTATAGATCCCCTCGAGTCATTAATTGACTTGTCAGTCAAGAATGTCTTTCCTTTACGTTATAATTCCTTATTTATAATAACTTCATAAGAATTTCATGTGTTTCTTTAACATTTAGCTGTTTCGAGAACTTTTCTCGTTAATTAGCTTTCGCTTAACTTCTTTCTTATCTTTAACCTTTAACTAACTTCATCTTTAACTTTCAACCTCAACAGATTCATTAGACCCTTAATAACTTATTTATTTCCTTGTCTGTCATTCTTTCTTACTATATAATCAACTTCCTTTCTCATCTTAAACTTCTTCCTCTTTCTTTTGAATAGCTTCATAACTTATTCTGAATCTTTAAGGTATCATCTTACTACTAATTATAATCATTTCTTAGTTTGTCCTTAATCTGTCTTTCATCTTTTTCTTGAAATGTTTCCATAGTACTTATATTATGATTCTAATTGTCTCCAAATAACTTGATCTCTTTGTATTAGTATCAACTCTTGTCTTGTCTTTTACTTGTTATATTCGTTACGTCTTTCCTGCGTTTATAGTAGTTCCATTGCTGCTGTTCTATTCTGACAATCCTTATGACGTATCTCTAGAACTTTCACTTTTCTAATCACCTTACTAAATTTTGAGGTATTTGCATTTTACCTTTACATTTTTCTTCATATCATCCACCATTCTTACAGTTTCTGACACATACGTCTATACGTGTGCCTTTCTCCTTTCTGTTAACGCAACTTGTAATTCTTGATACTGATATTAGTTACTTCACCTAATATCAGTCATATAGCATCATTATCTTTCTTGATTTATTTAATTTTTTTAACTTTCATATCTTGCAAAATCACTTGCTTCATCATTTATAGTATCATCTTTTCGTTCTTTACACTTTTAATCTCTTTCCTCCAATTATGACTCCGGATTGCTACTTCGTTTATCTCAACATAAGAATAATCATTACACTTATCACTCTTATGTATTCGTTATATTTCTTCTTTTAACACGACTCTCTGTCATTTCACCCTTTGTTCAATCATAAGGATAAATATTGTATCCTTAAGTATTGCCAGTGCATTGCAGGTTATCTGCGCATTTCCGGCGGTAATTCCTTATTCACATTCTTCTCTAGCTCTATTAGCCTTATGGCAATGGTTATTAACATGGCTCTATTCTTTTATTGGAGTTTCTTTCACAAATTTTATTTTTTTTATTCTTATCTGTTAAGAATCTTTGATTATTTGTCGCAGGGCTTTACATCCGAGTTTACTTACTGAACAACACGATTTTAAAACTTCTTTTGGCTGCGCAGCTCTTTCTAAACCACTTTTCATAAATCACTTAAAATCGTTAGTACAATTGTTGCTCAGAGTGATGACATCTCTCATCACCAAAGAGTTGCTCAAAATTGCAGTTTCTTTTTCCATTACAAAGATATGATGCATGATCTAAAATTTTGAAAATCATTTTGTTTTATGCATTTCTATCGTGGTTATGCAATGTCACATGCGATGCCTGAGCACAATTGTACCTTGAAAAATCATAAAAACTGTTAAAATCTTCATAAAATCGTAAGTCTTACTCCAGATTATACGCTCTGCGACTATTAACGGCTTTCTTCATATTTATTGAGTATATTTCAGATTTTTTTTTGTACTGCTGTCAAATTTTTGGATTGCTGTCATTTTCTGTCACTTACAGATTGTTCGTCTGTCACATCACTTCTTTCTCCATATCTCCGATAACTCAATTAAATTCAAAATTCTCTATTACTGTAATCACCATATCCTCTTCTGCAATATTCTATTCTACGTCATATACAGACGCAGATACCGATGTTTCACATCGACTTCCTGTAAGCAATCCATTTCTTTCTTCAAATTCTAAAACGTAATATAGGAATTACGTTCACTACAAATGTATTATGTAGTATATGTTATGTTATTGTTTTCGTGAGTTATGTTTATATGTTCTCTAATTAGGCGCGTGCTTAACTACAACGCTTCCTATAGGTTCTCACTTTCTGAGGTATTATCCTATAGGTAAAACCTATTATGATATCCTACTATGCAATGCAGCAATTATATAAACACAATAATACAAACGCATAAACACAATTACTGAAAGCATATAAATTGCTAATACCTGGAGGTGCCTGACGCGGAACGTTAGGTTCCCTAATAACTATGCCTGTATGCCGGCCCCTAACTGTTATACCTGAGTTTCGTCCACCTCTTTGCACAAAATAAGGGTTGGTTGTAGTTCTGGAGGACGTACTGACGTAATCCGGGTGGTACTCACGTCTAAAGTAATAAGGTCGTATCGGATCACCCGACCATTCATGCTCTGTTTCAATCCTACGGGCCATTGTAGTAAGCGTACTGAAATGTTCGTCCACGTGCTCATACAGCTCATCAAACTGAGGTCCTAAACCCCTGACATATCTACGATTAATGGTTCTATTGCTTTCGTTCAGATTAGGGACTCCTTCAGCCATCCACAGAAAGTCAGTAGAATACGCTCCTACAGTCAACATCCCTCTAGAAAAAGAACGCATCTGCCTTCTAACTTGATTTAAAGCTATTTGCGCCTAACCGTTAGCTATGTCCGCATCTTCCCTCAAATTGCGGTATCTCCGCACACTTGACCAGAAATAGTCACCTCTGTATTCCTCGACGTCTAATTCATCTAACTCTTCTTCTTCACACTCTTCTTCCTGAGGATTTTCCTCTTCTGCTTCTTCTTCTAATTCTTCTTCTGGATCCTCCTCAGGATCCTCCTCAGGATCCTCCTCAGGATCTTCTTCAGGATCCTCTTCCGGATCTTCCTCCGGTTCCTCTTCCTCTTCTTCACTGTATTCTATCTCCGGTGAATGCATTCTAACTCGGTTTCCAGAAGAACTACCTATCTCTGACACAGACATAAAACCATTTTGATATATTTCTGGCGATGCTCCATTATTTGCGTGGAATCCATTCTGATGGACCCCAGATGGTTCGCCCACTTCATTATGAAACCCGTTTTGAAATATAGGAGGCGCTTCCTCCCGTTCTTCATCAGCATGCGACTGAGCTCCGTTTTGCCCATACATGCTGAAAAGAAACAATTTCGAACGTAAGCGACCATCTGAGCCCATTTCACACGCAATTCCAAAATCAGCTTATAAATGCTGTAAACAATTAGCATTTAATCCAGTCGCACGTAATTCGTAACAGATATCCATTTAATAACCTCAGCGCAAGTAATAAATACTTACTTACCTCAATCGTTCGAAATTTGTAAATATATAACCAATTTCTATCTCTTGGCGTAAGTAACAAATACTTAGTTGCCCTAGTCGTCCGTATGAACACATACTATTCACTTACTAACTTAATAGTCTTGGTTTGCGCGCATAATGCCACGTACTACTAATGCACACATAACACAATTACAGACAACCACGGTCTGACTCTTGCTGCAGTAGTTCCTAGGTATACTTACTGACAAATACTCCCAGTCAAACAAGCAATCTGACAACTCTAGCAGTGGTATCTGAACCAAACTGCTCTCAAACAAGCATTGAAACAAACTTGCAGTGGTAACTGGACCAAACTGCCCTCAAACAAGCATTGAAACAAACTTGCAGTGGTAACTGGACCAAACTGCTCTGATACCAACATTGTCACTACCCAAAACTATTGAGCCGCAACCGGCGCTAGGGAACGGGAGTGGTAGCTCCGGAACCCGTAGCAAGCCTAAAATCACAATTAATTTTTCGCAAATATAATCTAAACAAATAACAAAACAACGGAAGCAAATATACATATATATAACATATAACCAAATATATACACTAACTGTTTCAAAACCTCGCGGGCTCTAGTTACCGTACCTTGTACGAACTGGCCTCGCGGTACTATATACATCAGTTAGTATTTCAAACATCTCACTGGCATCTGGGGCCGTGGATTATATACAACGTACGTAGCCTATCAAAAAGCATATAAAAAAAGACAGCAGTTGATATGTACAATCAAAATGAACTACTGACTAGGCTACAATACTATCGGCACAGGACCACTACTGCATCACTCACAGAAGTCAGAAACTAACATATACAACTGACTTCTGGACTTCAAAATTGGCCTCTAGCTAAGTCCACAAGCAAAGCACCTGAAAGACATCAAAGGTGAGGGGTCAGTATTTGGGGAAATACTGAGTGAGTTGAGATTTACTAACAGTATTAATATAAAAACATAGCATCGCATGTCAAGAAAATATTAATATAAAAGATATAAACATGTACTTGATCCGTGTGAAACTAATATCCTAGCATGCGACACATCTCTCGAATAATCATATATCATTCAACCCAATCGTAAATATCAATTGCGAGTCCAACTCGCTGGTGGCCCAGCCACTAGATACGGGGACTTCCAGGCTACACCGTAGCCGAGTTCACTCTCGTATCGAAATCATGTACCCAATCGTAAATTTCATATTCATTAACAGCTCCCAGCTGTGTCAAGTCATTTCTCAATGCAAACATACTAGACTGACTCGATACTGGTGATCACACAGCCTATTGACACCCAATAGGTAGCTAGTTTCTTCGGATCACATACTAGTTCTCGCGTATAGAAATTAAATAAACATATAACATCCAATCAATTGTATCTAATGCGATGCGTGAAAACAATATATATAATTTCATAAAATAATTTCAATATATATAATACATGAAAGTAAAAGTACAACTCACAGTGACCGCAATCCAAGAAATGATATGATCGATCTGATAATACGCTCTCGCTAGTCCGCCTCTATTGACTTCACTACTTGCTGACACGTCTGATAAATCGTTAATAGTGAGACGTGATTCTCGCATTCTTATACGTATAATATTTTTAAGTTTTATGATTTAGTTTCATTTTATACTTGTTTACGTATTCAATAACTTTAATCATGTAAACGATTTAGCGAATACTATTTCTCATAATTGAGAATTGCTTAACGTCCTTGACGTTTTCCATTATTGTTATTTATCTAAGACGTCGAGCTAATCTCGAGATTAATGATTCTCAAAGTCCGAAACCCGTCCTTTAGAGTCAAATTACTCAAAACGTCGAATGCCTAGATCAATTTCGGTTTGCATACGTGTGGAGGCGAGTTGGGGTGCACGGGTGTGAGTTTTGGTGGGTGCACGATCGTGCAACTGAGTACACGTTCGTGCACCTCAGGGCTACACGTTCGTGTACTTACTGTACACGTTCGTGCACCATGAAAGGTGCACGTTCGTGTACTTCAGTACACGATCGTGTACCTTGCTAGGTGCACGTTCGTGTACTTCCAGTACACGTTCGTGCACCCGTGGTGCACGGTCGTGCACCACGTGCACAGCCCCGGAAATCAGATTTTCCGGGGTTTCGCCACAACCCCGACGTGCTAAGCATACCCACGCTCAATACCCATATCACGGTTTCTTCAAAAACGCTATACTAATCTCGAAAACGTCAAATTCAACCCAAAATTACAATCTCATTAAAACAGCTTATAAACTTGCTTTTAGCACCAAAAATCCGAAGATTTACCTTGAAATAAAGCTCAAGATCAGTAGAGGATTGAATTCCGGAGAGATGGCCGCGAAAATCGCTTGAAACGGACGTTGAACGGAGAAACGGCGGCGAAACGACGTAATCGAATGAATTTCTCTCGCTCTCTCTGGATACTTCTTCCTTCTTTCTGATTCAAATTCTAAAACCTTATATGTTAAGGTTAAAAGCTCACTTTGATCTTTTCTTTCTTTCCTTGTTACCATTTATTTTTCAAACTTTTCTTTCGTACGATTTAGTCCATAGCTAAATCGTTAAACTCTTTTATTACGACTTATACGTATTATTTATATCCGATAAATAATACAAAACTCGATATAACACTTTTCCGTCAAAATCCAATATTTCTATTTTCAACACAAAGTGGCTAAATTTCCACTTTGGTCCCCGTGCCCTATTTTGGACTTTTCTTGCCATTTTTTCTTTAAGTTCCAATTCTAACTTTAGAATTGAAATATAATATAAATTTTCTCCGTAACAATCTTTTCTAAAACCGTCATGCTAAAACTTATTTATCGGAAAACTTTCCGATATCATCACTCCAGCGAATCTAAACTGGACACGTGGTCCAATTGGATAATTATACATTTTGGGGTATTAAAAAGTTTCACCTTTTTAGCGATTTAAGCTAAACATTTAAATCGTTACGAAACCAATCCAAACGTTTCACCTTTTTAGCGATTTAAGCCAAAACTTTACAAACGTTACGAAACAAACCAAACATTTTACCTTCTTAGCGATTTAAGCGAAACGTATAAAACGTTATTAAACCAATCCAAACGATAAAAACGTTGCGAAACAAATACAAACGTTTCACCTTTTTAGCGACTTAAGCACAAATGTTTACAAATGTTACAAAACAAATCCAACCGTTTCACCTTTTTAGCGATTTAAGCCAAACGTTTAAAACATTACGAAACAAATCCAAACATTTCACCTTTTTAGCGATTTAAGCCAAACGGTTGAAACATTACGAAACAAATCCAAACATTTCGCCTAAATCGCCAAAGAGGGGAAACTTTTGGATTTGTTTCGTAAAGTTTGTAAACGTTTGGCCTAAATCGCTATAAAAGTGAAGCGTTTGGATTGGTTTCGTAACATTTTAGTCATTTGGCTTAAATCACTAAAAGGTGAATCGTTTGGATTTGTTTCATAACTTTTGTAAACGTGTGCTTAAATCGCTAAAAATGGGAAACATTTGGATTTGTTTCGTAACATTTGTAATCGTTTGGCTTAAATTTCTAAAAAGCTGAAACGTTTGGATTTATTTCGTAACGTTTGTAAACGTTTGGCTTAAATCTCCAAAAAGGTGAAACGTTTGGATTTGTTTCATAACGTTTGCAAACGTTTGGCTTAAATCGCTAACAAGGTGAAACGTTTGGATTTATTTTGTAATGTTTTAAACGTTTGGATTGGTTTCATAATGTTTTAAACGTTTGGCTTAAATGGCTAAAAAGGTGAAATGTTTGGATTTGTTTCGTAACGTTTGTTAACGTTTGGCTTAAATCGTTAAAAATGTGAAACGTTTGGATTGGTTTCGTAACGTTTTAAACATTTTAGCTTAAATCGCTAAAAAGGGGAAACATTTGGCTTAAATCGCTAAAAAGGGGAAACGTTTGGCTTAAATCGCTAAAAAGGGGAAATATTTGGATTGGTTTCGTATCGTTTTAAACATTTTGGCTTATATCGCTAAAAAGGTGAAACATTTGGATTTGTTTCGTAACGTTTGTAAACGTTTGGCTTAAATCGCTAAAAAGGGGAAACGTTTGGATTTGTTTCGTAACGTTTTAAACATTTGGATTTGTTTCGTAACGTTTGTAAACGTTTGGCTTAAATTGCTAAAAAGGTGAAAAGTTTGAATTTGTTTCGTAACGTTTGTAAACGTTTGGCTTAAATCGCTAAAAAGGTGAAACGTTTGGATTTGTTTCGTAACGTTTGTAAACATTTGGCTTAAATCGCTAAAAAGCTGTAACGTTTTAAACGTTTGGATTGGTTTCATAACGTATTAAACATTTCTCTTAAATCGCTAAAAAGGTGAAACGTTTGGATTTGTTTCGTAACGTTTGTAAACGTTTGGCTTAAATCTCTAAAAAAGCGAAACATTTCGATTAGTTTCGTGATAATTGTGAAATTATCAACGACTTCGAGTGACCGGATCTAAGATCCATTCTTGAGTTCAAGTAAGGTAGGTCTGCCTGATATTTAGAACAAACAAGTTAGAAGAACGCCGGAGAGGGTCTCTGGACGTTCACTCCGACGAGCAAGTCAGTATTTGTCTTTGAAATAATATATTAAAAGTATTATGTGAAAGAGGTGAAAATCTTACCCTCCTATTGATGTGTTGTATTGGCTTATATAGACACATGTTTTGTTGGTTTCTTTGTAAACTAGCAATGTGGGATAGAAATAGAATTTCTATGTATATTTATATGGAGACTCATCTTTGTATTTATGCTTATCTATGCTAGGTAATCAGTGTTGCCCTTTAGTAAAATTGGTCTCTTAGGTGATTTGCGGTAATACCATCTATATTGTTATCAGTTTCGTAACGTTTTAAACGTTTGGCTTAAATCACTTAAAATGTGAAACATTTGGATTTGTTTCGTAATGTTTGTAAATGTTTGGCTTATATCGCTAAAAAGGTGAAACATTATGATTTGTTTCATAACGCTTGCTTAAATCGCTAAAAAGGTGAAATGTTTCGTATCGTTTTAAATGTTTGGATTGGTTTCTTAAAGTTTTAAACATTCTAATTTGTTTCCTAACGTTTTAAATGTTTCGATTTGTTTCGTAACATTTGAATCGTTTGGCTTAAATCGCTAAAAAGGTGAAATATTTGGATTTGTTTCGTAACGTTTGTAAACGTTTGGTATAAATCACTAAAAAGGTGAAATGTTTGGATTTGCTTCGTAACATTTGTAAATGTCTAGCTTAAATTGCTAAAAAGGTGAAACGTTTGGATTTGTTTCGTAACGTTTGTAAACGTTTGGCTTAAATCGCTCATAAGCGAAAACGTTTGGATTTGTTTCGTAATGTTTTAAACGTTTGGATTGGTTTCGTAATGTTTTAAATGTTTTCCTTAAATCTCTAAAAAGGTGAGACATTTGGATTTGTTTCGTAACGTTTGTAAACGTTTGCTAAAACTGCGAAAAAGGTGAAACGTTTGCATTTGTTTCGTATCATTTTAAACGTTTGGATTGGTTTCTTATCGTTTTAAACGTTTTTATTTATTTCGTGATGTTTTAAACGTTTGGATTTATTTCGTAACGTTTGTAAACATTTGCCTTAAATCGCTAAAAAGGTGAAACGTTTGGATTTCTTTCGTAACATTAGAAAACGTTTGGCTTATATCGTTAAAAAGGTATAACGTTTGCATTTGTTTCGTAACGTTTGTAAACGTTTGGCTTAAATCGCTAAAAAGGTGAAACGTTTGGATTTGTTTCGTAACGTTTGTAAACTTTTGGCTTAAATCGCTAAAAAGGAGAAATGTTTGGATTTGTTTCGTAATGTTTTAAACGTTTGGATGGTTTTATAATGTTTTAAATGTTTGGTTTAGATCGCTAAAAAGGTGAAACGTTTGGACTTGTTTCGTAACCTTTGTATATGTTTGGCTTAAATCGCTAAAAATGTGAAACATTTTGATTGGTTTTGCAACGTTTGTAAACTTTTGGCTTATATCGCTAAAAAGGTGAAACATTTGGATTTTTTTTTCAACGTTTGTAAACGTTTGCCATAAATCGCTAAAAAGGTGAAACGTTTGGATTTGTTTCGTAACGTTTTAAACGTTTGGATTTGCTTCGTAACGTTTGTAAACTTTTGGCTTAAATCGCTAAAAATGTGAAACGTTGGATTTGTTTCATAACGTTTGAAATCGTTTGGCTTAAATCGCTAAAAAAATGAAACGTTTAGATTTGTTTCGTAGCGTTTGTAAACGTTTGGCCTAAATCGCTAAAAAGGTGAAACGTTTGGATTTGTTTCGTACCGTTTGTAAACGTTTGGCTTAAATCGCTAAAAAGGGGAAACGTTTGTATTTGTTTTGTAACATTTGTAAACATTTGGCTTAAATTACTAAAAAGATGTAACGTTTGAAACGTTTGGATTGGTTTCGTAACGTTTTAAACGTTTCGCTTATACCGCTAAAAAGGTGAAACGTGTGGATTTGTTTCGTAACGTTTGTAAGCGTTTGGCTTAAATCTCTAAAAAAGGGAAACGTTTAGATTGGTTTCATAACGTTTTAAACGTTTAGCTTAAATCGCTAAAAACGTGAAACGTTTGGATTTGTTTCGTAACATTTGTAAATGTTTCGCTTAAATCGATAAAAAGGTGAAACGTTATTATTTGTTTCGTAAAGTTTGCTTAAATCTCTAAAAAAGGTGAAATGTTTGCATTTTTTTCGTATCGTTTTAAAAGTTTGGATTGGTTTCTTAACGTTTTAAACGTTCTGATTTGTTTCGTAACGTTTTAAACGTTTGGATTTATTTCATAACGTTTTTAAACATTTGACTTAAATCGCTAAAAAGGTGAAACGTTTGGATTTCTTTCGTAACATTAGAAAACGTTTGGCTTATATCATTAAAAACGTATAAATCGCTTAAAGGGTGAAACATTTGGATTTGTTTCGTAATAATTTAAACGTTTGGATTTGTTTCGTTACATTTGTAAATGTTTGGCTTAAATCGCTAAAAAGGTAAAACGTTTGGATTTGTTTCGTAGCGTTTGTAAACGTTTGGCTTAAGTCGCTAAAAAGCTAAGACGTTTGGATTGGTTTCGTAACGTTTTAAACGTTTGCCTTAAATCGCTAAAAAGGTGAAACATTTGGATTTGTTTCGTAACGTTTGTAAACGTTTGCTTAAATTGCTAGAAAGGTGAAACGTTTGCATTTGTTTCGTATCATTTTAAACGTTTGGATTGGTTTCTTATCGTTTTAAACGTTTTGATTTGTTTCGTAACGTTTTAAACGTTTGGATTTATTTCGTAACATTTGTAAACATTTGGCTTGAATCGCTAAAAAGGTGAAACGTTTGGATTTCTTTAGTATATTAGAAAACGTTTTCGTAACGTTTGTAAACGTTTGGCTTAAATCGCTAAAAAGGTGAAACGTTTGGATTTGTTTCGTAACGTTTGTAAACTTTTGGCTTAAATCGCTAAAAAGGTGAAATATTTGGATTGGTTTCGAAACGTTTTAAACGTTTGGATTGGTTTTGTAATGTTTTAAATGTTTGGTTTAGATAACTAAAAAGTTGAAACGTTTGGATTTGTTTCGTAACGTTTGTAAATATTTGGCTTAAATCACTAAAAATGTGAAACATTTGGATTAGTTTTGTAACATTTGTAAACTTTTGGCTTATATCGCTAAAAAGGTGAAACATTTGGATTTGTTCCGTAACGTATGTAAACGTTTGGCATAAATCGCTAAAAAGGTGAAATTTTTGGATTTATTTCGTATCTTTTGTAAACTTTTGGCTTAAATCGCTAAAAATGTGAAACGTTGGATTTGTTTCATAACGTTTGTAATCGTTTGGCTTAAATCGCTAAAAAGGTGAAAACGTTTAGATTTGTTTCGTACCGATTGTAAACGTTTGGCTTAAATCGCTAAAAAGGTGAAACGTTTGGATTTGTTTCATACCGTTTGTAAACGTTTCGCTTAAATCTCTAAAAAGGGAAAATGTTTGGATTTGTTTCTTAACATTTATAAACATTTGGCTTAAATCGCTAAAAAGCTGTAACGTTTTAAACGTTTTGATTGGTTTCGTAACGTTTTAAACGTTTCAATTAAATTGCTAAAAAGATGAAACATTTTGATTTGTTTCGTAACGTTTGTAAACGTTTTGTTTAAATCTCTAAAAAAGTGAAACGTTTATATTGGTTTCGTAACGTTTTACACGTTTGGCTTAAATCGCTAAAAACGTGAAACGTTTGGATTTGTTTCGTAACATTTGTAAATGTTTGGCTTAAATCGCTAAAAAGGTAAAACGTTATGATTTGTTTCGTAACGTTCGATTAAATCGCTAAAAAGGTGAAATGTTTGCATTTGTTTCGTATTGTTTTAAAAGTTTTGTTTGGTTTCTTAACGTTTTAAACGTTCTGATTTGTTTCGTAACGTTTTAAACGTTTGGATTTGATTTGTAATGTTTGTAAACGTTTGGCTTAAATCGCTAAAAAGGTGAAACGTTTGGATTTGTTTCGTAATGTTTTAAACGTTTGGATTTGGTTCGTAACTTTTGTAAATGTTTGGCTTAAATCGTTAAAAAGGGGAAACGTTTGGATTTGTTTTGTAACGTTTGTAAACGTTTGGCTTAAATCGTTAAAAAGCAAAAACGTTTGGATTTGTTTCGTAATGTTTTAAATGTTTAGATTGGTTTCGTAACGTTTTAAATGTTTGGCTTAAATCGCTAAATAGGTGAAACGTTTGGATTTGTTTTGTAAGGTTTGCTTAAATCGCTAAAAAGGTGAAACGTTTGCATTTGTTAGGTATCATTTTAAACGTTTGGATTGGTTTCCTAACGTTTTAAACGTTTTGATTTGTTTCGTAACGTTTTAAAAGTTTGGATTTATTTCGTAACGTTTGTAAACGTTTGGCTTAAATCGCTAAAAAGGTAAAACGTTTGGATTTGTTTCGTAACGTTTGAAAACGTTTGGCTTAGATCGTTAAAACGTTATAACATTTGGATTTGTTTCGTAACGTTTGGCTTAAATCGCTTAAAGGGTGAAACGCTTGGATTTGTTTCGTAACGTTTGTAAACTCTTGGCTTAAATTGCTAACGTTTGAATTTGTTTCGTAACGTTTTAAACGTTTGGATTGGTTTCATTACGTTTTAAATGTTTGGCTTAAATCGCTAAAAAGGTGAAACATTTGGATTTGTTTCGAAACGTTTGTAAACGTTTGGCGTAAATTGCTAAAAATGTGAAACGTTTGGATTGGTTTTGTAACGTTTGTAAACTTTTGGCATATATCGCTAAAATGGTGAAACATTTGGATTTGTTTTGTAACGTTTGTAAAAGTTTGGCTGAAATTGCTAAAAAGGTTAAAGGTTTTGATTTGTTTCGTATCGTTTTAAACGTTTGGATTTATTTCGTAACGTTTGTAAACTTTTGGCTTAAATCGCTAAAAATGTAAAACGTTTGGATTTGTTTCGTAACGCTTGGATTTGTTTCGTAACGTTTGTAAACGTTTAGCTTAAATCGCTAACAAGGTGAAACATTTGGATTTGTTTTGTAACGTTTTAGACGTTTCGATTAATTTCATAATGTTTTTAATGTTTGGCTTAAATCGCTAAAAAGGTGAAACGTTTGGATTTGTTTTGTAACGTTTGTAAACGTTTGGATTAAATCGCTAAAAATGTGAAACGTTTGATTGGTTTTGTAACGTTTTTAACGTTTGACTTATATTGTTAAAAAGGTAAAACATTTAGATTTGTTTCGTGACGTTTGTAAACGTTTGGCTTAAATCGCTAAAAAGGTGAAACGTTTGGATTTGTTTCATATCGTTTAAAACGTTTGGATTGGTTTCGTAATGTTTTTTTGAATGTTTGGATTTGTTTCGTAACGTTTTATACGTTAGGATTTGTTTTGTAATGTTTGTAAACGTTTGGCTTAAACAGCTAAAAAGGGGAAACGTGTGTATTTGTTTCTTAACGTTTGTAAATGTTTGGCTTAAATCGCTAAAAGGGTGAAACGTGGGATTTGTTTCGTAACGTTTGTAAACGTTTGGATTGGTTTCTAACGTTTTATACATTTGACTTAAATTGCTAAAAAGGGAAAACGATTGGATTGGTTTCTAACGTTTTAAAGTTTGCCTTAAATCTCTTAAAAGGAGAAACATTTGGATTTGTTTTGTAACGTTTTAAACGTTTGGATTTGTTTCGTAACGTTTTAAACGTTTGCCTTAAACCGCTAAAAAGGTGAAATGTTTGGATTTGTTTCGTAATGTTTATAAACTTTTGGCTTAAATTGCTTAAGAGGTGAAACATTTGGATTTGTTTTGTAATGTTTATAAACGTTTTGCTTAAATTGCTAAATAGGTAAAACGTTTGGGTTTTTTTCGTAATGTTTTAAACGTTTGGATTTGTTTAGTAACGTTTTTAAACATTTGGCTTAAATCGTGAAAAAGGTGAAACGTTTGGATTTACTTCGTAACGTTTGTAAATATTTGGCTTAAATCGTTAAAAAGGTGAAACGTTTGGATTTGTTTCGTAACGTTTGTACAGGTTTGACTTAAATCACTAAAAAGGAGAAACGTTTGGATTTGTTTCGTAAGGTTTGTAAACGTTTGGATTAAATCGCTAGAAAGAGGAAACGTTTTGATTTGTTTCTTAAAGTTTGTAAACGTTTGGCTTAAATTGCTAAAAAGGGGAAACGTTTGGATTTGTTTCGTAACGTTCGTAAATGTTTGGCTTAAATCGCTAAAAAGTTGAAATATTTGGATTTGTTTCGTAACGTGTGTAAACGTTTGCTTAAACTGCTAAAAAGGTAAAACATTTGGATTTGTTTCATATCGTTTTAAGCGTTTGGATTGTTTTCGTAACATTTTAAACGTTTGGATTTGTCGTAACGTTTGTAAACGTTTAGCCTAAATCGCTAAAAAGGTTAAACATTTGGATTTTTTTCGTAACATTTGTAAAAGTTTGGCTCAAATTGCTAAAAAGGTGAATCGTTTGGATTTGTTTTTAACGTTTTAAACGTTTTCTTAAATTTCTAAACGGTGAAACATTTGGATTTGTTTCGTATCGCTTTAAATGTTTGGATTGGTTTCTTAACATTTTAAACATTTGGATTTGTTTCGTAACGTTTTAAACGTTTGCATTTGTTTTGTAACGTTTGTAAACGTTTGGCTTAAATCGCTAAAAAGGTGAATTGTTTGGATTTGTTTCGTAATGTTTCAAACGTTTGCTTAAATCGCTAAAAAGGTTACACTTTGGATTTGTTGTGCAATGTTTTAAACGTATGGATTGGTTTCCTAATGTTTAAAAAGTTTGGATTTGTTTCGTAACATTTTAAACTTTTCGATTAGTTTAGTAACATTTGTAAACGTTTGGCTTAAATCGTTAAATAGGTCGTTTGGATTTGTTTCGTAACGTTTGTATACGTTTGGCCTAAATCGCTAAAAAGGTGAAACGTTTGAATTTGGTTCGCAACATTTTAAAAGTTTGCATAAAATTGCTAAAAAGGTATAAAATTTGGATTTGTTTTATAACGTTTTAAACGTTGTGATTGGTTTCGTAACGTTCAAAACGTTAGGATTTGTTTCGTAACTTTTTTAACGTTTGGATTGGTTCCGTAACATTTGTAAACGGTTGGCTTAAATAGCTAAAAAGGCGAAACGTTTGGATTGGTTTTGTTATTTTTAAACGTTTGACTTAAATCGCTAAACAGGTGAAATGTTTGGATTTGTTTCGTAACGTTTGTAAACGTTTGGCTTAAATCGCTAAAAAGGTGAAACGTTTGGATTTGTTTGGTAACATTTGTATATGTTTGGCTTAAATCTCTAAAAAGGTGAAACATTTGGATTTGTTTTGTAACGTTTGTAAACGTTTGGCTTAAATCGTTAAAAAGGCGAAACGTTTAGATTTGTTTCTTAAATTTTGTAAACGTTTGGTTTAAATCACTAAAAAGGATTAACGTTTGGACATGTTTCGTAACGTTTGTAAATGTTTGGCTTGAATCGCTAAAAAGATGAAACGTTTGGATTTGTTTCGTAACATTTTAAATGTTTGGATTGGTTTCATAACGTTTTAATCGTTTGGCTTAAATTGCTAAAAAGGTGAAACATTTGGATTTATTTTGTAACGTTAGTAAACGTTTTGCTTAAATCGCTAAAAAGGTGAAACCTTTGGATTATTTTCATAACGTTTTAAACGTTTGGCTTAAATATCTAAAAAGGTGAAATATTTCAGGATCAGATGGTGTGGTATCGAACAGGCAAGACCCAGATAATTCAACCTTAGCCTTTTTGGTTTTTGGTTCTTTCTTGGACGACTTCTTGGATGCTTGGCGCTTTCGCCTCGCCTTTTTGGCCTCTGGTTTCTCATCACCGTCAGTATCGTATACATCACCCTTGCTCTACATCGGTACACCAACTGAAAAAAAAGAAAGTTAGCAGGAAATCATCGTAAAAAACTTTGAAGGCAAAAAGTTTCCTCCTTTACCTGGTCTTCTAGTGTAGCCGATTTTGACTAATTCGTTTATCGCCTCGACATCAGAAGGGCATCTGATGCCGGCATAAATTACTCCTTCACTAGTTATGATCGGCTGTGATTTCTTAATTCGGTTTTTAGGCATTTTTATTGTAGTTTGGGTGGACATATTGCACTTAGGGACTGGTGGACTCTTATATTTGAATTTAGGGCGAATATGTGCTAAGTGGAACTCGTTAGAATAAGTTTTTTCATACTTTTCCCTTCAAACCTTTTTCATTTTTTCATTATACTTAGTTCTAGCTATTCGCCTATGACGCTGCATTGTGAGATTCAGACCAGGCCGATCAAGCGTATCATATTTGAATTTGTAAAAACGTTCGAATTTAGAAATTTCAAAAAGATGGAAAAGGTTACCTTCAAATTTGGAACGTTTCGGTGCTTGCAAAAGAAATAGATCTACGACTCTACGAGGTTTCTTGATAAACGAGGTAACGAAAAATTATGAAGAGATGATTTCTTTTGGAGAAAGGTCGAAAGAAGACTCTACGACTGAAAGCCACAAACTTTCATATTCAGAGGTACATTTTGGGGATATAGAAGGGCGAGAGATTTCTGAGATATGGGGAAGATAGGCTCGGTTTAGTCGAGTAATGAACTGGAGGTCCGAATAATTTTCTACGGAGGGTCTATAGGTCCCGCGGTTATTGACAGATATTAATAAAGGATAGGGAATTCCTTGATCATAGCCGAATTGACAGACAACATAGTTAGGGCAGTATGCCTCTATACTACTGCGATTGTACTCCAAACCGGCGATCAGACTTCGAGACTTCAGAGAGCTCCCCCAGTATTGGCTGCCAAGTCTCAGTTTGGGATCGGCCTTTGCCTCTTTCAAATCGTCACTATCCCAGGCGAGGTATAGCCATGAGGGGGGATATTTCAGATTTTAAATCGGACAAAGTAACTCCGAGGCCCTGACGGAGTTTGTAAACACCTCTAAAACATCAAATACATGGGGTAGGCGAGTACCGGCGTCGATAAGTTGGTAACCACATAGTTCGGCCTTGATTTGAGGGCCGACTTCAAAGAGCTCGGGGAAATAAAGAGCGAGCCATAACTGTAGAACCCATAGGGGACCGCTGGGGCACTAAAAGACCCGAGTTTCAGCATGAGGAGCAATCTCGTTCAATTCCCTATACAAGTGAGCAAGCATAAACTCCCCGAGATTGCATTTTCGCCCTTCTGCAAGAGCGGCGGCGAGTGTGAAGCAGTCAGTGGTGACTCTGAAGAAAGGAGTACGAAGAACAAATTTCGCCACAAAGAAGGCGAGGAAGGCGATGTGCTCTCTGGTGTCAGGTTTGTAATATTCTTCGCCCATAAAAAGCTTGACGAATGGACCATAGCTCCTTTGTGCTTTCGTCGACTTAAAAGTTGGGGTATCTGCGTCCAGATTGGGCGAAATGCGTTCGCCGATAACCGAGATGTTGAGAATAACCACCATGTCCAGAAGGGTAATGGTCGTCATGCCGAACTTGAAACAGAAACAGTTGACAGCGGTTGACCAGAAGAGTGAGGCACCCATGATGTAATGCTTCGCTATCGTATATACCGGCGTCCTTCCACAGTTGACCAAAATGGGGCTTTAATCTATTCACCCAGTCTTGATACCCTTTGTGTTTGGTCGGCCAGTTTCTATGGTGTTAACCCAAATTAAGGATTGATGAGGGAGCAAAAAGCGTGGTGGAACTTCTTCGTGAAACGGAGTAGAAATCTCACATAGGTGACTGGGCGAAACAAGGATGGGACCGACACATTCTTGATCGTCGTTGGTTTTAACTATTACCTGGAAGTTAGTTGTTGGAGCAGCGGCGCGGATTTCGGTGATCTTCTCAGTAACTTGGGTAGCGATGGTGTCATTAGGAGCAGCCATGGAAATTGCAAATAAGAAACGCACCCTGTTTTAGGCGAAATAAAAAGAAAAGGGCGAGCAAGAAAATAGAGAGGCGAGTGCTTACCTGGTGAAATTCAGAAAGTTTGAGATTGTTGAGGAGAGATAAAGCCTTGAGATTTGTAGAGAAAGTAGGTATGAAAGAATAGCTTGGTATTTTTCTTAAAAGTGCAAAATTGGTGGAAGCCGAAGGGTTTATCTCATTACTGCGTGGCATAGTGGGATATAGTTGGCAGTGACATGGCACATGAAGGGGTACCAAACCGTCAATAGATGCGCACCCCTTTAATCTCTGCATGTTTGAGATTGGGCTGTGTTACCGGGATGAGAAGTGTCGGAGATGGGCCTAAGAGGGGAACAAGCCCAAAACGAGTGTTTCAGGCTTGTTGGAGGCATTGTTTGCACCGACCCAAAAATGGTATGGATCAAGACATCGGATGGGCTAATCAAGGGAGTTGAGCACAAGAAAAGCCTTTCTTAGATTAGTTTTCTAGAGTTTGCAACTCATTAGGAGTATTTCTTTTTAGGAATATTAGTTCTAGTTAAATTAGGAATCTTGATTTTGTAGAACTATAAATAGCTTAGAGCTTCATTATTTTTGTATCAACAAATGAATCAATCAAAAACCAAGCCCGGTGCTTTCTATCCCGCAATCCCCGGATTGTTTTAATTTAGGAGTAGTTTTCGGTATTAATCTCGCCTGAGTTCATAACTCCCAGATTATTACTACTTAGATCACGCGGCTAAGTGTTTTTAACCAAAGAAACCCTGTGAATATCTACATAGGTTCGTTAAAGTATCAAACCTCAAAGCGATCCCGATAATGAATTCAAAGATTTGAGTCCGGATTATTTCCAAGCGAACATGCTTATATCGCTAAAAAGGTGAAAAGTTTGGATTTGTTTCGTAACGTTTCTAAAAGTTTGTCTTAAATCGCTAAAAAGGTGAAACATTTGAATTTGTTTCGTAACGTTTGTAAACGTTTGTCTTTAATTGCTAAAAAGGTGACACATTTGGATTGGTTTCGTAACGTTTTAAACGTTTGAGTTAAATCGCTAAAAAGGTGAAACGTTTGGATTTGTTTCGTAACGTTTGTAAACGTTTGGCTTAAATCAAAAAAGGTGAAACGTTTGGATTTGTTTCGTAATTTTGGTAAACATTTAGCTTAAATTGCTAAAAAGGTGAAACGTTTGGATTGGTTTTGTAACGTTTTAAATGATTCGCTTTAATCGCAAAAAAAATGAAACGTTTGGATATATTTCGTAATGTTTGTAAACGTTTGGGTTAAATTGCAAAACAGGAGAAACGTTTGGATTTGTTTTGTAATTTTTTTAACGTTTGGATTTGTTTCGTAACGTTCTAAATGTTTTGATTTGTTTCTTGACGTTTTAAAGGTTTGGCTTAAATCGCTAAAAAGGTTAAACGTTTAGATTTATTTCGTAACGTTTGTAAACGTTTGGCTTAAATCGCTAATAAGGTGAACCGTTTGGATTTGTTTAGTAACGTTTGTAAACGTTTGGCTTAAATCGCTAAAAAGGTTAAATGTTTGGATTTGTTTCGTAACGTTTGTAAACATTTGGCTTAAATCGCTAAAAAGGGGAAATGTTGGATTTGTTTTGTAACGTTTTAAACATTTGGATTTGTTTCGTGACGTTTATAAACGTTTGGCTTAAATCATTAGAAAGGTGAAACATTTGGATTTGTTTCGTAACATTTGTAAAAGTTTGGCATAAATCGCTAAAAAGGTGAAAAATTTGTATTTGTTTTGTAACGTTTGTAAACGTTTGCTAAAATTGCTAAAAAGGTGAAACGTTTGGATTTATTTCGTATCGTTTTAGACGTTTGGATTGATTTCCTAACATTTTAAACGTTTGGATTTGTTTCATAACGTTTTAAACGTTTGGATTTGTTTCATAATGTTTGTAAACGTTTGGCTTAAATCCCTAAAAAGGTGAAACGTTTGGATTTGTTTCGTAACGTTTGTGAACGTTTGGCTGAAATCGCTAAAAAGGTGAAACGTTTGGATTTGTTTCGAAATGTTTGTAAACATTTGGCTTTAATTGCTAAAAACGTGAAACGTTTGTATTGGTTTAGTAACTTTTTAAACGTTTCGCTTAAATCGCTAAAAAGGTGAAACGTTTGGATTTATTTCGTAACGTTTGTAAACGTTTGGGTTAAATTGCTAAAAAGGAGAAATGATTGGTTTCATAAAGTTTTAAACGTTTGGCTTAAATCGCTGAAAAGGGAAAACGTTTGGATTTTTTTCGTGATGTTTTAAACGTTTTGATTTGTTTGGAAACATTTTTAAACATTTGGCTTAAATCGTTAAAAAGGTGAAATGTTTGGATTCATTTTATAATGTTTGTAAACGTTTGGCTTAAATCGCTAGAAAGGTGAAACGTTTGGATTGGTTTCATAACGTTTGTAAACGTTTAGCTTAAATTGCGAAAAAAGTGAAACGTTTGGATTTGTTTCGTAAGGTTTGTAAACGTTTGGCTTAAATCGCTAAAAATGAGAACCTTTTAGATTTATTTCGTAACGTTTGTAAACGTTTGGCTTAAATCGCTAAAAATGAGAACCTTTTAGATTTGTTTCGTAACGTTTGTAAACGTTTGGCTTAAATCGATAAAAAGGTGAAACGTTTGGTTTGGTTTCTTAACGTTTCTAAATGTTTGGTTTAAATCGCGAAAAAGGGAAAACGTTTGGATTTGTTTCGTAATGTTTGTAAACGTTTGACTTAAATCGCTAAAAATGTGAACCTTTTAAATTTGTTTCGTAACGTTTGTAAATGTTTGGCTTAAATCGCTAACAAGGTGAAACGTTTCGATTTGTTTCGTAACGTTTGGATTTGTTTCGTAGAGTTTGTAATCGTTTGGCTTAAACTGCTAAAAAGGTGAAACGTTTGGATTTGTTTCGTAACGTTTGTAAACATTTGGCTTAAATCGCTAAAAAGTTGCTTTGAAATGTTTTTAAACATTTGGCTTAATTCGTTAAAAAGGTGAAACGTTTGGATTGGTTTTGTAACGTTTGTAAACGGTTGGCTTAAATCGCTAAAAAGGTGAAACGTTTGGATTTGTTTTGCAACATTAATAAACGTTTGCTTAAATTGCTAAAAAGGTGAAACGTTTGGATTTGTTTCGTATCGTTTTAAACGTTTGGATTGGTTTCGTTACGTTTTAAACGTTTGTATTTGTTTCGTAATGTTTTAAACGTTTGGATTTGTTTCGTAACGTTTGTAAACTTTTGGCTTAAATCGCTAAAAAGGTGAAACATTTGGATTTGTTTCGTAACGTTTGTAAATGTTTGGCTTAAATTGCTAGAAAGGTGAAACATTTGGATTTGTTTCGTAACGTTTGTAAACGTTTGGCTTAAATCGTTAAAAAGGTCAAACGTTTAGATTGGTTTCATAACATTTGTAAACGTTTGGTTTAAATCGCTAAAAAGGAGAAATGTTTGGATTTGTTTTAAACGTTTGGATTTGTTTCGTAATGTTTTAATCTTTTGGCTTAAATCGACAAAAAGGGGAAACGTTTGTAAATGTTTGGCTTATATCGCTAAAAAGGTGAAAGGTTTAGATTTGTTTCGTAACGTTTGTAAACATTTTGCTTAAATCACTAAATAGGTGAACCGTTTATATTTATTTCGTAACGTTTGTAAACGTTTGGCTTAAATCACTTAAAAGGTGAAACGTTTAGATTTGTTTCGTAACGTTTGGAATCGTTTGGCATAAATGGCTAAAAGGGTGAAACGTTGTATTTGTTTCGTAATGTTTTAAACATGCAAATTTCTTACGTAACGTTTGTAAACGTTTGGCCTAAATCATTAAAAAGGTGAAACTTTTGGATTTGTTTCGTAAAATTTGTAAACGTTTGGCCTAAATCGCTAAAAAGGTGATACATTTGGATTTTTTGTAACGTTTGTAAACGTATGCTTAAATCACTAAAAGGGTGAAACGTTTGGATTTATTTCATATCGTTTTTAACGTTTTGATTGTTGTCGTAACGTTTTAAACGTTCAGATTTGTTTTTTGACGTTTTAAACGTTCGGATTTGTTTCATAACATTTGTAAACGGTTGGCTTAAATCCCGAAAAAGGGGAAACGTTTGGATTTGTTTCGTAACGTTTGTAAACGTTTGGCTTAAATCGCTAAAAAGGGGAAACATTAGGATTTATTTCGTAACGTTTGTAAACGTTTGGCTTAAATTGATAAAAAGGTAAAATGTTTTGATTGGTTTCATAACTTTTTAAACGTTTGGCTTAAATCGCTAAAAAGGTGAAACATTTGGATTTGTTTCGTAACGTTTGTAAACGTTTGGCTTAAATCGCTAAAAAGGTTAAACGTTTAGATTTTTTCATGACGTTTTAAACGTTTGGGTTTGTTTTGAAACATTTTTAGTCTGCAGTATTGTCCTCAAGTGGAAAGCATGTTCCTCCTCACTCCAAGAGTAAATCAGTATGTCATCAATTAACACAATAACGAACTGATCCAGAAAGGGCTTGAACACCCGGTTCATCATATCCATAAATGCTGCTGGTGCGTTCGTTAACCCAAAAGACATGACCAGAAACTCGAAATGCCCATAACGCGTTCTGAAAGCAGTCTTAGGCACATCGACGTCTCGGATCCGAAGTTGATGATACCCGGAACTCAAGTCAATCTTCGAAAAACACTTAGTACCCTCTAACTGATCGAACAAATCATCAATACGAGAAAGAGGATACATGTTCTTGATAGTAACTTTATTCAGCTGTCTGTAGTCAATACATAGCCGAAAAGAACCATCCTTCTTCTTTGACAAACAACACAAGAGCACCCCACGGAGAAGTACTCGGTCTGATAAAACCACTATCCAACAATTCCTGTAACTACTCCTTCAACTCTTTCAGCTCTGCAGGAGCCATCCGATACGGAGGTATCGAAATAGGAGTTGTTCCAGGAACAACATCGATACAGAACTCAATATCACGGTCAGGTGGTAATCCAGGTAACTCTTCTGGAAACACATCAGTGAACTCATTCACTATCGAGACACTATGCACATTACCACTGACAGCCTCTAAGTCACGAAACACCGCTAAGAAACCCTGGAAACCCTTGCCCATCATGCGCTTGGCCTTGATCGCTGAAATAAGATTCTTTGGTGTCTCTACCTTCTTCCCATGGAAAGAAAACGGTACATCACCAGGAACCCCAAACACAACCGACTTCCCTCGACAGTCGATAGAAGCAAAATGGCGTGAAAGCCAATCCATCCCCAAGATAACATTAAAAGATAACACATCAAGTATAATCAAATCAGCCCTAAGATATCTAACATGAATAACCACAGAACAAGACGGATAAACCACGTCCACCACCACACAGCCAGACAAAGGTGTAGATACAGATAAAGGCTCTAGCAACCTAGATGGTGTCTCACTCAAATTAGCAGCAAAACTCGAAGAAACAAAAGAGTGAGTTGCACCCGCATCAAACAAAACCACTGCATCTACAAAAGAAATCGGAATAGTACCTTGCACCACGGCGTTTGATGCACGAGCATCCTGAGGAGTCAAAGCAAACACTCTAGCCTGACCCTGTCCCTGCTGCGGTGCCTGAGCAGAACTGAAACTACCCGAACCTCTACCACCGTTACCAAGGCCACCTAAACCCCGTCCTCCTGAACCACGGCCCCGCTGGCAACCAAACAAAGCGGCGGGTTGAGAATAGCCCGCCGAAGGAGTAAAAGCAGTTCTCTGCTGCTGAAAAGACGGCTGAGCAACACTAGCCGACGACACCTGCTGCCCAGATGTCGGACACTCTCTCGCAAAATGGCCTGGTTGGCCACAAGCATAGCAGCTACCCGGTGCTACCGTACAAACTCCAAAGTGCCTGCGTCTGTAGTTCTGACAAAAAGGAACACTGGATGCTCCAGTACTGCTACCCTGTCCAAAACTACGGCTACCACTGCTGTAACTAGAACTGTGGGAATACGGCTGATATCCCCTTCGTTCACCCCCTTTCTTACTCTTGTACTAGAAAGACTTGAACTGATAGCTACTTCTACCACTCTGCTGCCCACTACTCATAACAACACTGCCCGCCTTCTTGGTCTCAGTCATTTTCCCATAGTGTAGTAAATTTGCCTCCATCCGACGGGCACTATCCACTAGAACCGGAAATTCCTTGCTCGTCTCAGTCAGAAGATTGATAAAATCTGAGCCTAAACCTTTCACATACCTGTCGTTCACCCTTTGCTGCTCGGTCTGCAGATTTGTGGCAAAACGACACAGCCTCACAAACTCGTTATTGTACTCGTTCACCGACCTGTCTCCCCTTTTTAAAACCAGCAATTTGTCTCTATGACCTTCGGTCACTGAAAAAGGCAAGTAAAAGTTCTTGAATCGAGTCACAAAATCCTCCGAAGTAATAGTAGCCATTTCAGCACGAATGGCACTACGAAACCAATCACTTGCAGAACCCTTCAAGGACATTTCCACTAACATAACAGTTTGCCTCTCAGTAGCCTGTAATCTCTGAGCATTCCGCTCAACTTCCTCCAGAAAGTCTAGGGCATCGCCGTCGCCCGAAAACTCAGTCGACTTTAGTCTTGCATAAGCCAACACCAAATCTTTTTCAGTGGTTCTGCCACCACCAACTGCAACACCACCAGCCTGTGGCACCTGTTGTTGTACAATCTGTCGCAGCATAGAATACTGGTTCTACATGGCGATCTGTCCTGCCTGCAGTTGCACTTGATTGTTCTGGAGTGCAGTGATCCCGGCTAGAAACGTCGTGAAGTCAAATGGATCTATAGGAGCTTGTGGTACACCTGGTGCCTGAAAGCCTGCACCACCACGTCTCCTACCTCTGCCTCCAGCAGCCTGTCCTCTACCACCCCGTCCTCTGCCAGCTCGGCCTCTACCAGCCTGAACTCCGCCTGCACGTCCCCTGCCAACTTGAACCCCTGGTTCATGTTGGTCAACCTCAATCGACATAGCGTCAACAGCTTCAGCCTCAGCCTGAGCTGCAGCACCCCTACGAGTATTCATTCCTAAGAATGAAACAAATGATTCTCAAAACAAAGCCCTCAAGGCAAAACCCAAAGTAAATTTAGATAGCTAAAAAATCCACAATTTAACCAACGTAACAACAATCACATTCCAAAGTAAGCATAAACTTCGCAAAGTAAACATTAGTAACACATAAGACCAACTCTAACATCCCTAAAGGTGAAGGTAGAAAGTTTTGAAAACAAATGATGACGTTTCAAAAAACAAGACTTGAATCCTAATTCTGCAGTAGATCCTATAACACAACAGTAACACTTAACATGCCTTAAAGCGATAAACACATAACATGCAAAAATTTGGCCTTAGTTCGAAACTAAAGCTCTGATACCAACTTTGTCACGACCCAATTTTGTGGATCCCGACCGGCGCTAGGGTATGGGTATGGTCGTACCAAAACCCGTAGCAAGCCTCGCGGAAAACCTTATATTCAATATAAACCTGCAAGAAAACCAATGCTCTGGGGCAACCGAGACTTCAGCCTAAGTCTAACAACTTATACAGCAGTTCTAATATAATTACTTGATAGAAATTCGAAACTATGAAACATACCTCATTTATAAATAATTCAATGTAACATCCCAATGTATAATAATATAAAAGTCGTACCACTACGACAAACCAAAGTACAATAATAGAGACAACTAGTTCTACTGCGGTCTAAGAAGTAAAACAGTAAACTAGTCTGATAACATAAAAAGACCTCCGAGGAATCAAAAGATAGGAGATGACCAACGCTCTCAAAATCATAAACCTGGAAAGTTTGGAAAACAACGAGGTCAGATATACTGAGATGAGTTCATAATGTTATTTACATTTATTAAGTTTAAAACCCTTAAAACAAATACTTTGTACTAATATATATACTTAATTATGGAAAACAGTATTGAAATGAAATCCCAAAGTATTTAACCCAAAGTAGATCGGAACAAATCCACATCGATTCCCAAAGTAGGCCAGACATTGGTCAGCCAATCCCAAAGTACTTACCGGTGCACACAGTCTCGATACAAGCCTATCGAGTAGCTCATTTCAATCCAAATCCATAATCCTTAAAACAGTTCACAAACATTTGATATACTAAAATAACTTGCGGTACTTAATAAAGCAGTAAATAACACTATAAACTCACTGCTTGCTTGTCCACATGAATCTTGGCAAATAGCTAACCCTGGGTAGACTCCGAAGCACGAGAAGTCGACGGGTCTAAAACATTATATAAGTCAAAATCCGAACAACCCCTAACTCTAAGAATTCTAGACTCCACATAGGACTAGCATTTCACAACACAACCAAAGATTCAAACAAGGTAATTAAAATACCACCAAGTATCCATACAACTAATTTACAAATAAGGCAAGTTAAGCTTAGGTGAGTTCTTATCTTATAAAACGAAACCAAAGTACTTAAATACTTAAATAGTCTTTACAAAACAGTTACAGTTCCTAAAGTAGTGTGTTAGCCTTACTGCAGTATAGCTCAATACAACATGTCGGGAGACCACGTCTAACCCGACCCATCCATAACCAAGTTTAAAACCAAAGTCTTTAATCAAACCTTAAATGAAATTAAAGTTATTTAAAATAAGAACTCACACCGTAACTTGATAATTCCATAAACAATTAAGATTTCTAACACTTGGCAAGTAGCACCCCAAGTACATTTAATTATGTCACCTCAAATAGAATCAATAAGATTCAACACCTTTCAAGTATTAACTTGAAGCTCAAATATTTCAACCGAAACCCTACATGACATATAACACCTTGTATGTCTTATATTACTCAATTTACATTAAACCACAACCTAATATGAATTAGCATTCCTTTAACAACTTTTAAACCATTTTAAAAATAGTTTCCAGCAAAGTTACTTATTCAAAACAGCTAATTTAACCTTTGTAAAACCTTAATTAATCTATGATTTAGGTTTGGTCAATTTATCTCAAATCACCTAAGGTAGGAGTTGTTACCTAACAACCCTTTTTACTATCAAAGAACAATTCCAGCTTTTAGTAATAAGTTCAAAACAGAATTTAGATTCAAAAATGTTAACCAAACTATACACTATTCCATTTAAACAATTTCCCAACGCCACCCAATGTATTGTTTATCATCTAATACCCTATGATCCATATATTTGAAATTTCCAGATTTTAGTTTAATCATAAAAACATAATACTCCATCACAAATCCCATAATTTGATTAGTCTTTTAATTATAACGATTACGCCCATCCACCCAAGAAACAAACACCAAACACAAACTAAAAATGACATAGCAAGATTGTTTACAGATTTTAGATTAATACAAAACAGAAAATATAATTAAATCACCCAAGGTATCGAAACAATTTAGTATATAACAATCTCTACAAATCAAAACAAGGGATTTAAGCCACTAACCTCTTGAGATGGATTAAGAAAAACAATCAAGAGAAACTCAGAAAATATAGATCCAAAATCAGCCTACAATCAACCCATACGATTGCTAATGAATTTATAATCGATAGCAATGATAAATAATGGATTAAACCATAAGGAGAGGATTAGAAATACTTACAATCGATGGAAATAGGCTTAGGAATGATAGAAAATGACTAAGATAAATGCTACAACCGTTTTAGGGTTTTAGATAAAGTGTAAAATCAAATTAGGTCGAATTAGGTGAGTTTAAATAGAAATCAGCGAACTGAACAGTGCATGCGTCGCGCCCGCTACACTTCCTTCGCGCCCGCAATACATGAATCGCGCCCGTGATTCATGCATGTCACGCCAGCGAAATGCTACTGCCTCCGATGAAAATTTGAGATTTTGAAATCGGTTTCGTAAAGTTTTAAATATTTTGTTTAAATTGTTAATAAGGTGAAATGTTTTGATTTTTTTCGTAATGTTTGTAAACGTTTGGCTTAAATCGCTAAAAAGGGGAAACATTTGGATTTATTTTGTAACATTATTGTAATAACCTGAATTTATGAGGAATTATGTGTAGTGCCACGAGGCATAATTGTAAAGATTAAGAACAAGAATATAAGATTTGGATTGAATAATAAGAACTTAGACTGAACCGGGTGTATTGGAATTATCGTAGAATAATAATTTAAATAAAAAATTATTATGCGATAAATTGGATTTAAGCCGGACTAAAGGGAATAAAATAAAATAAGTCGGAAAGCCCGAACTAATAATATTCACGCCAAGATCCGTGAAATATTTTTAAGAACTTATGGAAAAAGTTATATAACTTTCAGACATTGTTTAGTTAAGCATGTCAATTAATAGAGAAGTTGAAGTGAACTTTTAACCACAAACTTCCGGAGGAAGTTGCATTTTACTCTATTTTCTCAAGATAAGAAAATAATATCGATAAATTTGTTATCGATAGTCATTAAAATGAAAATTTGACGAAAAAGCGAGAAATAGTGCAAGTCAGCTCAACATGGAAATTTGAGCGTTTTTGGCCAAAACTTCCAAAATACATTATTGGAAAATGATATTATAAGGTATGAGACTAATGTTATTTATTTGGAAAATAAAAATTACGGAATTTATCGAGAATCGAATGATTAAAGGATTAGTTGACTAAATCGGACGAAAGAAAAGTTATAAAGTGAAGGTTAAGGAGGTGAAAACTTCAAGGACCTAAGTGGACTTTTAACCCACTTATTATCATCATTTATGAATGAATAATCATTCATTAAAAAGAGGATTTTCAGCAAAGAACAGAAGAATCCCGAAACTCTTCTCCATTTTTAACCCAAATCTTGCAAATGCCATAACTTCTTCGTTTGTCAACGAAATTTAGCGATTCTTGCGGCCACGAAATGAGGAAACTAATATGGATTCAATTTGAGGTACGAAAATCAAAATATGGTCGAGGTTTAAGCTGTGAATTTCGAAATTTTTAGGTTTAATGAAGTTAGTGTTTAATTGATGTTGTTAGGTGTTTATAAGCTTGAATTGGAGTATTTTGATGGTGATTTTGTGGACCTGAGGCTTCGCCCATGAGGTATCTCCAAGATAAGGTAATATTCTGATTTGATTAGGTCTTGAATTGGTAAAATTGAATTAAATTGGTGACCTTAGGGTTCGGCTTTGGTGTGAAGTTTTGATATTGATAGTTTGATGATTGTAGTTGAGTATGTGTGATTGTTGGTGAGTTTGAGAGTTGTGATTGTGAATTTGTTTGTGTTATAGTCTTAGGCCCCGTTTAGGCTCTGTCCAGCCCCTCTCTTGACCCTGTGAGCCATGAATGTTTCTCCATAAGAGCAGAATTCTGCTCGGGCTCGGCCAAACGGAATTCTGCCGTAGGCAAAATTCTGTTTTGGAGTTGCTCGTAATGAGCCGAGCTAAACAGCCTTTTGAGGTCTGTTTTGGCTGCTCTCAGACCTCGGACAATCGTGTTTTCGATGTTAAGTCAGCCCCTAATCGAATTTGTTTAGTTAGTTATAATAGGCGTTAGTTCGACGGAAACTAGATAGACATTTTTGCAGAAACTATCTCTGCAGAACAGCGATGTTGCATGAGTAATATCCCGGGTTCTATTACTCCAAATCAAGTTCCGTTTGTTGATACGGAAACTTTAGGATGTTAACTATAATTGTCTAAGTTTGTGTTTCTGTTGAATCGGACTCTATGATGTTCATTTTATGCAGAATATTTTGGTGCGTAATCTGCCCTGCTGTTTTGGGACAGCTCAAGGTCTTAACTTCCAAGCTAGTTTTCGACACGTTCGGGTGCGTTTTATGGTCCGAGACCTAGGAGACGTTCTAAAATTTAAGAATATCAATTTTTTTTAGGGGTCAGACTATTTTAAATAAGTAGTTTCGATAGCCGAAGTTTGCTAGAAATATAATGTTGGTTATGTTAATAATAGCTAGAATTTTATTAATTCTTGCTATTATTATATTTGCGTAGATCGGACGAGCGATTATCGACAAGATTTGAGGCGAATGGATCGAGATATCGTCATGCTTATTTGAAGAATTTGGATAGCAAGTGGTGAGTACACTTTAAATTACTCGTCAATATTCATAAAGCCACGTATTTTAATACGAAAGGCTATATGAATATTTATATATTTGAAATGTATGTTTTTAAAATGTATACGTATGTATGTTTCGAAAATGATGTTTTATCGTACTGTGCTATTTTGACAATAACATGAATAAATGAAAAGAATATATATGCTTAAAGACCGGGAAAGGGTATAAAGTAATGTTATATGAATCGAATATTGAATAAAATACAAGTATTGAACCAAATACGAATAAGCAAAATATAGTACATTCCTATTTGTACTATTATTCGAATATTTATAAAAGAACATAGTATGTTCCTATACGTACTATTAAACATAATCAATACCCTATTGTGCGTGTGTTATAAATGTATGCTCTTAGATTGTATTGTGCATGTCATGGTCCATAAAGGATCAAGAAAACCCAACAGAAATCATCAACATGATAAATACATGAGATAAGAAAAGTGTACTGTAACATATTCAATAATAAGAACTGAGATACAAGGTGGAATTTGGTAGAATTATCCAAGGACCTGTATCTCATCCATTCTCCATGATAGTCCTCGGGACTCATACGAAATAAAAAGTAAGTATGATACATCGAGAATCAATACGAAACAAGATTGAGACACAATGGGAACAAACATTCCTATTAAATGTCAATAGGAATTATATGAATCAACAGTTAAGTTCAAAAGACTTGCAGGGTGCAGAGTCTGAATACAAACACGAGGTTGAACTCGGTTGAACTATCTCGGGACCTGTGTCTGGTGAGTAACTCGGTTGAACTATCTCGGGACTCACAACTTGGGATTAAGCAGTGGCATGAGTAACTCAGTCGAACTATCTTGGGATTGTGCCACATGGTTATGGGTAACTCGGTTGAACTATCTCGAGATCCAACCATAAGGATCAAGTCACAAGAGACTTTCCAATGATTTAATTCGACTTAGAATCATGATGATATAAACTAAAATTTAAGATTAGGTCGAAAACTAATGCAATAAAACGAGAAAAGAAAAACATCAAATTATAATAAAAAAACAAAGATAGAGATACTATGAAACATTTATAAAGAATGAAATTAAATTAAGAATATACATAGTAGGATTTGAAAAGAATATTTTCTATATAAAGACGAGTTTTCAATGGTTGTAACCCTTTATGTGATATTGCGTGTAATTTTGGTGATCTCACTCAGTTTTATACTGACCCCGTTGCTTCTCCCATTTTCAGGAATAGCATGATATGATTTGGAAAGTCAAGCTTCCGAAGTTTTAATTCTCGGAAGTTATTTTCATAAGAAGTGAAAGAAGGTTTTCATTCTAGCGGTTCGCATTAGTCTAGATATTTTTGTCTATGTATTTGTATAACGCATTTTAACTCTGATGTTTTTTATAAAATGAGGTCACATGTATTTTGATATATGAAACATGATTTGATTTGCGAAAAATTTACACAGGGTTTTAGGCTTGCTACGGGTTTCGGAGCTACCACTCCCATTCCCTAGCGCCGGTCGCGACTCATAAATTTGGATCGTGACAAAGGTGGTATCAGAGCAATGGTTTAGTGTTCCTAGGCCATTGTTCTCTTGTGATTCGAGTATATGAAAGAGTCACTTACTTCCTAGGAACTACTGCGGATTATAGGAATTTCAAGTCATGTCTTTTGAATGTTACATCTTTTTCATCGATTATACAAAAGTTTTACAAAGATGTCCCCTCCTATATGTGCTATTAAGAGTCGAGTTAGGAGTGTGCATGAGCAAAAATTATGTTTTGTGTTTACTCGAGTAAGCAATACGCTTTCGAGTATCTATAATCTGCGAAGAGTTATATATTCTCGAGACTCATATGATAAAAGAATATTGTTATGGACTATGATTGAATTGATTGATTGGAAAGTATATGATCAATTAGATATGTGATGCGCTGTAAAACGCGATCACTCATGAGAGTGATATGCTCACAGGTATGTAAGCCTGTGATAATTTATACGATATATGAAATGTATATATTGTGATTGATTGTTATGAATAGGAATTATGCCTTATGATTAAACGTTGCAAAGTTTGCTAAGTCTATGTTGAGCGAAATGCTCGCAAGAGTTAAGATATGCGACATAGCCGAAGAAAATCTAGGGGACACCGATTTTCTTTGGATTTGATTAACATGGATTGTTTATAGATATGCATAGAATACGAATAGGACATGTACGTTATGCTTAGATATTCTTGATGTTTGGTTAAGTCTATGTGAGCCGAATGCTCGCAGGACTTAAGATACGATGCGTAACCAAGGAAAGTCTAGGAGACATGGATTTTTTTTGAACTCGGTCAACATAAATGCTTATAGCCACGATAGTAATATGGGTAGAACATATACAACACGAGTATATGTTTTCATGATTTGCTAAGTCCACAATGAGTAAGAACACTCAGAAGACTTGCAACACGAGACGTAATCGTAGAAGGCCTAAAGGAAGGAGATGTTCCTAAGGTCCAATTTACGTGGATAATTGTTAGTTGTTATGACTAGTATGTGCTATATTTTAAGGAATTCATCAGGATTCCTTTATATACTCGCCATACTATGAACAAAGGACTACTCGAATGCGTTCCGTTGCACAGCAAGTGCCTGAGGCGCGAGAAGAAGATCGAAGTAACGACGGCGAACGCAACCCAAACCATTTGGCTAGTAGAGGCCATGAACGAAATGAAGGTCAATGGGAACCTAGCAAGACAAAATGGGAATGTACAGGCACCGGGAGTGCCACAACAACCCAACGTCAATATGAATCAGTTAGCAGTAGAAGTAACTGATATAAGGAATTGTATGCCAATAATATGACGATGAATACAAAGACAGTATCAACGTGAAGAAAGGAACACATATAGAGGTTTGATATTGGCATACATAAGTTAAGACTAAAAGAGTTTGACGGATCAAGCGGTATGCTAGATCCTTTAGGAGAAGTAAAGTAAGATGCTCGTACACGTCTAGCGAATGAAGGACAAACGGTATTGTTGATCAAGATGTCGATGAAAGGTCCAACCCATGATTGGTTTTGGAAAGAAATTATAGTAGTGATGGGTCAAATAATCGAGAAAGATCAAGGCAATTAGACCGAAGAGACAAATCGGTTCAACGATAAATCGTCAAGTCTGATTAATTAAATAGATTGCCCTAGACCTGATGACAGGAATTGGAGTCGATACAAGAAGAGAAGTAGAATCATAGTTGTGAGAAGGGAAGCAAAGTTTAAAGAAGACTTATGCAAAAAGGTTATGAGGTGCCAATATGGTGGCAAGGAAAATTCAAGCGCGATAGTGATCCCAAGGATCAGGATATCGTAAAGATTGCAAGGGAGGTTAACAAGTTCCATAGGAATTAACAAAGCTCCCCGCAAGGATAAGGAGATAGACTCGAATCAATTGAAGTGAGTAGGTTAACATACCCGAAAGTCGATAAGCGAGATAAGTAACAGGAATGGAAGTAATGAAACTGCTAAAGGCAGCATATGGTAAGAAAGGTTGAGTAAATCGAGAAACTCATCGGGAATGAATAAACAAAGTGTATCACATAGACCAGAAGATATGATGAAGGTTAATACGAGGAATATAATAGGAGATAATCGAAAATAACAATAAAAGTGAAAAGACCGAAAGGCGATGCAGCCGGACTCATAAGAACGATAGACAAGGGAAAGTAGCCAAGGATGCTAGAAACTATTCGTCCGTCTTTGGAACAAAGAATTTCCAACCTTGCAAATCTCATATGCCCGCAATGCGGCAGAAGTCACTTAGGTAAAGGTCAAGCTATAATAGATGTATACAGTTGGTGTGGACAACAAGGTCACTATGATAAATAATACTCGCATTCCGTGTTTGGAATACCATAGATGACACGAATCAACTATCTCCTAAAAGACATAGTTCTCGCGAAGTGTTCTGGTTAAATACAACCAGATAGACTGTGTAGTCGAAGCAAACATCATGAAGTCCGAACATAAGAAGCTCAATAGCAACCAGACCTTTTGAGCTAGTCTAGTATAGACACGAACATTTAGAACGTACTCTTCAAACGACGTTTGAACGAGACGAGTAGTACCACATCTTTTCATGTGCAAAATATGTATATAGATTGCGAACGGAAGAACGACAAACGATAAGAACGAGTAGAAATACAGAGTCCGATGTCGAAAGAAACTTATGTAAAACCCGTTTTATAAAAATAAAAGTATTTAATCGAAACGAAATGTTTTGAAAAGACATAATTGTGCCCGGACACGATTCATTACAACATCGCATTGACACGAGTAGAATTGCATCACTACACCCATATTGCATTCACTAATAGGACATGCATCATATACATTGTGTATGTCTAAAAACAAAAGAGGAGTGTCATTGCAACTCTTGTGATGAGAGAAGTCATCACACTGGTGCACAATTATGACATGATTTGAGAAATGAAAAGTATCGTGGTTTTAAACAGAGAAGTTTTCAAACGTAAGGAAGCTCAGACAGGGACTCTGTAAATGGAGGCATAGAACAAGACTGATCATCTTGTTAGGCCTATATAAGAACATACATATATAGAACGACAAATAGTACAAAGCGATATGAAACGTATCGAGATTTGAATTGCAAATCTCTAAAGTAGTCTTATATGATTAAATAAAAGATCAACAACGCTACTTTACATGTTTTAAAGTAATAGCGACTAATTTTAAACTACAATAATGTTTTCCCTCTAGAATGAGGAAGTAGAACATCGGAGTTAGTTACGTCTTGGGATATAAACCCTATGTACAAACAAATATTATTCGAGAAGATCGAAGAAAAGAAATTGATTGATAATGATTATGAATCAAGCAGTAATAAGATGGTTAGGATTGTCAGCATAAGAAGTTACTCGATAAGTATATCGAGGTATTTCCACCCAAGAATAGTATTAGATGAAAGACTGTATAAACCTAACTGTAAAGTCAACAGTTAGTGAATAACTAATCAGAGTACCACAACAGAAGTGTGGAAGGAAAAGAATGATAAGGTTTGATTAAGGATTGGTTAAGTGATATCAGAAGATTATGAAAATTCGAGGACGAATTTTTGTAAGGGGGGAAGATTGTAATAACCTAAATTTATGAGGAATTACGTGTAGTGCCACGAGGTATAATCGTAAGGATTAAGAACGAAAAAATCAGATTAGGATTGAATAATAAGAACTTAGACCGAAGCGGGTCTATTAGAATTATCGTAGAATAATAATTCAAATGTAAAATTATTATGTGATAAACTGGATTTAATCGGGACTGAAGGGAATAAAATAAAATAAGTCGGAAAGCCCGAACTAATTATATTCACGCCAAGATCCGTGAAATATTTTTAAGAACTTATGGAAAAAGTTTTATAACTTTCGGACATTGTTTAGTTAAGCATGTCAATTAATAGAGAAGTTGAGTTAAATACAAATTAGCCACTTTAAGGACTAAAGTGGACTTTTAACCACAAACTTTCGGAGGAAGTTGCGTTTTACTCTATTTTCTCAAGATAAGAAAATAATACCGATAAAGTTGCTATCGATAGTCATTAAAATGAAAATTTGACGAAAAAGTGAGAAAAAGTGCAAGCTAGCACAAAATGGAAATTTGAGCGTTTTTGGCCAAAACTGCCAAAATACATTATTGGAAAGTGATATTATAAGGTATGAGACTAATTTTATTTATTTAGGAAATAAATAATACGGAATTTATCGAGAATCGAATGATTAAAAGATTAGTGGACTAAATCGGACGAATGAAAAGTTAGAAAGTGAAGGTTAAGGAGGTGGAAACTTCAAGGACCTAAGTGGAATTTTAATCCACTTATTATCATCATTTCTGAATGAATAATCATTCTTTCAAAAGAGGATTTTCAGCAAAGAAGAGAAGAATCCCGAAACTCTTCTCCATTTTTAACCCAAATCTTACAAATGCCATAACTTCTTTGTTTCTTGACGAAAATTAGTGATTAAGCGGTCACGGAACGAGGAAACAATTATCTACAGATATATAGCTTCAATTTTAGGTAAGAAAATCAAAATATGGTCGAGGTTTAAGCTGTGAATTTCGGAATTTTTAGGTTTAATGAAGTTAGTGTTTAATTGATATTGTTAGGTGTTTATAAGCTTGAATTGGAGTATTTTAATGGTGCTTTTGAGCACTTGAGGCTTCGGCCATGAGGTGTCTCCAAGATAAGGTAATATTATGATTTTATTAGGTCTTGAATTGGTAAAATTGAATAAAATTGGTGACCTTAGGGTTCGGTTTTGGTGTGAAGTTTTGATATTGATAGTTTGATGATTGTTTTTGAGTATGTGTGATTGTTGGTGAGTTTGAGAATTGTTATCGTGAATTTGTGTGTGTTATTGTCTTAGGCCCCGTTTATGCTCTGTCCATCCCCTCCCTTGACCATGTGAGCCATGAATTTTGCTCCGTAGGAGCAGAATTCTGCTCGGGCTCGGCCAAACGAAATTCTACCGTAGGCAAAATTCTGTTTTGGAGTTGCTCATAATGAGCCGAGCTAAACAGCCCTTTAAGGTCTGTTTTCGCTTCTCTCGGACCTTGGGGAATTCGTGTTTTCGATGTTAAGTCAGCACCGAATCGAATTTTGTTTAGTTAGTTATAATAGGGGTTAGTTCGACGGAAACTAGTTAGACGTTTTTGCAGAAACTGTCTCTGCAGAACAGCGATGTTGCGTGAGCAATATCCCGGGTTCTATAAGTCCAAATCAAGTTCCATTTGTTGATACAGAAACATTAGGATGTTAACTATAAATGTCTAAGTTTAAGTGTCTGTTGAATCGGACTATACGATGTTCATTTTATGCAGAATATATTTGTGTGTAATCTGCCCTGCTGTTTCGGGACAGCTCAAGGTCTTAACTTCCAAGCTAGTTTTCGACACCTTCGGGTGCGTTTTATGGTCTGAAACTAAACAAAAGTTGTAGGCGACATTCTAATCTTTAAGAATGTCAATTTTGTTTTGGGTTCGGACTATTTTCAATAAGCGCTTTCGATAGCCGAAGTTGGCCAGAAACATAATGTTGGTTAAGTTAATAATAGCTAGAATTTTATTAATTCTTACTATTAATATATTTGCGTAGATCGGACAAGAGATTATCGACAAATTTAAGGCAAATAGATCGAGATATCGTCATGCTTATTTGAAGAATTTGGATAGCAAGGGGTGATTACACTTTAAATTACTCGTCAATATTCATAAAGGCACGTATTTTAATACGAAAGGCTATATGAATATTTATATATTTGAATATATGTTTTTAAAATGGATACGTAAGTATATTTCGAAAATGATGTCTTATTGTAATGTGCTATTTTGACAATAACATAAATAAGTGAAATCAATATATATGCTAAACACCGGAGAAGGGTATAAAGTAAAGTTATATGAATCGAATATCGAATAAAATACAAGTATTGAACCAAATACGAATAAGCAAAGTATAGTACATTCCTATTTCTACTATTATTCGAATATTTATAAAAGAACATAGTACGTTCCTATACGTACTACTAATAATAATCAATACCCTATTGTGCGTGTGTTATAAATGTATGCTCTTAGATTGTATTGTGCATGTCAAGGTCCATAAAGGATCAAGAAAACCCAACATAAATCATCAACATGATAAATACATGAGATAAGAAAAGTGCACTGTGACATATTCAATAATAAGAACTGAGATACAAGGTGGAACTCGGTAGAATTATACCGAATTCTGTATCTCATCCATTCTCGATGATAATCTGTCATGACCCATTTTCATGAATCGTGACCGGCGCTAGGGCATTCGTAATATAGTACCAATACCCGTAGCTAGCCTTTCTTATAACATACAATTAAATTAAACCTGCAGAAAACCAATGCTCGGGGGCAACCGAGACTTAAGCCTAATTCTAGCAGTTATATAATATTCAACAATTAATATAACATGCTTATCTAATCCTGAGTCTAAAAATAGATATAACATAAACCAGTGTAAATAATGTAACATGCCAGAGCAATATAAGTAGTCGGACCAATCCGATAAACAACTGTAATAATAATATGGACGTCTAGTCAACTACTGCGGTCCAAGAATAAAATAGTTTGATAGTTCTACTAAAATAAATGGAACATCCGAGGAAAAGTAAATGCGGAGATCACCAGACTCTCTTAGATCATAACCCTGGGAAAAATTGGGAAAACAACAGGGTCAGATATACTGAGATGAGTTTATACCACTATTTACATTTATCAAGTGGAAAACCTTTAAACCGTTTAAAACATTTAATAACGATATTACGAATAATAGTTGGAACCCTAATCCACAATTCTAAATAACCACCATAATTCAATAGGCCTGGTCCCGAGAGCTGAGCTACACGGAGTTACCACTAACCACACTTTTACCATATCCAGAGTCCCGAGAGTTGTGCTACACCGAGTTACTCTATTTGGTCCCGAGAGCTATGCTCACACCGAGTTACCACATTTCCATAAATACCTTACCCATATCATTACCGGTGCGCACGCAGTCCTAATGATGCCCATTTGGTAGCATGTTCCAACTAAGAGTCATAATATAAAAACAGTTCGCAATATACGTACAATATATATATTTAATATTAAAATAACAATTTACTTAATAAAGCGGTAAATAGTAAGTACAAACTCACTGCTTGCTAATCCACGTGATAACCGGCAAGCAACTAATCCTGGTTCGCCTCTGAAGCACGAACAGTAGACGGGTCTAGACAAATAAAATAATTATTACAACAGACCCTAACTCTAGAGAGTACTAGACACCACATAGGACTAGCACAGATAACACGTCAGAATAAAACAATCCAGAACAATATAAAAATTACCCAATAGGTAATAAAGCCCAATTAATACAAGTCTATTGAGTTCTCACTTAAAATCCGATTTACAAATATTACTTAATAATCTTTGAATAATAATTAAATTCCAAATAGTGGGTTAACCGACTTACCAATAACTACCAAGCTAACCTCACTTGTCGGGTGACCCAAGTCTAACCCGACTCAAACGTTTATCAAATGTAAATCCGAGTTTATTTTTATAAAATAATTTGATAAAATAATAATCCATTTTAAAAGCAGAACTCAATAACTTCAATTTCAAGTAACCCAAGTTACAATCAAAAAACCTAACCCTTTTAAGTTTATAAAAGTTTAGGGACGAAACTGTACTTTAGCCAATTAGGGATTAAACTGTACTTTAGCCAATTAGGGATTAAACTATACTTTAGCCAATTTGATATCCGAAGTCAAATTAATTGCTTTTGTTAATAATTAAAACAAAATATGAATTTACTAACCAAAAACTTAATTAAATAAGTTATAAAAATATTCAAGGGCTAAATCGTAATTTAGCCAATTACATGCCAATTTGATATTCGAAAACAATTATAAATTCCCGAGTAATTATATTGACTTAATTAATAAATAACTATCGTTTACAACATAATAATTATAAATCAAACGAAATCCAATTTATTAGGTAAAGTTAAACTTAAAGGATTAATTTGTTTTGATCAAAACAATTACATGATTGAAATGGTCATTTGACCATCTCCTACCTTTTAAACAAGTCAAACCCCGCCTAAGCTTTAGAAACAGATCATCAATATAGTGTCCAAAATATCAAACTCAACCTTAATGTTTCATCACCAAACTCAACCAATCTATACATAAGACAATATATATAACTAATATAATCAACAAGAGATGACAGCAAAGCCATGAACACTAGAAACCGAGAAACAGAACAGACATAACGAAGGAGAATGACGATCGCCGAACTCAATCAATACACACATCAACCTAGGCAGCTATACATAACCAAACAACAACCTAATCACTCGATGTTTCATCCATACCATAGCAGAAAACAATGGCAAAGAAACGACAGTATGTATATAAGAAACCGATACACGTACGGCGATCAAAGACAACTGAATAATAACTCAAACAATTCAATTATGAATCACTAGCACATCCAGTGATCTAATATCCAGGAAATAGAAAAATCTAAGCCAATGGAAGAGAATGGTTTCGGCAACAACTATGAAACATAAACAGTTTGTATGTAACGAACAATACGGTTAAGACTACGGTGATTGAAACGAGGTCGATTACGTACCGTTTTGAGAAAACGAAATAGGGAATCGTAGGCACGTGAGTCTAGAATCACTAGGATCAAACGGAATCGATTTCGATCTAAAAACGAGCAAGAAGGATTCAATATACTGAAGGTTGCTTATAAAACAAAACTGAAATAAAGAATACAAAATCTTACCGACAAACACCAGACTCTGGAAAGGAATTAAGCAGCGATTTCTCAGCGAAACAACAAGATAATGGAGGCTGGAATTTGTTTGCAGTATGGGGAATGAATTGGAGTTGAAGTTTAGGTATTTAAGTAGGTCGTTTAGGTTAGAACCGAGGGACGAAACTGCCCCCCTCCCTTGGTGTAATAAGTCTCGAACGAGACCAACAAATTTCAGGCTGGTCTCGTTCGAGAATACTGGTCTCGTACGAGACCAGGCCTGAAATGTCATGGGTCTCGTACAAGACCTTATAGTCTCGTACGAGACTCATCCTTTCGAATCAGGTCTCTTTTGAGACCTGATTCAAAAGGTGTGGTTCAACCCTTTTGGTTGAACCACAACTCGAACCGAAGTATTTATATTTTTTAAAAAATTTAAATTAGTCACGAATCGAACCACAAAACCAGAAAAATTACCGGAAGGATATTAAATAAAAATTTAAAATTTTAAGGGATATTACATAATCCTCGGGACTCATATGAAATAAAAAGTAAGTACGATACATCGAGAATCAATACGAAACAAGATCGAGACACAATGTGAACAAACATTCCTATTTGTTAGTAGTATGTGCCCTAGGGCCATTTGATCGTGTATATTTGTAGAATTAATCCCAATGGCAAAGATATATATGTTCTATTTGAACTAAGTGTCTCATCAACTAAGTGTTCATTTATTACGTATTGTCCTTATCACATTGTGATAGAATCTATTCTTAAGGTGTTAAGAATATGAGTGACAGATTCTATTATACAAGTGATCTAAATAACCGTTCACGATCGATGGGGTCCTACGAATAAGGGCATCGCATTATCCCGGAAAGATCGTCACCTCTGTTTATTCTCCTGATTAGTAAATAGTTACTAATTATAGGAAGTAGTGAGTATCATACTACTTGATGGGGATCAGAATAAACATGTGGACACTCAAGGTGTTGAGTGAGTCGAACAAGTGACGCTAGATGACTTATACATGGTAATTCATTAAAGTCAATTTAATGTCATCTAGTTCATAATTGTACATATGTCCTTTGACTTGCGGTGACACTATCTTGTATATAGGTGATTAGAGTTTGATACTCCTTAACTCTAGATCTTTCATGAGCTAGAGCCGCGGGATGTGTTGGCTCTAGTTAGTTGTATATGGAGATAGGGGTTTAACCTAGAAAGGATTCATCACTCTGGATGAACGGAGACAAGATTCTATGCTATCTCAAATTGTTCTTGATGGATGATAAAACCTGCGCAGGTGTATATGACTTACATAGAAAGTTGTTTCTAGTGGAGGTCATATTTATCAAGAATTAGATTTGGGAGATGAGGTCATATAATCAAGACTAACAGTGTTTGACTTAACCGTGACACCAGTCGAGATTGGAATCTTAGATGAAGGGAATTTTGAGTGTACGGTAATTATGAACATTGGTTCATAAAGAATGCATCGAAACATTCATCTCTATTTGGGGGTCGTGATATGTTGCTAGACGTCACTCTCGATCTACGAGAATTAATAATTAAATGGGATTTAATTATTTAATATAAGAAAGGCGTTTCTTATGTCTCTCGTTGCCATATAGATGTGAACCTAGTTAGTCACACACAATAGAGTGTGCAACCGATTGAGTTTACAAAAGATCGATTTCATATAGATACTAGCATATCTCGGAAATTAATCTAAGATGAAAAACAAGTACAAATTAGGGACTAATTTGTAAGAGTTATAAATTAGTAGGAACCTAATTGTACTATGTCCAAGTTAATTAGGGACTAATTTATAAGAGTTATAAATTAGTAGGAACCTAATTATATTTTAACCAAGTTTTATGATTAGAAGGCTTAAGTAATTAATTAGTGTAATAATTGATACTTAAAGCACTAATCATAAGTTAATGGAATGATGATGTCATGGTGAAGTAATGAGATAAGGAAATAAGCTTATATATGATGTCATATGATGACATCACCTATATGATGTCACCTATGTGATGTCACCACATGAAAGGTGTCATGTGGTGGCAACACCTTTGCTTGGTGTGTGACACCTAGCATGCAAGGTGTTGCATTCTTAAGGTATGCTCTAGCCTATAAATAGAGCATGTTCTTGCTCATTTCACTACAACACACACCACACAACACACATCTCACTACAAAGTTGTAGAGAGAGAAAGCACTTGAAGGAGTTCAAGTTGTCATCAATCACGGAAAAACTTGGCGACGTTTTTCATACATCCGAGCAAGATAGTGATCGCGGCGAGAGTTTGAGCTTAAGGCTGCTCGGCAAGAGGAACTCTTGCAGGATTACTTCAAGGCGAGGATTCAATCGGACGCATACTCGTGTGGACGAGCTTGAGGTCGCCGTACTTTCGGGACTACAAGAATCGTTGGAGAATCGACATAGGTATTCCTCTTATGATTCCTAGATGCGTGCTTTAATTACTAAATGATACGACGATCCATTTGTTGTTGATATGATCAACTTTAGGATCCGAATTGTTGGAATTTCGATTTTGAATTGAAATATACGATCCGGACCCGCGCCTCCCGCTGTGCCAACAGTGGTATCAGAGCCACCGTATCATCGAGTATTAATGCTTTACGATTGAATAAATGTATAAATAATCATGGACTTAGGAATTATTATTGGGCATGTAATTTATAATTCCGAGGGATATTGTTTTTCCAAAAACGAACAATCGCTATTGTGATATTAATTACATTTGATTAAATTCTGTCTAGGAGATTGGTACTTAAGTGGTCCGCTCGTGACCCTCCAATCTATCCTGGGAATTTTTCTAATGTGATCATTTAACACAATACGTGATTCGCTTGTGCACTATGTTGTCATCAACGGGATATGCGGAAAAAGGCGAAACCCGGAAAAAAAAAATATTTTTTTTTCCGTAAAAAACCGAAATGCTGAAAAAGGGGTTTTACACCCGGAGAAAAGTTTCCGACTCGAAAAAAAAAAAAACCGTAAAAAAAAACGTAAAAAAAATAATTTTTTTTCGAGGATCAGCGATCGATTGAGGCTTTCGGAGGTTCTAGGACGATTCCTCTATACCTAAAGAAAGCAGATATTACATAGTGAATGATTAGAGAATCATTTCCGAGATATGTAATAGTTTGCTCATTCTTTTGTGGCTAAAGAATGAGACCTAAGAAGTCCATGATCATACATGTGTGATTGCATGATTAATTTTAGCTTTAATATGTATGAGATGCATGCTAAAATGTATTGTGTGTTTAGTGAGACCTGAATAACTTAAAACCCTAAGAAATCTTCCTAAAAGTTAAAAGATTAAGTTTATATTGATTAATCATTAAATTGTTTATCAATGGCTCTCCATTGGAGCAATAAACTAACACGCTTTGAGTTATCATCTTGTCGGCTATGGATACATAGGGGTGAGATGATATCGTCAAGAGATGTTGTTGAGTTTATTGTTAAGCATGAGATGTTACGGGTGTAGTCGATATAATATACGGCGAGAAAGGCAATTAGGCGTACCTGAGTCGTATATTATTCAAATCGATACATCTTAGTTGATTCAATGGGTTAAACTTAACTAATGTGGAAACCTAAGAATAGCATTAAGTACTTGAGGGTGAAAGCATTAGGAGCCGGAAATGATTGAACCTCATATGAGATATGATGAACAAGTAATTGTTCACTTATATATCATTTTGATCCCAAGAATAGCATTAAGTACTTGAGGGAAAGATAAATGAATATAAGAATTCAATCACCCACTTGAAATCTTTTCAACAAAGATTCACGTTTCCTATTTTGGAAGTGTAGGATTCGAAAAAGATAGTGGGAGGCCATTTTGATAAAGACCAAATCATTATGGTTAAATATACAAAATAACACGAATACTAATTAGAGATCTTTGTTATCTAAGGGATAATAAGATTAAATAGAATCCTTTTAAGTGACATTCACGATAGTAATCGGCTAGTGGTTTAAAACCATTTTTTTTTATTGATTAAGATATTTAGATGCCTCCAAGGCTATTGCGAAAAAGAAATGCACATTGGTTAACAAAGAAAAGTGTTTTCGTTTGTTAAGATGTAGGACAGTATAAGTCATAGCCGGAAATATTTGGAATATTTAAAAGGCGGTTTGGTCAATAAAAGAAATTGTTTCTTTTGTCAAAACAAAAGACATTGAAATGGAAATTGTATGAAGTATTGTGAATACTTAAAGGGCAATGACGAGAGGAACGACAATTCCATTAAGAATGTGTCTATCTCATGTTCCAATGTCAATTGCTCATTTAAAAGCTTAGGTATTGGATACCGATGCTAATTCTCACATTTGTTTATCTTTTACGGATTTAGTAAAAGTGAGAAAGAAAGGAAAAAGATGAAGTAATCTTAAATCTCGGGAATGACGCAAGCGTTGCGACAAGAGCTATAGGATCAACTTCAATTTTCTTAAATAAACATAAGTTGTAATTAAACAAGTTTTTTTTACTTACCCAATATATATAGAAATATCATATCCGAATTTATATGACAAATTTGGTAGTTGATTTTCTATTTACAAAGGATGTTTGTAGTATTATGTTTGATAATACGGAGTTGGGTATGGATATGTACAAAATGTTCTTTATGACTTGAATAAAGATGTTTAATGCAAAAGATGTTTTGGAAATTAATACCATAAGTTATCAAATTTCTAAACAACTTTGGCATTTATAATTAGGACATATTGCAAAAGATAGACATAACAAGTTAGATAGGATGGGAATCTTGAGCAATCAAGATTTTGCATCTCTTCCGATTTGTGAGTCGTATCTTAAAGGCAACATGGCCTGATTATTCTTTATGGGACAAAGAGGTAGAGCTAAAGCCGTTTAAGAGATCATACATAGTGATGTATATGGTACGTTTAAAGAAACGGACCAAGGTAGATACTCATACTTCATTTTCTACATCGATGATTTATCACGATATAGTTAAGTTTGTCTTATGAAGAACAAACATGAAGATTTTGAAATGTTCAAATGACTTCAAGAATGAAGTAGAAAACCAAATTGGAAAAGGTATTAATACTTTACGATGTGATCGAAAAGGGAAGAATACTTGAGTACAGAATTTGGTATGTTCCTAAAAGGAATGTGGTATTATTTTTCAACTTACTCCTTGAGAACACCATGGTTGAATGGTGCGTCTGTCAAGAAGGACGTATCGTACATTGTGGGAAATGATACGATCAAGAATGAGCTATATACTGACTTATCCATCTCGTTATAGGGTCAAGCACTTCTTATCGCAAATAAAATTCTAAATTAAATTCCAACTAAATCCGCTCCATACATACCTTATGAGATATGGTATGGAATAAAGTCTTAAAAATGTTAAGATTTGAGGGTGTTCGGAATTTATCATGTAACTGATATCCGATAAATTTGGAATCAAAATCAATCATGGAAAGATTATGTTGGATATCCTAAAGACAGTTTAGGATATTGTTTCTATATTCGAACCGAACAAACAATCGTTGTTTATCGGTGGTAGTCTTTCTTAATAAAGCGTTTATTCAAGAGGGACACTAAGAAAGGAATATAGAATTAGATGAGGAGTCATCTAGTTACCAACAAAATAATGAATCAATGAAGATTGATCAAACCCACTAAAAGCCGGAGTTAGTAAAAGATGTATCTACATTAACAACTCGAAGATTAAGTAGAGTATCTCGTCCACTGGAGAGAGATGGTTTTCCCACATGATAAACAAGAGTTGTTTAGTCATGGAGTAAAAGATCAAATGTTGATCCCTCTACTTATGAGGAAACTATATGTGATATAGATTCTTCAAAATTGGTTTGAAGGAATAAAATCTGAAATGGATTCCATATAAAGAAACCAAATTTTAGGAGCTAGTCGATCCATCCAAAGGTATTATACCAATAAGGTTTAAATGGATCTTCAAGTGTAAAATTGGTACTAATGGAAAGGTGGAGACCTTTAAAGCTAAGCTTGTTGCAAAAGAGTTTTGCTAGAGGCAAGAAGTTGTATTGTGAATACACTTTATTGCGGGTAGCCATGCTTAAGTTCATCAAGATTTTTCTTACCAAGGCTACACATTTAGATTTTGTGGTTAGACATGTGAATGTAAGAACCACATTCCTTAATGGTTAAATTAAGGAGTATATCTATATGGAACAAGTCGAGGATTTTGAATCCGAAGAAGGTTCCAAGACGTGTAAGCTAAAATGATCCCTAGTGGATGAAAAGAAAGCTTCGAGTTTCATCTTCTTGATAAATCCGTAAGAAGTTACGAATTTATTAAAAACGATGATAAACCCAATGGTTACAAGAAGGTTAGTGGGAGAAGACTTAGTTTCATGATCTTTCATGTAGATAACTTATTACTACTAAATAATAATATCGGAATGATTACTTTTGTAAAACTTTGGATTATCTAATACGTACTCCATCAAAGACCTTGGAGAGGTAGCCTAAATTCTCAGTATTAGACTCTATAGAGATAGATCTAAGAGAATAAATGGTTTCTCCAAAAGGCTCTTCTTAGAAAAGATATTGAAGTAGTTCAATATGGAAGTTCTAAGAGAGGATTGATACTCGTTAGGCATAAAATTCTTCTTTCAAAGGGAGTGTCTTCCGAAACTTCTGAAGAAAGAAATAATCTAGCAAAGATACCATAAGCTTTGGCAATTGGTAGTCTGAGGTATGCGTTGCCACATACAAAGCTAGAAATTGTCTATGCGGTTAGTGGGACTAATCGGTTTTAATCCAATCTATGTTGAGAACATTGGATGGTTGTTAAAGGTATCTTTAAGTACTTTTATTGAACTAAAGATATGGTATTAACAAATGGAGAACGAGATTTTTAAGTAGACCGTTTTACAGATTCTGATTAATAATCAGATATGGATAATAGAGAGTCTATCTCCAGATTCATATTTATCTATAATGAAGGAGTAGTGAGCTAGCAGTGTTCTAAGCAAGAATCAACTCCATACTCCATTATAGAAGCCGAGTATATTATGACATGAGATGTCGTAATAGAAGGTGTTTGGATAAATTAGTTTATAACTGAACTAAGTACGGTTTTCTTCCATTAAGTCGAAAGTTCCTCTTTTCTGCGACCACAATGGTGCTACTGCCCTAGCAAAAGAAACCGGGTCTCACAATTTATCCGAACATAAGGAAAGGCATTATCATATTATCTAAAGAAATTGTTGGAAAGAGAAAATTGTTTCTCTAAAAGATAGCATTAGCCAATAACACGGCTAACCCACTAACAAAGCCCATGACTTGGAGTCAGTAAGGTTTATATGACTTAGAGTCATTAAGGTTTACATGACTTAGAGTCATTAATATTTACATCTTGTGAAGATGGGGCTTAGATATAGTTGTCAATGGCACTAGTGCAAGTGGGAGATTGTTAGTAGTATGTGCCCTAGGGCCATTTGATCGTGTATATTTGTAGAATTAATCCCAATGGCAAAGATATATATGTTCTATTTGAACTAAGTGTCTCATCAACTAAGTGTTCATTTATTACGTATTGTCCTTATCACATTGTGATAGAATCTATTCTTAAGGTGTTAAGAATATGAGTGACAGATTCTATTATACAAGTGATCTAAATAACCGTTCACGATCGATGGGGTCCTACAAATAAGGGCATCGCATTATCCCGGAAAGATCGTCACCTCTGTTTATTCTCCTGATTAGTAAATAGTTACTAATTATAGGAAGTAGTGAGTCTCATACTACTTGATGGGGATCAGAATAAACATGTGGACACTCAAGGTGTTGAGTGAGTCGAACAAGTGACGCTAGATGACTTATACATGGTAATTCATTAAAGTCAATTTAATGTCATCTAGTTCATAATTGTACATATGTCCTTTGACTTGCGGTGACACTATCTTGTATATAGGTGATTAGAGTTTGATACTCCTTAACTCTAGATCTTTCATGAGCTAGAGCCGCGGGATGTGTTGGCTCTAGTTAGTTGTATATGGAGATAGGGGTTTAACCTAGAAAGGATTCATCACTCTGGATGAACGGAGACAAGATTCTATGCTATCTCAAATTGTTCTTGATGGATGATAAAACCTGCGCAGGTGTATATGACTTACATAGAAAGTTGTTTCTAGTGGAGGTCATATTTATCAAGAATTAGAACTGGGAGATGAGGTCATATAATCAAGACTAACAGTGTTTGACTTAACCGTGACACCAGTCGAGATTGGAATCTTAGATGAAGGGAATTTTGAGTGTACGGTAATTATGAACATTGGTTCATAAAGAATGCATCGAAACATTCATCTCTATTTGGGGGTCGTGATATGTTGCTAGACGTCACTCTCGATCTACGAGAATTAATAATTAAATGGGATTTAATTATTTAATATAAGAAAGGCGTTTCTTATGTCTCTCGTTGCCATATAGATGTGAACCTAGTTAGTCACACACAATAGAGTGTGCAACCGATTGAGTTTACAAAAGATCGATTTCATATAGATACTAGCATATCTCGGAAATTAATCTAAGATGAAAAACAAGTACAAATTAGGGACTAATTTGTAAGAGTTATAAATTAGTAGGAACCTAATTGTACTATGTCCAAGTTAATTAGGGACTAATTTATAAGAGTTATAAATTAGTAGGAACCTAATTATATTTTAACCAAGTTTTATGATTAGAAGGCTTAAGTAATTAATTAGTGTAATTAATGATACTTAAAGCACTAATCATAAGTTAATGGAATGATGATGTCATGGTGAAGTAATGAGATAAGGAAATAAGCTTATATGTGATGTCATATGATGACATCACCTATATGATGTCACCTATGTGATGTCACCACATGAAAGGTGTCATGTGGTGGCAACACCTTTGCTTGGTGTGTGACACCTAGCATGCAAGGTGTTGCATTCTTAAGGAATGCTCTAGCCTATAAATAGAGCATGTTCTTGCTCATTTCACTACAACACACACCACACAACACACATCTCACTACAAAGTTGTAGAGAGAGAAAGCACTTGAAGGAGTTCAAGTTGTCATCAATCACGGGAAAAACTTGGCGACGTTTTTCATACATCCGAGCAAGGTAGTGATCGCGGCGAGAGTTTGAGCTTAAGGCTGCTCGGCAAGAGGAACTCTTGCAGGATTACTTCAAGGCGAGGATTCAATCGGACGCATACTCGTGTGGACGAGCTTGAGGTCGCCGTACTTTCGGGACTACAAGAATCGTTGGAGAATCGACATAGGTATTCCTCTTATGATTCCTAGATGCGTGCTTTAATTACTAAATGATACGACGATCCAATGTTGTTGATATGATCAACTTTAGGATCCGAATTGTTGGAATTTCGATTTTGAATTGAAATATACGATCCGGACCCGCGCCTCCCGCTGTGCCAACACTATTAAATGTCAATAGGAATTATATGAATCGACAGTTAAGTTCAAAAGACTTGCAGGGTGCAGAGTCCGAATACAGACACGAGGTTGAACTCAGTTGAACTATCTCGGGACCTGTGTCTGGTGAGTAACTCGGTTGAACTATACCGGGACTCACAACTTGGGATTAAGCAGTGGCATGAGTAACTCGGTCGAACTATCTTGGGACTGTGCCACATGGGTATGGGTAACTCGGTTGAACTATCTCGAGACCCAACCATAAGGATCAAGTCACAAGAGACTTGCCAATGATTTAATTTGACTAAGAATCATGATAATTTAAACTAAGATTTAAGATTCGGTTGAAAAATAATGCAACAAAACGAGAAAAGAAAAACATCAAATTATAATGAAAAAACAAAGATAGATATACTATGAAACGTTTATGAAGAATGAAATAAAATCAAGAATATACATAGCACGATTTGAAAAGAATATTTTCTATATAAAGACGGGTTTTCAACGGCTGTAACCATTTATGTGATATCGCGTGTAATTTTGGTGAACTCACTTAGTTTTATACTGACCTCGTTGCTTCTCCCATTTTTCAGGAATATCATGATATGATTTGGAGTCAAGCTTCCGAAGTTTTAATTCTCGGAAGTCATCTGCATAAGAAGTGTAAGAAAGTTTTCATTCTAGCGGTCCGTAGTAGTCTAGATATTTTTGTCTATGTATTTGTATAACGCATTTTAACTCTGATGTTTTGTAAAATGGGGTCACATGTATTTTTTTGATATATGAAACATGATTTGATTTGCGAAAAATTTACACAGGATTTTAGGCTTGCTACGGGTTTCGGAGATACCACTCCTATTCCCTAGCGCCGGTCGCGACTCATAAATTTGGGTTGTGACAGTTTAAATATGTCTTGCTTATATCGCTAAAAACAGGAAACATTTAGAATTGTTTCGTAATGTTTTAAACGTTAAGATTGGTTTCGTAACGTTTTAAAAGTTTGGCTTAAAACATTAAAAAGGTGAAATATTTGGATTGGTTTCATAACGTTTGTAAATATTTGGCTTAAATCGCTATAAAGGAGAAACGTTTGTATTTTTTTTGTAAAGTTTTAAACATTTGGATTGGTTTCGTAACGTATTAAACGTTTGGCTTAAATCGCTAAAAAGGGGAAACGTTTGGATTTGTTTCGTAATGTTTGTAAACGTTTGCCTAAATCGCTAAAAAGGTGTAACGTTTAAATTTGTTTGTATCGTTTTAAACATTTGGACTGGCTTCGTAACGTTTTAAACGTTTGGCTTAAATCGCTAAAAAATTGAAACATTTGGATTTGTTTTGTAATGTTTGTAAACATTTGGCTTAAATCGCTAAAAATGTGAATTTTTTTGATTTGTTTCGTAAAGTTTGTAAATGTTTGACTTAAATCACTAAATAGGTGAAACATTTGGATTGATTTCATAACGTTTTAAACGTGTGGCATAAATCGCTAAAAAGGTGAAAAGCTTGGATTTGTTTCGTAATGTTTTAAACGTTTGGATTGTATTCGTAATGTTTTAAATGTTCGGCATAAATCGCTAAAAAGGAGAATCTTGTGGATTTGTTTCATAATGTTTGTAAATGTTTGCCTAAATCGCTAAAAAGGTGAAATGTTTGGATTTGTTTGTATCGTTTGTAAACTTTTGCATTAAATCGCTAAAAATGTGAAAATTTTGGATTTGTTTTGTAAAGTTTGTAAATATTTGGCTTAAATCGCTATAAAGGTGAAATGTTTGGATTGGTGTTGTAACGTTTTAAACGTTTGGCTTACATCGCCAAAAAGGAGAAACGTTTGGATTTGTTTCGTTACGTTTGTAAACGTTTAGCTTAAATCGCTAAAAAGCAGAAACATTTGAATTTGTTTTGTAACGTTTTAAACGTTTGGATTGGTCTCGAAACATTTTAAATGTTTGGATTGGTTTCGTAGCGTTTAGACTATTGGCTTTGTTTCGTAGCATTTTAAACTTTTATCTTATATCGCTAAAAAGGTGAAACGTTTGGATTTGTCTCGTAACGTTTGTAAACATTTGGCTTATATCGCTAAAAAGGTGAAACATTTGGATTTGTTTCGTAACATTCGTAAACGTTTGGAAAATCACTAAAAAGGTGAAATTTTTGGATTGGTTTAGTAACGTTTTAAAAGTTTGGCTTAAATCGCAAAAAAGGTGAAATGTTTGGATTTGTTTCCTAACGTTTGTAAACTTTTGGCCTAAATCGCTAAAAAGGGGAAACTTTTGAAATTGTTTCGTAACGTTTTAAACGTTTGGATTGGTTTCTTAACGTTTTTAAACTTTCGGCTTAAATCGCTTAAAAGGAGAAACGTTTGGATTTGTTTCGAAACGTTTTAAACGTTTGGCTTAAATCGCAAAAAAGGTGAAATGTTAGAATTTATTTCGTAACGTTTCTATGTTTGGCTTAAATCGCTAAGATCGTGAAATGTTAAGATTTGTTTCGTAATGTTTCAAAAGAGTGGATTAGTTTTGTAATGTTTTAAAGGTTTGGCATAAATCGCTAATAAAGTGAAATGTTTGGTTTTGTTTCATAACGTTTGTAAACGTTTGGCATATATCACTAAAAAGATGAAACGTTTGGATTTATTTCGTAACGTTTTACACGTTTGGATTGGTTTCATAAGGTATTACACGTTTGGCTTAAATTGCTAAAAATGTGGAACGTTTGGATTTGTTTCGTAGCATTTGTAAACATTTGGCATAAATCGCTAAAAAGGTGAAACGTTTGGAATTGTTTCGTAATATTTGTAAACGTTTGGCTTAAATCGCTAAATAGTTGAAACATTTGGATTTGTTTTGTAGCGTTCGTAAGCGTTTGGCTTAAATCGTTAAAAAGTTAAAACGTTTGGATTTGTTTTGTAACGTTTTAAATGTTTGGTTTGGTTTGTAACGTTTTAAATGTTTGGCTTAAATCGCTAAAAAGGTGAAACATTTGGATTTGTTTCGTAACGTTTGTAAATGTTTGGCTTAAATCGCTAAAAAGGGGAAACATTTGGATTTGTTGCGTAACGTTTAAAAAAATTTAGCTTAAATCACTAAAAAGGTGAAACGTTTCGATTTGTTTCATAACGTTTTAAACGTCTGGATTCGTTTCATGACGTTTTAAACGTTTGGCTTAAATTGCTAAAAACATGAAACGTTTGGATTTTTTCGTAATGTTTTAAATGTTTGTATTGGTTTTATAATGTTTTAAACGTTTGGCTTAAATCGCTAAAAAGATGAAATGTTTGGATTCGTTTCGTAAGGTTTGTAAACATTTGGCTTAAATCGCTAAGAAGCGTTTGGATTTCTTTCGTAACGGTTGTAAACGTTTGGCTTATATCGCTACAAAGGCGAAATGTTTGGATTTGTTTCGTAATGTTTGTAAACGTTTGGCTTAAATCTCTAAAAAGGGGAAACGTTTGAATTTGTTTCGTAACGTTTTAAACGTTTGGCCAAAATTGTTAAAAATGTGAAACATTAGGATTTGTTTCGCAACGTTTTTAATGTTTATTTTAAATCGAAAAAAAGTGGAACGTTATGATTTGTTTTATAATGTTTGGCTTAAATCGCTAAAAATGTGAAACGTTTGGATTTTTTTCGTAACGTTTCTAAACAGTTGGATTTGTTTCGTAATGTATGTAAACGTTGGGCTTAAAAAGCTGAAAAGGTGAAACGTTTGGATTTGTTTCGTAAGGTTTTAAACGTTTGGTTTGGTTTCGTAACGTTTTAAATGTTTGGCTTAAGTCCCTAAAAAGGGGAAACGTTTGGATTTGTTTTGTAACGTTTGGCATAATTCGCTAAAAATTAGAAACATTTAGATTTGTTTCGTAATGTTTCTAAACGTTTGGCTTAAATCGCTAAAAAGAGGAAACGTTTGGATTTTTTTTGTTATGTTTGTAAACGTTTGGCTTAAATTGCTAAAAAGGTGAAACGTTTGGATTTGTTGCGTATCGTTTTAAGCGTTTGGATTGATTTCGTAACGTTTTAAACATTTGGCTTAAATCGCTAAAAAGATGAAACTTTTGGATTTGTTTCGTAAAGTTTGTAGACGTTTCGCTTATATCTCTAAAATGATGAAATGTTTGGATTGGTTTTGTAAGGTTTTAAACGTTTTGCTTAAATCGCTAAAAAGATGAAACGCTTGGATTTGTTTCGTAAAGTTATACACGTTTAGATTGGTTTCATAACGTATTAAACGTGTGTCTTAAAGCGCTCAAAAGGTGAAACATATGGATTTGTTTTATAACGTTTGTAAACATTTGGCTTAAATCGCTAAAAAGGTGAAACCTTTAGATTTATTTCGTAATATTTGTAAACTTTTGGCCTAAATCGCTAAAAAGGTGAAAATTTGGATTTTTTCGCAACATCTTAAACGTTTTGATTGGTTTCGCAACGTTTTAAGCGTTTTAAATGTTTGGCTTAAATCGCTTAAAAGAAGAAACGTTTGGATTTGTTTCGGAACTTTTTAAACGTTTGACTTAAATCGCTGAAAAGATGAAATGTTAGAGTTTGTTTCGTAACGTTTTTAACGTTTGGTTTAAATCGCTAAAAACGTGAAACGTTTGAATTTGTTTCGTAACATTTCAAACGTTTGGATTGGTTTTGTAACGTTTTTAACGTTTGGCTCAAATCGCCAAAAACATGAAACGTTTGGATTTGTTTCGTAACGTTTGTAAACGTGTAGCTTATATCGCTAAAATGATGAAACGTTTGGATTTGTTTCGTAATGTTGTACACGTTTGGATTGGTTTTATAATGTATTAAACGTATGGTGAAATGTATGGATTTGTTTCATAACGTTTGTAAACATTTGGCTTATATCGCTAAAAAGGTGAAACATTTGGATTTGTTTCGTAACGTTTGTAAACTTTTGGCCGAAATATCTAAAAAGGTGAAACCTGTGGATTTGTTTCGTAACATTTAAAACGTTTGGATTTGTTTCGCAACGTTTTAAATGTTTGGCTTAAATCGCTAAAAAGGTGAAAGTTTGGATTGGTCTCGTAACGTTTTAAACGTTTGATTTAAATCGCTAAAAAGATAAAACGTTCGGATTTGTTTCGTAACGTTTGGTTTGGAACGCTAAAAAGGTGAAACGTTTAGATTTGTTTCATAACGTTTGTAAATGTTTCGATTAAATCGCTAAAAAGGTGAAACGTATGGATTAGTTTTGTAACGTTTGACTCAAATCGCTAAAAAGATGAAAAGTTTGGATTTGTTTCGTAACATTTGTAAAGTTTTGGCGTAAATCGCTAAAGAGGTGAAACGTTTGGATTTGTTTCGTAACGCTATAAACGTTTGGAATGGTTACACAACGTTGTAATCGTTTGGCTTAAATCTCTAAAAAGGCTAAACGTTTTGATTGGTTTCATAACGTTTTAAACGTTTAGCTTAAATCGCTAAAAAGGTGAAACGTTTGGATTTATTTCGTAACATTTGGTTTAAATCGCTAAAAAGGTGAATCGTTTGGATTTGTTTTGTAACGTTTGTAAACGTTTGTGTTATATCGCTAAAAACGTGAAACGTTTGGATTAGTTTTGTAACATTTGGCTTAAATCGCTATAAAGGTGACACGTTTGGATTTGTTTCGTAATATTTGTAAACGTTTGGCTTAAATCGCTAAAAAGTTGAAACATTTGGATTTGTTTTGTAGCGTTCGTAAGCGTTTGGCTTAAATCATTAAAAAGGTAAAACGTTTGGATTTGTTTTGTAACGTTTTAAACGTTTGGTTTGTTTTCATAACGTTTTAAACGTTTGGCGTAAATCGCTAAAAAGGTGAAACATTTGGATTTGTTTCGTAACGTTTGTAAATGTTTGGCTTAAATCGCTAAAAAGGGGAAACATTTGGATTCGTTTCGTAACGTTTAAAAAAGTTTAGCTTAAATCACTAAAAAGGTGAAACGTTTGGATTTGTTTCGTAATGTTTTAAACGTTTGGATTGGTTTCATGACGTTTTAAACGTTTGGCTTAAATTGCTAAAAACATGAAACGTTTGGATTTTTTCGTAATGTTTTAAATGTTTGGATTGGTTTTGTAACGTTTTAAACGTTTGGCTTAAATCGCTAAAAAGATGAAATGTTTGGATTCGTTTCGTAAGGTTTGTAAACATTTGGCTTAAATCGCTAAGAAGCGTTTGGATTTGTTTCATAACGGTTGTAAACGTTTGGCTTAAATCGCTACAAAGGCGAAATATTTGGATTTGTTTCGTAATGTTTTTAAACGTTTGGCTTAAATCTCTAAAAAGGGGAAACGTTTGAATTTGTTTCGTAAAGTTTTTAACGTTTGGCCAAAATTGTTAAAAATGTGAAACATTAAGATTTCTTTCGTAACGTTTTTAATGTTTATTTTAAATCGCTATAAAAAGTGGAACGTTGTGATTTGTTTTATAATGTTTGGCATAAATCGTTTAAAATGTGAAACGTTTGGATTTTTTTCGTAACGTTTCTAAACGGTCGGATTTGTTTCGTAATGTATGTAAACGTTGGGCTTAAAATGCTGAAAAGGTGAAACGTTAGGATTTGTTTCGTAAGGTTTTAAACGTTTGGTTTGGTTTCGTAACATTTTAAACGTTTGGCTTAAGTCCCTAAAAAGGTGAAACGTTTGGATTTGTTTTGTAATGTTTGGCATAATTCGCTAAAAATTAGAAACGTTTGGATTTGTTTTGTAACGTTTGGCATAATTCGCTAAAAATTAGAAACGTTTGGATTTGTTTCGTAATATTTCTAAACGTTTGGCTTAAATTGCTAAAAAGAGGAAACGTTTGGATTTGTTTTGTTATGTTTGTAAACATTTGGCTTAATTTGCTAAAAAGGTGAAACGTTTGGATTTGTTGCGTATCGTTTTAAACGTTTGGATTGATTTCGTAACGTTTTAAACATTTGGCTTAAATCGCTAAAAAGAAGAAACTTTTGGATTTGTTTCGTAAAGTTTGTAAACGTTTCGCTTATATCTCTAAAATGATGAAACGTTTGGATTGGTTTTGTAAGGTTTTAAACGTTTGGATTTGTTTCGTAAAGTTATACACGTTTAGATTGGTTTCATAACGTATTAAACGTGTGTCTTAAAGCGCTCAAAAGGTGAAACATATGAATTTGTTTTATAACGTTTGTAAACATTTGGCTTAAATCGCTAAAAAGGTGAAACCTTTAGATTTGTTTCGTAATATTTGTAAACTTTTGGCCTAAATCGCTAAAAAGGTGAAACATTTGGATATTTTTTGCAACATCTTAAACGTTTTGATTGGTTTCGCAACGTTTTAAGCGTTATAAATGTTTGGCTTAAATCGCTTAAAAGAAGAAACGTTTGGATTTGTTTCGAAACGTTTTAAACGTTTGACTTAAATCGCTAAAAAGGTGAAATGTTAGGATTTGTTTCGTAACCTTTTTAACATTTGGCTTAAATCGCTAAAAACGTGAAACGTTTGAATTTGTTTCGTAACATTTCAAACGTTTGGATTGGTTTTGTAACGTTTTAAACGTTTGGCTTAAATCGCCAAAAACATGAAACGTTTGGATTTGTTTCGTAACATTTGTAAACGTTTAGCTTATATCGCTAAAATGATGAAACATTTGGATTTGTTTCGTAATGTTGTACACGTTTGGATTGGTTTTATAACGTATTAAACGTATTGTGAAACGTATGGATTTGTTTCATAACGTTTGTAAACATTTGGCTTATATCGCTAAAAAGGTGAAACATTTGGATTTGTTTCGTAACGTTTGTAAACTTTTGGCCGAAATATCAAAAAAGGTGAAACGTGTGGATTTGTTTCGTAACATTTAAAACGTTTGGATTCGTTTCACAGCGTTTTAAATGTTTGGCTTAAATCGCTAAAAAGGTGAAAGTTTGGATTGGTTTCGTAACGTTTTAACGTTTGATCGCTAAAAAGATAAAACGTTCGGATTTGTTTCGTAACGTTTGGTTTGAATCGCTAAAAAGGTGAAACGTTTGGATTTGTTTCGTAACGTTTGTAAATGTTTGGATTAAATCGCTAAAAAGGTGAAACGTATGGATTAGTTTTGTAACGTTTGACTCAAATCGCTAAAAAGATGAAAAGTTTGGATTTGTTTCGTAACATTTGTAAAGTTTTGGCGTAAATCGCTAAAGAGGTGAAACATTTGGATTTGTTTCGTAACATTTTAAACGTTTGGAATGGTTACACAACGTTTTAAACGTTTGGCTTAAATCTCTAAAAAGGCTAAATGTTTTGATTGGTTTCATAACGTTTTAAACGTTTAGCTTAAATCGCTAAAAAGGTGAAACGTTTGGATTTCTTTCGTAACATTTGGTTTAAATCGCTAAAAAGGTGAATCGTTTGGATTTGTTTCGTAACGTTTGTAAACGTTTGTGTTATATCGCTAAAAACGTGAAACGTTCGGATTAGTTTTATAACATTTGGCTTAAATCGCTATAAAGGTGAAACGTTTGGATTTGTTTCGTAATATTTGTAAACGTTTGGCTTAAATCGCTAAAAAGTTGAAACATTTGGATTTGTTTTGTAGCGTTCGTAAGCGTTTGGCTTAAATCGTTGAAAAGGTAAAACGTTTGGATTTGTTTTGTAACGTTTTAAACGTTTGGTTTGGTTTCGTAACGTTTTAAACGTTTGGCTTAAATCGCTAAAAAGGTGAAATATTTGGATTTGTTTCGTAATGTTTGTAAATGTTTGGCTTAAATCGGTAAAAAGGGGAAACATTTGGATTTGTTTCGTAACGTTTAAAAAAGTTTAGCTTAAATCACTAAAAAGGTAAAACGTTTGGATTTGTTTCGTAATGTTTTAAACGTTTGGATTGGTTTCATGACGTTTTAAACGTTTGGCTTAAATTGCTAAAAACATGAAACGTTTGGATTTTTTCGTAATGTTTTAAATGTTTGGATTGGTTTTGTAACGTTTTAAACGTTTGGCTTAAATCGCTAAAAAGATGAAATGTTTGGATTCGTTTCGTAAGGTTTGTAAACATTTGGCTTAAATCGCTAAGAAGCGTTTGGATTTCTTTCGTAACGGTTGTAAACGTTTGGCTTAAATCGCTACAAAGGCGAAATGTTTGGATTTGTTTCGTAATGTTTGTAAACGTTTGGCTTAAATCTCTAAAAAGGGGAAACGTTTGAATTTGTTTCGTAACGTTTTAAACGTTTGGCCAAAATTGTTAAAAATGTGAAACATTAGGATTTGTTTCGTAACGTTTTTAATGTTTATTTTAAATCGAAAAAAAGTGGAACGTTATGATTTGTTTTATAATGTTTGGCTTAAATCGCTAAAAATGTGAAACGTTTGGATTTTTTTCGTAACGTTTCTAAACGATTGGATTTGTTTCGTGATGTATGTAAACGTTGGGCTTAAAAAGCTGAAAAGGTGAAACGTTTGGATTTGTTTCGTAAGGTTTTAAACGTTTGGTTTGGTTTCGTAACGTTTTAAATGTTTGGCTTAAGTCCCTAAAAAGGGGAAACGTTTGGATTTGTTTTGTAACGTTTGGCATAATTCGCTAAAAATTAGAAACGTTTGGATTTGTTTCGTAATGTTTCTAAACGTTTGGCTTAAATCGCTAAAATGAGAAAACGTTTGGATTTTTTTTGTTATGTTTGTAAACGTTTGGCTTAAATTGCTAAAAAGGTGAAACGTTTTGTAATATCCCGTAAAAACAATTAGGCTTTTTTCCGTCAAACTTTTGGTATTTATTTGAGTCGTTCGTTGATTAGGTCGTGGTTCAATATACGTTCGTTTTAGTTGAATTCTTTGGCCCATGAAAGCCATGCAAGCCCATGCATGCTTTAACTTCTTTTAATTTATTTCTTTTGGCCCAAGAAATTCATGTGGCCCATGTAAGTTCAACATGCTCTTGTTTTTGAAGTTGCAGCATCGTGATGTACATATTTTTTCTTTTTCCTTAATTATAGGCTTCATATTTAAACCACATTATTAACCCTAAATCATTCTTTCTTTTTCAACAAACCCTAACCGTCCTTGTTAATCCTAATTCTCTGAAAATAATTAATCTCCATCATCCTCTTTTGCTGCATGTTCGGTAGGTTTCTTATTTTTTTTTTCTGTTTTGTTTCAATAATCGTCACGTTCCCTTTTTAATCGATACCTCATTCGTTTTAGCATCGATCTGAGATTCCTTTCGTCCCAACACTAGTTCACGTCGTCCTCAACAATTCTAATCTTTGTTTTTCGTCAAACGGTACGTTAATATCTTCGATACTCGCGCCGTCGTTTATCGTTTTGATTGTTATGGTTAACTGTCTTGCTTGTTCTTTTGCTGCCGATGGTTTCTTGAATTGCTAAGGCTAATAATGTTTTCCCTAGGACTATAATCTGATCCGTTTGTTATTGCTTGCCTCTAAGTGTTCGTTTTTGTTTGGCACGATGATTCACTATTTGAATTAAGATGATCATAGCTGCCATGTTCATGTCGTGCTTCCCTGGATCTAAGCCCCCGTGTTTTGCTTGATGCTTGATCAAGTGGTTATTGCTCTTGTTCCTGTCATGATTATTTTAATTCATTTTCAATGTTTGAAAGTTGTTCATCGGAGATTGTTAGGTGTTTGAAGCCTGTGTTGGCTGTTGGTATGTTTGGTTTCATTGTTCTTATTGTTGGTCTTGATTTGTGGCGGAAATTGTTATTTTAAAAATAAATGGGCTTTTAAATTCTTAATTTAGTTTGGTTGATTATTTGGCATGATGAACTTAGCTGTTCATATTTTTCTTTAATTTCTCTTTTGCTTGGGTTTGTATCTAGGCGAGATTTTGTTGCTTCAGATGTGATTGGCTAGTGTTGATAATTGGTTGGTTTCTATTTGTTATGACCAATTGATTTATTCAATGTTTTTGTTGGTTTTAACTAACCAAAGGTTTTTATTTGATATTTCTGATTTAAAATGAAACCATCAATTATTGTTTTAATTTCTAATTTGCTAATTCGTTTATAATTTAAAGTGTTTTAGTAAATTTAATCGGAAAATGATATTTGTTGTATAATATTTTAATCGGATAATTACTTGGGTAATTATCATTTTTGAGAATTTTGCCTTGCCGTGCCAAATTGACTAAATTACAAAGTAGCTTTTAAAATTATTTTTCTTTACTTATGTTAGTTAAGTAAATTGTCGATAACTATTGGTTACTTGAGTTTTGAGCTATTGAGTTCCGTTTTAATATTTAATTATCATTTTGTCAAAAGTACTAATTTTTAGTTATAAACTATGGTGTATAATTATGATAAAATATTTGGGTCGGGTTAGACTTGGGTCGCCCGACATGTGGGGTAGCTTGGTAGTTGTCGGTAACTCGGCTAACCCACTATTTGGAAATTGATTTAATTTATTATTTAAACATATTTAAATAATATTTTTCCGAAACGGATTTTAAAGGAGAACTCAATAGACTTGTATTATTTGGGCACTACTACTTATTAGGGTATTGTGTTTGCTCTGAATCGTTTTGCCGTGATTTATTGTTTGTGCTAGTTTTATGTGGTGTTTAGTACTCTCTAGAGTTAGGGTACATTTTAATAAGTATTTATATTGTTTAGACTCGTTGACTGTTCGTGCTTCGGAGGCGAACCAGGATTAGTTGCTTGCCTATTTATCACGTGGATTAGCAAGCAGTGAGTTTGTACTTACTATTTACCGCTTTATTAAGTAAATTGTTATTTTAATATTAAATATATATATATATATATATATATATATATATATATGTACGTATATTGCGAACTGTTTTTATATTATGGCTCTTAGTTGGAACATGCTACCTAATGGGCATCATTAGGACTGCGTGCGCACCGGTATTGATCTGAAAAGGTATATATGGAAATGTGGTAACTCGGTGTGAGCATAGCTCTCGGGACCAAAGTAACTCGGTGTAGCACAGCTCTCGGGACTCTGGATATGGTAAAAGTGTGGTCAGTGGTAACTTGGTGTAGCTCAGCTCTCGGGACCAGGCCTATTGGATTATGTTTATTATTTAGAATTGTGGATTAGGGTTCCAACTATTATTCGTAATATCGTTATTAAATATTTTAAACGGTTTTAAGGGTTTTCCACTTAATAAATGTAGATAGTGGTATAAACTCATCTCAGTATATCTGACCCCGTTGTTTTTCCAATTTTTCCCAGGGTTATGATCTGAGAGAGTCTGGTGATCTCCGTCTTTACTTTTCTCGGAGGTTTTCATTTATTTTGATAAACTGTAAAACTATTTTATTCTTAGACCGCAGTAGTAACTAGACGTCTTTATTTAATTCTAGTTGTTTGTCGGATTGGTTCGATTAGATTATTATTATTGTGGCATGTTATATGATTATTCAGAATTATTTATGTTATGCCTGTTTAAGACCAGTATTGAGAAAGGATGTTATATTAATGTTGAATATTATAACTGTTAGAATTAGGTTGAAGTCTCGGTTGCTCCCGAGCATTGCTTTTCTTGCAGGTTTATTATATTTGTATGTTAACCGAAAGGCTAGCTACGGGTTTTGGTACTACATTATCCATACCCTAGCGCCGGTCACGATTCATGAAAATGGGTCGTGACAAACTTGGTATCAGAGCTTTGGTTTCAAACCAAGGCCTTATGCATTTTATTTATTATGTGTTTTTGGAATGATAAGTTGATGTCGTGTCTTAGGAACTACTGCGGAATTAGGATTCGTGTCTTGTCTTTTTAAAACGTCATCATTTGTTTTCAAACTTTCAGCCTACATCCTATAGGTGATGTCTGTCAGTCTTTATTTGGTATTGATGCTATGATTGACAATTAATTTAACTTGGATGTTACTTGCTGTGATTTATTATGTTGAGGTTATTTCACTTGGGTGATTTTACTATTGCTTTCGATTTCTCGGAAAATCTTAGGTTGGTAAATCTTTCTAAAACTCATACTTGGGTATGATGTTGTTTGATAAATTTTGCCTTTATGCCACTAATGAATTAATAATGATGGATTATTTGGTAGTACATTTTGACTTTAGCCATAATTGTTGTGTGTTATATACGCTAGTACCTATGAGGATACATTTGGGCGTTAGCCTCGTTTTCTAGTAAAGGAATTTTGAGTTAAATTTTAAAACGTGTTTTGTGGTCATATATGGTTTGACCACATGTTTCTTTAAGGGTTTTCATTAAGAAAAGTGGTTTTGTTTTAATTATGTTTTGACACAGAATCGTAAAAGAGGTTTGATTTTTAATTCTTAAAAATGTTGATTTTTGGTTAAGTTACCAAAAAACAAATTCTTATATTTTGAAATATTATGTTTGATTTGATGTTAACAAATGATGATTTCAAAAAGATATCTTTAAGAGATGAGTCATTGATTGGAGAATTTAACGTTGAAGTTATTTGACCATGTTGTTGTATGTTAGCATTTTAAATTTTTGGGATTTATAGAATGGTTGTCTGAGATTAAAGATTTCTCAATTGAGTTTTAAATTACTGTTTAGCGGTTGGTTTAAGTTGAGCTCCCAAATTTTGAAAGGATGAATTTTTTATTAAAATATTTTTCGGATTTACGAATATTTTGAATACATTTTATAAACAGTTGTATTGGGTTCGACTTGGGTCACCCAAATTTAGAAGTTGAGCTTGGTAGTTGTAATGACTCGGCTAGCTCGATGATTTTATTATTTGAGATACTTGGGTATCCGTTTTAAAGCAATTGATTAATAAGTTCACAGATAGTGATTTTGTTTTAACCGTGGGGCTTAACTAAAAATTTGGAAGTTTGATAATTGACTTTAAGATTTCAAAATAAATTTTGAAGCGTATTCTTGAAAGATTATATATTATATAATGATTTGGTTATAAAAATTCAAGCTTGTTTTAGCATGTCTTGATTTTCTCAAAGTATATTTGGGTTAATTTTGTTCAATGGCATGCTTACATGATTTATGGGTTGTAGAAATCGTAATATTTTGCTTTTGATTTGTGTTGTATAATTCGCTTACATGTTGGAGTAAGTTAATTGTTTTGTTTTGTCTCTTCGTGCGAAGTAGCACGTGAGACGATTTATTTCACGTGGTTATGGTTTATACCTTGATGTTTGGTTTGATTGTGAGTCAAACTTTTGTTCAGACCCTGTTTTGATCTAGTTTCTGCTTTGGATAGCTGGGTTTGCTATATTGTTGTTGTGAATCGAAATCTTTGGGTTTCGATATCGAGGAAGATGAGGGAAGTATTCCTTTGTAATGGTTGGATATTTCTGATTATCCTAGAAATGATATTGGAAATTATGATCCGAGAAGATAGATCGGTGTATTAATACACTGGTGGTTTTCATCAGGTATGATGATTCGATGCGGGAACTGGCGGTAAGTTTTGTAGGAATGTTGTGATATGTTATTGTTTGTTGGGTATAAGTTTCAATTAGGGTTGAGGTTAGTTGGATATTTATGCAGAAGAGTTGTAACAGAATTATTAGGTTGAGTTGTTTTTTAGCATCGAATGTTGCTAGGTTGCAAGTAAGGAATTGAGAAATATTTTGAAGTTATCGAGTGCACATCTCACAGAGTTTAACGTCTAGCAAGTATTTTATTGAGAAGTTGATTTCAAAGGTTGAATTGTTAAATATATTTGAAATATTTTCAACACGTAATTGTGCTCAGACATATCATGAACATGCATTTTGAATGCCACGAATAGGATTGCATTGAGCATTGAATATGTTCACTAAATAAAAGATAAAAAATGATATATGCAAAATAGTACATTCATCACGTGCATAGAAATAATTAGGGTTGGATGCAACTCTTTGGGGATGAGAGATGTCATCACCCTGGCGCACAATTATGTAAAATGGATTTTATCGATAAAGTGATTTTAAGAAAGATGTTTTAAAATGAGCTCGCGAGTCACATTGTGATAAATGTATTTATAAAGTTGTCGGATTTCAAATCATTTGAAACAGTTACTGAAATATAGCTAGACAAATACTCTGTGATGATGGTGGTGAATGCTTTGGATGATTACGTTGTAATGGATCTGTCTGCTTTGTCAGAATCTTGTGTTTTATAGAGAGTAAGAATAAATTTTGCAGTTGCACTCAAGATAAAGTTGTGCCATGTATGGTGTATGGTTAGACTCAAATTAGGAAGTGTTCGTGATAATTTCTGATTTGTGATTTAGGGATTTGTGGATTAAGGATGTTGGTTATACTCCATGTGCGTGTATACACTATATTTTTATTTTTAACGAGACTTTATCTTTCAGATTAGGTTTTGTCCAAGTACTTTGGGTATATGGACATAAAAGTATTTTAATAAACAAAGAGATTTGCGTTGTTCAATTTTACCTTTTTTGAGAAAATGAAGGAATTTTATCAAATTGGTTAGAAAAGGAACAATAATTTTGTGGGCTTAACGATTTCTTCAAATCGTGATTTTATTTACAAATTAAGATTTGTAAGTGAAAATAAAATTTTAATGTTTTAAAAAAATTAATGTGTATTTTCAATACGAAAGATTTCTCCACGGTTTGTGTATTTTCGAAAAGGGGATAAATTGATTTTAGCAAGTTTGATTTAAAGAAAACATAAATTTTGTCAATTGAACTGTTTCATAAATTTGCAAATGTATTTAAAAGTAAAGGAAAATTTCGGATTCAAAAGGTGGATATTTTAAAAAATTTCAATGGTTTACAAAACTGATGGTTTTCAACGGTAAAGGCATTTCTATATTAAATATAAAAGGAGGCGTAAGACGTAAAGTCTTTTAAAGAGAAGTGGAAAATTTTGGGATATAAAATGTTTGTATTAAAAGATTTTAAACCCCAATGGGTTGGTTTTGAGTATAACTAACAATCCGGTCGTGGTGAATTGGTTGTAGTGATCTCTTGTTGTATACGAGAATATAGTCATGATTGAACAATAAATTTTGTGAATTCAGTTTGGTTTGAATATATAAGCTAGGTGATTTGAGAATCGAGGTTTGTTTTAAATAGGTTTCGACAGCCAAGATTGGTTGGTCGATTTTGTTGGTTGATGGTATTATTGTAATGTTTGTGTATCGTTCTGATCATGGTTGAACCCTTTGGTTTGAGAGACAAAATCTTTGAGTTGTGAGATGCAGTTGATGTCCAGTTTAGTTGTGGCGTCATGTTTCTGAATGATTGGAAGAATCATTATGATTGATATTGTTTATCAGTGATCTAAAGATTTTTGTTGCCGTGAGAGAAGTTCGCTTTTCTTTGAATTGCGGTATTAGTTTTGTTTTGTGATTCACAAGTTAATGGTATTGTCGAGCTGATCTTAGTTGATTGAACCTAGACGATTCTAGTGGTGTTTAGTTTTTTGCCATTATTTTGTGAGAGCATATTTGATCAAGATGACATTCTGATTTGTTGTTAAGTATTTCTCATATGAGGTATTTGGTGTTGTGACCACTATAAGTGATATAGTGCGTAGGCGTTAAGAAATGTAAGATTATTTTCAGTTGAGAGTGTCTGTATGCGTTCGGTTTGTAGCATTGGAGTTTGGCTTAGTAAGATTACAATTTTAATTTTGGGATTGTTCCTATACTTGTGGCGTTGCTTGGTAGTCTTGGAGACTTGAGCTTGTTCTTTTGAACTTTTCTTCCTCGTACAACATTTTGGTTATTTCACGATTGAAAAATAAATTTTTAATTCGTTCACACGTGGTGTTTGAGAAGTCGTTTGAAGTAACAAATTATTGAACTAAGAATTTTTCGCATATGCGTGTGGTGACTATTCGAATTTTCGACTCAGTTTTAAATTTGAAATCGTATTTCTAAGTTGGAGTGAATGTCCGTAAAATTTTCTGCGTGTTTTCAGTTATATTACGTTTCCTTTCGCTTGACTCTCCTCAGTTGTCCTTGTGATAGGATTACATTGGATAAGAGTTGGTTTAATCTTTTGAGATTACGGTTTTGTTTTTCTTAAGTTGAGTTATGCGGTTTTTATTTTAATTCTGTTGAGTTGACACTCAGTCGTTGAGTGATTATGGAAATCAGAAATTGTTATGCGTAGTTGTTTCTTTCGTTCCGTTGGGGACGCGTTGCTCCGTGTTTTTGTGTTACGTGTGATTTTATGCGTGATCTAATTAATTTTATCTTTACGTTGTTTTTGTTTTAAATTCGAGGACGAATTTTTAATAAGTTGGGGAGAATGTAATATCCCGTAAAAACAAATTAGGCTTTTTTCCGTCAAAATTTTGGTATTTATTTGAGTCGTTCGTTGATTAGGTCGTGGTTCAATATACGTTTGTTTTAGTTGAATTCTTTGGCCCATGAAAGCCATGCAAGCCCATGCATGCTTTAACTTCTTTTAATTTATTTCTTTTGGCCCAAGAAATTCATGTGGCCCATGTAAGTTCAACATGCTCTTGTTTTTGAAGTTGCAGCATCGTGATGTACATATTTTTTCTTTTTCCTTAATTATAGGCTTCATATTTAAACCACATTATTAACCCTAAATCATTCTTTCTTTTTCAACAAACCCTAACCGTCCTTGTTAATCCTAATTCTCTGAAAATAATTAATCTCCATCAACCTCTTTTGCTGCATGTTCGGTAGGTTTCTTATTTTATTTTTTTCTGTTTTGTTTCAATAATCGTCACGTTCCCTTTTTAATCGATACCTCATTCGTTTTAGCATCGATCTGAGATTCCTTTCGTCCCAACACTAGTTCACGTCGTCCTCAACAATTCTAATCTTTGTTTTTCGTCAAACGGTACGTTAATATCTTCGATACTCGCGCCGTCGTTTATCGTTTTGATTGTTATGGTTAACTGTCTTGCTTGTTCTTTTGCTGCCGATGGTTTCTTGAATTGCTAAGGCTAATAATGTTTTCCCTAGGACTATAATCTGATCCGTGTTGTTATTGCTTGCCTCTGAGTGTTCGTTTTTGTTTGGCACGATGATTCACTATTTGAATTAAGATGATCATAGCTGCCATGTTCATGTCGTGCTTCCCTGGATCTAAGCCCCCGTGTTTTGCTTGATGCTTGATCAAGTGGTTATTGCTCTTGTTCCTGTCATGATTATTTTAATTCATTTTCAATGTTTGAAAGTTGTTCATCGGAGATTGTTAGGTGTTTGAAGCCTGTGTTGGCTGTTGGTATGTTTGGTTTCATTGTTCTTATTGTTGGTCTTGATTTGTGGCGGAAATTGTTATTTTAAAAATAAATGGGCTTTTAAATTCTTAATTTAGTTTGGTTGATTATTTGGCATGATGAATTTAGCTGTTCATATTTTTCTTTAATTTCTCTTTTGCTTGGGTTTGTATCTAGGCGAGATTTTGTTGCTTCAGATGTGATTGGCTAGTGTTGATAATTGGTTGGTTTCTATTTGTTATGACCAATTGATTTATTCAATGTTTTTGTTGGTTTTAACTAACCAAAGGTTTTTATTTGATATTTCTGATTTAAAATGAAACCATCAATTATTGTTTTAATTTCTAATTTGCTAATTCGTTTATAATTTAAAGTGTTTTAGTAAATTTAATCGGAAAATGATATTTGTTGTATAATATTTTAATCGGATAATTACTTGGGTAATTATCATTTTTGAGAATTTTGCCTTGCCGTGCCAAATTGACTAAATTACAAAGTAGCTTTTAAAATTATTTTTCTTTACTTATGTTAGTTAAGTAAATTGTCGATAACTATTGGTTACTTGAGTTTTGAGCTATTGAGTTCCGTTTTAATATTTAATTATCATTTTGTCAAAAGTACTAATTTTTAGTTATAAACTATGGTGTATAATTTTGATAAAATATTTGGGTCGGGTTAGACTTGGGTCGCCCGACATGTGAGGTAGCTTGGTAGTTGTCGGTAACTCGGCTAACCCACTATTTGGAAATTGATTTAATTTATTATTTAAACATATTTAAATAATATTTTTCCGAAACGGATTTTAAAGGAGAACTCAATAGACTTGTATTATTTGGGCACTACTACTTATTAGGGTATTGTGTTTGCTCTGAATCGTTTTGCGGTGATTTATTGTTTGTGCTAGTTTTATGTGGTGTTTAGTACTCTCTAGAGTTAGGGTCCATTTTAATAAGTATTTATATTGTTTAGACTCGTTGACTGTTCGTGCTTCGGAGGCGAACCAGGATTAGTTGCTTGCCTATTTATCACGTGGATTAGCAAGCAGTGAGTTTGTACTTACTATTTACCGCTTTATTAAATAAATTGTTATTTTAATATTAAATATATATATATATATATATATATATATATATATATATATATATGTACGTATATTGCGAACTGTTTTTATATTATGGCTCTTAGTTGGAACATGCTACCTAATGGGCATCATTAGGACTGCGTGCGCACCGGTATTGATCTGAAAAGGTATATATGGGAATGTGGTAACTCGGTGTGAGCATAGCTCTCGGGACCAAATAGAGTAACTCGGTGTAGCACAGCTCTCGGGACTCTGGATATGGTAAAAGTGTGGTCAGTGGTAACTTGGTGTAGCTCAGCTCTCGGGACCAGGCCTATTGGATTATGTTTATTATTTAGAATTGTGGATTAGTGTTCCAACTATTATTCGTAATATCGTTATTAAATATTTTAAACGGTTTTAAGGGTTTTCCACTTAATAAATGTAGATAGTGGTATAAACGCATCTCAGTATATCTGACCCCGTTGTTTTTCCAATTTTTCCCAGGGTTATGATCTGAGAGAGTCTGGTGATCTCCGTCTTTACTTTTCTCGGAGGTTTTCATTTATTTTGATAAACTGTAAAACTATTTTATTCTTAGACCGCAGTAGTAACTAGACGTCTTTATTTAATTCTAGTTGTTTGTCGGATTGGTTCGATTAGATTATTATTATTGTGGCATGTTATATGATTATTCAGAATTATTTATGTTATGCCTGTTTAAGACCAGTATTGAGAAAGGATGTTATATAAATGTTGAATATTATAACTGCTAGAATTAGGTTTAAGTCTCGGTTGCTCCCGAGCATTGCTTTTCTTGCAGGTTTATTATATTTGTATGTTATCCGAAAGGCTAGCTACGGATTTTGGTACTACATTACCCATACCCTAGCGCCGGTCACGATTCATGAAAATGGGTCGTGACACGTTTGGATTTGTTGCGTATCGTTTTAAGCGTTTGGATTGATTTCGTAACGTTTTAAACATTTGGCTTAAATCGCTAAAAAGATGAAACTTTTGGATTTGTTTCATAAAGTTTGTAGACGTTTCGCTTATATCTCTAAAATGATGAAATGTTTGGATTGGTTTTGTAAGGTTTTAAACGTTTTGCTTAAATCGCTAAAAAGATGAAACGCTTGGATTTGTTTCGTAAAGTTATACACGTTTAGATTGGTTTCATAACGTATTAAACGTGTGTCTTAAAGCGCTCAAAAGGTGAAATATATGGATTTGTTTATAACGTTTGTAAACATTTGGCTTAAATCGCTAAAAATGTGAAACCTTTAGATTTGTTTCGTAATATTTGTAAACTTTTGGCCTAATTCGCTAAAAAGGTGAAACATTTGGATTTTTTTCGCAACATCTTAAACGTTTTGATTTGTTTCGCAACGTTTTAAGCGTTTTAAATGTTTGGCTTAAATCGCTTAAAAGAAACGTTTGGATTTGTTTCGAAACGTTTTAAACGTTTGACTTAAATCGCTAAAATGGTGAAATGTTAGGATTTGTTTCGTAACGTTTTTAACATTTGGTTTAAATCGCTAAAAACGTGAAACGTTTGAATTTGTTTCGTAACATTTCAAACGTTTGGATTGGTTTTGTAACGTTTTAAACGTTTGGCTTAAATCGCCAAAATCATGAAACGTTTGGATTTGTTTCGTAACGTTTGTAAACGTTTAGCTTATATCGCTAAAATGATGAAACGTTTGGATTTCTTTCGTAATGTTGTACACGTTTGGATTGGTTTTATAACGTATTAAACGTATGGTGAAATGTATGGATTTGTTTCATAACGTTTGTAAACATTTGGCTTATATCGCTAAAAAGGTGAAACATTTGGATTTGTTTCGTAACGTTTGTAAACTTTTGGCCGAAATATCTAAAAAGGTGAAACGTTTGGATTCGTTTCGCAACGTTTTAAATGTTTGGCTTAAATCGCTAAAAAGGTGAAAGTTTGGATTGGTTTCGTAACGTTTTAAACGTTTGACTTAAATCGCTAAAAAGATAAAACGTTCGAATTTGTTTCGTAACTTTTGGTTTTAATCGCTAAAAAGGTGAAACGTTTGGATTTGTTTCGTAACGTTTGTAAATGTTTGGATTAAATCGCTAAAAAGGTGATGCGTATGGATTAGTTTTGTAACGTTTGACTCAAATCGCTAAAAAGATGAAAAGTTTGGATTTGTTTCGTAACATTTGTAAAGTTTTGGCGTAAATCGCTAAAGAGGTGAAACGTTTGGATTTGTTTCGTAACGTTTTAAACGTTTGGAATGGTTACACAACGTTTTAAACATTTGGCTTAAATCTCTATAAAGGCTAAACGTTTTGATTGGTTTCATAACGTTTTAAACGTTTAGCTTAAATCGCTAAAAAGGTGAAACGTTTGAATTTTTTTTGTAACATTTGGTTTAAATCGCTAAAAAGATGAATTGTTTGGATTTGTTTCGTAACGTTTGTGTTATATCGCTAAAAACGTGAAACGTTTGGATTAGTTTTGTAACATTTGGCTTAAATCGCTATAAAGGTGAAACATTTGGATTTGTTTCGTAACGTTTGTAAACTTTTGGCCTAAATCGCTAAAAAGGGGAAACGTTTGGAATTGTTTCGTAACGTTTTAAACGTTTGGATTGGTTTCGCAACGTTTTAAACATTTGGGTTAAATCACTAAAAAGGGGAAACATTTAGATTTGTTTCGTAACGTTTTAAATGTTTGGCTTATCGCTAAAAAGGCGAACATTTGGATTGGTTTCGTAACGTTTTAAACGTTTGCCTTAAATTGCTAAAAAGGTGAAACGTTTGGATTTGTTTCGTAACGTTTGTAAACGTTTGGATTAAATCGCTATAAACGTGAAACCTTTGGATTAGTTTTGTAACATTTGGCTTAAATCGCTTAAAAGGTGAAACATTTGGAATTTTTTGTAACGTTTGTAAACTTTTGGCTTAAATCGCTAAAAAGCGGAAACATTTGGATTTGTTTCATAACGTTTTAAACGTTTGGATTGGTTTCGCAATGTTTTAAATGTTTGCCTTAAATCGCTACATAGGAGAAACGTTTGGATTGGTTTTATAACGTTTTAAACGTTTTGCTTAAATCGCTAAAAAGGTTAAACGTTTGTATTTGTTTCGTAACATTTGGTTTAAATCGCTAAAAAGGTAAACCGTTTGGATTTGTTTCGTAACGTTTGTAAACGTTTGGGTTAAATCGCTAAAAAGGTGAAACGTTTGGATTAGTTTTGTAACGTTTGGCTTAAATCGCTAAAAAGGTGAAACATTTGAACTTGTTTCGTAACGTTTGTAAAATTTTGGCCTAAATGCCAAAAAGGTGAAACGTTTTGATTTATTTCGTAACATTTTAAACGTTTTGATTGGTTTCGCAACGTTTTACACGTTTGGGGTAGATCGGAAAAAAGGTGAAATATTTGGATTGGTTTCACAACGTTTTAAACGTTTGGCTTAAATCGCTAAAAAGGTGATACGGTTGGATTTGTTCCGTAACGTTTGGTTTAAATTGCTAAAAAATTGACACGTTTGGATTTGTTTCGTAACGTTTGGTTTAAATTGCTAAAAAGGTGTAAACGTTTTGATTAAATTGCTAAATAGGTGAAACGTTTGGATTACTTTTGTAACGTTTGGTTTAAACCGCTAAAAAGATGAAACGTTTGGATTTGTACCATAACGTTTGTAAACATTTGGCCTAAATTGCTAAAAAAGCAAAACGTTTGGATTTGTTTCGAAACGTTTTAAACGTTTGGATTGGTTTCGCAACGTTTCAAACGTTTGGATTAAATCGCTAAAAAGGCAAAACGTTTGGATTGGTTTCGTAACGTTTTAAACGTTTAGCTTAAATCGCTAAAATGGTGAAACGTTTGGATTTGTTTCGTATTAAATCGCTAAAAAGGTGAATCGTTTGGATTTATTTTATAACGTTTGTAAACATTTGGGTTAAATCGCTAAAAAGGTGAAACGTTTGGATTAGTTTTGTAACGTTTTGCTTAAATCACTAAAAAGGGGAAATTTTTGGATTTGTTTCGTAACGTTTTAAACGTTTGGATTAGTTTCGCAACGTTTTAAATGTTTGGGTTATATCACTAAAAGGTGAAACGTTTGATTAGTTTCGTAACATTTAAAACGTTTTGCTGAAATCGCTAAAAAGGTGAAACGTTTGGATTTGTTTCGTAACATTTGTAAACGTTTAGCCTAAATCGCTTTAAAGGTGAAACTTTTAGATTTTTTTTGTAACGTTTTAAATGTTTGGATTGGTTTCGTAATGGTTTAAATGTTTGGCTTCAATCACTAAAATGGTGAAATATTTGGATATGTTACTCGATGTTTGTAAACATTTGGCTTAAATCATAAAAAGGGGAAACATTTGGATTTGTTTCATAACGTTTTTAAATGTTTGCTTAAATCGCTAAAAAGGTGAAACATTTGGATTTGTTTGGTAACGTTTGTAAACATTTTGCCTAAATCGCAAAAAAAAGTGAAACGATTGGATTTTTTTCGTAAGGTTTGTAAACGTTTGACTTAAATCGCTAAAAAGGTGAAACGTTTGGATTTGTTTCGTAACATTTTAAACTTTTGGATTGGTTTCGTAACGTTTTAAACGTTTGGATTGGTTTCGCAACATTTTAAACGTTTTTCTTCAATCACAAAAAAGGTTAAACATTTGGATTGGTTTCGTAACGCTTTAAACGTTTGGCTTAAATTGTTAAAAAAGGGAAACGTTTGGAATTGTTTCGTAACGTTTGTAAACGTTTGGCTTAAATCGCTTTAAAGGTGAAACTTTTGGATTTGTTTCGCAACGTTTTAAATGTTTGGATTGATTTCGTAATGGTTTATACGTTTGGCTTCAATCACTAAAATGGTAAAACGTTTGGATTTGTTTCGTGACGTTTGTAAACATATGGCTTAAATCGCTAAAAAGGGAAAACGTTGGCATTTGTTTCGTAACGTTTGTAAATCTTTGCTTAAAATGCTAAAAAGGTGAAACGATTGAATTTGTTTCATAAAGTTTGTAAACATTTGGCTTAAATCGCTAAAAAGGTGAAACGTTTTGATTTTTTCATAACGTTTGTAAAGGTTTGCCTTATATTGCTAAATAGGTGAAATGTTTGGATTTGTTTCGTAACGATTAAAACTTTTGGATGAGACATTATGAATAAGGATTAATTTCTAAAAAAATCATAAAATTTACACGAAGTTTCATTTTAATCATGACCTTTAAAAGTTGTCATTTAAAGGCACGAACTTTCATATTGTTTCAAATTCAGCATTTCAGTGTATTTTTATTGACTAAATTCTTCACTAAACCATTAATGAAAGACCCAAATTATTAATTAACATCAAATCTTATTATCTTTCAGTTAAAGTATCTAGGATTAGAAATTTTTAGTCTGATAAAATACACCGAATTTTACTTTGGTGATGATTTGAAATAAAATGAAAGTTTGTGCCTTTAAATTACAACTTTTAAAGGTTATGATTAAAATGAAACTCCGTGTAAAGTTCGTGATTTTTTAGGAATTAACCCTATGAATAGCTAGTGGATACATTTGGTACGAGCCGTGTGAATGTTGGATAATAAAGCATAGTTCTTGTTAGATAAATATTTTCTTGATATCTTTCAATAAAAAATTATATGATATTAAATATATATATGTATGAGTGTATACAATTATATATTTTTTAATTATGTTATTCGAAGCATGTAATTCTCTCTAAGACTAAATAATTTAAATTTAAATAATATATTATTTATAATTTATTATATTAATACGTTGGTAAATATTATTTTAGTTATCAATATATTTTTAATCCAATAATATTGTAATACGTATGGTTTTTTTTTTGACAATTGCATGGAAGTTATTTAAACATTTTTAAATAACTTCATAATTTGAACTTCGTAATTATTTTAAGGCTTATTCACCAAAAAATGCCAAACCTTTACGTCTCGAGTCAGATTTAGCCAAACCTTTAAAAACCACCAGATTTAGCCAAAGCTTATATGCTATGTGTCAATAGTAGCCATTTTTGAATCGAACCGAAATTGTTGCCCACATGTCATCCATGTCATCGCCAATTAAGCAAAATTTGCTGACATGGCACATTTCAAACCACTAACCCAACTTAATCAAATTAAATAATAAACTAAAAAAAATCAAACCCAACTAAATCAAATTAATTACTAAAATTCATATTTTAATTATCTCAACATTATAATATTAAAAATAAAATTCACCGTCACACTACTCCGACCTCGTCGATTTCCCGACTCCGATATATATTTAAAATAATAAATTATTTATAATTAATAAATTAACATCACATAATTTTGGTCTCTAAATTATGTTATAAAAATTTTCAATGCCTAAATAATTTTTCAACATAATATTTAAAAAAAAATAAATAACTTTTTTATCGGAAATTCAGACCCGCCGCGGTGGTGGGTCTGTCAAAAAATGACAGACCCACCACCGGTGGGTCTATTCTGAACAGACCCACGCGGTGGGTCTGTTTGAGAACAGACCCACCTTTGCTGGTGAGTCTGTTCTCAAACAGACCCACCGGTGATAGTGGGTCTGTTTGAGAACAGACCCACCTTCGCCGGTGGGTCTGTTCGCAAACAGGCCCACCGGTGGCGACGGTGGGTCTGTTCTCACAGATCCACGAGGTGGGTCTGTTTGAGAACAGATCCACCTTCACCGGTGGGTCTGTTCTCAAACAGACCCACCATCTCACAGACCCACCGTGGTGGCGGGTCTGTCGTTTTTTGACAGACCCACCACCACGGTGGGTCTGAATTTTCGATAAAAAAAATAAAAAAAAATTAATTTAATAATTATAAATAATTAATCATTTTAAATATACATCGGAGTCAGAAAAGGCGGCTAGGTCGAAGTAGTGTGGCGGTGAATTTTGTTTTTAATATTATAATATTGAGATAATTAAAATATGAATTTTAGTAATTAATTATTAATTAATTTGATTTAGTTGGGTTTGATTTTTTTTTATTGGTTTATTATTTGATTTGATTAAGTTGGGTTAGTAGTTTGAAATATGCCATGTCAGCAAATTTTGCTGAGTTGGAGATGACATGTGGGAAACAATTTCGGTTCGATTCAAAAATGGCTACAATTGACACATAACATGTAAGCTTTGGCTAAATCTGGTGGTTTTTAAAGTTTTGGCTAAATCTGACTCGAGACACAAAGGTTTGACATTTTTTGGTGAATAACACTAAAGGATAATGTTGCAATTTTTTCATGTACCACGCACGTGAGTGAACATAATATAACCTGTTTTTTGTTTTAAATATTATTATATTGTGTAATTATTGTATGACCCGTTATTTATTTTAAATATATTAATTAAATCACTAAATATAATATTTTGATATTTAATAATAAGTGTTCTTCTTTTGTAATAATTTTAATTTTATTCCTCAATATATTTTTAATGTTTTAGTTCATGTGTGCTTAGCACTTTTCTTCATTTTAAGAAGAATCATTTGATCATGTACAATGTTAAATTACTTCTCTATTTAAACACTTGTATAGATATGAAACTGACTCTTATTAGAATTACAATTATATGAATATTACTTCCCACAAATTAGTTTTTATGAATTTTCGTTTGGAAGAAATGTGTTTAAATTTGCTCTAAAATCAAGAACTGCCATGAATGATTAAATCAAAGATGAAAAAATGAGTTTAGATTAACTTAGAAAAAGGCAAAATCGCCAAAAAAAGGCGAATCGCCACAAAAGGCAAATCGGCAAAAAAGAGTTTAGATTAACTCAGAAAAAGACAAATCGCCAAAAAGAGTTTAGATTAACTCAGGAAAAGGCAAGTCTCCCAAAAAGGCGAATCGCCACAAAAGGCAAATCGCCAAAAAAGAGTTTAGATTAACTCAAAAAAAGGCAAATCGCCAAAAAAGAGTTTAGATTAACTCAGAAAAAGGCAAGTCGCCAAAAAAGGCGAATCACCACAAAAGCAAATCGCCAAAAAAAAGAGTTTAGATTAACTCAAAATAAAAGCAAAATAATGTCAAATAAAAGAGTTAAAATTAACTCTATCAAAGCAAAAACGCCAAAACATGGTTTAGAATAACTCCCGAGGCAAGACAAATACCTAAATCAAGCACCGACTCGGAAACATTAAATCAAACAGAAGCACACTTACGCTGAAGCAAAAAGAAAATATATTCATAAATCGCGAATTACAATCAAGATACAAAAAGAAAAAAAAAATTCATAAATCGCGAATTACAATCAAGATACAAAAAGAAAAAAGAAAGCCTCTTTAGCACGATCCTTAGATATCCTATCGAGAAGATCGCGAGCGATGGCTTGGGGATCCAACCCATTAACTCCGGAAAGATCAATATTGGGGTTCTGCTCCAGAAGCTTCCTCCCAATTGCAAGACGATACTCGCTAATCAAAGCAGAATAAAAAGCCTTTGTATCAAGTAAACGGATATGAAGTCCTTCTACCTCCGATCTTAGCTTATTCCTCTCCTTGCCAACAAGAATATTGATCCGAATGAGCTCCTCAATCTCCCGAGTCAAGTCATTAGTTCTCTTCTCGATCACTTTGACTTGGCGATCATTAATCGCATACTGTGCCTTAAGTTGCGCCAAAAGCGAATCATGCTCCTCCAAGGATGCCTTCAATTTTGCCCTCTCAGACTCGGAAGTTGCCAAAAGAGAAGATAAACGCTCGACCTCCTCCTCAGCACACTGACGGCGGTCATTTAACACAAAAAAAGATTGAAGAGCCTACAACACAAGAAAATAAATCAATAAGGAAATAACGAATTCAACAAACAGTATATTCAACAAAAAATCAACTTACAGAGAAGTCATGAAAACAAGCAAGATCGGAGAGTTCCTGCCCCGGCCTAGAGCAGAACTAGGTAATGTCGTCAGGAATCGCCAAAGTCCGGATGTATTCCGCCAACACCGTAGGGTTCAGCAAACTAGCCGGATCGTGACCTTCAACCCACTGCACCAGATTTGGAGCAGATGAAGAACTTCCGGGAAGACTCTCCCTTGATGGAGAATCATCGCTAACTCGACGTCTCTTTCTAGACGGAGAATCCATATTTTGATCCGGGGAAATCTCTTCCAGATCAACAATAACCAACCTGCCTGAATTCACATCCTCGACCTCTTCCGAAACAGCAAATGGTGTTGGAGGGGGAAGTGGAGATGTAGCAGCCTCATCACCTGCCGGTTCAACCACATCATCATCATCTATAACAATAACACCATCGCCTGCAGGCAATACTGTCTCTGAGGAATAATAGCCGCCTCAGCCGGATTTACAGCAACTTCGACGTCGCCGGGAATAATGTTGGCGATGTGAGCTTCGGGACCGCCCATCGGAACATCGAAATCTACTTTAAATCCGGAAAGGAAATCGTCAGAAGAAGAAGACATCCTACAAAAAGAAACATCAAGAGAACTTAAAAACAAATTAATATACCTTGAAGAAAGGAGTAGCAAAGATTTGCCAGGCCTCGAGGAGGATCCTCCAAAGGAAACCATCGATGCCGAAGATGACTATTAACCAAAACATCTAAGACAGGACGCTGAAGAATACTATAGAATGATATATCAGAAGCAAGTGTCGACTCAGACAAACTTAAAGGAGACGGACAGCTCCGGACTTGGTGAGAAGAAAAACCATCTGAAAAATGAAGAAAAGCAAAATTATGATAAACAATAAAGAAACGCCTTCGCCAGCGACTGGTCAGACAAGGAAGATAAATACGGGACCGCCCTTTTCTACCGAGGGCAAAAACGAAACAACCATCGCATCTCCTAAAGTCTACAAAGTAATACAATACATTAAGAGAAGGGGCATAACCCTGAAGCCTACACGCCTCTGCAAAGGCAAGCATTACTTTAATCGTACCAGGGTAAAGTTGCCCCAAGGCAACTCTTAAATCCCTACACACTTCTACTAAAAATGAATCTAAGGGAAACCTAAGACCAGCGGCGAACTGCTCTTCAAAAACAACCATTCTACAGGACGAGCCTGGAGAATCGGTGGCAGCCATATCGGCACCAGGTAATATTACCCTATAATCAAAAGGAAAGCTATACATAAAATAAATATCTAAGACTTCGCTCCTACGATGCCCTGATCTGGTAATAGCCATAGTAGCGCATGCATCTTCCACTCGACTAAGAGGCATCCTAGAACAGGAAATCACAAACATAAATACAAACTAAAGATCAAACAAGTAATATATTAAAGAACATATTGAAGAACACCAAGAACAGAAAAGCATTTTCCAGAACAACGATTGTGAAAAAATAAAGAAAGCAGAAAAGCAACTTCAACATCCAACTAACAAGAAGAAACATACCTGAGAATCTGGAGAAAACGAGTTCTGAAGAATGGAATGAGAAAACAAAGAACAAGGAAGAGATAATTGCAGAAATGATAGTAATGAGAATAATTTTTGAAAAGCAAGTAAGAGGGAAAAGAAGAAATATAAAGAGTTTAAATATGAAGAGTTTCGAACATTCACCAAATCATTAAATACTGACACGTGGCAACATAAGGAATCTTACCAGAGAAGAAACGCAACTTACCAAAAAACGAATCGACTCACCCAGAATATAAAAAGACTCAGCTCCAAAAGAGCTAAAATCTACTAAGGCATGAATACAAATCACTTCAGCTCACTTGCGGGGGGCTAATGATGGATACTGAATCCTATAATAAATAGAGTGGAGCCGAGTCACAGGAGATCCACTCTCGGGTGATACCGGACTCCCCATGAAGATCTGAATATATGAAGAAGGCACTGAATCCCTTGAGATTCGGTAATATACCGACAGAGACCGAATCCCATAGGATCCGCCCAAAGCGCGTTAATCCGGGATTCGGATAGATCGCCATATCGGGAAGTATATTCCCATTTGGATACAAACTCCAAACATGGAAAGATAAGCTCTATCTTAGGAAGATGAGACTATTTAGGAAGACATTCCTAAATAGAACTCATGTCTGAATAAGGTAGATCACGACAAATCAGGGTGAATCCTTACAACGTAGCTCGATCCCTGTAAAGTAGGATTCACATACCTATTACGACTCTACAAGGTATATTCGGCTACTATAAAAGGAGCATGAGGTATTGCCTAGAATCACAATTATATTCATATACTCTAAACGCTGCTCAAAGCTCTAAACTGACATTAGCATCGGAGAGTTAATCGGACAACCACCGTTCGGTTAGCTTCTACCTTGTTTTGCAGGTCTTACTCATCGGTTCAGAAGGCAGACTCCATTAATTGGCGCCGTCTGTGGGAAAAGTTTAACTAAACTTCAATTCGAATGAGCTTTTCTGAACTCAAAAACAAATTTCATTGAAGAAGATGACTTCTGAGAGGGTGAACCTGAAAGACAAACAACCAATGGATCCAAAAGACACGCCGGAAATAATCAACGTGACGGAAGACGGGCTCCACAACTCCGGGGGAAAAAGCAACACCGGAGGGCCCTCTTTTTCAACACCTCAATATCAAACTAATCCGATGAGGGGAAGCAACCCAATCGCTTTCAACCTAAACACTGAAGAACAACAAACGCCAGGCATGGCAGCACAAGATTCGTACAACTAGATGCTGAAAAAGGTACTGGAATCTGTCCAAGCAAATCTGGGCAAATTGGCTAGTGAAGCCAAGAGAACGAATGATAGGCACGAAGAAACTATGAAAATCCTGAGGAAAATTTCAGCCCAACGGCTCCCAAAAGAAGAGGAAGAACAGAAAACGCAAACCCAAGCCGCCGAGAGACGAGGGAAGAAAACAACAGAAGTAAGGAACCCCGGACTGGAGGGAACGAAGGAAGAGACGAGACGAGAAACCAACGAGAGAATGGAACAAGTAATGAAGAAAGCCCAAACAATCTAAATAAAGACAAGTCCAACGAGCAATCACCTGAGACACCCAGAAATGAGCAAAACCAAGATGACGTCCGAAGCGGGTTGAATTCAAAAAGAGAAGAACGAAGGGAGAAGGAAAAAAAGATGCCCCACCAAAAAGAAAGCGACAAGACAAAGATGCGGGGAAAGAACAACCAAAGAAAAAACATCAAGAGGGGGAGGGCGAATCCTTGGAGGCGCCCAAAAAAAGCAAAGCCACATACGTAGTGGAAGAACGATCGCCAAAGCACTCAAAAAGCTGAAATTGGAAGAGCTAGATATAGACGATCTCAGGCTGAAAGGATCCCCCCTTTCGCCCAAGATCATGGAAGAAACCATCCCGTATAGCATGAAGCTACCAGTCCTGCCAACCTTCAACGGGGAAGGAGATCCCCGAGATCACACATCCAGATTCACGGCCACCATGGGGCTACTCAGCGTATCAGACGCTATTTTATGCAGGGTCTTTTCAGCCACGCTCACAGGCACCGCCCAGAGATGGTATAACAAATTGAAACCAGGATCAATCAAGAGCTTCGCTTCGCTCTCAACAGAATTTCTCAACAGATACCTCACAAACATACCAGCAAAAACTACCACCAGCATCCTGAGATCCTGCATCCAAGAAGAGGGAGAAACCTTACGAAGCTACATCGAACGATTCAACAAGCAAGCTATGAAGATTGACAACCTGAACGTCGATATGGCGACTGAAGCGTTGCGAGAAGGAACACGATTCAGAAAACTGGTAGACAAGCTGCTAGTTAATAAACCCACGACTTTCTCGAACTTGATGGGCATAGTCCATAAATACTTCGAGCTAGACGAAGGGCGAAGGGCGATTTGTGGAAAAGAAGCAAAAGGAAAAGAATCGAAAGAGAAGTCCAAAGAAAAGACGAGGTCGAAACCCGATGACAGGAGAGGAAGGCCAGAAGAAAATTGGCGATTCGCCCCCCAGACAAGATACGAACCAAGATACGACCCCAGAGATGACGAGAACAACTTCACACCACTGAACACCAGCCGAACTAATGTCCTCATGTGGATCAAAAAAACGTCAAGAATGTGGTATGGCCACCAAATATGAAAGCTGAGATAAGAGACACCAGAAAATACTGCAAATTTGACGAAGACTACGGACATGAAACGGATAGCTGCAGAGATTTGAAAGTCGAAATCGAAAGAATGATCGACACAGGCGAGCTAAGGAAATTCGTGGCCTGAAAAGAGAAGAGCAATGACAAAGGAGAAAAAAGAAGCAGAGAGGACAAACCAAAGGAAAAAGAAGATGAACGCCCGTCCAAGATACTGGGAACCATACATATGATCAATGGAGGTGGACACAGCAGCTCTACGATCAGGAGAAAGCAAAGAAAAGAAGTGATGAACATTAGAGAAACTCACATGCCACCCGTAATCTTTGATGTTGAAGAGTATGAACATGTCAAAGCACCCCACAACGATGCCTTGGTAGTAACTACTATCATTGAAAATTGGAACATGGAGCGGATCTTAATCGACGAAGGAAGCGCGGTGAACCTTATGACAAACGCGGCGTACAAAATGCTTGGAGGAACCGCATCAAGGCTACGCCGAGTCCCGATTCCATTGTCAGGACTCGGTGGCCCCTCCATCAATCCACTAGGAGCAGTCACCTTGAAAGTGATAATCGGCCCAGAGAGAGGAATCAACAAGAAAGTCATGTCACTATTTAACATAGTAGACATGGAATTAACATACAACGCCATCCTCGGAAGACCCTTCCTCCATGACTCAGCTGCGGTGACTAGCATAAGAGCATTGGCAATGAAAATACCAACCGAGAAAGGAGTAGTGACGCTAAGAGGAGATCAGGGAATCGCCAAGAAATGCTACGACAAGTCCGTAGTAGATCTTCAAGAGAACAAGACCGAAAAGAAGGAAGAATAGGAAAGAAAAACGACCCATCGCTAGTAACGATTTTATGTCTTACCCGATGGCGTCAAAACTATCTTTAATGTTTTGTATGCAGTCTTTTTATCAATAAAAAGTTCAATTTCCCTACTATATGATTAGCCAGATGAATCAATAAAGAAACAAAAATCAAGAACTGCCATGAATGATTAAATCAAAGATGAAAAAATGAGTTTAGATTAACTCTGAAAAAGGAAAAATAGCCAAAAAAAGGCGAATGGCCACAAAAGGCAAATCGGCAAAAAAGAGTTTAGATTAACTCAGAAAAAGGCAAATCGCCAAAAAAGAGTTTAGATTAACTCAGGAAAAGGCAAGTTGCCAAAAACGGCGAATCGCCACAAAAGGCAAATCGCCAAAAAAGAGTTTAGATTAACTCAGAAAAAGGCAAATCGCCAAAAAAGAGTTTAGATTAACTCAGGAAAAGGCAAGTCGCCAAAAAAGGCGAATCACCACAAAAGGCAAATCGCCAAAAAAAATAGAGTTTAGATTAACTCAAAATAAAAGCAAAATAATGTCAAATAAAAGAGTTAGATTAACTCTATCAAAGCAAAAACGCCAAAACAGGGTTTAGAATAACTCCCGATGCAAGACAAATACCTAAATCAAGCACCGACTCGGAAATATTAACTAAGACAGAAGCACACTTACGCTGAAGCAAAAAGAAAATATATTCATAAATCGCGAATTACAATCAAGCTACAAAAAGAAAAAAAAACAAAATTCATAAATCGCGAATTACAATCAAGATACAAAAAGAAAAAAGAAAGCCTATTTAGCACGATCCTTAGATATCCTATCGAGAAGATCGCGAGCGATGGCTTGATGATCCAACTCATTAACTCCGGAAAGATCAATATTGGGGTTCTGCTCCAGAAGCTTCCTCCCAATTGCAAGACGATACTCGCTAATCAAAGCAGAATAAAAAGCCTTCGTATCAAGTAAACGGATATGAAGTCCTTCTACCTCTGATCTTATCTTATTGCTCTCCTCGCCAACAAGAGTATTGATCCAAATGAGCTCCTCAATCTCCTGAGTCAAGTCATTAGTTCTCTTCTCGATCACTTTGACTTGGCGATCATTAATCGCATCCTGCGCCTTAAGTTGCAACAAAAGCGAATCATGATCCTCCAAGGATGCCTTCAATTTTGCCCTCTCAGACTCGGAAGTTGCCAAAAGAGAAGATAGACGCTCGACCTCCTCCTCAGCACACTGACGGCGGTCATTTAACACTAAAACAGATTGAAGAGCCTACAACACAAGAAAATAAATCAATAAGGAAATAACGAATTCAACAAGCAGTATATTCAACAAAAAATCAACTTATAGAGAAGCCATGAAAACAAGCAAGATCGGAGAGTTCCTGCCCCGGCCTAGAGCAGAACCATGTAATGTCGTCAGGAATCGCCAAAGTCCGGATGTATTCCGCCAACACCCTAGGGTTCAGCAAACTAGCCGGATCGTGACCTTCAACCCACTGCACCAGATTTGGAGCAGATGAAGAACTTCCAGAAAGACTCTGCCTTGATGGAGAATCATCGCTAACTCGACGTCTCTTTCTAGACGGAGAATCCATATTTTGATCCGGGGAAATCTCTACCGGATCAACAATAACCAACCTGCCTGAATTCACATCCTCGACCTCTTCCGAAACAGCAAATGGTGATGGAGGGGGAAGTGGAGATGTAATAGCCTCATCACCTGCCGATTCAACCACATCATCATCATCTATAACAATAACACCATCGCCCGCAGGCAATACTGTCTCGGCAGGAATAATAGCCGCCTCAGCAGGAATTACAGAAACTTCGACGTCGCCAGGAATAATGTTGGCGATGTGAGTTTCTGGACAGCCCATCGGAACATCCAAATCTACTTTAAATCCGGAAAGGAAATCGTTAGAAGAAGAAGACAGCCTACAAAAAGAAACATCAAGAGAACTTAAAAACAAATTAATATACCTTGAAGAAAGGAGTAGCAAAGATCCGCGAGGCCTCGAGGAGGATCCTCCAAAGGAAACCATCGATGCCGAAGATGACTATTAAACAAAACATCTAAGACAGAACGCTGAAGAACACTATAGAATGATATATCAAAAGCAAGTGTCGACTCAGACAAACTTAAAGGAGACGGACAGCTTCGGACTTGGTGAGAAGAAAAACCATCCGAAAAATGAAGAAAAGCAAAATTATGATAAACAATAAAAAAACGCCTTCGCTAGTGACTGGTCAGACAAGGAAGATAAATACGGGACCTCCATTTTCTAACAAGGGCAAAAACGAAACAACCATCGCATTTCCTAAAGTCTACAAAGCAATACAATACATTAAGAGAAGGGGCATAACCCCGAAGCCTACACGCCTCTGCAAAGGCAAGCACTAGTTTAATCGTACCAGGGTAAAGTTGCCCCAAGGCAACTCTTAAATTCCTACACACTTCTACTAAAAATGAATCTAAGGGAAACCTAAGACCAGCGGCGAACTGCTCTTCAAAAACAACCATTCTACAGGACGAGCATGGAGAATCGGAGGCGGCCATATCGGCACCAGGTAATATTACCTTATAATCAAAAGGAAAGCTATACTTAAATTAAATATCTAAGACTTCGCTCCTACGAAGCCCTGATCTGGTAATAGCCATAGTAGCACATGCATCTTCCACTCGACTAAGAGGCATCCTAGAACAGGAAATCACAAACATAAATACAAAGTAAAGATCAAACAAGAAATATATTGAAGAACATATTGAAGAACATCAAGAACAGAAAAGCATTTTCCAGAACAACGATTATGAAAAAATAAAGAAAGCAGAAAAGCAACTTTAACATCCAACTAACAAGAAGAAACATACCTGAGAATCTGGAGAAAACGAGTTATGAAGAATGTAATGAGCAAACGAAGAACAAGGAAGAGATAATTGCAGAAATGATAGTAATGAGAATAATTTCGAAAAGCAAGTAAGAGGGAAAAGAAGAAATATAAAGAGCTTAAATATGAAGAGTTTCGAACATTCACCAAATAATTAAATGCTGACACGTGGCAATATAAGGAATCTTACCAGAGAAGAAACGCAACTCATCAAAATACGAATCGACTCGCCCAGAATATAAAAAGACTCAGCTCCAAAAGAGCTAAAATCTACTAAGGCATGAATACCAATCACTTCAGCTCACTTGCGGGGGGGCTAATGATGGATACCGAATCCTACAATAAATACAGTGAAGCCGAGTCACAGGAGATCCACTCTCGGGTGATACTGGACTCCCCATGAAGATCTGAATATATGAAGAAGGCACCGAATCTCTTGAGATTCGGTAATATACCGACAGAGACCGAATCCCATAGGATCCGCCCAAAGCACATTAATCCGGGATTCGGATAGATCGCCATATCGGGAAGTATATTCCCATTTGGATACAAACTCCAAACATGGAAAGATAAGTTCTATCTTAGGAAGACGAGACTATTTAGGAAGACGTTCCTAAATAGGACTCATGTCTGAATAAGGTAGATCACGACAAATCAGGGTGAATCCCTACAACGTAGCTCGATCCCTATAAAGTAGGATTCACATACCTATTACGACTCTACAAGGTATATTCGGCTACTATAAAAGGAGCATTAGGTATACCTAGAATCACAATTACATTCATATACTCTAAAGGCTGCTCAAAGCTCTAAACTGACTTTAGCATCGGAGAGTTAATCGGACAACCACCGTCCGGTTAGCTTCTACCTTGTTTTGCAGGTTTTACTTACCGGATCAGAAGGCAAACTCCATCAATTTGATCATGTACAATGTTAAATTACTTCTCTATTTAAACATTTGTATAGATATGAAACTGACTGTTATTAGAATTACAATTATATGAATATTACTTCCCTCAAATTAGTTTTTATGAATTTTTGTTTGGAAGAGATGTGTTTGAATTTGCTCTGAAATCCATAAGTTGGAAAATATTTTATATTAAAATTTTCAATTGGAATTATGCTTGTGCTTAAATTCATGTTACCTATAATATGAGTTGGAGTTAAAGTCTTAATTAATCCATTATATTTTTATTTATATTATCTTATTTAAATTAAACTCCTATTAATTTCATATTTTTAAATTTATATATATTTCACCATTAATGAAACCTATAATTGTAATTGCCTGTCCCCCCCTCCCCTCCCCCCTTCGCTCTTATAGTATAGTTATAAATAAATAGATAAAATCCTATTAATTTTATATTTTAAAATGTATACTTTATCCTTAATGAAACCTATTATCGTAATTTTGCGTGTCCCCCCTTCCCTCTTATAGTATAGTTATAGATAGATTTATATATAGTATAGATATAATAATTCCATAAACACTATTTGTTTTTATGATATATAACAAATTAAAACTAGCAGCTAACAAAACTAAAAGAAAACCAGACCAGATTGATGTGGGGCATCAATATCTTCTCTCGAATTCACTTGAGAAAATAACAAGAAAATAAGAAAAAGTGCTTCTATTTTCACACAATACAATTTAAATAATTTTGTTTTCATTGTTACCATTTAATTTACATAATCACCATCTTTACTCATTTATTTTCAACCACCATGTCACGACCCAAAATCGAGGGTCAAGACCGGCGCTAGGGAACGGGAGTGGTTGCTCCGGAACCCGTAGCAAGCCTAAAATGAATACAAATTTTTCGCAAATAATTAAATATATAATGTTTTTTGGATACCTCTTTAAACGATACAATAATAGATATTAAAAATATCGAATCCAATTTCCTGAAAACCGATGCAAAACGATTTTAGAAATCAGGATCTTACAAAATGATATCTCATATCCAGGAAAGCCCTGTTTCAAATCATACCATTTCATAACATAACCAATTCTGTTCATAGGTAAGTGGTGAAAATTTCAAATAGATGAAAACATAATTTTATGAAACCTCGTTTATATATATATATCATGAAATCATAGTTAACAACTGATCCTCGTTCGATACAAAAATCAAATATAGTTTGACATCTACTGACTACTGCAGTTCTATGAATTGAAGCGTACTTCAATACATACTTCGAATATCGCAGACTTCCTAAACAAGAATTGAAGTCCATGTCTTCAAATGCTATCACCTGAAATAAAACACTGTTGGTGGGTCAGACAACGCTGAGTGACTTTACACGTTACTAATGGCGTTATATAAAATAACATCGCATTTAAAAACATAACATATATATAGAACATAATAAAGTATTAGATCCGATCAAAACCTTATTAATCTTAAACTTCGACTATTTCCTATCTGTATCTTACTCATATTGTATCCATTCATATTGTATCAAATCATTTTAATCTGAGTGGTACGGTCCCGAGATTGTTCGACCGAGTTAACCGCTACCACGTGGCATAGTTCCGAGATAGTTTAACCGAGTTACTCATGCCACTGCTTAATCCCAAGGTGTGAGTCCCGAGATAGTTCAACCGAGTTACTCACTAGATACAGGTCCCGAGATCCCAGATCCACCGAGTTACCTCGTATCTACAAAACATAATCCTCCTTCCATTTCATAATCACAAACATGATCATCATGTAACGAGCTCATATCAAGCATTTTCAAATACAAACATCTACCGACACTAATTCTACGAATGACACTGGTGATCGCACAGCCTATTGACGCCCAATAGATAGCTCGTTTCCTCGGATAACTATACTAGTTTTATTTTATAAGAAATAAACATTCAATAAGAAATAATCATCATTATGAATACTAATGCTTTATGCGATGCATTAATAATAATGATAATTAAAATAAATAGCTTTTATTAATAACACACAAAAGTAATTTGTAAACTCACCACTCGTTATCCATAATCTTTGAGAACTTGCAAAGCGGTATCGCGTTCGTCACGTTCCGGGTCCCGTTGGTAATCGTCTCGCCGAGTCTACGTAAATATGATAACTAGAATCGATTAGAATGGATTCTAATCAAAAGACGTTCTAGCTATAGAATACTTAACGACCAAATCAATTTATATTGCCTCGGAATAAATCGACAATCTTTTAAAATATAACTTCGTTTAATAAATAATGTTAGTCCAAATATTATTTATTAGCTATCCAATTTAGCTAAGTTAAATTAATTATCGAGATAAATCGATAATTAATTTAATAAATCACTTTTCCATAATTTATGACTAATCTTAGCTCAAAACGTTAATTAATTTCTGAGTGAGTAGATAGGTTTACAGTCAAATACAAAAACCGCATATAGACAAAATATCGGTATATAAAAATATTACCAGTCCTCGATCCAAATAAAACCCTAGTCCTGATATGTTATAATGCTATCATATGTAATGCATATGCTCAACTCTTGTTTAATACAGGATGAGCTGTATACATACGTATCACAGCCATCATGACTCTGTATAGGGTTGATGGGCCGGAACTTAAATCACTGCCACCTCAGGACTATCCATTAGGTTAAGCCGCTTTACAAGCATCTGGCTTAAAACCTAATCTCAATATGTATGCTTATAATATTTACCTCTCATCTAGTTCATTAACACAGTCCTATTGTTGCCTAATAGATAGCTCGTTTCAGTGGATCTTCCTTGGCTAAGTTTCATACTTAGTGCGATTTATGGATTTAAAAACAATTGAATACTAATATTCAAAAGTAAACAAATGAACTCACAAATACCGCTAGGTTTGGAACTTAATATTGTGGTTGAGGTCAGACTGCTGGCTAGCTGGTCGGACTAAACAAACAAAGCAAACAAGATAAAACACATCAATATATGTTTCCTATAAAATTTCTAGGTTCATAAACCCAGATCTAGGTCAAACATATAATCATATAAATACGTAACACTTATGATCTGTTTTCGTTTAAAACCATAGTACTAATTCTCATTTTTAAGAAAACGTGCTAGCTTCTCTCTAGAAGTTATTTTAGGCATCACAATACCTAAAGAAAACCATTTATCGTATAGACCCAATTGTCAAAACAATTCTCAGTCATATACTAAGTATTTAGCAAAACCAATTGCTAAATCTTTAAAACCGTTTAAACGTCGATTTTAACTATTTTAAAGTCCGTTATAAACGTTTAACTCTACTTTTAAAATTTCCTTTTAAAAGTCTTTAAGTTTAGGTTATAAAACCTTTTCACTTTCTTCCAAAACAAGCTATCGTTTTAAAACATTTTCGAATCAACGAAACTACGTCAAGTTCATAGGGCAAAAAGCCCCGAAAAGTCCCTTCTCGTCGGTGTCTCGGCACGGTGCACGATCGTGCACCTTGGGTGCATGATCGTGCACCCCAGGGAAGTGCACGAACGTGCACTATTGGTGCACGGTCGTGCACCATGCACCCTGGATGGTGCACGTTCATGCACCTTGGTGCACGTTCGTGCACCCGAGTGCACAGCCCCGGGAAAGTTGATTTGCCGGGCTTTTCGATGTGCCTGAACCCCGTTTTTCCGCCCCTAAGACATACACACATTCCAATCTATCCATATTCACGTTCGAAACGTAAAAATAATACGTTTACGTTCGATTAGATAGGTAACCGTTTATAAACGAATCTATATTCGAAATATATCAAAACAAACGTTTAATACGGGTTTAATACCTCGATTACTTGAGTAATCATTGAAGAAATGGAGTTAGAATCGAGAAACCGATCGAACGGACGAAACCCTAATCGTCGACGCACGTTCAGAGCTTAAGCAGCTCATTTTTGCTAAGCAAAAGAAGAAAATAAGGTTTCTGTACCTTATTTTAATATCAAATGATATATATATAGTATTGGTTAAAGTGCGCTTTAGTACTAGTTCAATAATGCACTTTAAACCAAATTTTAAACTAGTCGTCCGTAGCATAAATGAAAACGACTTTCGAAATTCCTGAAAATTTTACCAAAAATCAAATAAAATGTAACAAGAATAAAAATATAATTTTTATTCCCATCCAACTTATATTTTATTCTTAATAAATCATTTTTATTTATTAAGTCTGCATTGACTGCGCTTGATAAAATTTCTACTTACAAATTTTATCTAATTTTCACGATAACCTTTTTAAAATATTTTACGAATATTAGCGCCAAAATTATTCGCTAGGGGCTTATGAATTATTCTGCACCCAATTCATAAATCCATATTGTCTCCGTTAACTATATAGTTAATCAAATTTAAATTCTAAAAATTTAAATTTGTAATCGTATAGCCATATTAAAAATTTAGGGACACTTGTAAATTAAATTTATCTTTAAATTTAATTTACCTACTCCCGTCTAATAAATTATTAGACACGTGGCTATATTTTAACCGTTAAATTTTCGGGTTATTACATTCTCTCCCCCTTATATAAATTCGTCCTCGAATTTACATATTCTTACTTTTTACTTATAATCCAAACTTCACTTATACTTAATCTCAATTTTATGCTTTATCTCACTTCATGCTTCGGAAAGCATAACACTATCTTGATTGGTATCCTCAATCATATCTCTTTTCCTCGCTGTTGTTCATATCATCTGTTTGAACTTCCGTTCTGCAAACAAATTATCCACTTTATACACTCTTCTTGATCCTATAACTTGTATAGAATATCTTTTACTCCTTAGTTTAGCGTCTTGCAACGCCTCCCAAGGACTAATCTTCAGTCATTCTCTCGCTAAGCGATCCAAGTGTGTAAGTTAGCATCACTTAACTTACTCCAAGGTTATCATAAAACTAGGTTACCTTTGCTAGCTTTCGATAACTCCACTTTTAATATGCTACCTCTGTTGCACATCTTTATTTATTTTAACTTATTATACTTTTTTTTTAACCTTAGTTGTTCATTTATGGCACATCTTATTATTGAGATAGTTTTTAGTTTGTTTTATGATTACTGTTTCATAAACTAACTACTCATCTTTTAGTTTTCTTACGTTTCTATACTTTGTATAAAATGTCCTTTATTTCATCCTCAATCTATAGTAACTTCTTGTTACAGATTGTGAAACTGATCCTCTCTCTTGTCAGAATGTGGTTGTATAGGTGTGAGTGTGGTTATAACCTAACTATCTCACCATAAAGCACCTTATAACTTTTTTTATAATCACCGTAAAACTATACCTCCATTATTAGTTTTCGGGATTTCCAATGTTAATTAGAGGCCAAACCCATCCTGGGGTCCCTTTACTCTTCACTTTTTTTTCAAGAGGTTCCTCTACTTTAATTTGGTGTTTACGCGTCCTTATACTTTCATTTTTCTTGCTATTATGCCCCTTAATGGATGGAGTGCGGAGAGTGTGCCACACTCACCGTTAATGAGAGTGTAAATAAACTTTCAAAGCAACAAAAGAACCTATTTCATACAAAATCATAACTTAATAAAAATGTTGTAATAGAAAATAAATTTGATAGCAAAATAATCATTTTACCATCATCTTCTTTCTCTTTAATATGATGGCCACCTTATAATCCTTGAGTTTTGCTGCCACTCCATTACTTTAAGCTTCATTAAACATACAGATAAGATTCATTAAACATGGTGTTTTCTTTTTTCAAATGCTTGCCCCTGTGATAATCAATGGCTAAATCAATAAATCAACCAAACCTAGAAAATTAAAAAAGTAAAAAAAAATTGATCTTTGCATTAAGTTACCAAATAAATTAAGTTACAGCCAAAAAATTGATTGAACACAGAAAATTGAATGAGAAAAAGAAACTTTTTATCTAGATTCCAAATAAACCAGCAAATTAATTAAACCTAGAAAATTAAATTAGTAAAAACTTTGATAATTGCCAACACCAACTTCTTGAATGGAGATCGACGACTTATTTTTGCAGAAACCAAACCAAACACAACCCAATTCAATTCACAAAATTTCCAACAAAACCCACATAATTGAAAAGTGAAAAGGATACCCGACCAAAGGTATCAAACGAGAGTAATTGAGGAAGACGAGCGGGAAATGAATTGAGAGATAAGCCCTCTTTTAAGAATCGCGACCATATTTCTCAATCTGACTGCATTCTCGGGGTGCTGTTCTAACACATCCAGAAACGTCGGCGCCATTCCGGTATCGAACATCCTCTTCCCGGCGTCATGCTTCAGAATGTCCTCGTGCCAGAACACGTTTGTACTCTGGCCACTAGTGCTTTCCACACTTACGATATAATTCTAAATTCAAAAAAACTATGATGAATCTGATCTGCTCTAACCTTTTTAGATATAGTTAGACTTGCTGTTTTTACTTTAAAGATAATGAAATAGAGTAACGGGTATGTAATGTGATGGTGATGCTTGGAATTCTTCCCATTTGTTTGTTTATCAGTTTTTAGACCCAATCGCATGTGGGTATCCAAAAGATTCAAACTTTGGGAAGAACGATAAAGTGAAGTAAAATTTGAATTAAAGAAAGGACAGAGAAGCCATAGAAGTTAGACTCCGACGATGAAAGAAGAAGAAGATTAAAGGGAAAAAGTGTTAATTGATCCTTGTATTTTAGCCATATTATTCTTTTTATATTTTTTATTTTGACATGTCATTATTTAACAGAAGTTTATTACTTAACGGAGATGTGGTACACTCTCCACATTTCATCCGTCAAGGGGCATAATAATAAGGAAAATGAAAGTATAAGAACGGGTAGACGCCAAATTAAAGTAGAGGGACCTTCTGAAAAAAATCTGAAGAGTAGAGGGACTCCAGGATGGGTTTGGCCTTAATTAGACTTCTTAACTTCTTCTCTACATACATAGCCTCCTTATTCACAGCTAACAGTTTTCATAATTGTACTATAGTTGTTACTATCATGTTTAATTAACTGACTATCAACTTTACCTCCACTTTCAAAATATTTTAAGTTAAAAATAAAATGTTTATTAAATCTCTTCCACTTTTAGTCGGCCATGCTTTACGCATTTCTAGCCCGACACTTAAAATACATGTACACAATATGTACATTCTATTACCAGTCAGCCTAGACTTCACAGTCATAAGGCTCGGTTCTCGAAATTTTATCTTTTGAAATTACTGTCTCAATACAGTTTTGAAATTCATTTGTATACATATATGGAGCTTATGTTGATAATTCCAAACTAATTAAAATTTATACTTCTTGTCATGATTACTTGCACTTTTGGCTCACTACCAAAAATTCACGCAAGTTTCTCAGCCTCACCTTCATCATCAAGAACCTTGTAACGCTCCGTTCAACGATCGCAACGGTTGAAACTTAGATAACCGTCCTGGGAATATCATATCCCAATATCAAACCGATCTAACGGTTCGATTACTAGTTAATGGGGTTTTACTACACTTTGTTAGTTTTCAGATAACATCTGAAACTTACTCCTTTAGTTCACTATCTTCATCTCTTTCTTACCTTGATAACATTTCCATCGTATGTTAATCCCAGGTTTATTATACTGTTTAAGTATATTGTTTATTCATTAAATAATTAATAATTATTTATAATGAATACCTTATTTGATAAGACTTCACAAAGTCTGTCAGTCGTTAACATAATCAACGACCCTCTTTATTGAAATCAGAACTAGTAGAGTAACTAATTAGTTCTGGAAATTATTTTCCTTTTCATCATCTTTCTTTTAATTAATTATTTCGTTGATGTTTATTGGTTAAGTGCTGAGGTTTACTCCTCTCAGACTTATGAGTTTTTGGTTTATCTAACCACTCGTTTGGATTCAAGAGATACGTCCACTACTGACATCTACTCTGTCTGTAAGACCAATCTCAAATCCATTTTAATTAATCACATGCGTATGACTTTGTTCACCGACAGTTACTTGAAGTCAAACTAACCGAGTTGTGTTTAATTAGATCACACTCTGTCTTATCTTAATCGCAATTATCTTCTATTATCTACTCTCGAACTTTTATTTATCATAAAAGTCCATTACTAGACTTACATCTCAGTCTATCTTAGAATAAGAATGTAAATTCTCACTTCCTACCCTTCTCAATCCTTATTAATTTCTGATGTTTCGGAATGAAACATTAGAATCCAGATCTTTATTGTTTATTATGAACAATAAAAATCCCAACATCTTATCTCCACTATCTTTATCCTATCTTGACACTATTATAGAGTTTTCGTTCAAGTTCGCTTACATTTTAAAACAAATATAGTTTGTTTTGTAAACAAATTGTTTCTCAACAATTTATTTTACAAAAATTTTGTTTTATAAACAAATGGTTTCTCAAACCAATCGTTTAAAACTTATGTGCATATACGCACATATTCACCCACATATTCAAATATATGTGTACCAGCTGGATTTTCTTTAAATCCATCTCTCCAAAACTGTGAATCTAACAATTCACATTTCAAAATTTTTGTACAATTGTGGCTCAGGGTGATGACATCTCTAATCCCCAAAGAGTTGCTATACAATCCACTTTCTCTTTGATATACTAATATACATGATGCATGTCCTAACAAAATTATTTTTTTGTATAAGTATATGGAATTTAAGTATTCCTTTTTCTACAATGATCGTTGCAATGTGCATTCATGATGCATCTGAGCACAATAATACATTCTTTTAAAACTGCATACTCACTCTGTAAGCTTCTTTCAAACTACTTCTCTGTAACATTTCAAATTTCTTAATCCTAATAATTTATCCTCACATTAGGATTATTATTCCTTCACATCATTTGGTTGATTATCAATAGTTATTGATTTTTCATTTAAGGATGTACGTTTCTTAACATCCCGAACTTATGAATTCTCATTTATCTTTTAATATTTACTTGTATGTGTATTTATTTTTATTTAAGGATATAATTTTTATTTATAGTTTATGTTTTCCAATTCTAACGCGAATATTGAAAACACATAAACATACTAACTTAAACATCAAACACATAACTAAATATTACCTGACGATGATCGCTGAGACGGAAATGCCTCACAAATCATCGGGCCTTTACCTCGCCCTCCGCGGAATTTCAGTTTTCCCTTATCCTTTCCCCCTCGCAGAACAAAATAGGGGTTGTAGTGCCTCGCGGGTCCAGAATTTCCTACCCTAGGAAATGTAGCAGTAGGTTCTTCATGTTTGGTGTAATAGTACGGTTGGAGGGGTATGTCGTTCCTCCTTAACTTATTCTCTATCTGTTTTGCACGTCCAGCCAGATATGCCACTGTAATAACCTAAATTTTTGAGGTATTACGTATAGTGCCACGAGGCATAATCGTAAAGATTAAGAACGAGAATATCAGATTGAGATTGGATAATAAGGACTTAGACCAAAGCGAGTCTATTGGAATTATCAAAAAAATAATAATATAAATGGAAAATTATTATGCGATAAATTGGATTTAATCGAGACAAAAAGGGAATAAAATAAAATAAGTTGGAAAGCCCGAGCTAATAATATTCACGCCAAGGTCCGTGAAATATTATTAATAAATGATCGTCAAAATTTTGTAAGTATACAAAATCGTTTTAGAAGATAGTTTGACGATTAGTTAAGAATAAGGGTTAAAGTGCAAATTAGCCACTTTAAGGACTAATGTGGACTTTTAACCACAAACTTCCAGAGGAAGTTTTGTTTTACTCTATTTTCTTAAGATATGAAAATAATATCGATAAAGTTGTTATCAATAGTCATTAAAATGAAAATTGGACGAAAAAGTGAGAAAAAATGCAAGTTAGCTCAAAACGAAAATTTGAGCGTTTTTGGCTAAAATTGCCAAAATAAATTATTGAAAAGTGATATTATAAGATATGAGACTAATGTTATTTATTTGAAGAATAAATGATACGGAATTTATCGAGAATCGAATGATTAAAGGATTCGTGGACTAAATCGGACGAAAGAAAAGTTAGAAAGTGAAGGTTAAGGAGGTGGCAACTTCAAGGACCTAAGTGAACTTTTAACCCACTTATTAGCATCATTTATGAATGAATAATCATTCATTCAATAGAGAATTTTCAGCAAAAAAGAGAAGAATCCCGAAACTCTTCTCCATTTTTCACCCAAATCTTACAAATGCTATAACTTCCTTGTTTCTCAACGAAATTTAGCGATTCTTGCACGGAACGAGGAAACGATTATCTACAGATCTATGAATTCAATTTGAGGTAAGAAAATTAAAATATGGTCGAGGTATAAGCTGTGAATTTCGAAATTTTTAGGTTTAATGAAGTTAGTGTTTAATTGATGTTGTTAGGTGGTTATAAGCTTGAATTGGAGCAAATTGATGGTGAATTTTGGAAGCTAAACTTGTGGTGATGAAAGATACCAATCAAGGTGAGCATGCTCTATTTTTGGATTGATTTAGAATTGATACTATTGATTAAGTTTTGTTGAGTGAATTGGATAAGAAATGAACTTAGTATTCGGAAATTGCTTGAGTTTAATGATGTGTTGTTATTGATGATTAATGAATGAAATTGAAAGTAAAGTGTAGTAGGGTTTCGGCCATGAAGCTAAGATAGGGAGAAGTGATTCAAATGATTATTAAAGACTTGGTTTTGAGTTATTAGAACTGAATTATAATTGAAATTGATTGATGAAGTTTATTTGGAAAATGCAATAAATCATTCGGTCTAGGTGTGAGTTTAATGAATAAGTGAATTTGATAATGTTTAAGTCTTGAATTGCATATAATTAGGAGGTGTATAGGGGCTGTATTGTGTTGTTGTTAGAATGTGGTATCGATAGATTAGCCTCGTTACGTAATAAGTTGTGAATTGAGTCGATATGCACAAGTTGACGTTTTGCAGAAAATGTCTTGCAAAACAGCGATATTGCAAAGGCAATATCTCGGGCTGTATGGGTCCAAATCAAGTTCCGTTTATTGATACGGAAACTTTAGGATGTTAACTATAATTGTCTAAGTTTGTGTTTGCACCGGCCCAGAGATTTGGGTAAGAGGCATGGGATGTGTTAGCCCAAGACTTGATGAGAGACCTAAATGGGCTCATAAGGTATGATAGCCCAATAAAGAGCTATATTTATTTTTATCCTTTTTCTTATTTAAATTCTGTTGTTGATTAGGAGATAGAATCTCATTAGGATTAGGACTCGTTATTAGGGTTTTCTCCCTATAAGTAGCAAGTACTATTGTATTATTATTTTTATCAACATATCATTAATCAAAAACCAAAGCTCAGGCTTTTTATCCCAATCTCCGGATTGAATCTTAGTTTAGGAGTAGAATTGATATTAATCTCGCTTGGATTTCAGGATTCCCAAATTAATACTGTTAGTTTAATCGAACGGCGGTAACGTCATTCACAATTTGGACAACACTACTTGAATTCAGGTTACGTCACTTGAATAAGGGTTACGTCATTCAAATCCTGTTTACCTCATCTAGAATAACCCCGGTCAAAGCATCAGTACCTAAAGTTACCCATTAACAAATTCAAAGGTTCGAGCAAGGTGAAAATCTCGCGAACATCTTTTGGCGACTCCACTGGGGACAGTTTATGGTCAGCACAAAAACCGGAGTTTTTTCAGACGATTACAGGGAAACTCGGTCTCAAAGCCGAGCGAAATTTCAAAGGAAATTCGGAGAAATGGAAAAACCAGATCCAGAGATCATCACCATCATGGCGAAAGGAGATAAGCAGCCACAGACCAAAGGAGTTCAAAATACGACACCTGAGGTGATTTCTGCTAGCAACAAAGCCACAGAAGGCGATGATGTGGAGAAAGAGTTCGACGAATTCTCCCGAGAAATACCACCTACTTGCCCGTCGTTATCTAGGGCCGATTTTACCATTATGAGAGACGAAATAGCTCAGGAAAATTGGCAGATGTTTGACGGAGCGATGCAACAGATGTCTAATGCCTTCAAAGGGATGTTGGCCAACCAAGCATTCGTTCAGCAATCAATCGTGAAAAACTTGAGCAACTTGACAACCTCAATGGACAATCTGGGAAAGATCTTTTCGGGACAATCAGTGACCGAACAGAGTTACCGTAAGGCCGATTATACCTCGACGTCGCAAAGAAATGGCGGTCTCGGTAGTTCGGCCGATGCAGGACATTCGCCGAGTAAAACCGGTTTCATTTATGGATCAGTGCGATTGTTAACGCGCCCAGAGGGAGACGCGGGTGCCAAGGGCGATCCATCCGGATCAGGAGCCGGGCGATATCAGGGATGCGACCCATCCGGCACAGGAGCATCACGACACCAGGGCCATGATCTGTCTGGTTCAGGAGCCGGAAGGTACCAAGGCAACGACCAGTTGCCGGGACAACAATGCCCAAACCAGCAGTCGCCGCAGGACAACTTCTACGGAAGTAATAACGCCCCCATGGGAGAGAGCAGTAACTTATATAATCGGGGGCAATTGCTCGATGAACTGGAGAAATTAGGAGTCGACGTTAGGCCGATGCCTAGGCCTTCGTATATGAAACCGTACCCTGATTGGATTGATAAACAATACCCATTTCTTAGAGCTTACAAAGTGCCCGAATTCAGCTTATTCTCAGGCGAGGAGAAAAGTCAGTCGACCGTTGAACACATCGCATGATTTTCTGCTGAATGCGGGGAGGCCGGACCCACGATTTCTGGAAACTGTGTTTGTTCGCTAGTTCCCTCACCAAGGTGGCGTTCACGTGGTATTCCCATTTATCGCCTAACTCGGTCGACACATGGAAAGACCTGGAGATAAAATTCCACGAAGAGTTTTACAGAGCGCCACCCGACGTTACCTTGGCCGATTTGGCAAGAATTTCGCAGCTGCCTAGTGAGTCTGTCGAGAAATATATCGGCCGCTTCCGGAATTTGAGAACAAGATGCATGACCCATATATCCGAAGGAGATTGTGTGCTGATGGTTGTGAAAGGGATGAACTTCGCCATGCGGGAACATTTCGAAGGCCACCGTTTTCGAGACTTGTTTGAACTCACCAACAGAGTTACAGGTTATGAATGATTGTTCCAGGAGAAGGAACACAGGCGAGGATCCTCGAAAGGTACCTATTACCGCGATCAGTTGAATGTTGTTGTCGTTACTGATGGCGAAGATGATTCATCCTATGATGAAATATGTATGGCCGAGTTCCTAGGGAAGATGTAATATCCCGTGTTTTTCTGCCTTGGATTTATTGCGATTCCGGGTTGGTTTTAGATTGTTTATGGTGGAATTAGCAAGTATGACACCTTGTTTAGGGTATGAGTTGTATCTTGTATATGCCACATGTGTCGTGTGGGCTTTCGATGTCAATTTGATTAGTTTCCGAATAATTTTTGAAGATGTGTTAGTGTATCTTATGAATCTGACATGTTTTTATAAAACATCCATATCTCTCAATTTAACCGTCGGATCGAGCTCATTTTCGGATATGCTGTGCCTGAGAGAAAGTTGACCGTTGGATCTATTTTTGAGGCGCGTCGGTGGGCGCGATGGGGTCATCGTGCCTCGCAACGCGCCCCAGGCATTTTAGCCTTGTGTAGGGAGGCACGTTGGAAGGCACGTTGGGTCCAACGCGCCTCGCAACGTGCCTCATGCAGAATTTCGTTTTCTTTAAGGATTGAGGCACGATGGGTCCAACGCGCCTCGCAACGCGCCTCCCATCGTGCCCCCCTCTGTCAAAATTATTGTATTGGCTTATAAAAAGACCCCATAACTCGACTAAACCTATTTTAATTCGTTTACTTAAAACCCTAGCCGACTCTCACACTCTTAAATACTCTGAGGTCATACTCTCCTCTTTCATTCGCAATCGCTTTGATTTCGGTAAGTTATTCACATCCCTTCCACTGTTATTTATATGTTTACTTCATTCTCGATTCGTGATTCGTTATTCTCTTATTGTTTAGCATCATGGTAAGTTTATACTCATCACAACACCAGCCCCTATCGTTCTCAAATTCTCGGACATTGTAAATCTCAATACGGTACGTTCAATCTTCCTAGTTTTGCGATGTACGGTTCTTCGCTGTGACGTGTTGTGGCTGCCGATTATTAACTTTTTCTAGGCATGGTTAATCTGATGTTAGGCCCTTGTCTTACGTTCATATCCGTGCCATATCATCTCCGGATCATCTCGCGTTGTTATCTTCGATCGGTATGTCGAATGACTTGTTGTTCTTGCATCGTTGCTTTGATATTGTGGACTGCTACAATTCCTTTACCTGCTGCCTTTAATTGTTTGCTGTTACCGTTGTGAATCTCTTTTATTGATGATAATCAAATTGGGTTTTGTGTTGTTTTATGATTTTGGTGTTTTACAATTGTTGTTGTATGGATTTCATCGTTTCCAATTTTGATTCATGGCTGCCTATTTCTGCCATACATATGATTGTTCATATGTTTGAGCTCCTTTGATTTTCGATAATAGTTGGCTACTGTTAAATTGAATTCAAAACTGGTTTAATTGAATAATTACTTATTGAAACCGAACGTTCTAGTATCATTTTAGTTGTGATTTTTGCCAAGTGTTAGCATCGTTTAAATCTGATAATGCTCATTGATATTATTCAGATTGGTTTTAATAACTATAATCTGATTTCGATATTTATTGTATAACCGTTAGTCATATAATTACTTGGGTAATTATTATTTTGAAATTATTGGCTTAAGGTGCCAAGTTGGTTAAAGTTATGTTTCGACTTTATGAAATTTTTTGTAAAATTAATTTAGTTAAGTTTTGTCGGTAACTAAAGGTTACTTTTGGTTATGGATATTGAGTTCCGCTTGCAATTATTATTTTATCAAATCATATCTTAGGATTATAAACTATGGTTTATATTTTGATAAAACGGTTGGGTCGGGTTAGACTTGGGTCACCCGACATGTGAGGTTAGCTTGGTAGTTACCGGTAATTCGGCTAACCCATTATTTGGAAATTACTTGGTTTATTATTTAATAATTGTTTTAAATGGTATTTTATAAAATGAATTTTAAAGCGGGAACTCAATAGACTTGACTTTTGTGGTTTATTAATTAATTGAGTATTGTGTTTACTCTGGTTGGTTTTACCTTGACTTGTTGTTTGTGCTAGTCCTATTTGATGTCTAGTACTCTCTAGAGTTAGGGTTTGTTTTAATAATTATTTTACATTTGTTTAGACTCGTCGACCGTTCGTGCTTTTGAGGCGAACCAGGTTTAGTTGCTTGCCAGGTTATCACGTGGATTAGCAAGCAGTGAGTTTGTACTTACTATTTACCGCTTTATTAAGTAAATTGTTATTTTAATATCTATATATATTGTATACGTACAATTGCGAATTGTTTTTCCATTATGGCTCTTAGTTGGAACATGCTACCTAATGGGCATCATTAGGACTGCGTGTGCACCAGTATTGATCTAGATAAGGTATGTGATATGTGGCAGTAACTCGGTGTGAGCATAGCTCTCGGGACCAGTAGAGTAACTCGGTGTAGCTCAGCTCTCGGGACTCTGGTTATGGATTAAGAATGGTCAGTGGTAACTCGGTGTAGCTCAGCTCTCGGGACCAGGCCTATCGGATTATGGTTATATTTAGTATTGTGGATTAGGGTTCCAACTATTATACGTAATGTTGTTATTAAATGTTTTAAACGGTTTTAAAGGTTTTCCACTTGATAAATGTAAATAGTGGTATGAACTCATCTCAGTATATCTGACCCCGTTGTTTTCCCAATTTTTTTCCAGGGTTATGATATGAGCGAGTCAGCTGCTCTGCGATTCTTTATTTCCTCGGAGGTTTTACTTTATTTAATAAAATTTATTAAACTGATTTTATTCTTAGACCACAGTAGTAGTTAGAAGTCTTATATGTCTAATACTTGTTATAAAGTTATTCAATGGATTACTGTTATTTTGGCATTCTTTAATTAACTTGGGTTAATATGTGCTTTTTTCATATTTAAGATTCAGAGTTGGCTGAGCACTTTATAATAAATATTGTATTTTATGAACTGCTAGAACTAGGCTGAAGTCTCGGTTGCCCCCGAGCATTGGTTTTCTTGCAGGTTTTTGTATTTGTTGTTTATCCGCAAGGCTAGCTACGGGTTTTGGTACAACCATACCCATACCCTAGCGCCGGTCGCGATCCATGAAATTGGGTCGTGACAAAGTTGGTATCAGAGCTTTGGTTTCAAACCAAGGACTTATGCATGTTATATGTTATATGTTTTTTAGCATGATAAGAGATGTCGTGTCTTAGGAACTACTGCGGAATTAGGATTCACGTCTTGTCTTTTAAAACGTCATCTTTTATTTTCAAACTTTCAGCCTACATCCTATAGGTGATGTCTGTCAGTCTTTATTTGGTGTTGATGTTATGATTGACAATTTATTTCACTTGGATGTTACTTGCTGTGTTTTATCATGTTAAGGTTATTTCACTTGGGTGATTTTAATTGCTTATGATTTCTCGAGAAATCTATTGTTGATGATGTTTTCTAAATTCATACTTGGGTATTATGTTGTTTGAAAAACTTTGGCTTTATGCCACTAATGGTTTTAAATAACGATGAATTATATGGTAGTACAATTTGCATTTGGCCGTAATTGTTGGGTGCTATATACGTTAGTACCTATGAAGATACATTTAGGCGTTAAGCTAAATTTTGGGTTAAATTTTAAAACGTGTTTTGGTGGTCATACATTGTTTGACCACATGTTGTTTAAAAAATTTTCATTGAGAATATTTGTTTATTCTGATTTGTGTTTCGACACAGAATCATAAGAGAAGTTTGGTTTTAAATTCTTAAAAAGTTTTATTTTTGGTTGAGTTACCAGTAAAAAGAAATTCTTGTATTTTGAAATATAATGTTTGGCTTGGTGTTAACAAGCGATGATTTCAAAATGATATTTTATGAGATGAGCCATTATTTTAAGAATTTAACGTTGAAGTTATTTTATCATAATGTAGTATGTCAGCATGTTAAATTTTTGGAATATACGGAATAGATGTTTGAAATCAAAGATTTCTCACTTGAGTTTTAAATTACCGTTTAGCGGTTGGATTAAGTTGAGCTCTCAAATTTCAAAGGATGAAATTTTATTAAAATATTGTTCCGGATATACAAATATTTTGAATACGTTTTATAAACGATTGTTTTGGGTCCGACTTGGGTCACCCAAATTTAGGAGTTAAGCTTGGGAGTTGTAATGACTCGGCTAGCTCGATGAATTTATGGTTTGAGATACTTGGGTATCCGTTTTAAGGCAATTGATTAATAAGAAGAGACTTTTACATAAAGTGATTTTGTTTTAACTGTGGGGCTCAACAAAATTTGGAAGTTTTTGTATTTGACTTTTAAAATTCAAAATAAAAATTTGTAGTTCTTAAAGGATGATATTATTGCAAGTTGATTCCGATACAAAGATTCAAGCTTGTTGTATCATGTTTTAATAATTGCCTTTAACAATGATTGAGTTGTTTTGCTGAATGGCATGTTTGCATGGCTTATAATTTACAAATTTGGTATCCCTTAGAAATAATTTGCGTTGTATAACTCGCTTGTCTGTTGGACTAAGTTGATTGTTTTTGTTTTGTCTCTTTGTGTGGTATATCACGTGAGAGGATTTAATCATGTGGTCGTGGTTGACTTACCTCGATGTATGGTTTGAACTTTGAGTAAGACCTCCGTTTAGACCATGTTCGCCTTGTTCGGTTTTGCTCTTGTTTCGTGGATCGAAACCTTTGGGTTTCGATGTCAAGAAAAACGAGGGGAGTATTTCTCTGGAATGGTTGATGTTTTTTGTTATCCTGAAAGGATATTGAAAATTTTGAACCGAGAAGATAGGCCGGTGTATTTATATACTGGTGTTTTCATTAAATATGATGATGCGATGCGGAAGCTGGCGGTAAAATTTATAGGAATGTATGTAATATGTTCATTGGGTATAATTTTCAATTAGAGTTAAGGTTAGTTGGATATTTATGCAGAAGAGTTGTAACAAAATTATTAGGTTGAGTTGTTTTTAGCATCGAATGTTATTAGGTTGCAAGTAAGGAATTTGAATAATATTTTAAGTTTATAGAGTGAACATCTCACAGAGTGTAACGTCTAGCAAATGTTTTATTGTGGAATTAATTTCAAAGGTTGATTTGTTAAAATATTTGAAATATTTTCAAAATGTAATTGTGCCCAGACATATCATGAACATGCATTTGAAATGTCACGAATAGGATTGCATTGAACACTAAATATGTTCACTAAATAAAAGATAAATCAATAATTTATACATGCATAAAAGTACATGCATCACGTGCATAGTAATGATTAGGGTTGGATGCAACTCTTTGGGGATGAGAGATGTCATCACCCTGGCGCACAATTATGTAAAATGGATTTTTCGATAAAGTGTTTTGAGAAATATGTTTTGAAACGATATCGCGAGTCACATTGTGATAAATGTATATATAAAGTCGTTGGATTTCAAATGATTTTGAAACTTTTACCGAAAGGTAGCTAGACAAATACTCTGTGATGATGGTGATGGTTATTGAACGTTTACGTTGTGAGCGATTGGTCTGTAGGATCAGAATCTTGTGATTATGAGTAAGAATGATTTGACGTTGCGCTCGAGAAATAGTTGTGATAAATGCAGTATAGAGTATTTTAGAATAGAAAGCTTTCGTGATAATTTACGATTTGTGGATTAAGGATGTTGGTTATGCTCCACGTGTGTTTATACACAGCGTTTAAAAAAAAGATGTTATCTTTCAGATTAGATTTTTTCCAATTACTTTGGGTAAATGGATATAAAAGTATTTTCATAAACAAAGAGATTGCGTTGTTAAATTTTATCCTTCTGAGGAAAGAAATAAATTTTGTCAAAATTAATTCAAAAGGAATAATAAATTTTTCGGTTGAACGATTCTTCAAATTGTGTTTTTGTTTGAGAAAATTTAGAAGCGACTTAAAATTTTGTGATATTTTGAAACATTAATGTGTATTTTCAATACGAAAGATGTTTCCACAGTTGGTGTATTTTCAAAGAAGGGATAAAAGTGTTTTAACAAGTTTGAATTAAAGAGAACATAAATTTTGTCAGTTGAATTGTTTTATAGATTTGCAAATGTATTGGAAAGTAAGAGGAAATTTCAGATTTAAAATGAGAATATTTTATAGAAAATTTCAAGGGTTTGCAAAACCGATGGTTTTTCAACGGTAAAGGTATTTTGAGTTTGAATGAAAAAGGAGGTGTAAGACGTAGAGTCTTTTAAACAGGGTGGAAAATTTTGTATATATTTTGTATTAAAATATTTTATACCCATAGGGGTTGGTTTTGAGCATAACTAACAATCCGGTCGTGGTGATTTGATCGTAGTGATCTCGCGTTGTATACGAGGCAATAGTCAATTTAGGGAATAAATTTGTGAATTTGAGTTTGATTTGGATATAGGAGTTAACTGATTCGAGAATCGAGGATCGTGGTTTATAGGTTTCCACAACCTGGATTGGTTGATCGATTTTGTTGATCAATTTCGTTGATCAATAGTATTACTGTAATGTTTGGATATCGTTCGGGGCAATGGTCGAACCCTTGGTGTGGGCGATGAAATTTTAAGTTGAGTAATTAAGTGAGATGTAGTCAATGTCCAGTTTAGTTGTGACGTTATGTTTTTGAATGATTGGAAGAATCATTATGATTGATTTTGTTTATCACTGATCTAGAGATTTTTGTAATCATGAGAGAAGTTCTCTTTTCTTTGAAATGCGATATGAGTTTTATTTTGTAATTCACAAGTTAATGGTATGATCGAGTTTGTATAAAATATTGATTAGGATGATTCCTTGTAGTGTTTGTTTGGAACCGAATTATTATATGATGTTTATTGGATTGTGTTGTCGATTACTTTGATGTCGAGATGATATAAGTGGAAGTAAATAAACGTTGTATAACGCAAGAATTTATCAGCTTGTGTTCCGGTTTTTTTGTTGAGGCGATAAAGTTTGGAATTATAGAACAATAGTTGAGCTAAGGACTTGATCTTGTATTAGATATCAAGGTCTTTATAATAGATGAGTTTCGAGCTGGTTTTGGAGGCCACTCTAGTATAGAGTAGTTGTGACTCTCAGTTGAAGAATTGTTGTTTATTCACGTTGCGTTGAACGAGTAATAGTTGGAGCACCAAGTAGTTAGAATCAGAATTTTGCGCGTATGGGTGTTGTGACGGTTATAGTGCAAATAAGTTCAGATTTGAAATTCGAGGTCGAATTTTTCATAGGTTAGGGAGAATGTAATACCCCATATGTATTTTCGGCATGTCTGGTCTTGTGCTGACCTTCTCTATGTAGAAATTTTATTTGAGGTTCATTTTTATTATCTAGAATATTTCATTCGAGTCGTATGTGGGAGAGTTTGTGTTACCTCGTTTGATTTCACCTAGAATGGCGTTATCATTAATGTTACGTGGAATTTAGTGTCGTTACTTTTTGTAACCACCTCATGTTTAGTTTTACTTACGCAAGTGCGTATGTCGTTGAGACCGTTTTGAAAAACAGAGTTTGTTTGCAGTATCGTTGTTAGCGCTGTCCTTAATTACATTAGGTACCCTGTTTATACGTTTTATGTTGGCTTTATACGTTTTGTTCGAACAGTAGATAGTTTTATCATATGTTTTTCGTGGGTTGTGTTTTGTTTTAAATTCGAGGACGAATTTTATATAAGTTTGGGAGATTGTAATATCCCGTGTTTTTCTGCCTTGGATTTATTGCGATTCCGGGTTGGTTTTAGATTGTTTATGGTGGAATTAGCAAGTATGACACCTCGTTTAGGGTATGAGTTGTATCTTGTATATGCCACATGTGTCGTGTGGGCTTTCGATGTCAATTTGATTAGTTTCCGAATAATTTTTGAAGATGTGTTAGTGTATCTTCTGAATCTGACATGTTTTTATAAAACATCCATATCTGCCAATTTAACCGTCGGATCGAGCTCATTTTCGGATATGCTGTGCCTGAGAGAAAGTTGACCGTTGGATCTATTTTTGAGGCGCGTTGGTGGGCGCGATGGGATCATCGTGCCTCGCAACGCGCCCCAGGCATTTTAGCCTTGTGTAGGGAGTCACGTTGGAAGGCACGTTGGGTCCAACGCGCCTCGCAACGTGCCTCATGCAGAATTTCGTTTTCTTTAAGGATTGAGGCACGATGGGTCCAACGCGCCTCGCAACGCGCCTCCCATCGTGCTCCTCTGTCAAAATTATTGTATTGGCTTATAAAAAGACCCCATAACTAGACTAAACCTATTTTAATTCGTTTACTTAAAACCCTAGCCGACTCTCACACTCTTAAATACTCTGAGGTCATACTCTCCTCTTTCATTCGCAATCGCTTTGATTTCGGTAAGTTATTCACATCCCTTCCACTGTTATTTATTTGTTTACTTCGTTCTCGATTCGTGATTCGTTATTCTCTTATTGTTTAGCATCATTGTAAGTTTATACTCATCACAACACCAGCCCCTATCGTTCTCAAATTCTCGGACATTGTAAATCTCAATACGGTACGTTCAATCTTCCTAGTTTTGTGATGTACGGTTCTTCGCTGTGACGTGTTGTGGCTGCCGATTATTAACTTTTTCTAGGCATGGTTAATCTAATGTTAGGCCCTTGTCTTACGTTCATATCCGTGCCATATCATCTCTGGATCATCTCGCGTTGTTATCTTCGATCGGTATGTCGAATGACTTGTTGTTCTTGCATCGTTGCTTTGATATTGTGGACTGCTACTATTCCTTTTGCTGCTGCCTTTAATTTTTTGCTGTTACCGTTGTGAATCTCTTTTATTGATGATAATCAAATTGGGTTTTGTGTTGTTGTATGATTTTGGTGTTTTACAATTGTTGTTGTATGGATTTCATCGTTTCCAATTTTGATTCATGGCTGCCTATTTCTGCCATGCATATGATTGTTCATATGTTTGAGCTCCTTTGATTTTCGATAATAGTTGGCTACTGTTAAATTGAATTCAAAACTGGTTTAATTGAATAATTACTTATTGAAACCGAACGTTCTAGTATCATTTTAATTGTGATTTTTGCCAAGTGTTAGCATCGTTTAAATCTGATAATGCTCATTGATATTATTCGGATTGGTTTTAATAACTATAATCTGATTTCGATATTTATTGTATAACCGTTAGTCATATAATTATTTGGGTAATTATTATTTTGAAATTATTGGCTTAAGGTGCCAAGTTGGTTAAAGTTATGTTTCGACTTTATGAAATTTTCGTAAAATTAATTTAGTTAAGTTTTGTCGGTAACTAAAGGTTACTTTTGGTTATGGATATTGAGTTCCGCTTGCAATTATTATTTTATCAAATCATATCTTGGGATTATAAACTATGGTTTATATTTTGATAAAACGGTTGGGTCGAGTTAGACTTTGGTCACCCGACATGTGAGGTTAGCTTGGTAGTTACCGCTAATTCGGCTAACCCACTATTTGGAAATTACTTGGTTTATTATTTAATAATTGTTTTAAATGGTATTTTATAAAATCAATTTTAAAGCGGGAACTCAATAGACTTGACTTTTGTGGTTTATTAATTAATTGAGTATTGTGTTTACTCTGGTTGGTTTTACCTTGACTTGTTGTTTGTGCTAGTCCTATTTGCTGTCTAGTACTCTCTAGAGTTAGGGTTTGTTTTAATAATTATTTTACATTTGTTTAGACTCGTCGACCGTTCGTGCTTTTGAGGCGAACCAGGTTTAGTTGCTTGCCAGGTTATCACGTGGATTAGCAAGCAGTGAGTTTGTACTTACTATTTACCGCTTTATTAAGTAAATTGTTATTTTAATATCTATATATATTGTATACGTACAATTGCGAACTGTTTTTCCATTATGGCTCTTAGTTGGAACATGCTACCTAATGGGCATCATTAGGACTGCGTGCGCACCGGTATTGATCTAGATAATATATGTGATATGTGGAGGTAACTCGGTGTGAGCATAGCTCTCGGGACCAGTAGAGTAACTCGGTGTAGCTCAGCTCTCGGGACTCTGGTTATGGATTAAGAATGGTCAGTGGTAACTCGGTGTAGCTCAGCTCTCGGGACCAGGCCTATCGGATTATGGTTATATTTAGTATTGTGGATTAGGGTTCCAACTATTATACGTAATGTTGTTATTAAATGTTTTAAACGGTTTTAAAGGTTTTCCACTTGATAAATGTAAATAGTGGTATGAACTCATCTCAGTATATCTGACCCCGTTGTTTTCCCAATTTTTTTCCAGGGTTATGATATGAGCGAGTCAGCTGCTCTGCGATTCTTTATTTCCTCGGAGGTTTTACTTTATTTAATAAAATTTATTAAACTGATTTTATTCTTAGACCGCAGTAGTAGATAGAAGTCTTATATGTCTAATACTTGTTATAAAGTTATTCAATGGATTACTGTTATTTTGGCATTCTTTAATTAACTTGGGTTAATATGTACTTTTGCCATATTTAAGATTCAGAGTTGGATGAGCACTTTATAATAAATATTGTATTTTATGAACTGCTAGAACTAGGCTGAAGTCTCTGTTGCCCCCGAGCATTGGTTTTCTTGCAGGTTTTTGTATTTGTTGTTTATCCGCAAGGCTAGCTACGGGTTTTGGTACAACCATACTCATACCCTAGCGCCGGTCGCGATCAATGAAATTGGGTCGTGACAGAAGAAACCAACGGAGTGCGCAGCGTTGAGGAAGCCGGGGTACGTAAAAAAGAATAAGATTGCGGTCATCCAAAAGGAATATCCATTCGACTTGACGAAGGCCGATGACATATTCGACGTCTTGCTGAAAGACGGGCAAATCTCCCTGTCCGAGGGTCATGTTATACCATCAAACAAAGAGCTGGTTGGCAAAGATTATTGCAAATTCCACAACTCGTGGAGACACAGCACCAATAATTGCGTTGTATTCCGGAACGTGGTCCAGAAGGCGATAACCGAAGGGAAATTGTTATTCCCCGCCAGAAGGGAGGCCGATGCAAAATGCATTTTGATCAATGTGATTCGTCCCAATTTGGACCAAGTATTGGGTATTGGGAAAGTATTGGAGAAATGGAGTGCTAAGAAACCTCGGCAAAGAGTAGTCGTGAATAACAAAGTTAGGCAACATCAAACGACCAAGCCAATTGAGCCAGAGCCGATTTGCCTACATTGTCAGCATTGCCAGCGCCGCCCTCGGACTGAATACGTCCAAAAAGTGGCCAGAACAAATCCCAAAACCTTTAAGCCGAGGTCGCCCACAAAGGAGTGGCAGCAGCACATTCCCTCTGGACAAAAGGGGAAATCGGTTTTCAAAAGGGTGTTCAGACCAACGGAGGAGACCCCTCGTATGACCAAGACACAGAAGAGGCGAATGCAGAGAATGCGACAGGAGTCGCGATTGGTTGCAGCAGAGCCCAAAATGGCACCGGGGTGCCGATTGCCAGTCAAAGACAGTTTATCCACCACTACGTCTTCTTTCGGTGCTAAAAGACCGATTCAAGAAAGACTGGGGGCAACCAGAGACGATCTAAAAACAATCCAGGGCAAGCATAATAGGTCGGAGGCTGAATCATTTGATACACCGAAACGGAAGCTCAGGAAAGTTTGGATGGAGAAGAAACGAAATACGGATAACGAGCTACCTTCTCCTATCGCAGCAAAGGTCGAGAAATCGCCAAACGGAGATATGCGATCGTATAAGGACGTAGGCCTGAGTCACGCAGATGGCCAGTTGAAGGCTTGGGTGCCTGTGAAGAAAGAATTAGTCGTTGTACACCAAGATGGACAACTCAAAGCGTGGATTCCAAAAAATAATAACCGAAAAGAGGTCCAACTGGTTACTCTTCCGGATTCTTTCAGGAATAAACCAGGACAAAAGTCAATCTTGGATGGAGATGTTATAATCCCGGACGAGAATAGTTTCGATGCATCGGCAGTTGTCTCTTTAAGCAAACCGCCGGCAAGAATGACAAGGCACATCAGGCCGTTATATATCAAGGCTGAGGTAAATAGCGTCTCCATTGGAAGAGTGTTGATTGACAATGGCGCAGGAGTAAACATCCTGCCATCCCGAATGCTCAAAAAATTCGGAGTGGAACGTCACCAGCTAGAATCCACAGACGTTTACATGACGGATTTTGCTGGAGGAGAGACTCCCGCCGAAGGGTACATCACCCTGAAAATAAAGGTTGGACGAGTCGAGACGGAAGAAGGTTTCTTTGTTGTTAATGCTCGGAGTAATTACAACATGCTACTCGGCTGTGACTGGATTCATTCCAACATGTGCATTCCTTCCACCATGCGTCAAATGCTAATATTATGGCGAGAAGCTGGAGAGGCCGAGATAGTACAGGGCGATCCAAGCCCTTTCGGCGAAGATAGCAACGTTTTAGAAGCTATGATGTATGACGAGCAAGTGAGGAATATCCAATCTTTGAGTCATCGAGATACGAGCAGTCCCAGGATCCTCGTCAATGCGGATATGCCAACAGACATTACCCTCGGGGGCAGCGGCCGATCCACCATCTTGCAACATTCCGATGGATAGACGACATACAGAGCTGCTAAATAAAATCCGAGACTTGGCAATAAGTCACGGAGTACTGTCTGCGGAATGCATATACGAGGATCCAGATCAAGACCCTACTGGTACCTTCAAAATAGAAGACCTCAAAATAGCCACGGGGAAGTTGGGGGATGATCCAGCTCAAGTCCAAGATGCACTATTAGAGGTTAATTTAGGGTAAGATACATTCCCGAAGCCGATATATATTAGTGCAAGCCTCGACGTCACATTTAGAGACGAATTGATAACGCTCCTTCGAGAATACAAGGATTGTTTCGCATGGTCATATGCAGAAATGCCGGGCTTGGATAAATCCATCGTCGAACCCGTTCAGCATGTTCCCGCAGAGACGTTGCATTCGATCATTAAACCTTGGCCATTTCGTGGTTGGGCTGTCGATTTAATCGGTAAAATATACCCGTCGTCATCCAAAGGGCATACATTTGTGATTGTCGCTACCGATTACTACTCCAAATGGGTCGAAGCCGTACCATTGAAGTCACCAAGTCAGGAATCGGTCATAAAGTTCTTCAGAGAATACATTATTCTGAGGCATGGTTTGCCAGAGACTATTACTACAGACCAAGGAACTATGTTTACCGGAAGCGATATTACCGATTATGCAAAAGATATGGGATTCAAATTGATACATTCCATTCCGTATTATGCGCAAGCAAATGGTCAAGCTGAAGCAACTAATAAGGCGATTAAGGGGATAATCCAGAAGATGATAGAAGATAATCCAAAACAATGGCATCAGTAGTTGACGGAAGCCGTTTGGGCGAATCGTACGAGTCAGAAATCGGCTACGGGGACTACACCTTTCAAACTCGTGTATGGATATGACGTGATGTTACCAATGGAATTGACGGTGGAATCTACGAGGCGAAAGATGCAACACGTCTTGACAAAGGCCGATTATCATGGCAAAATGGTGCTTGGAGCTTTAGACTTAGACGAAGAACGATTGTTGGCGCTTGACCACTTAGAAGCTCAAAAGAGAAGGGTAGAACGAATATACAACAGGCGAGTTTGAGAAAAGAAGTTCCAGCTAGACCAACTTGTTTGGAAAGTCATTCTACCTATCGAGGCAAAGAAAGAAGCATTAGGAAAATGGTCACCAAATTGGGAAGGACCTTATAAGATCGTCCAAGTATTAGGTCACGGTGCATATGTACTTGCCAATATAGAGGGACGAGTTCATGATAGGGCAATCAACGCACAATATCTCAAGAATTATGTCCCAAGCTGCTGGGAAGGGATTGACAGACGTATTTTTTGAGAAGTGACGTTCAGCGTCGGACGTAAGCCGATGTTTCTGAAGGTCGGCGATTCACTCTGAATGTCGAAAATAGAGCCGATTTTATGGTAAACAAATTGTAAATGCCGATCCAAGTTATCTGAACTTATTCTTTAATATAGCATCGGAATATTAGCCGATCGAGTTATTGTTTCCATATGCAATTAACGAAAAAACATCATAATATCTGCTGATCAAGTTTTTACATATCGCATTTACATAGGTGATTAACGAAAAAGCATCGGAATACCAGCCGATCAACTTTTTATAACCAATCACATTAAATAGGGCGATTTGGAAATGCAACTAAATTAAACATTTATAAAGGAACACATGAAAATAAGAAATTTGAACCTTACGACAAAAATGTACTTCAGAATATTACAGGACACTGTGTTCAAATTGTTTAATTGTTACAAAAATTAGCCGAAATGGCTGAAGAGATCGCCCATGACACTGCGAATGTCAGATAAATTCTTTACCGCCTCGGAGTACCGTTTCACCACATTCGCAAGTGTCTTCTTCAGCTGATTACGGCGATTTTTCAGATCGGTCCCTTGAGAAATGAAATCATCAAGTTGTTTCTCCAAGGGCGCGACGATCTCTTCTTCAGCTTTGAGCTCTGCCTGAAGTTCCTCAATTTTGGATTTAAGCTCATCCATTTTGGTGGTGTGTGGAGCGAGTTCATCTGAAGTTTTCTTGGCGTTGGTCCTCAACGAACCAAACTCATCGCCAAGTTTGCGTTTAGTCTCCAGCGATTGCTCGTATGAGGCTCTGGCAGGAGCGGCTTCAGCATAGAGTTTCGTCAGGTTCCGGAGCTCTTTCACCACTTTGGCGATGGTTGTCTTGGTCGATTCAGCGACTTTGCTTTCATCCTTAACAAAAAGGAGTGCCTCCAGCGATGTCTTCAGTTATTTAGACTCGTCGGGATCACCTAACACTTGAACTCCCTTTGCCTTCATCGCCACCATTGTTCAGGTGGAGAGCCACGCCAGTTTCCAAATCGCCAGTATCTGACTCCTCAGAACTGGATGAACCTTCAGTGGAGCCTTCCGCATCGCTCTCCGTGTCAGAATCAAAGGCAAGAAGCTTGGTCTACAAAGATATAAGTTAGTATTGGAGTCATAGGCGATGTCTAAAAAATCCTAAATAAGAGATATACCTTCAGAGCCTCGGTGCGAGTCATATCCGGTTTAAGACTCGAAGGGCGAGGGACCGAGACTGTTGCAGCGGCCGACACGGAAGCAGGTGACTCGGCTACGGCTGGGCGATCAACGGAGCCCCCACTCATCTTAATCAAAATTTGAGTGTTGCTGGTTTTCTTTGGCGTTTCATTTTTTTGGTGTTTGGAGGGATTTTCTTTGGGAACAACTATCGGCGGAATAACAGCCGATTTAGATTTGGGATTTTTAGGTTTCGGTTTCCTGCTTGCTTGCAATTCGGCTGGCGATTTCCCAGCTCTCTTCCTCTTCAGAGGTTGCTCATCCTCTTCTTCTTCTGAGGGAATCACCCCTTCGATCTCGGCTTCCACTTCTGAAAAGGAAAAGATTTAGTGGAGCTTTGTAAAGTCATAACAAAAACAGGGTAAAGGTTATAAATTTACCAGCAGGGTCTTTTAGCTCCATAACGAGAGAGGCGATGTCTTTACAATCACCTGGCACAAAATAACCAGTAAATGTCACCTTGTTAGGATGAGACTTCGGTTTTTTATTCGCTAACATATATTCAGAGTCTGGTACTAAGGGTGCTTTATAAAGAAAAGATGGGCGAATATGTTTCTGGAAAATTGGGTAAGGGCGATGTGGATATTTTTTCTCCCATACTTTCCTCCATTTAAGGACATATTTTCGCCACGCTTCTCTTCTATGGTTTTCCATCTTAAAGCTTAAAAGAGGGCGATTTGAAGGGTCACACTTGAATTTGTAAAAGCGCTTAAATTTAACGATTTCAAGGTGATGCTCATAATTACCTTTCCTCTTCTTCTGCTGCGGCACCTGTAAAAGAAAAACATCGGCGTGAGTATGTTTTCGCTTCGTTTCAGGAAGTTGAAAAATATTCAGTTTAAGAATTTCGTCTGCCGATAGTCCAAAATTGATTCCGATTACTATTTCCCACCACTCTTCGAACTCATTTGAAGAAGAAGGACTCCCGTCAGGCATCGGCAATTCATTTGGAGAGGGTAAATAGGCTTCATGAAGATGGCCAAGATACCCGATGTATCTTGTCGTTGGTAGGGCTGAGCGAGTAAGCCCTTGATCATTTCGGTCTATCAGGAAGGGCATGGGATCGCCTGGGTAAAGCCAAATTGCCTGGACATGTAATTTGGGCAATAAGCTTCGGATCCGCTGTTTTTGAAGTTATTGTCGATCATGAGGTTACGGCTTGTTAAGGCATTACACCAGTTGCCCCACCATTGGGAGTAAATTTCTTCGTCAATATTGGTGTCGTCAGCTATTTCCCAACCATAGGTGAGCCATTTAGGTGGAAATCGCCAGCTAAGTAGTGGACACCAGGTGTTGGGCGATTCACGAGTATCCAGGAAATAGGCGATAACATCTTTTAAACGAGGAAGGGTGGCAACTCCTTGAAAAAGTGTGTATCCAAAGCATACGTCCGAGGATCGCTCTGGAAGTGTAACGATATCAGGGAAGTACATGAATAACCACGCTTGGATCATCCACATCGGCCCACTGGAGCATCGGTGTGTCTTCACTTTGCCATTTTTTTTATCATGCTTTGCATGCATCAGTAAAGAAGTCCAAGTATGAACTCGCCCATGTTTAGAGGATGGCCTTCGGCGAGAGCAACGGCGATGCGAAGGCACTCGTGGGTAACTCTAAAGGAAGCTGGACATATGATGAATTTGGCAAGGAAGTAGGCTAAAAAGGCAATGTGCTCGTCAGCGGTTGGAGGAAGATGGTTTTGGCCGATGTTTGCTGATAGGAAAGTTTTGAAGCTTTTTGCTGATTTTTCAGGACGAAGGCGTAGGTTTGGAAGTGTTTGGCAGTTGAGAGGTGATATTCTGATACCGGTTATGTTGACGTTGAACATACATGCGAGATCTAGCAAGGTGATTGACATCGGCCCCCGTCTAAAGCAAAATGTGTTTGTGGTATCTGACCAGAAGAGCGAGGCTCCAAAGCAGTAATGTTTGGCGATGGGAAAGGTGTTCTGGCTTATTCCAATCAGGTCATACAGACCGATGACTTTCCAGACATCTCCATAATAACCATGAAGTCTTAAAATCCAATTTTTGTAATCGGCGTTGGTGCTCGGCCAGTTTCGGAAGGTTTCCCCAGTCCAGACGGAGGAGTAATGGAGTTCGGAGAAGCGAGGTGGAGCATGATCTGGGAAAGGAACCGCGGTTTCACAGAGTTCTGAAGGAGTGGTGAGAATCGGACCAACGGAGAATCGGCTATCGTCTAGTTCTGAAATTACCTCAAAGGAAGTTGATGGAGCAGTGGAGCGGACTTCGGCGATCTTGTTAGATGCTTCAAGAGCGGCTTGTTCTTGTTGAGACATAATGATTTGGTGATTTGAGGTGAAGAATAGGCGATTCGGATCTAGAAAATTAGCAGAAGGTCAACAAATTTGAGAGAATTTTGGGAGTCAAAGATTCAGGTAAATCCAAAAAAGGAAATGTTGGATATTTTATACCCGGGAAGGACGGTTACTGAAGTTCAAGAGTCAAAAAGAAGATTACCGCGTGGGCCTTATGGTGAGGAGTGATAGGATTATTTTACTCCTATAATTAGGGTCGATTTTACTCGGTTTTTATCACATTTAGTATTAATTTTATACATTATTTGGCATTTTTATGTTTGATAGTGTTTCAGTGGAAATTAGGTGAAAATCGAGTATTTGGAGCTAATTAATGATGGATTGAGGTTGGAGTAAAAGCGTAGCTTGCGGACGAAGAAATTAACGTCGTGAAGAAAGGATCAAATAGGATTAAGAAGTTTCGAACGAACCTTGTGCAGTAAAGGGATGTTCCCGTTCGAAAAACACAATTCTCAAACGGGAACCATGAAGAAAAAGGTTGAGTCTCGAACGAGAAAGACATTCTCGAACGAGAGTCAAGATGAAATATGAAGGTTTCGTTCGAACCAAGGATGGGCAAACGAGATTTTTTTCTCGGAAACTCCTATTTTCGAACGAGAAAGCAGAGGACAAACGAGAACCATGGAAATTTGGCTTATGTCTCGAAAGAGAATCAAGGGTACGAACGAGAAAGAGGTGAAATTTGCCTAATCAGAATTGGACTTGGACTTAATCTTCTTTTCCGACTCCAACTGAAACTCCTATTTCAAATTCGATTCGTAAATCGACTTAGAAGATTCCACAGCTTCCTCCACTATATAAAGACCTTGTAATAGACTAGTTTTGATAATTAGAATACATTAGTTATATTTTTGTTCTCTTAAAATAGCGTAATAGCTTCTGTTTCACAGCAGTTTATAAGTAGTTTATTATTAGTTTCTGCAAAGAACGATCGGGAAGATTTCAAGTTTAATCTAGATGATTCTTCCGAAATTGACAACTCCGGTATTTATTGTTCTAATTAATGTTTAATTCTTTATCTTCTTCTTTATTTAATTTAAGCTTAAGCATGAGTAACTAAATCCTTTGTTCGGGGATTGATATGAACACTTAGATTAGTTTTTGAATTGGATTAGGATTTATTAAGTGAGTAAAATTGTGTTTTAATTACTAAGATTAATGCTTGAATTAATTTGATCACTTAGTTCATGATTTTGTGTTTAATTAACTAATTGAGAGATTGTTAATTAAATAGACATAGGTAAATAAAAACTTAGAGCAAAACGCCGTGAGAGCGGGTTGGAATTTAGGTAGTCATTGAGTTTGATTCATAATTACAATTTAGTTATTTAATTCAGTTTTAATATTGTGATAGCAAGTTAATAATTGATTAGTTAATTAGGTTGTGATTTTATTTGAATCTTTGAGACTTGACAGAGCGGGATTCGCTGCATTAGAATAGCTCGATTCACAATAAAATCATTAAATAAGTTTTAATCCATTCTTTACTAGTTTATTTGGAATTATCAATCCTTGAGCTTTTTGCCATTATTGTTTAAACCTCAATTTATTTGTTTAATTTCAGATTTTTAGTTTAATTACTTGAGTTAATTTAAGATAGACTTTTAATTAGTTTTACACAAATCCATTTATTTTTCTACTAGCCAATTAAAGAATATTAGAAATTAGTTGTTTAATTCATTGTTCCTTGTGGGATCGATACTTGGTCTTCCAAGATATATTACTTGCGCGATATTGTACACTTGCGATTAATTGCCAACAGGTTTTTGGTGCCGTTGCCGGGGAGCAATTGCGATTAAAGTAATTAAGAGTATCTTATTCTTAGATTGAGTTAGTTTTATTTACTTTTAGTTATTTTTTTTTATATTTTGTGATTCTTGGATTTTACGTTGGTTTTCTTGTTTGTGTTTGCGCAGGAGTTTTGGTTAGTGTATGCCTAATACACGACATGCCAAAAAACCGCTAGAACCGTTTCAGTCAGATTTAACATCATTCGAAAGAAGTATCCGAAAAACAGCGCGAAAATCCAAAACAATGGAGGACGACCGTAACCCTCTGTTGAATCATGAGGGGATTGTTCCACCACCACCACCACCACATGATGGCCTAGCTCTTAATAGGGCAAACGAAAGGGTTGTCCCTCTTCCCGAAAGACGTACCTTGGGTGAGTTCTTCTTACCCAACGTGGACAACGCCAACTATGGAAGTTTTGCACCTCCTATCCTCGCTAACAATTTTGAAATCAAGCCGGGAACGATTCAACTACTTGAAAGTTGTTGCCAATTTTATGGGTTGGAACGCGAGGATCCAAACGCTCATTCAAAATTCACGGAGGTGTGCAACACATTCAAAATCCATAATGTGACGGAGGATCAAATCAAGCTTCGTCTTTTCCCTTTCTCTTTGAGGGATAAGGCGAGGAATTGGATTCAATCACTTCCAAGCACCTCAATCACAACATGGAAGCAATTGGCACAAGCTTTTCTCAATAAGTATTTCTCTATGGGCGAAACGGCGAGGATGACCAAGGAAATTATAGATTTTCTCCAATTACATGGTGAATCTCTATACCAAGCTTGGGAACGCTTCAAAGAGCTTCAAAGAAATTGTCTGCATCATCATCTAGGAAGGGAGCATCTTGTCTCTATTTTATACAATGGTACCAATGAGGGTACACGGGCAACGATTGATGCGGCATTGGGAGGATCACTTAAGAAGAAAACTTATGATGAGGCCAATAACTTGCTAGAGGAACTCGCTACAAATAGTTGTTCTTGGTCAACCGAGCGGTTGAGGCAACCACCTCATAAGGGTATAATGACCCTCGAGCAAACCCAAGAATTTGAAGCAATGAAAGCGAAGAATGCGACACTTCTAACACAACTCGAGATGTACAAACAACAAGCGAATCAAGGGAATGCTCAACTTGCGGTAGTTCAAATGGGTTGCAAAACTTGTGATGGGTATGATCATTCGGGAATGGATTGCCCCGTTCTACATCAAAACTCAAATGAGCAAGTCAACTATGTCAATGGGCAAAGGCAAGGCAATGACCCATATTCCAACACCTACAATCCGGGGTGGATGAATCATCCTAACTTTTTATGGAGGGACAATTCGGGTCAAGCCAATGCCAACCCAAATATGGGAGGAGCAAATTTCCAAGGAGGAAACCGTGGTCCACAAAACCAAGGCAACTTCAACAACTACTGACCACAACACCCACCCGGTTTTCAAAATTGGAATGTGGATGAGGGGAGCAAAATTGACAACCTTATTGAGGAAGTTAGAGCCGGTTTTAAGAACCAAGCTTCCGTCAATCATCATCTCGAAACTCAAATTTCTCAACTTGTCATCTCGCTTCAAAATAGAGCTCAAGGGGGTTTACCGTCTACAACAGAATCAAATCCAAGGGAGCAAGTCAAAGCTATTGAACTTCGAAGCGGGAAAGAACTTGATGATCCACATGCAAGTAAAGAGAAAGTGATCGATCTAACAACGGGCACAAATGAGGAGGAAGTAACCGAACTTCCATATGTTAAACTGCCACCTCCTCCTCCATTTGTGCCGAAGGTCCCTTTCCCGGGACGATTAAAGAAGACGCCGGACAACCAAAAATTCCATAAATTTCTGGAAATTTTCAAGAAACTCCAAATCAACATAAGCTTTGCGGATGCTTTGTGTGAGATGCCTCAATACGCGAAGTTTCTCAAAGAAATCATAACGAAGAAACGGAGTTGGGACGATAAAGGCACAATTTCCCTAACGGAAAATTGTAGCTCACTCATCCTTCGTGACTTGCCCACCAAGCATAAGGACCCAGGGAGTTTTACAATTCCATGCAAAATAGGCGATTTAAATTCAATTAATTGTCTATGTGATTTAGGGGCAAGTATCAATCTAATGCCTTTGTTTCTTTTCCGAGATATTTTTGGTGATCAAACATTGAAGCAAACATCGATGATGCTTCAATTGGCGGACCATTCACTCAAAAAGCCATACGAAGTGGTAGAAGATGTTCTAGTCAAAGTAGACAAATTCATCTTTCCGGTGGATTTTGTCGTACTTCACTATGCGGCGGATAAAACACGCCCTATGATTCTTGGGCGTCCCTTCATGAACACGGGGAGGGCATTGATAGATGTGCATGCCAGACAACTCAATTTGCGTATCGATGATGACAAAATGGAGTTTGATATGAAAAGGATCATGCGAAACACTTTTGAGGAGGAAGAATGCATGAAATTGGATATGATTGATGGAATCGTGGAAGAACTTTTCCCGGTTTCAAAAGTCATATTTCATTCCGATGAGACACATGAAACCACCGGGGAAGAATATTCCAAAGAAGATGATCCGAAAGCCGAGAATTTGATTAGAAAAGAGAGCGTGACACCACCTTCTTCTATTTCTCCACCAAAGGTTGAGTTTAAAACGTTACCATCTCACTTACAGTATGCGTTTTTAGGCGACAACATGACACTTCCCATCATCATCTCAAACAACTTAACAGAAACACAAGAAGCGAGAGTTGTCAAAGTGGTGAAGCAACATATATTGGCGATCGGTTGGCAAATTTCGGACATCCGAGGAATTAGTCCATCGGTGGTCATGCATAAAATCCATCTAGAAAGTGAGTCAAGAGCATCGGCTCAAAGACAACGGCACTTGAATCCAAATATGAAGGAGGTCGTGCACAAAGAGATAGTAAAACTTCTCGACGCCGGAATTATATACCCCATATCCAATAGTGCGTGGGTTAGTCCCATTCAATGCTATCCAAAGAAAGAGGGAATGACGGTGATTGAAAACGAGAAGGGTGAGCAAATTTCCACAAGAACGGTAACGGGATGGCGTGTTTGTATTGACTACCGCAAGTTAAATACGGAGACGAGGAAGGACCATTTTCCATTACCATTTATCGATCAAATGTTGGAGCGGGTAGCGGGCCACGCTTATTATTGTTTTCTCAATGGATATTCTGGGTACAATCAAATTCTTATCTTCCTGGATGACCAAGAGAAAACAACTTTCACATGTCCTTATGGAACGTTTGCTTACCGGAGGATGCCATTCGGTCTTTGTAATGCACCGGCAACATTTCAACGATGTATGACCTCCATCTTTGCCGATATGATTGAAGATATTATGGAGGTCTTCATGGATGATTTTTCGGTATTCGGGGACTCTTTTGAGATGTGCTTGAATAATCTTTAACGAGTTTTGGCCTGGTGTGAGGAGACCAATCTAGTCTTGAATTGGGAGAAGTGCCATTTCATGGTAGAGGAAGGAATTGTCTTGGGACATAAAATCTCCAAGGACGGCATCAAAGTAGATAGAGCAAAAACAGAAATCATCGAGAAATTACCACCACCAACTACCGTAAAAGGAGTTCGTGCTTTCTTAGGGCACGCCGGGTTTTATCGACGATTCATCAAAAATTTCTCTTCCATTGCTCGTCCTTTAACTAATTTGCTTTTTAAAGATATTCCTTATAAATTTACGAATGAGTGCCTTGTTGCTTTTTCTAGGTTGAAGGAAGCTCTTATCTCGGCCCCAATTATTTCATCACCCGATTGGACTCTTCCTTTTGAACTCATGTGTGATGCAAGTGATATAGCACTTGGGTGCGTATTGGGGCAACGGAAGGAGAAAAAGCTTCATGTGATATACTATGCGAGCCGAACATTGGCGGGTGCTCAACTCAATTACACCACCACCGAAAAAGAGATGCTTGCGGTGGTGTTCGCATTGGATAAATTTCAGTCGTACTTACTTTGCTCTAAGGTTATCATCTATACGGACCATGGGGCCCTTCGATACCTTTTTGCAAAGCAAGATGCTAAATCGAGACTAATCCGATGGGTGCTTCTTATGCAAGAGTTTGACATCGAAATTCGCGACAAGAAAGGAACGGAGAACGTCGTCGCCGACCAATTGTCAAGGTTAGAGATTCTGGAACCAATTATAAGTGGCGTAGAGATTAATGAAACATTTCCGGATGAGATGTTGATGGTACTTTCGGAAGTAGAAACGCCATGGTATGCGGATATTGCAAACTATCTATCTTCCGAAATAATGCCACCGGACTTGACTTACCACCAAAGGAAGAAGTTCTTGAGCGATGCTAAACGGTTTCTATGGGAGGAACCGTACCTCTTCAAAGTGTGTGGAGATGCGATTTTGAGGAGATGTGTACCACTACAAGAGATGATGCCTATACTTAGTCAATGCCATTCGTCGGACTATGCGGGTCACTATACATCAAGGACCGCCGCTTGTGTGCTAGAGTGCGGATTCTTTTGGCCTACGCTATTTCGCGATGCAAAAGACTTTGTTAGTCATTGGATCGATGCCAAAGAGTGGGGAACATATCTAAGAGAGATGAGATGCCGCTTACCAACATTCAAGAGGTGGAACTTTTCGATGTGTGGGGAATAGACTTCATGGGTCCATTTCCTATGTCGTTTGGAAAGCAATACATATTGGTGTGCGTAGATTACGTTTCAAAATGGGTAGAGGCGGAAGCATTACCCACTAACAATGCCAAAGTTGTGTTGGATTTTCTCAAACGTTTGATGAATCGATACGGGACTCCTAGAGAAATAATAAGCGACGGTGAATCTCACTTTTGCAATAGGCAATTCGATGCCTTGATGCGGAAGTATAAAGTCTATCATCGGGTCGCTACTCCGTACCATCCTCAAACAAGTGGGCAAATTGAAGTTTCTAACTATGAGCTAAAAAGAATTATAGAGAAAACGGTTAATAGCTCAAGGAAAGATTGGTCGCTAAAACTAGATGATGCATTATGGGCATATCGTGCGGCTTTTAAAACGCCTCTCGGAATGTCTCCATATCGTATTGTTTTTGGGAAAGCTTGCCATCTTCCGGTGGAACTTGAACATAGAGCATATTGGGCCATAAAAAGGCTCAATTTTGACCTTAAAGCGGCGGGGGAGAAACGTATGCTTCAACTCAATGAGTTGGACGAATTTCGGTTAAATGCCTACGAAAACGCCAAACTTTAAAGACGAAACGATGGCACGATGCTCATATCGTTCCTAAAACCTTTTCGGAACCTTTTCGGAAGGGTTGTTTGTCTTGATCTACAACTCACGCCTCAAATTATTTCCCGAGAAATTGAAGTCTCGTTAGAGCGGCCCCTTCAAAATTCAAAGTGTGGCAAGTCATGCAGCTTTTAGAATTGGAGAATGCTAGCGGTGAAGTCTTCAAGACAAATGGACAACGGTGCAAACCGTATCTTGGACCTTTGACGGATCAAGTGGTGGAACAAATCATGTTCACCACTCCTCCATAAATTCCGGGCCACGGTCTAGCTTTTGACTAAAAATAAAGCGCACTCGGGAGGCAATCCCGAGAGTTTCGTGTTTTTATCTTATTTTATGTTTTTTTATTTATTTTTGATTTTGTTTATTTATGTTTTATTTTGTTTCCGTTTAACTCCCGGGTGAGTTTTTGTTTTTGATAGTGCAGGTATTTAAAGGGTTTATCACAAGTCTCAGAAGGGTTTCCAGATGGATTTTGAACGATTTTGCATTGGTCTCGTTCGAGAATTGACAATTTCGAACAAGACCCTTACAAAATTTCAAAATCTGGCTCAGGTAAGGGCTTTCCCGTTCGAAAAAATGGATTTTCGAACGAGACATGCAAAATTGGCCTTGGTCTCGTTCGAGAATCCCTTTCTCGTTCGAGACCAAGTAAAATTTTGTAAGCCAAAACCTCTCAGTTAAGGTTTTTTCGAACGAGAATTGTTTTCTCGTTCATACACAGGCAGAATTTGCCTTTTACACGTTCGAGAAAGTTATTCCCGTTCGAGAAACAAGGCAATTTTGCCTGGGTTCGATTAGATTTCGAACGAGAAAATAATGCCACAAACAAACATGATTAAAATTTATGCTTTCCCGTTCGAAAAAACCATTTCCCGTTCGAGAATTAACCAAAAATTGTGGGAAATTTGAATTTTTCATTAAGCTTTTGAATTAAAGTGTAGTAGATTTCTTGGGACTTGTGTTTCTTTTGAGACTTGTGTTTCTTTTGAAACTTGTGTTTTTTTTGAAACTTGTGTTTCTTTGAGATTTGTGCTTTGAAAAATTTGAATTTTTCTCTTGGATTGATGACTTGGCAAATCTGAACCATTCATTAGTGCTTAAATTTCACTTGGATTGATTATATGGTGTCGATCTAAACCGTTAAATTAATTCAAAGTTATTAAATTGAAAGTTTGAATTTAGTGGTGTGAAATCTTGAGATTTGTTATATTTTTCCTATAAATACCTTGCATTATTCTACTTTTTATTTCACACACATTCTTCTTCTAATACTCTTTTTTTCTTATTCTCTAAATTTTTGCTTAGAAAAATTCTCATTCCGCAATCATGGTGCGAAGCAAGAATGCCGAAAATCAACCAATCCTCCGTTCAAGCACAAGAAATCAAGAAGCGGCTATTCCATCTTTACCGGCCGTCGGAAGAAGCCGATCAAAATCAACCGCTCCCTCCGCCTCTAGGCCTAGCACCTCGGCGATTTTGACATCTTGTTATCAAGCACCTTTCCAAATCCATACAGAGGAGGAAGGTGACTTGTATTTGAGTATTAAGGAGCGGGATATTGCGGTTCCGTTTGAAATTGATTTTGATGATATGGAGCGCCTCGGGATTAAAGATGAAATTGAGAGGTACTTAGACATCTTGGGTCTAACGGCGTTGGCCAAGGTAAGTCACCATTCTTACGATGAGATGACTTTTGAGTTCTTTTCTACTCTTAAACCGGTTCGCGGTTCTCCTACTTCCATTACTTTCCGCATCAACAACACTAGTCATACTCTTAGTGTTGAAGATTTAGTGGAACTTTTTGGAATGAGGGGAACAGGATTGGTCAATTGGGCTCAAGAGTTTGATCAAGTGGCAATTTGGAGGGAATTGACAGATCGTGCCGATTACAAGTCCAAGGTGTCAAAGATGAATGAAGTCAAAGACATCAATATAGTGGTGTTCTTGAAATGGTTTGGGCATTCTTTTGGCGGGCGTAATGAGTACTCCAAGGTGGCGAAGAGTGATCTTTTGGCATTAAATGCCATTTTACATCCGGAGATCGATGCCTACCAAGTCAACACGGCTTATCGTCTTTTGAAGCGATTAAGAGCGGTTCCACAAGAATTGTCGAAGATTGGTTATGGATGGTTCATTCGAGCATTAGCCGAGAAATACAATTGTATGCCCACGGCATCTATCTTGGCAACCTTCGAGTCCACTCCGGCGCGGATAATCAACATTTCCCATTTAGATGTGGCCGGGTACGTGAAGAGGGGGAGAATTATTCTCTATCATAGAAGGGTGCGATTGTTGTCTAGAGCCGAAAGAGAAGCGGCGGCACAAGAAGAGAGAGTGGAAGAAGAAGGAGGAGAAGTGGAAGGAAGAGTAGGAAGGCGAGCGGGGAAGGAACCCGCGAAACTTCTCAAGCCGGAGAAGCGGCCAATGTTTCCGGGTTTGATCAACGGTTTTCTGAGTTGGTAGAACAAAACCGGACCGGATGGGAGCAAAACCGGGTTGGTTGGGAAACTAACCAAAAATTACTTGAAGACATCCGACGTGAGCAACATGTTGGTCTTGCACAACTTCAATGGAGGCAAGATCGAATGCGGGCACGGCTTAATCGGCAAGAGGATTTTCTTCGGGGTTATTTTAATGCCGCCGGCGGAGCACGTTATCCATCACCGGAACCATCACCGGATCCACCGGCCTTTGACTAGAGCGAGATTTGTTTTTCTAACCCAAACTCCTTTAATTTTCTGTTTTTATTTTTCTTATTTCTTAGCTTTGGGGACATAGCTAGAAATAGTGTGAGGAGGGGGGAAGAAAATTTTATCTTTCGTTTGGGTTATTTTCGGTGATTTATCTTTATTTTCAGCTTTGTTTTGTTTTTATTAGGGTGTTGAAGTAGTTATTTTCAGCTTTCTTTTTATTTTTAGTAGAATGTATTAGGGTGTTAAAGTAGTTTATTTTCAAAGTCTTGTATCGCTCCAATCTTTGTCTTTAAATATGAAAAGTGTTAGTTGATTTGGTGTGTATCTTAATTAATTTGTCAATCTTAGATTTCTCCGAATCGATGAATGTATGAACACGACTTCTTAATTCGACAATTGATAAGTGATGCTTGCTTAATGACTTAATAATTCGTTGACATAATCCGATGAAATAAGGGTGAAATCAAAATTTAGACTTGTTCAAATCGTTGAAACATAATTGAATAACTTGATGCGGATTCATGACATGTCGATTGTTTATTTTTATAGTCGTTTTTAAACTTTTGGCATAAGTAGCATAATTTTTGTAGGAATTAAGTTTATGGCATAACACTACACACTTTTGAGAGTTTTGAGCTTAATTTTCTTTTTGTGAGTGTTGATTTCATGTTTTATTCCTAGAACTTGCTCGCTGTCCGTTTAAAGTTACACGGTTGAGTTTTCAACAATTAGATGATTATGGCAATTAGGTATAACCTTTCTTTTAGACCACTTAAATAGACTACCCTTTATCCCCTAGATTACACCAATTTGAGCCTTAAACCTTTTTATTGTTTTTACCGTATTTTACACCTTTTATCGTTCTATGTCTTACCTCTTTTGTTTACCTTATCGACTTAATATATTATCTATTATGACTACGATGGATATAGGTGATTCGAAACTCAAGATTAGTGAAAAGAGAAAGTGAACTACATTGTGCTTAAAAGATAAAGTTACGCCTTGAAAAAGATTGAAAAAGAAAAAAAAAGAGGTAGAAATTTGCAAGTAATAGCTCAAAAGAAAGAGAAAAAATTATGAGTTTGCAAAAAGGATCGTAATTCAAAAAGAAAAGAAAGTTATGAGTTCATATAAACGCAAAAGTGGAGTTAGATCAACCTATAAGTTAATAGTAGTAATAAATAGTTTATTAAGTTGATAATTAGCCTTTGTTTAACCTTTTTACCTACCCTTTACCTTAGCCACGTTACAACCCCATTAAAGACCATATGATTTTTGTTGATTACCGAATCAAGTAGCGGAGTCCGGGACTATGAGCAAGCTTATGGTGAATATTCATGTTTTCAATTGTGAGCTTTTCTTTGTTATATACCCTACTTGTTGATATATTGATGCCATTAGCTTAGTTTTTACTAAATTGTGCTATAATTTGCCTAAGTGAGAAATTGATTATTTTCCATGTCCCGCAAGTGATAGTGAAGCTTGAAGTGTGATTCAATTTGACCTTGTACTAATGAGTTAGTAACCTTTTTTATATTGAATTATGTCATAAATTATTATTGTTATTTGATTGCATCATTATTTAGTTGTCGGAGTTAGAAGTTTTGATTGTTCATATTGTTCATAGGTTGGGGATTTCTTTGATTGATTCATTGTTAAGTTATATGCTAAGTATTTCTAACATATTTTGTAGAGTAAGATTTATTTCTTGCTTGAGGACAAGCAAAGGTTAAGTGTGAGGAGGTTTGATAGGAGTATTTTACTCCTATAATTAGGGTCGATTTTACTCGGTTTTTATCACATTTAGTATTAATTTTATACATTATTTGGCATTTTTATGTTTGATAGTGTTTGTTAGTGTTTCAGTGGAAATTAGGTGAAAATCGAGTATTTGGAGCTAATTAATGATGGATTGAGCGTTGGAGCAAAAGCGTAGCTTGCGGACGAAGAAATTAACGTCGTGAAGAAAGGATCAAATAGGATTAAGAAGTTTCGAACTAACCTTGGGCAGTAAAGGGATGTTCCCGTTCGAAAAACATAATTCTCGAACGGGAACCATGAAGAAAAAGGTTGAGTCTCGAACAAGAAAGACATTCTCGAACGAGAGTCAAGAGGTAATATGAAGGTTTCGTTCGAACCAAGAATGGGCAAACGAGATTTTGTTCTCGGAAACTCCTATTTTCGAACGAGAAAGCAAAGGACAAACGAGAACCGTGGAAATTTGGCTTATGTCTCGAACGAGAATCAAGGGTACGAACGAGAAAGAGGTGAAATTTGCCTAATCAGAATTTGACTTGGACTTAATCTTCTTTTCCGACTCCAACTGAAACTTCTATTTTAAATTCGATTCGTAAATCGACTTAGAAGATTGCAGAGCTTCCTCCACTATATAAAGACCTTGTAATAGACTAGTTTTGATAATTAGAATACATTAGTTATATTTTTGTTCTCTTAAAATAGCGTTTTAGCTTCTGTTTTCTAGCAGTTTATAAGTAATTTATTATTAGTTTCTGCAAAGAACGATTGTGAAGATTTCAAGTTTAATCTAGACAATTCTTCCGAAATTGACAACTCCGGTATTTATTGTTCTAATTATGTTTAATTCTTCATCTTCTTCTTTATTTAATTTAAACTTAAGCATGAGTAACTAAATCCTTTGTTCGGGGATTGATATGAACACTTAGATTAGTTTTTGAATTGGATTAGGATTTATTAAGTGAGTAAAATTGTGTTTTAATTACTAAGATTAATGCTTGAATTAATTTGATCACTTAGTTCATGATTTTGTGTTTAATTAACTAATTGAGAGATTGTTAATTAAATAGACATAGGTAATTAAAAACTTAGAGGAAAACGCCGTGAGAGCGGGTTGGAATTTAGGCAGTCGTTGAGTTTGCTTCATAATTACAATTTAGTTATTTAATTCTGTTTTAATATTGTGAGAGCAAGTTAATAATTGATTAGTTAATTAGGTTGTGATTTTATTTGAATCTTTGAGGCTTGAGAGAGCAGGATTCGGTGCATTAGAATAGCTCGATTCACAATAAAATCACTAAATAAGTTTTAAATCCATTCTTTTACTAGTTTATTTGGAATTATCAATCCTTGAGCTTTTTGCCATTATTGTTTAAACCTCAATTTATTTGTTTAATTTCAGATTTTTAGTTTAATTACTTGAGTTAATTTAAGATAGACTTTTAATTAGTTTTACGCAAATCCATTTATTTTTCTACTAGCCAATTAAAGAATATTAGAAATTAGTTGTTTAATTCATTGTTCCTTGTGGGATCGATACTTGGTCTTCCAATATATATTACTTACGCGATATCGTACACTTGCGATTAAGTGCCAACAAGGAGCGAAGCCCATTTGGGTCTCTAGGCCGAAAATAACAAGCCCATAGCTGAAACTCTAAGCTCGTTGGGGACATTGTTTGCACCGGCACAGGGATTTGGGTAAGAGGCCTGGAATGCGTTAGCCCAAGACTTGATGAGAGAGCTAAATGGGCTCATATGGGATGATAGCCCAATAAAGAGCTATATTTACTTTTAGCCTTTTTCTTATTTAAATTATTTGTTGATTAGGAAATAGAATCTCATTAGGATTAGGACTCTTTATTAGGGTTTGCTCCCTATAAGTAGCAAGTACTATTGTATTATTATTTTTATCAACACATCATTAATAAAAAAACCAAAGCTCAGGCTTTTAATTTCAATCTCCGGATTGAATCTTAGATTAGGAGTAGAATTGATATTAATCTCGCTTGGATTTCAGAATTCCCAGATTAATACTGTTAGTTTAATCGAACGGCGGTAACGTCATTCACAATTTGGAAAACGCTACTTGAATTCAGGTTACGTCACTTAAATAAGGGTTACGTCATTCAAATCTTGTTTACCTCATCTAGAATCACCCCGGTTAAAGCATCATTACCTAAAGTTACCCATTAACAAATTCAAAGGTTCAAGCAAGGTGAAAATCTCGCGAACAGTTTGAGTTTTTGTTGAATCGGACTCTAGGATGTTTATTTTGGACAGAACATTTTGTTGTGCAGTCAGCCCTGCACTTGTAAACAGCTCCAAGGAAATAACTTATGAGCTTGTTTTCGACACCTTCGGGTGCGTTTCATGGTCCGAGACCTAAACGAAAGTTGTAGGCGACGTTCTAAACTTTAAGAATGTTGATTTCGTTTAGGGGTCGGACTTTAAGTAAGCGATTTTGATAGCCAAAGTTGGCTAGAAACATAATTTTGGTTAAGTTAATAATAGCTAGAATTTTATTAATTCTTGCTATTATTATATTTGCATAGATCGGACGAACGACTATCGACAAGGTTTGAGGCAAACGGATCGAGATATCGTCATAATTATTTGAAGAATTTGGATAGCAAGTGGTGAGTACACTTTAAATTACTCGTTAATATTCATAAAGCTACGTATTTTAATACGAAAAGCTATATGAATATTTATATATTTGAAATGTTTGTTTTTAAAATGTATACGTATGTATGCTTTGAAAATGATGTTTTATCGTAATGTGTTATTTTGATAATAACGTAAATGTTAAGACACCGGGGATGGGTAAAGTAAAGTGGCATGAATTGAACCAAATACAAATAAGAAAAATATAGTACATTCCTATATGTACTATTATTCATATATTTATAAAGAAACATAGTACGTTCCTATACGTACTTTTAATTATAATGAATACCCATACGTGCGTGTGTTATAGATGTATGCTTGTAGATTGTAATGTGCATGTCATGGTCCATAAAAGATCAAGAAAACCCAACATAAATCATCAAAATGATAAATACATGAGATAAGAAAAGTGTACTCTAACATATTCAATAGTAAGAACTGAGATACAAGGTGGAACTCGGTAGAATTATCCCGGGACTTGTATCTCATTCATTCTCGATGATAGTCCTCGGAACTCATACGAAATAAAAAATAAGTGCGATCCATCGAGAATCAATACGAAACAAGATCGAGGCACAATGTGAACAAACAATCCTATTAAATGTCAATAGGAATTATATGAATCGACAGTTAAGTTCAAAAGACTTGCAGGGTGCAGAGTCTGAATGCAGACACGAAGGTAACTCAGTTGAACTATCTCGGGACCTGTGTCTGGTGAGTAACTCGGTTGAACGATCTCGGGACTCACAACTTAGGATTAAGTAGTGGCATGAGTAACTCGGTCGAACTATCTCGGGACTTTGCCACATGGTTAAAGGTAACTCGGTTGAACTATCTCGGGACCCAACCATAAGGATCAAGTCACAAGAGAATTGCCAATGATTTAATTCGATTTAGAATCATGAGATATAACCTAAGATTTAAGATTCGATCGAAAACTATTGCAACAAAACAAGAAAGAAAAATATCAATACCATAATAAGAAATCAAAGATGTCAAATACGTATAAACTACAAGTTTATGAAATAAACAAAGAGTTATGAAGGAAAGTAAACAGGGTATGCAATATGATTTCAGAAGGATATTTTCTATATATAAAATGGGTTTTCAACGGTTTTAACCCTTTATGTGATATTGCGTGTAATTTGGTGAACTCACTCAGTTTTATACTGACCCCGTTTCTCCTCCCATTTTTCAGGGATAGTATGATATGATTTGAAGAGTTAAGCTTCCGAAGTTTTAATTCTCGGAAGTCATTTGCACAAGAAGTATAAGAAGGTTTTCATTCTAGCGGTCCGTAGTAGTCTAGATGTTTTTGTCTATGTATTTGTATAACGCATTTTCACTCTGATGTTTTTGTAAAATGGGGTCACATGTATTTTGATATATGAAATATGATTTGATTTGCGAAAAAAATTTACACAGGTTTTTAGGCTTGCTACGGGTTTCGGAGCTACCACTCCCATTCCCTAGCGCCGGTCGCGACTCATAAATTTGGGTCGTGACAAAGGTGGTATCAGAGCAATTGTTTAGTGTTCCTAGGCCATTATTCTTTTGTGATCGAAGTATCACAAAGAGTTAGTCAATACCTAGGAACTACTGCGGATTATAGGAATTTCTAGTCATGTCTTTTGAATGTTATCATCTTTTTCATCGATTTTTCAAATGTTTTACAAAAACGTCCTCCCCCTTATGTGCTATTAGGAGTCGAGTTAGGAGTGTGCATGAGCACAAATTATGTTTTGTGTTTACTCGAGTAAGCAAAACGCTTTCGAGTATCTATAGTCTGCGAAGAGTTATATACTCTCGAGACTCATATGATAAAAGAATATCGTTATGGAATATGATTATAAACTGATTTGATAGTATATGATTGATGAGATATGTGACGCGCTGCAAAATGCGATCACTCAGGAGAGTGATATGCTCATAGGTATGTAAGCGTGTGATAGTTTATACGATACATGAAATTTATATATTATAATCGATTGTTATGAATTGAAATAGTTCTTATGAGTAAATGCTGCAAAGTTTGCTAAGTCTATGCTGAGCGAAATGCTCGCAAGACTTAAGAAAGGCGACATAGTCGGATTTATAGGAAAGATAGATAAGGGAAGGCAGCCAAAAGGGCTAGCACTATTAGTTTGTCGTCGGAACAAGGAAGTTCCAACTATGCAAGTTTCATACAATCGCTATGCGATAGGAGATGCTCGAGTAGCTGTCAAGCTAGGACATACATATGTCTTCGATGTGGACAACAAGGTTACCACGTGAAGGAATGTCCACATCCCGAGTAGTTTGATACCACGGGCAACACGAAACAACTTTTTTTTTCTAAAAGACAGAGTTGTCGCGACGACTTCTAATTAGACACAACTAGATATACGATGTAATCGAGACAAACATTATGAAATTCAAACACTAGAAGCTCGAAAGTGATCATACCTTTTGAGCTAGCCTAGTGTAAACACGAACGTTTAGGACGTGTCTTTCGAACGACGTCAGAATCAGGAAAAAAGAGTTACATCTTTACATGTGTAAAGAATGTAAATAGTTGCGAACGATAGAAAGATAATTAATAGATAATGCAGAGTCTTATGTCGAGAGAAACTTACGTAAACCCCGTTTTATGAAAAGAAAAGTATTTGATCGAAATGAAATGTTTTGAAAAGACATAATTGTGCCCGGACACGATTCATAAAGACATTGCGTTGACACGAATAGAATTGCATCACTACATCCATATTGCATACACTGGTAGGACATGCATCATATACATTGTGTGTCTGAAAAGAAAAGAGGAGTGTCATTGCAACTCTTGTGATGAGAGAAGTCATCACACCGGTGCACAATTATGACATGATTTGAGAAATGAAAATTTTCGTGGTTTTAAACAGATGAGTTTTCAAACGTAAGTAAGCTCAGATAGGGACTCTGTATATAGAGGCATAGGACAAGAGTGATCATCTTGTTAGGCCTATATAAGAACATACGTATGTAGAACAGCGAATAGTATAACGCGATATGAAATGTATCAAGATTTGAATTGCAATTCTTAAAAGCAGTCTCGTATGTTGAATACGAAGACGTCGGCGCTACTTTACACGTTTGTAAAGTAATAGCGACGATGCTTAAGCTAAAAGCGAGCTTACCTCTAAAATGAGAGAATCAAACATAGGAGTTAGTTACAAAAGAGACGTGAACCCACGTGCAAGAAGATATTATTGTAGTCGATTGTAGAAAGAGGGATTGATTCATAATGATTGTGAATTAAGGGTCAAGAAATTGTTAGAATTGTTTGTGTAAGAAGTTACTCGATAAGTATATCGAGGTACTTTCATCTAAGGATGGTAATAGATGGGAGACCATATAAACCTAACTGTAAAGTCAACAGTTAGTGAATGATTAATCAGAGTATCGCAGCGAAGTATTGAAGGAAGAGAACGAAGATTATGAAAATTCGAGGACAAATTTTTATAAGGGGGGGAAGATTGTAATAACCTAAATTTTTGAGGTATTACGTATAGTGCCACGAGGCATAATCGTAAAGATTAAGAACGAGACTATCGGATTGAGATTGGATAATAAGGACTTAGACCAAAGCGAGTCTATTGGAATTATCAAAAAAAAATATAAATGGAAAATTATTATGCGATAAATTGGATTTAATCGAGACAAAAAGGGAATAAAATAAAATAAGTTGGAAAGCCAGAGCTAATAATATTCACGCCAAGGTCCGTGAAATATTATTAATAAATGATCGTCAAAGTTTTGTAAGTATACAAAATCGTTTTAGAAGATAGTTTGACGATTAGTTAAGAATAAGGGTTAAAGTGCAAATTAGCCACTTTAAGGACTAAAGTGGACTTTTAACCACAAACTTCCAGAGGAAGTTGTGTTTTACTCTATTTTCTTAAGATATGAAAATAATATCGATAAAGTTGTTATCAATAGTCATTAAAATGAAAATTGGACGAAAAAGCGAGAAAAAGTGCAAGTTAGCTCAAAATGGAAATTTGAGCGTTTTTGGCCAAAATTGCCAAAATAAATTATTGGAAAGTGATATTATAAGATATGAGACTAATATTATTTATTTGGAAAATAAATGATACGGAATTTATCGAGAATCGAATGATTAAAGGATTAGTGGACTAAATCGGACGAAAGAACAGTTAGAAAGTGAAGGTTAAGGAGGTGGCAACTTCAAGGGCCTAAATGGACTTTTAACCCACTTATTAGCATCATTTATGAATGAATAATCATTCATTCAATAGAAAATTTTCAGCAAAGAAGAGAAGAATCCCGAAACTCTTCTCCATTTTTCACCCAAATCTTACAAATGCCATAACTTCCTCGTTTCTCAACGAAATTTAGCGATTCTTGCAGCCACGGAACGAGGAAATGATTATCTACAGATCTATGGATTCAATTTGAGGTAAGAAAATCAAAATATGGTCGAGGTTTAAGCTGTGAATTTCGAGATTTTTAGGTTTAATGAAGTTATTGTTTAATTGATGTTGTTAGGTGTTTATAAGCTTGAATTGGAGCAAATTCATGGTGAATTTTGGAAGCTAAACTTTTGGTGATGAAAGATACCAATCAAGGTGAGCATGCTCTGTTTTTGGATTGATTTAGAATTGATACAATTGATTAAGTTTTGTTGAGTGAATTGGATAAGAAATGAACTTAGGATTCGGAAATTGCTTGAGTTTAATGATGTGTTGTTATTGATGATTAATGAATGAAATTGAAAGTAAAGTGTAGTAGGGTTTCGTCCATGAAGCTAAGATAGGGATAAGTGGTTCAAATGATGATTAAAGACTTGGTTTTGAGTTATTAGAACTGAATAATAATTGAAATTGATTGATGAAGTTTATTTGGAAAATGCAATAAATCATTCGGTCTCGGTGTGAGTTTCATGAATAAGTGAATTTGATAACGTTTAAGTCTTGAATTGCATATAATTAGGAGGAGTATAGGGGCTGTATTGCGTTGTTGTTAGAATGTGGTATCGATAGATTAGCCTCGTTACATAATAAGTTGTGAATTGAGTCGATACGCACAAGTTGACGTTTTGCAGAAAATGTCTTGCAAAACAGCGATATTGCAAAGGCAATTTCTCGGGCTGTATAGGTCTAAATCAAGTTCCGTTTGCTGATACGGAAACTTTAGGATGTTAACTATAATTGTCTAAGTTTGAGTTTTTATTGAACCGAACTCTAGGATGTTTATTTTGGACAGAACATTTTGTTGTGCAGTCTGCCCTGCACTTGTAAACAGCTCCAAGGAAATAACTTATGAGCTTGTTTTCGACACCTTCGGGTGCGTTTTATGGTCCGAGACCTAAACGAAAGTTGTAGGCGACGTTCTAAACTTTAAGAATGTCGATTTTTTTTAGGGGTCGGACTATTTTAAGTAAGCGGTTTCGATAGCCGAAGTTGGCTAGAAACATAATTTTGGTTAAGTTAATAATAGCTAGAATTTTATTAATTCTTGCTATTATTATATTTGCATAGATCGGACGAGCGACTATCGACAAGGTTTGAGGCAAAAGGATCGAGATATCGTCATAATTATTTGAAGAATTTTGATAGCAAGTGGTGAGTACACTTTAAATTACTCGTGAATATTCATAAAGCTACGTATTTTAATACGAAAAGCTATATGAATATTTATATATTTGAAATGTTTGTTTTTAAAATGTATACGTATGAATGCTTTGAAAATGATGTTTTATCGTAATGTGTTATTTTGATAATAACATAAATGTTAAGGCACCGGGGATGGGTAAAGTAAAATGACATGAATCGAACCAAATACAAATAAGAAAAATATAGTACATTCCTATATGTACTATTATTCATATATTTATAAAGAAACATAGTACGTTCCTATACGTACTTTTAATTATAATGAATACCCATACGTGTGTGTGTTATAGATGTATGCTTGTAGATTGTAATGTGCATGTCATGGTCCATAAAGGATCAAGAAAACCCAACATAAATCATCGAAATGATAAATACATGAGATAAGAAAAGTGTACTCTGACATATTCAATAGTAAGAACTGAGATACAAGGTGGAACTCGGTAGAATTATACCGGGACTTGTATCTCATTCATTCTCGATGATAGTCCTCGGAACTCATATGAAATAAAAAGTAATTGCGATACATCGAGAATCAATATGAAAATACATCGAGAATCAATGTGAACAAACACTCCTATTAAATGTCAATAGGAATTATATGAATCGACAGTTAAGTTCAAAAGACTTGCAGGGTGTAGAGTCTGAATGCAGACACGAAGGTAACTCGGTTGAACTATCTCGGGACCTGTGCCTGGTGAGTAACTCGGTTGAACGATCTCGGGACTCACAACTTAGGATTTAGTAGTGGCATGAGTAACTCGGTCGAACTATCTCGGGATTGTGCCACATGGTTGAAGGTAACTCGGTTGAACTATCTCGGGACCTAACCATAAGGATCAAGTCACAAGAGACTTGTCAATGATTTAATTCGATTTAGAATCATGAGATATAACCTAAGATTTAAGATTTGATCGAAAACTATTGCAACAAAACAAGAAAGAAAAATATCAATACCATAATAAGAAATCAAATATGTCAAATACGTATAAACTATAAGTTTATGAAATAAACAAAGAGTTATGAAGGAAAGTAAACAGGGTATGCAATATGATTTCAGAAGGGTATTTTCTATATATAAAATGGGTTTTCAATGGTTTTAACCCTTTATGTGATATTGCGTGTAATTTGGTGAACTCACTCAGTTTTATACTGACCCCGTTGCTCCTCCTATTTTTCAGGGATAGTATGATATGATTTGAAGAGTTAAGCTTCCAAAGTCTTAATTCTCGGAAGTCATTTGCACAAGAAGTAAAAGAAGGTTTTCATTCTAGCGGTCCGCAGTAGTCTAGATGTTTTTGTCTATGTATTTGTATAACGCATTTTCACTCTAAATGGGGTCACATGTATTTTGATATATGAAATATGATTTGATTTGCGAAAAAAATTTACACAGGTTTTTAGGCTTGCTACGGGTTTCGGAGCTACCACTCCCATTTCCTAGCGCCGGTCGCGACTCATACATTTGGGTCGTGACAGCCACAGAATCAGACCTTACCGCCGTGAGTTCCTCGAACTCAGGCCCCAAACCTTTGACGTACCTACTTGCAACTTCCTCACCTTCACGAATTAACTCAGGTACTTCTTCACATAAAAGCATAAACTCTATAGTGTATGCCTCCACATTCAAATCTTCCCTAGTATACTTGTCCATATAATCCCTCAGCCTATCTAGACTTTGGTTTTCCTGCATTTCCCACTCACTCACGTATTCCCATGACTGACTCGGCGAGTGTCTTATTTGTTGTTGAACCCTCCTTAGATGGTCCACCTCAGCTAAGAACTCTTTTACCTTAAATCCCAGATAAGCCGACGTAGCAGTCGATTCAGACACAGAGCTATGGCTATTTCCAGTACTTTTTGTATCCTCATTAAAAATTTTCTCTAATTCCTCCACTCCAATAGCATCCTCCCATATGTCCATGTCGCATGCTGATGTTGAGTCAACAGCCTCTATGGGATCAGATGTATCTGGTATAACAGGCAAACCTGGTAAATTATGTGGATCAGACCCCACATGTGTATGAGCTCTACTTGGCCCAAACATACTGAAACACATGAAATTTCAGCGTAAGTACCGTATGTAATCTTTGTAGAAAAATCACATTTTCATATAACAGGTATCAACTATTAAACCGATATACGAAAAACACATAACAATCAAACACAATTCAGAAAAAATCTAACTATTTTGTCTAACAAAAATTCAGAGGAAATCTTCGTTTTGTCCTGTGTTTAAACAGAACCATTCTCCTCGAATACTGGTCATTTGTACTGACCAATTTGCTCCATGATTGTAACGTGTTTCCAACTTAGGAACATCTCACATGTTCCATCAGTTGTAACGTGTCTCGAACACAAGAACAACTCATGTCTTCTTGATCAAAACATCAATACATACTACACACATGTATAGTTGCTATCTATAGCTGAATGTATTCAATAACTGACAATTGATCAAGACATGACTTAAATCCGATGTTGCTGCAATAGTTTACTAGGAATTCTTATGACTTCTAATACCTCTACTTAACATATATCAGCAACAATACTTCGGACCTTCAAGTCCTAAAACATTGCTCTGATACCACCTTTGTCATGACCCGATTTCCCCCTCGAAACTCGAGCCGAGACCGGCGCTAGGGAATGGGAATGGTTGTTCCGAAACCCGTAGCAAGCCTAAAACCTCTATAAATTTTTTGCAAATATAAATCTAGATCGTGCCTCGCGTACGATCCATTTTCAGAAAACACCGTTAAAATATTTTTCCGTTTAACGTGGAAGACACGTTATGAAAATATTCATATAAGCGAAATTGCATTTTAAGAAATGCTGGTTGATTAACCCTAGTTATTTTGAGCCACACGTATTTCTGAAAACCGGTGCGGTGGTGCAGGGACTTAGCTCACGTGCCTTGCCTCGCAGGCAGCCCTGTCTCAAGCCACGCACCCGAACAATATGTTTAATAAAATATATCGAACACTTTTTCATTCAAAGCGTTATATCAAACATATTAAAAACATCCACAGCAGGCACACAAACATATGGCCAGCTAAACTATACACAGTGTCTTTGCAGACCAAAGACACGAAGCTTGGCCCACCCGTAGGGGACACCATAAAACACCATATGTCTATTAAGTAGCCACTTAGTAGAGCTAGACAAAGTCAGGTTCCTATCAGAGTATATAGACAGAGGAACCATGACGTGGCTACAGGCATATCAAACCTATATACACTATTGCAGCATCTAAGAGTTTAAAGTGTTATTTACATAACAACAAGATAAGCTTCCCTGATGGAAAAGGGTGGAAGCTCGATCAGACCCGATAGCTAAGTACCTGAAAAATTATAAACAACAACGGAGTTAGAAATATAAATATTTCTGAGTGAGTAGATAGGTTTACAGTCAAATACCAAAATCGCATATAGACAAAATATCGGTATATAAAAATATTACCAATCCTCGATCCAAATGAAACCCTAGTCCTGATATGTTTTAATGCTATCATATATAATGCATATGCTCAACTCTTGTTTAATACAGGATGAGCTGCATACATACGTATCACATCCATCTTGACTCTGTATGGGGTTGTTGGGCCGGAACTTAAATCACTGCCACCTCAGGACTACCCATTAGGTTTAAGCCGCTTTACAAGCATCTGGCTTAAAACCTAATCTCAATATGTATCCTTATAATATTTACCTCTCATCTAGTTCATTAACACCGGTTATCACACAGTCCTATTGTTGCCCAATAGATAGCTCATTTCAGTGTATCTTCCTTAGCTAAGTTTCATACTTAGTGCGATTTATGGATTTAAAAACAATTGAATACTAATATTCAAAAGTAAACAAATGAACTCACAAAAACCGCTAGGTCTGGAACTTAATCCTGTGGTTGAGGTCAGACTGCTGGCTAGCTAGTCGGACTAAACACACAAAGCAAACAAGATAAAACATATCAATATATGTTTCCTATAAAATTTCTAGGTTCATAAACCTAGATCTAGGTCAAACATATAATCATATAAACACGTAACACTTATGGTCTGTTTTCTTTAAAAACCATAGTACTAATTCTCATTTTTGAGAAAACGTTCTAACTTCTCTCTAGAAGTTATTTTAGGTATCACAAAATCTAAAAAAAACCTTTTATAGTATAGACCCAATTGTCAAAACAATTCTCAGTAATATACTAAGTATTTAGCAAAACCGATTGCTAAATCTTTAAACCGTTTGAACGTCAACTTTAACTATTTTAAAGTCCGTTATAAACGTTTAACTTTACTTTTAAAATTTCCTTTTAAAAGTCTTTAAGTTTAGGTTATAAAACCTTTTCACTTTCTTCCAAAACAAGTTATCGTTTTAAAACGTTTTCGGACCAACGAAACTACGTCAAGTTCATAGGGAAAAGCCCCGAAAAGTCCCCTCTCGTCGGTGTCTCGGCACGGTGCACGATCGTGCACCTTGGGTGCAGGATCGTGCACCCCAGGGAAGTGCACGATCGTGCACCCCACATTGGTGCACGGTCGTGCACCTTGGGTGCACGGTCGTGCACCCGAGTGCACAGCCCCGGGAAAGTCTATTTCCCGGGCTTTACGACGTGCCTTAACCCCGTTTTTCAGCCCCTAACACATATACACATTCCAATATATCCATATTCACGTTCGAAACGTAAAAATAATACGTTTACGTTCGATTCGATACGGTAATCGTTTATAAACGAATATATATTCGAAATATATCAAAATATATCAAAACAAACTTTTAATACGGGTTTAATACCTCGATTACTTGAGTAATCGTTGAAGAAATGGAGTTAGAATCGAGAAACCGATCGAACGGACGAAACCCTAATCGTCTCCACCAATGTTGTTAAAACCAGACCGGCCGGTCGGACCGGGTTAACCGGGAACCGGCCGGGTGTCCGATCCGGTTATGGATAAAAATCGTATAGCTAAAAAATCGGTCAGAAACCGGATTGAACCGGGAAAATAAGGTTTATGACCAAAACCGGATGAATCCGGTTTTTTTAAAAAGTGAATGGAAAAGTTATTTTTTTGTCTAATTTGTGATCCACTACACATGTGTCAATTTTTCAACTACACAACACATGTATTTTTCTCTCTCTTACATAACACTTTCTTTTTCTCTCTCTTACACAACTTTTTTTTCTCTCTCTTATCCACTACCTTTTCTCTCTCTCATATATACTAATAGATTTTATTTTCTTATAGTACAATTTAGTCATTCTATATATTTTTTAAAATATTTATTGTTCTTAATAAATTTCACACAATTAAATTTAATATATTTTTATTTAAATAGACTATCACATTTTCACTTATTAAATTTGACTACTATAATTAATAATCTTTCTATTTTTTAAAAAATTAACTTCTTATACAATAAAATTATTTCATATACAATTAATTGATCAATTATAATTACACTTCACAAATTTAATAATTAATTTTAATTAAATATATCATTATATTTTTTATTTATAACTTTTAATTGTATAATTTTAATTTAATTGACAAAAAAAAATTATTTTTTTTCTCATAAAAAGTAATTATTCTATATATTTTTAAACATTGATCACTTATAATTATATTTTGCATAGTAAAATTTTAAAAATAATTTTCATAAATTTTTTATCATTTTTTATATATAAAATTAGTTATTTTTAATTTAAATCATTTTTATTTATTAAAATTATAAATCTGATCCAACCCGGTTGAACCGGTCGAACCGTAAACCCCCGATGAAGCCAGTTCGCTTTCCAGTCCGGTTTTAAAAACATTGGTCGCCGCACGTTCAGAGTTTATGCAGCTCACTTTTGCTAAGTAAAAGAAGAAAATAAGGTTTCTGTACCTTATTTTGATATCAAATGACATATATATAGTATTGGTTAAAGTGCGTTTTACTACTAGCTCAATCATGCACTTTAAACCGATTTCTAAACTAGTCGTCCTTAGCCTAAATGAAAATGACTTTCGAATTTTGTGAAAATTATACCAAAAATCAAATAAAATATAACAAAAATAAAAATATAATTTTTATTCCCATCCAACTTATATTTTATTCTTAATAAATCATTTTCGATTTATTAAGTCCGCATTAACTGCGCTTGATAAAATTTCTACTTTCAAATTTTATCAAATTTTCACGATAACCTTTTTAAAATATTTCGTGAATATTAGCACCAAATATATATTCGCTAGGGGCTTATGAATTATTCTGCACCCAATTCATAAATCCATATTGTCTCCGTTAACTATATAGTTAATCAGATTTAAATTCTAAAAATTTAAATTTGTAATCCTATAGCCATATTAAAAATTTAGGGACACTTGTAAATTAAATTTATCTTTAAATTTAATTTACCTACTCCCGTCTAATAAAATATTAGACACGTGGCTATATTTTAACCCTTTAATTTTCGGGTTATTACAGACTTAAACATAAATTCTACTATTAATCAATCAACTTCGTATTAACCTTAAAAATGTATCATCTATACATTTTCGTACTTTAAATTCATCTCTTAAAAACACTTCCATGCTAACTTATGTCGTTGTATTATCCATCGCAAAACCGTCAAACTTACGCCTAATTACACGAAGTAAAAACCACACGAATGGGACAAAACGAGCGTTAAATTTCCGCTTTCCCCGACAGCCGAGGGTTGCAATTGCAGCCCTCAAAGTGCTGTTCAGCTCTGCTCACAAGAGCAGAGCTGCCGAAGGCAGAATTCTGCTCATAAGAGCAGAATTTGCTGCTCACCGGAGCAAATTCCGTTCATCGTAATCCCACTCTAACGTGCTCTTGAGTTCAGCCAAAGATTCTTCCATTTACACACTTAAAAACACATAACATAACTCTCAATAATCTCACCCAAACACAACATCAAAAATGAATTTTCGGCAACCTTACCAAAGCAGAAAATCACTCTACTTAATCTCAGCAAATACCACTTTATTCTTAACTGAATTAAAGACTAAAGAGGTTACCTTGTCTGTGAGTGAGTTAGCTCTCCAACCGAGCTTAATTCATCAAAAACGGTGGACGGATCGTCGAGTTACGATGATTGTCGTGGTCAGAGGTCAAGGTGAAGGTTATGGAGATGGTGCTTCTGTGATCTACAAAAATGAGGGTTTGAGTTTTAATTTTTTTAATTTTATGATTTTAGATGGCAATAGAAATTGAAGAGGTGGAGGGATAGATGTCCTCATCTTGTTAATTTGGGAAAAATAATACTCTAATGCTTGAATTGTGCACCTTTTACAATTCAATCCTTCGATTTATAATTCTTCTAAATTTATACCAAATTGTTTTCATAATTAAACGGAACCTGGTCGATTATTCTTTATCGATAAATAATAGAGTCCATCGCATTATTTATTTGTCCGGGTCCAATAAATAATTTATATCATTTTTCTTATTTCGATAATCAAGTTCCGGTTAATTAAAATACTTTTTGTCCAAATTACTAAAATTTAATCTTAGTTCCTTGATTTTTATTTTACAAACTTTATCGTAAAATTTATTATCTCGAGACTTTTTATTTATATTATTTTAATTAATTTATTTCTCTTTAGTCCCGTTAAAATCCAATTTATCAAATAATAATGTCCACTTGAATTATTATTTTACGATAACTTTTAATAGACTCGTTTCAGTCTAAATTCTTATTTCTCAAACTTAATTCCGATGTTCTTGATTAAATTCACGCACTTATACCTCGTGGCATCTTACTTGGTACTTTTAAAAGTACGGGGTATTACATTCTTCCCCCATTATAAAAATTCGTCCTCGAATTTTAATAATTATAATAATACTCTTATCTATCAAGTATTACACTTCTTAGCAGTTTTTATTTTTCCTTATAACAACTTAAAATCTTACTCTTTATACTGTTGTTACTTAGATATTAAGTTTTAACAACTTCGTCTTTGTAGTTCACTGTGTTCCTTAAATTTTCTTATGTCGTCATTCCTTGACGATCTTCCATTTACTTGTTGTAAATAAAGTTTCTGAATTTCCATTACTCGAATTACTTATCCAAAGTAATTGCCTCACTTGTAGTTTTAATAATCTTGATTTTATGTCCATCATTTTATCATTTTTTTTTTTCTTATGACACTTAACTTCACTCTGGTTTCATGTAGAGTGGAAAGATACTATATCCTTGTTACTTGTTGTTACCTTTGTTTTGTTAACTTGTTAACATCATGATTTGTATCATGAGTCAAATCTTTCTTAGAATTTCTCCATCTTTATTTCTATGTCTTTATCGAAGTGATCTTAATTAGATCATGAAAATCTTTTCATAGCGCTTGCCCTTTTTGCGGTGTTCATATACGTTTTCCTAAACGTATAAGGTTTAAATTAATATTTTCTTTTCGCACTTCATGGTTTCCTGGTATTGATTCTAATGAAGTTGAGTGCACTCTTGGCATTATTTGATTTGTTTCAGGTCCATCTTCCATGGTATATCTCATTTTTCGACCCTTTAATTCCATTTTTATTTATCAGACTGGTATCATTTTTTCCTTCCTTAAAGCTGTATTTCATACTTTCAAGTTGCGGGTTAGTTTAGTGATCTATTTTTGTTAATAGCTAACAGTGTTCTCTTTACCTTAGTGTCTTATTGTTTTCATTAGATATTCTTCATCTAATGACACTTTTCTGCATTTGATCTTATTCTTCGCGCTGTTATATTGCTATATTGTTTGTTAAAACTACTATGCTGAAGTTCTCAAATAACTTTGCTTCGAGTCCTTATAAAGTCCTATAATTCTTGTATGCATCAAGTTTAATTAATTAAACTTGATTATCCTTTTGGTTGTCATGCTTGATGGATACTTTACTTCTTTCTCCGATATACCTCCTTCATAAAAGTCATTCTACGTTGGGTTATAAATTCGTGGATGACCTATATTTGGAATTATAAAAGTAACGTCTTTAGACTTCTATAATCATTCTTCGTTTCTTTCTCACAGTTTTCTAATAATCAACTCCTTATACATCCATTTGTTCACGTCTTGTCCTTGACGTAACTCCTTATTCCATCGGGTACCCCTTAGATCCATTTTTTAGCACTATCTTTCTTGTGTTTTGCCTTTTGCACTACACAATTTCATTTATTTCCTTGATCGTTTACTCCTTTATCGTTGTGTTTTATTCCATTTTACATTGTTGCACCTCCAGTGACAATCTTAAACGTTATTTTCCTTGGATCACCTCGATATAAAATGCATTAATATTCGGTAATACTTATGTGATGCATCCAACACTGAAATTTATTATGTCATTAAGACTAATCTCAGTCTTCTACTATCACATTCCTTTAAACCATTCTTAATTTTCTGTGCAAAATCCATGTCGAATTTTATATTCGATCTTAGCAATACTCTTAAAATTTTAAGACTTTATCGATTTTTTTTGTACTAGTTACTTCCATGTACTATCGCCCCGACCTGTCCAAATGACTCTTGAGACTTTTTGGATCCTAAGACAGACATTATTGGCACTAGATAAGCTTGACTTTGTTCTGTTAATCTCTCAGGAGTTCATGCATTGATCATTAATGTTCTCCGTGTTCTTTCTTCTTATCCAAATTATTTATGGACCACTATTGAACTTCTGACAATAGTCAAAGAATAAACTTATATCATATGTCGATATACTGTTTAGATATAGTTGATGTATCTGTTAGCTTTAGAGTTACATAATGTCAAACTCATCTTATCGTCCATTGGTATGATGTCTATTGGTACCATGTCCTTATACTACAACTTCATTCTCGATATCATAACTTTAACTATTCACTTCCTCATTCTTTAATTTATTCATTAAGTGCCTTTTCCATTTACCTATTCCATTGCATCTAATGAGCGGTTTTCCTTTACCCGCAATACTCAACCCATTGAAATATTACTCATTCTTTATCGCTTCTCCTATCATACTTTAGGGTCTTATGTCTTTGTTGATTTCCTATATCTTTCTTTCTCTTTAAATCCCAACATAACTCAATTTTCTTTTATGTAACGCTTGTTTCACCTTCTTGCTCACGTTAATTTCTCCCCTTCTTATTGTAAAATTCTTATCTGAGTACTTTTGTCCTTAGCACACTATTTTTCTCGAGCGCTGTCTCATTCTAGCTTCTCTATCGATTCTAACATATGATCCTTTATACCTTTTATATCCAAAATGTCTTCGTCATCTCATGCATCTTTTCTTTCGGGTAATTTTTGTCTACGTCCTTACTTAAGGATCATCGTCGACATCCCATAACTATTGTACTAACCGTTGTACTCCATGCCATTCACATTTAAATTGTGTGGTCTTATGCTTCGCCTACATTCCATATACATGTACTTATTCCTCAATCTGTCGGTCAAAATTTCCTAACCGCATAACATCCTGCTTGGTTTTGCAGCTTCTTAACATACTCCATGCAACTAATGTAATCCATCTTTTAACTTCATTAATCATATACTTTACACCATACACTTCTTACGTTCATACTTTTATATGCCTAACACTTTCGCAGTTTGTTTTCTAGATTCATCATGTATATACGTCTTTCATCAACATTCTTATAAAACTTACCACTTAGTTCTCCGTTTGATGATCGCAATGGTTAAAACCTAAATATCCTTCTTAGGAACAACATACTCCGATAGTAAACCGATCCAACGGTTCAATCAAAATACATCTTGGTTTTACTAGACTCGACGATCTCCTGATATTGCGTAAAACTCGTGTCATCCACTTGTAGATATTATCTATGTATCCGTAATGTTGAATCAATAGGTTGATTACTATGTTCAACTACCATCCTTCGTACTCCTAGTATCTTATAGCTTGGGGTCCTAATCACTTCGTTTACAGATAGGGACACTCTAATTCGTCGTTCAATACTTCATTAATTGTGTACACCTTGTTATTCTAATCTCATAATAGATCGTAGAACCTTGGCTAACTTCGTACCTTTCTAACATAAAACTCCTAGTTCGCGCTCTTATACACGTTCGCTGTGCCTTCTTACCTTCGTTACAGAGTTCCGGTCTAGGTATACTTACATTAAAACAAATCTCTTTAAAACATAGTTCAATCATCCTTGAAATTCAAAGGAAATGGCCCTTTTTTAAAAATAAATCATATTTTAAATCCTTTAAACATTAGCATAATTGTGCACTAGGGTGATGACATCTCTCATCCCCAAAGAGTTGCCACAACTTACTCCTTGTCTGAGCAAAATGCATATGATGCATGTCCTATTAATACGTGCATTCATGTATGTAGTGATGTAATTCTAGTTATGTCATGGCAGTAATGCAATTCTATCTTTGGTCTAGGCACAATTATGCTTATAAAACCGTTTAAACAAATAACTTTGAACAAGTTATAAATCTTTAGTTTTGTAAGTTCTCCAGACCTTAAACTCTGTAGCTTAAAGCTTCTTCCACTTCCTTGGATCCACGCCTTTCTAAAGATCGTCCTTTGGCGTCTCCATCGTATGACTTCAATAGCATGTTCATATAGCACGATGCTTGATATACTAGGTTCGTCATTGAGTCGTATAAATACTAATTATCTAGTTTGCTTGTCATAACTTACAACAATCGCAACATGACTATGTTATACTAAGATGCCAAGCATATATCCATGTATCAAATCGAACGCAAAAACGGCATGTCAATGCTTAAGCGAAGCATCTAAACATAAGCCAAACATCTTAGACATAAACAGAATATCTACGCATGCGCATCTCGTTAAACAATCCTATTGAACGTACAAACAGACTCGCATTCTAGGGAGGAGAATTGAAAATTTTAAAATCAAATCAAAACTGATCAAAGACATGACTCAAATCCTATATGCTGCAGTAGTTCCTAGGTAGACTCATACACAAAGCAGTGGTATCCTGGATCAACTGCTCTGACACCACATTTTTCACGACCCAAAATCGAGGGTCAAGACCGGCGCTAAGGAACAGGAGTGGTTGCTCCGGAACCCGTAGCAAGCCTAAAATGAGTAGAATTTTTTTGCAAATAATTAAACATATCACGTTTTTAGATAACTCTTTAAACGATACAATTATAGATATTAAAATATCAAATCCAATTTACTGAAAACCGATGCAAAACGATTTTAGAAATCAGGATCTTACAAAGCGATAACTCATATCCAGCAAAACCCTGTTTCAAATCATACCATTTCATAACGTAACCAATTTCGTTCATAGGTAAGTGGCGAAATTTCAAATAGATGAAAACATAATTTTATGAAACCTAGTTTATATATATATATATATATTTCATGAAATCAGAGTTAACAACTGAACCTCGTTCGATACAAAAATCAAATATAGTTTGACATCTACTGACTACTGCAACTCTACGAATTGAAGCATACTTTAATACATACTTCGAATATCGCAGACTTCCGAAACAAGAATGGAAGTCCATGTCTTCAAATGCTATCACCTGAAATAAAACACAGTTGGGGGGTCATACAACACTGAGCGAGTTAACATGTTACTAATGGCGTTATATAAAATAACATCGCATTTAAAAACAAAACATATATATAACATAATAAATGTCACGATCCATTTTCATGAATCGCGACCGGCGCTAGGTATGGGTAATGTAGTACCAAAACCCGTAGCTAGCCTTTCGTTTAATATATAAACATATAAACCTGCAGAAAACCAATGCTCGGGGCAACCGAGACTTCACCCTAAATCTAGCAGTTATAATATTCAACAGTTAATATAACATGCTTATTCAATTCCGAGTCTAAAATAGATTTATAATAAACCAATGTAAATAATATACCATGCCAAAGCAATATAACCAGTCGAACCAATCCGACAAAATATATAATAATAATAAAGACGTCTAGTTACTACTGCGGTGTAAGTATAAAACAGTTTTACAGTTTATTAAAAATAAAAGGAACCTCCGAGGAAAAGTAAATGCGGAGATCACCAGACTCTCTCAGATCATAACCCTGGGGAAAATTGGAAAAACAACAGGGTCAGATATACTGAGATGAGTTTATACCGAAAACTTTAAAAACCGTTTAAAACATTTAATAACGATATTACGAATAATAGTTGGAACCCTAATCCACAATTCTAAATAATAAACATAATCCAATAGGTCTGGTCCCGAGAGCTGAGCTACACCGAGTTACCACTGACCACACTTATACCAGAGTCCCGAGAGCTGAGCTACACCGAGTTACTCTACTTGGTCCCGAGAGCTACGCTCACACCGAGTTACCATATTTCCATATATAATTTACCCAGATCAATACCGGTGCGCACGCAGTCCTAATGATGCCCATTAGGTAGCATGTTCCAACTAAGAGCCATAATATAAAAACAGTTCGAAATATACGTACAGTATATATATTTAATATTAAAATAACAATTTACTTAATAAAGCGGTAGATAGTAAGTACAAACTCACTGCTTGCTAATCCACGTGAATACCGGCAAGCAACTAATCCTGGTTCGCCTCTGGAGCACGAACAATAGACGGGTCTAGACAAATAAAATAATTATTAAAAGCAGACCCTAACTCTAGAGAGTACTAGACACCACATAGGACTAGCACAGATAACACGTCGGAATAAAACAAACCAAATTAACACAAAAATACCCAATAGGTAATAAAGCCCAATTAATACAAGTCTATTGAGTTCTCGCTTAAAATCCAATTTATAAATATTATTTAATAATCTTTAAATAATAAATAATTTTCCAAATAGTGGGTTAGCCGAGTTATCATTAACTACCAAGCTAACCTCACTTGTCGGGTGACCCAGGTCTAACCCGACTCAAAACGTTTATCAAATATAAACCCGAGTCTATATTAAAAAAATAATTCCATAAAATAATAAACCATTTTAAAAGCGGAACTCAATAACTTCAATTTCAAGTAACCCAAGTTACAGCCCAAAAATCTAACCATTTTAAGTTTATAAAAGTTTAGGGACTAAATTGAACTTTAGCCAATTAGGGACTAAATTGTACTTTTGCCAATTAGGGACTAAATTGTACTTTTGCCAATTTGGTATCCAAAATCAATTTAATTATTCGATTTCAAGTTACTAATTCATAATTTAATCAAAACCCAAAAGTTATCCAATAGATAAAATTTTACTTAATTAAGTCTTTTAAAACTTTAGGGGCTAAACCGCAATTTAACCAAATTTTCATTACAATTAAAATTACATATAATTACCCGAGTAATTATATTAATTTAAGTTATAAAATTTTACGTATACAATATGTCTATTTAAATCAAAGTTATTATCGAAACAATTGACAATAACTTAAAGGATTCAATTAATTCAAACAAAACAATTTGATAACCAAAGTGGCTAATAAGCCATCTTCACCATTTCAAAAAAATGAACCCGCTTGAGACACCATTTTCTTCATAAAACAAGTTACTAAACTATGAGGCAAAATTCATTAATCCATTAATCAACAATTTTTACAACTCTTTAATGATTTAATCCAATAACTACTTGATTTCAACATATCACAATCATGAATTCAAAATAAATACGAATTGATCCAACCCACTGTGATTGTTCGTTTTAGAAGAAATGATGAACAACAATCCGGAAAGCGAAGGGATGATTTTAACTGAGCTAAATCGACAAACACCTAACATAAGCAGTGATTTATAATTTCAAATGCAGCAAGGATATAGTCCAGCCAAGTAAAGGATTCGACAGTAAAGAACATTTCAAACAAAACAGATTATGAAACCTTAAAACGGAAACCGTGCGGCGATTGAAACGAAATCGATAGCGTACCGTTTGGCGTAAACGAGATAGGGAAATGTAGAGAATTGAGTCCACAACGTCTGAGATCGAACGAAATCAATTTCGATCTAGAAACGAGCAAGAACAATCAAAAATACGGAATGCCGTTCATAAACCGAAAACTGAAAACTTAAGACATACCTACCGATGATTTCAGCAAACTTCAAGAGGAATTATGAGCAGCAAATTTCAGAGAATGATCGAAGTTGTTGACTGCTAGTGTATGTTTGAAGTATGGAGAATGATTAGGGTAAAAGTTTTACGTATTTAAGGCTTCGGAAAACAGTGAAAAATAGCCCCAAACTACCCTCCTCACACGGGTCTGGCTGGTCTCGAACGAGACCAGCAATTCTGAGGCATTCTCGTTCGAGAATGCTAATTCTCGAACGAGACTCAGCTAAAAATGCTGAGGTCTCGTTCGAGAATCACAATTCTCGAACGAGAATCCTCCCTTTTGGGTCAGGTCTCTTTCGAGACCTGATTCACACGTGATGGTTCAACCATTTTGGTTGAACCACCAAAAATAAAAAGAACCACACAAATATCTGAAATTGAACCGGACCAAAAATTAAACTACGAATCGAACCGCCCCCCGGAAAAATTCAATTTATTACCGAAAACATATTTAGAAAATTTTAAAAAATTTCCGGGATATTACATTCTCCCCAACTAAATAAAAATTCGTCCTCGAATTTAACACGATAAGCAATTACCACCAGTACAACACGTAACACAAGTCAAAATCATAAAAATCACAGAAAATCAAGATATCATACCTCACGGAAAAAGAGAAGGATAGCGATTCCGCATATCCGACTCGGTCTCCTAAGTACACTCTTCAACAGAATGATTGCGCCAGAGTACTTTGACCATCGGAATCTCCTTGTTCCGCAATTTACGCACTTGCGTATCAACAATCTCAACTGGTTGTTCTTCGTAGGACAGCTCCTGGTCAATCTCAACACTCTGAGGCACAATCACTTGCGAAGGATCAGAAATGCACTTTCTCAACATAGAAACATGAAACACATGATGTACTAACGACATGTCTGGCGGCAGAACCAGACGATAAGCCACAGCTCCAATCCTCTCTGAATCTCATAAGGACCAATATACCTCGGTGCCAACTTCCCCTTGACACCAAAACGAACCACGCCTTTCATAGGCGAAACCCGAAGAAACATGAAATCACCAACATGAAACTCAATGTCTTTTCTCTTCGGATCAGCATAACTCTTATGCCGACTAAAAGCAGTCTCTAACCTCCGTTTGATCAACGGTACCTTCTCTGCGGTAATCTGAATAATCTCAGCACCTGAGAGTTTACGCTCTCCAACCTCCTCCCAAAAGATAGGAGATCTACACTTGCGCTCGTACAAAGCCTCATACGGCGCCATCTCGATACTCGCGTGATAACTGTTGTTATAAGAAAACTCAATCAACGGCAAATGAGTATCCCAGCTACCCTGAAAATCGAGAACACACATCCTGAGCATATCCTCCAACGTCTGAATAGTCCTCTCAGACTGACCGTCAGTCTGAGGATGAAAAGCTGTACTGAAATCCAACCGAGAACCCAAGGATTCCTGTAACGCTTTCCAGAACCTCGAAGTAAACACAGATCCTCTGTCTGAAACAATAGAAACCGGTACACCATGCAAACTGACAATCCTGTCGATGTACAACTGAGCCAACCTCGAAGCAGTATACGAAATCTTAATCGGAAGGAAATGAGCTGACTTGGTCATACGGTCAACTATAACCCAGATGGAATCGTACCCCTGTCGAGTACGTGGTAAACCAACCACAAAATCCATATCAAATCCGCTCCTACTTCCACTCTGTCATAGGTAGTGGCTGCAAATATCCAAAAGGTCTCTGCTCCAGCTTCACCTGTTGGCACGTCAGACACTTAAAAACATACTCAGCGACATCCTTCTTCATCACGCTCCACCAGTAGGTACCCTTAAGATCATGGTACCTCTTAGTAGAACCCGGATGAACACTATAAGCAGACTTGTGCGCTTCCTCCAAAATCTGGTCCCTCAAACCATCTGAATCCGGAACACACAGTCTCGAACCATGTCTCAGAACACCATCCACAAAAGTAAACTCCGAATTACTGTCCTACTGAATCTCCTCAATAATCCATTTCAATTGTGGATCCTCAACTTGTAAAGCTTTGATCCGATCAATCAAAACGGGTTGCACTTGTAACTGTGCTAACAAACAACCAGTCTGAGAAATCTAAAAACCACAGCCTGAAGCTATCAAACTGTGCCACTCTCTAACCATGGGTCTACGCCCAACCTCAAAAATATGAGCCAAGCTGCCCGAAGACTTGCGACTCAACGCATCGGCTACCACATTAGCCTTACCAGGATGGTACTGAATAGTACAGTCGTAGTCTTTCAGCAATTCTAACCACCTCCTCTGTCTCAAGTTCAATTCTCTCTGATCAAAGATATACTTCAGACTCTTATGATCAGTGAAAATCTCACAAGTAGCACCATACAAATAATGCCTCCAGATTTTCAGCGCAAAAACCACAGCTGCCAACTATAAATCATGCGTAGGGTAATTCACCTCATGCTTCTTCAACTGTCTGGAAGCATAGGCAATCACCTGTCCATATTGCATCAAAACGCAACCCAAACCAATCCGAGACTGTCACGACCCAAAATCGAGGGCCGCGACTGGCGCTAGGGAATGGGAATTGTAGTTCCAAAACCCGTAGCAAGCCTGAAATTCACTAAAACTTTTTCGCAATTATCATATAAAACTTGACCTACAAACGGAAGCTGTTGACAAAGACACATTTATATACACTGGTAAAACATTACAACTTACTCGGGTCTATCGTTTCCGTACCTTGTACGTACTAACCCGATATATACTACTAGTGTCAAAGTTACATCACGGGAATCTACCTCCGTGGTACAATGCATAACTATCGTAGCCAGACCAACATATACACAACAAACAGCAACTATAAATCTTATAAAATTTTACTACTATACTAGGCCACGACACTGGTCAGACATCATACTACTGCAACAGTCATGGAAGTCGGGACTGTACATTGGAACATTGACTTCTGGTCAAAGACGGACTTCTAACCACGTCCAGAATCTAGGTACCTGAAAAAGACACTATTTGGGGGTCAGCTATTAAGCTGAGTGAGTTATACTTTACTTACCATATTATCAAAATAAGCATCGCATTTAAAACATTTTTAAAATATATATATACAATCATATTTTCAAACAACTCCAACATATACAATCACAGTAATTGCAACAGTTCATATAAGACAAGTATTTGATCAGATTGAAACCTTAGTCTTAATCTCCTTAACCTTTCCTAATATGTATCGTATTCGAATCAAATCATTTTAATCCAAGTGGTACGATCGCGAGATAGTTCGACCGAGTTACCGCTACCACGTGGCATAGTCCCGAGATAGTTCAACCGAGTTACTCATGCCACTGCTTAATCCCAAGTTGTGGGTCCCGAGATAGTTCGACCGAGTTACCTCGTATCTGCCAAAATTATAATCCTCCTTTCCGATACCCAAACATATTCCATTTCATAATCATAAATATGATCAACATTTAATGAGCTCATATCAAACATTTCAATGTACGAATATCTGGACTCTTATAAACATCGGTGATCACACGGCCTATTGACGCCCAATAGGTAGCTCGTTTCTTTGGATCGTATACAAATTCACATTCGCAAATAATCGACAAGTCATAAGCAAAGTAATACAATTCATATGTCAAAAAAGTCAAACCAATGCAATGTAGTTCAATCCATAAACAAACAAGTTGAATATAATTCAATCATATACCAACAATCCAAATCAACTGAAATAACTAATGTGATGCATTTAATAATAAGTATATATAAATAGTTTTTAATACGATAATAAGAGTGAGTAAAATATACTCACCGCTTGCTATCCATAATCTTCGATAATAGCTACGCGATGTCGCGTTCTGTAAGTTCCGGGTTCCATTGGCAGTCGCCTCGTCAAGTCTACACAAATTCGATAATATCTCGAATTAATCACAATCTAACTTATAATTAATTAATCCAAAACTAGGTTTCTAGCCAACTTCGGCTATTGAAACCGTTTACTTAAAACAGTCTGACCCCAAAAAAATATTGACATTCTTAATATTCAGAACGTCGCCTACAACTTTTGTTTAGGTCTCGGACTGAGATTAGCACCCGAATGTGTCGGAATTCGGCTCTGAAGTTAAGACTTTGGGCTGTTCTAAAACTATAGAACTGCTCTGCGCGACTTAATGTTTTACGCAACGATTCCAACCTAACAATACCTTATTCTAACAATAATCAATCCAGCCCATAAACATCAATATACCCATCCATTTTCATTCATTAAAATCTTAACTCATTCGTTTATTCTCCAAAACCATATTCAATTCATTTTATGTGAAAACCGAGTTATACCCGTTTCGAACGCGGTACGTATTTAACGTTTCAAATACTTCTAGCTTAACTTTAACACCAAATCCCTTACACTTTTATTACTTAAAACAGTCCCTAAGCATTCCATTTAACCATTTAATTTGTTCAAATTTTCATACCGCATTTCTAATGTTAACTTCGCTACTTACGTTTTAAACTCAAAACGTCTAATTCCTAACTTACTTTTTTAATGTTTTAGTCAATCAAAACAGCCCTATACTTAACATTTTAACCAAACCCTTAAGCCTTCAACACATGTCAAATTCACAACTCTCATCTCACCTCAAACCAATCACTTAAACTCAGTTTTATCAAACAATTATATGCCAAAATCATCAATTCTAAGCTTAAATTCATCATCACCACCATTATCATCAAATCCCGAAAATTACAGCTCCTAACCCTAACCCCAAGTCGTGATTTTTACCTTGATTAATTGGTATGGATCAGTAGAGCTCCTCCTTCTCATTCCGTGGCCGCAAGAATCGCCAATTCCGTCAAATAACGAGTAAGTTATGGTGATTTTAAGCTTTTACATGAAAAGCTTTTAAAGGAAGGATATGATGATTTTGATGGCTGCTCTTCAAATAGAAAATCTGAGTTTAAACTCCAATTAATTCCATTATATATTTATGGCAAAGTTACCTCTTGGTCCTTATGATTGCCACCTCCTCAAATGTTGATTCCTAACTTTTCTTTCGTCCAATTTAGTCCGTCAATCGCTTAATTATTCGAACTCGATAATTTCCGTATTATTTATTTTCAAATAAATAATATTATTCCCATATCTCTTAATGCCATTTCCCGTCGATTTATTTTGGCAATTTTGGCCAAAAACGCTCAATTTCCAATTTGAGCTAAATTGCACTTTTTCTAACTTTTTCGTCCAAAGTAAGTTTAAATAAGTATCGATAACCATTTTATCGATATTATTTTTATAAATACTAGTTCCCGTCAATTATTTATTTAATTTCTATTTTCCGGGAATTAAACGCTTATTTTCCAATTTTGAGCTAAAGTGGACTTTTAGCCACTTTCTCACATTTATCTCTTTAACTCAGTTCCATTTTCCTTGTGGAATATTATTATTAAAATTTTGTTATTAAAATTCCAATATCGACCTACTCTGGCCTTTTTTTTTATTTAATTATTCCGCTTAACTTCTTATTTTTTTCTCACTTTGACGATTTAGAATGAGACTCGCTGCTCATTTTCTAAACCTCGAAATTCCAGGTTATTACATTCACCCCACCTTATAATGAATTCGTCCTCAAATTCAAGTGTTTGCCACCTACTCAAAAAGAAACACCTATGAATATTTCAGTTGCATACTCATTTTGACTTCTCATGTACACTCTTTTAGTAGAGTGGTTCTTCTTTTTATGACACTTCTCCGCTTATAACTTGAATAACTGTCTTTATTATCAAGTCCTTGATTCGTCTCACGATAACTGGTAACATCTTGACCAAGATGATTAGTCTTATTGTTACGTTCCTTCGTATCTTATTCGTAAACCTTTGGTCTCCTTTATAATCTATCCCGTTGTGAACTTCTCAGTTCACGCATAGCTGCTTCACATATGATGTCCATAACGGTAGGACAATAATTGTTGTCACATTGGGATTTTACTCTTGTCGTTTATTAACTCCTTGCCTTACTAGGCTCATATCCTTTCACTTCTTATCGTTTGTTCTTTCTTTAATCTTTATCCATTACTTATGGATATTAACTTTGACTCACAATTTCAAGTTATCCTTACTTATCCAAAGTTGTTTGTCTAGCTCACTTTGGCTATCCAAATTTCTTGTTCAAAAGCGTTTATTTGCCAAACCAAGTTGACATTCATATAGTCAACAATGTTGTTTACGACTTTCATTTGAACTTCGAGTTGTCAATAATACCCGAGAGTGTTGAAAATTGGCCTGGAAATTGCTTTTCTACTTTAGAGTTGTAGAATTACCTGTATAAACTGTTGTTTGAGTCCATAGACTAAGTATTTGCACGCTCTTTTCCTGAAATAAATTAAGAATTCTTATACCTTATCTTCTTGTCTACAACTTTCGTTTAGAGTCGAACTACTTTCAACATCTCTTTGATTTTTGAAATCGTCTTTGAAGTCGGCCACTAGCCACACTTTTTATCTTTAATTAATTCATGATTTTTGCTCGTCTTTGAGCTTGAAAACAATTGATCCAATTGAATAATGCCATGATCAAATTATCCAAATTTGATTTATGCAATATCATTTACTTATATCCATTGATTCTGATTAAAAATAGTCGAGTTTGAGATCCAAGATTCGCCCGAAACATAGCCTCGTGGCTAATTTGGAGCTGCGTTCTATCGTTGCTAATTCCAATTTACCTTGTCTTGGAAATTCCTTTAAGCATCTTTAATTAACGTTTATTTATACTTTTCTTATTAAGTATAAGGTTGATTCTTTATCTTATCTAGCACCTTATTCCTTGATATTCGGGTTACCATGTTTGTCTGAACCAAACAATGCGTAACTTATTATCTTGCACTCGACTAACATCGTTCTTCTGTTTTCCCTACTTATTCTCGATCCATCCTTCGATATGTTATTATTAATATATATTTCTTATTCCCAAACAATGTTTTTCCTTGTCTGTTAGTCGTTTACGTTCTTCGAGATTAACGATGAATTATTATTCCATAATAATCCTATCGGTTCCCTCTCGATCATTTCTCAAATGTTAATCTCAATACTAACATTTTCTTGTTAGGTTGTACTATCCTTAATAGTTTCTACCTCTGTCTCGCATCGTATAAACTTTTAAGTTTATTGGAATCTGACGTCATCATTTTTTTCCTTGACGTTTCTCGTCTTTCTCGTATCCGATCATGTCTATACTTATCTTTTCCTTTCGCGTTTTTGCTGCAATACTCTAATTAACCATTTATTAACTTAGTCAATAGTTAGACTTGTACGATCATTCATGTGATATCCTTAGTCTTATGGTAAATAAGAGTATTTTTTTTTCTTTTCTTACCAATTGCATATTTCATGGCTTCCTGTGTTGAATCTCATGAAGTTGAATACTCAATGAGTATTACTTATTATTGCTCGGGTCCATCCTTTCAGGGTGTAATTCTTATTTCTTAATCCTTTGATTTCAATCGTCCATATCGGGCTGGTAGTACTTTTACCATCGTCCGATGTAATTCTTTCCTTTTTCTTACTACGCTTTCCAATTGTTTCATTGATCCTATTCCAATGTTTCTCGATCGCTTTATCCATCTCATTCCAATATGTATGTTGTACGTGATACTTCTTAGTTCCTATGAACATAGGATTCCGTTGAAGTTCTTATCTTCGTCTTATAGTAATTCCCTATCATCTTGTTCTTTTCATTTTAATATTTCCAATATCGACTATCGATAGGAGGTAAAACTACTTTTTTTTTCTTTATACATTATACTTTTCCTCCGTATCATACTTGGTAAGCACCAATGTTAGGTATCTTACCGACATCTCTTGGATTTCATCTCAACCATCTCGATGATATTTTTATTATCACTAAGGCTCAATTCTTATATTGGGGTGTATTTTATCACATATGTTCATTCTTGTTTATCAAGAATCTTTTATTGTTATTGTCGCAGGGCTTTACATCTGAGTTTCTTATAAAACAAAACACTTTTCAAACATCTTTGACTGGCCAGTTTTTCAAACTTTTCTTTCGATTCAAATACTTTTGCTTTAAATTGTTTAAAAACATTAGTACAATTGTAGCTCAGAGTGATGACATCTCTCATCACTAAAGAGTTGCTCGATAAAATCACGTTTTCTTTGATGTTTAAATAAATACGATGCATGCCCTATATTTTTAAAAATCATTTTTTGTATGCATTGCTAACGTGATCATGATGTATCATATGCAAGGTCTGAGCACAATTGCACTATTTAAAATCACAAGATTTTCGTATCTTGGAAAAATAGTAAGTCCATCCAGACTACACACCTTGCGACATTAATGGCTTTTCATCATAATTTATTGGGTTTATGTCACGACCCAAATTATTAAGCCGCGACCGGCGCTACGGAACGGGAGTGGTAGCTCCGGAACCCGTAGCAAGCCTAAAATCAATATAAATTTTTCGCGATTAAAATGTTTTATTATATATAATACATTATCAGAAATCTTCTTTAAATAAGATAATTCAATTATAAAAATATCGTATTCCTTTTCTGAAAACATTCGCGAAACAATTCCTAGAAACCAGGGTCTTACCGAGCGATATATCATATCCAGCACCGCCCTGTTTCTGATCACAAACATCACCAATTCCATTCACGGTAATTGGTATCAAGTTCAAATGGATAAACGCTATCTTTCTAAACAATTCATTTATAAAATTATATCAGAGTTTACTTTTCAAATACCGTTTGAAATTGAATCATAAACCTAATACTGACACCTACTGACTACTGCAGCTCTATAAAACTCGTACTTTGTGTAAGCCAAAAGGCTGCCGACACAAAGGAGATGGTCTGTCTGATCCGACTCCGGTCACCTGAAAGGAAACACTGTGAGGGGGTCAGTATTTTAGGAAATACTGAGTGAGCTTGCAAGTTACTAACGGTATTAATATAAAAATATAACATCGCCTCTCAAGAAAACAATAATATAAAACATATAAACAGGTATTTGATCCGTACGAAACTAATATCCTAGCATGCGACACATTTCTCGAATAATCATTATCATTCAACCCAATCGTACCGTAGCCGAGTACTCACTCGTATCAAAAACCCAATCGTAAATATCAATCGCGAGTCTAACTCGCTAGTGGCCCAGCCACGTAAATTTTATAATCATCATCAGCTCCCAACTGTGTCAAGTCATTTCTCAAATGCAAATATACTATACTGACTCGATACTGGTGATCACACAGCCTATTGACACCCAACAGGTAGCTAGTTTCTTCGGATCGCATACTAGTTCTCGTATATAGAAATTAATAAAGCATATAACATTTCAATCAATTATATATAATGCGATGCGTGTAAAAAGTATATGTATTTATATAAAATAACATTAATTATAATACACGAAAGTAAAGTGCAACTCACAGTGACCGCTATCCAAATATGCAATATTATAATCCCGCAAGCGTAAGCTCCATGCGTTGTCCGATCGCGTAGCCACTCCAGCTATACGGCTTAGTAGTGTCACGACCCAAATTATTGAGCCGCGACCGGCGCTAGGGAATGGGAGTGGTAGCTCCAAAACCCGTAGCAAGCCTGAAAATACAAATAAATTTTTCGCAAATCAAATCATATTTCATATATGACAATAATATCAAAATACGCACAACCCCTGTTTGAAATATACATAAGAGTTAAAGCGTTGTACAAAATAGAGTCTGTCTACTCTAAACTACTGCGGACTTGCTAGGATGAGAACCTGGTCTCATGACTCGTACTACTTCCGAGAATTAAAACTTCGGAAGCTTTGTTCTCGTACCTAACTCAACCTGTAAAAATTTGAAATAACAACGGGGTCAGTATAAAACTGAGTGAATAAACATAATTACAAGTAATATTGCATAAAGGGTGAAAACGTTTAAAAACCTCTTTATGTAGAAAATATTGTTTTTGAATTATACTTCACACGATCTTACTCCCAAACATACTTCGTATGTTCGTTCATACTACCAGAGGCCATGTACGTGTCATAAACTAAGCGTTTATGTTATAGACGTACTTGATATCCTTGCCTCGTTCTTATGTCTCATGTACATTTATACTGCGTACATGCTTGACATGTTTTGTTTACTGTTATAGTTTTGATTGTCTTTATTCTTCTTATTAAGCTTCTCTAACTTCATTTTCCTGACATCGATAGCAAAGCCAACCGATGTGTTTCATCTGTCTGACATCGATAGCAAAGCCAACCGATGTGCTACGCATATCTGACATCGATAGCAAAGCCAACCGATGTGTTTTACATATCTGACATCGATAGCCAAGCCAACCGATGTGTCTTTAATCATCTGATATCGATAGCCACGCCAACCGATGTGTCTTATCTCATATTTTAATTATTGCTCTTGTTTCATATTGATTCTCGATATATAAATACTTGATTTTATCTTTATATGAGTCCCGAGGACTATTATCAAGAATGGGTAGATTCAGGTCTCGGAATACCTCTACCGAGATCAACCTTGTATCTCAGTTCTTATATTTAGTTGTACCATCGTACAAATTCTCGTTTTACGTTTATTATTTAATTATATATTTTCTGTTATGTTATATTGATCCTTTATGGACCATGACATGCACATTGCAATCTACAATCATACATCTATAACACACGCACGTATGGTATTCGTTATAATTAAAAGTACGTATGGGAACGTACTATATTTCTTTGTAAACATATGAATAGTAGTACATATGGGAATGTACTACACTTTTCTCGTGCATATTTGGTTCGATACTTGTATACTGCTTAACCCCTTTCCCAGTATGTTAAACATATATGTTCTTTTCATCTATTTATGTTATTCTTAAAATAACGCAGTACGGAAAGTAATCATTTTCAAAACATACATACATGTACTTTTTTAAAACATATTATTAAACATATAAGTATTCATATAGTCGTCCGTATATAAAAATACGCGACTTTATGAATATTAACGAGTAATTAAAATGTACTCACAGTGACTGATATCCAATCTACCGCAATGCTACCAATCTATCACGCAGGTTCTATGCATTGTCCGATCTTGTAGCTATTCCAGCTCGTCGGCCTGGTAGCTCGTCGGTACGTCCATTACTTATCCAAATTACCTGTACGTTTAATTCATAAACGTAAACTTAGTACCGAAATCCGAAGATGTAACCTTAGGTTATCACGATCTTATTCTAAATACGTCTTTTAACTTTGATCGTGTTCTAATACTTAGTCGAGATACTTGTTATATCTCTTAATCGCATTCCTATGCGTATGATAATTTCAAACTTTAGGGTTTACTTTCATTCCGATGAAGTTTCAAGTAGTTTTCAGGACAATGCGCAGGTGCTGCCTGCACACTGACACTGTTTAGTAAAACGACGATCTCTCCCAATTGAACCGTTGGATCGAGATGAAATTTGACAGAGGCGTTCCTAAGAGGCAAATCTATAAACTGACCGTTGGGATTTTGAATCTGGCATGTTTTAGGTAGTGTGCTAACGCACACAGTAGGTGTGCGAACGCACACCCTAATTTTTAAGGAGTGTGCGAACGCACACTCAATGTGTGCGAACGCACACCCTTAACAGCCCCCGGAAAGTCATTTTCCGGGGCTTTTCAGCCATCCCGACGTGCTATACATTCAACTATACAAAACCCGCATCTCGGTTTTCATTAAAATGCTATAATAACTTCAAAAACGTTGAATTCAATCCTAAAACTCAATCTCACTAAAAACAGCATTATATATTCGATTTTTAACCAAATTCCTTGAAGATTTACCTTGAAACGGAGCTTAGGATCGATAGAGGATTCGATTCTCAAGAAATTGCCGCGAAAATCGCTCGAATTGGACGTCGAACGGCGAAACGGCGGCGAAACGACGGTAATCGGCGTTTGAAGCTTCTGGAGATCACCCTTCTGATTCTCCTTTCTTCATATTTCAATCCTTATATATTAAGGTTAAATGCTTACTTTGGTCCTTGCTCTTTTTGTTTACTATCCTTTATCCTTTAAACTTTTCTTTTGTACGATTTAGTCCATAACTAAATCAATAAATTCTTTTATTATAACTTATACGTATTATTTATATCCAATAAATAATACGAAACTCGATATTAACACTTTCCCGTCAAAATCCAATATTTCCATTTCCGACACAAAGTGGCTAAATTACCACTTTGGTCCCTGTACTCTATTTTGGGCTTTACTTGACATTTTTCCTTTTAATTCCAATTCTAACTTTAGAATTGAAATATAACCGTAATTTCCTCATAATTAATTTCTTGAAACCGACCTACTAAAATTTATTTATCTAAATTTTATCTGAAAACTTCCTGATAACGCCACCTTGGCGAATCCAGACTGGACACGTTTTCCAATTAGCTAATTAATTATTTTTGGGTATTACATTCTTCCCCCCTTATAAAAATTCGTCCTCGAATTTTCATATACCTTCCTTAAATACCTTGTTTAATCGTATTCTTACAAACTGCCATAATAGTTTACCTTTTTGATCTTCCTCGATAGTGAGTTCAGTTGTACTCACATATATACTTTATCATTAGGGACGATAATCTTCGTCACCAGGCTCCCTCGTTTAGACAATCCATTACTCTTCTTTATTTGGTCGTTGTCACGACTTGATCTTGTTTTCCAACATCGTTTACTTCTATCATCATTCCTTATTGAGTGATATGGACACTCAAATTATACGTGTTTCACTATCTACGTAGTCTCATTACCCACCATCTTCTCTTGTCTCGTTATTCTACTTATTATATATAAGTTCCTTCTTTTACTACTTAATACTTGATTCATATTTATTATGAATCAATTCTCTTTCGTCGACCGTTTACGATAATATCTTATTTATATTCCTTAACACATCCTTGTTCATAACCTATCATTCTTTTCCTTCCACACTTCCGCTGCGATACTCTGATTAATCATTCACTAACTGTTGACTTTACAGTTAGGTTCACTCGGTCTCTTATCTATTACTATTTCTCGGTGACAGTATCTCGATATACTTATCGAGTAACTTCCTATGCTAACAATCCTTAACCCTCTTACTACTGCTTGATTCATAATCATTATGAATCAATTCTCTTTATTCGACCTTTTTGAACAAGGTTTGTTTGTTCGTAGGGTTCATATCCCCTGACGTATGTAACTTCTATGTTCGATTTTCTCATTCTAGAGGTACACTAGCTCTTAGCTTATTATACATGGTCGCTATCACTTTACAAATGTGTAAAGTAACGCCATTGTACGTGTATTCTACATACAAGACTGCTTTAAGGATTTGCAATTCAAATCTAGACACCTCTCGCTTCACGATACACTATTCGTTATTCTATACACGTATATTCTTATGTAGGCCTAACAAGATGATCAGTCTTGTTCTATGCCTCTAGGTACAGAGTCATTGTCTGAGCGTACTTACGTTTGAAAACTCATTCGTTTAAAATCACGATACTTTTCATTTTCAAATCATGTCATAATTGTGCGCCGGTGTGATGACTTCTCTCATCACAAGAGTTGCAATGACACTCCTCTTTTTCATTTTCAGACATACACAATATATATGACGTATGTCCTATTAGTGAATGCAATAGGGATGTAGTGATGCAATTCTATTCATGTCAATGCAATGTTTTTATGATTCGTGTCCGGGCATAATTATGTCTTTTCAAAACATTTTATTTCATCAAATACATTTCTTTTCACAAAACAAAATTTACGTAAGTTTCTATCGACATAAGACTCTGTACAAACTTTTTATTTATAGCGATTAACGCTCTGTCACTCACAAACTAAACATACCTATTACATACGAAAAGATGTAACCATATTCGTCTGTTTCAGGCGTCGTGCTAAACTCACGTCCTAAACGTTCTCCTTTGAACTAGATTAGCTCAAGAGGTCCAATCATTATTGAGTTTCTTGTGTTTGAATTCCATAACTTCCACAGCTACTATGTGGTCTATCTTGTAATTTTTAACCAAACATCATTGAAGAGACAAAATTGTTGGGCATTTCACATGATTCATGGTATTCTGTTACATGGAAAGAGGGCATTCGTTCTCGTAGTGACCTTGTTGTCCACACTTAAAGCATACATCCCTTGCAGCCTGACAGACACCTAAGTGTCTTCTGCCACATTGTGGACATATGGGGTTTGTAAAGCTTGAACTTCCTTGTTCAGACTTCAGACTAATGGTTCTAGCCCTTTTGGCTGCTTTTCCTTGTCTGCCCTTCTTATGAGTCCGGCCATGTCGTCGTTCAGTTTCTTCTCTCACTTGACTAGACGTTTGATGTCCGTAATTCAAACGTTCACTTCTTGTCTGATTTGAGCGTGAAGGATCAGGGATTTCGTTGAAATGGATAAGTGCCCGTTCCATTTGTTTCGCACTATCCACAAGCTGAACAAATTCTTTATCAGTATGACTCAATAATCCTATAAATTGAGATCCTAATCCATTCACGAATCTTGTATTAACTTGGACCCTATCTATCATTAAATCTGGAGCAAATCTGCTCAGTCGATTAAACTCAGCGACATAATCGTGAACCGATCCATCTCCTCGAGATAACGATAATAACTTGTCTCTATTGCCTTCAACCACAGCAAATGGTAGGAAGAATTCTTTGAATCGGGTCACAAACTCTGCCCATGTTATTTGACCCATTATCGGTCTGATTACTTGTCGAAACCAATCCATGGCTGAACCTTTCAATGACATCTCCGTCAATATTATTGTTTGTCTTTCATCTGCTTGGAGTCTACGAGCATTCTGCTCAACTTCTTCTAGGAAATCGAGTGCATCACTTGATCCGTCAAACTTTTTTAAGTTTAACTTCGTATAAGCCAATAACAAATCTCTATCTGTATTTCTCTCTTCGCGTTGATACTGTCGTTGTATCAACTGCCCCATCATTAACATACAATTCCGCATATCAGTTACTTCTGCGGCCAGTCGATTGACATCGACATTAGGTGGTTGCGGCACTCCTGGTGCCTGCACGTTCCCGGCTTGGCCTACTCCAGGTTCCTCTTGATCTCTGCCCCGTCCACGGCCCCTACCTGCCAATTGGGCCGGGTCATATTCGCCCGTATTACCTCTGGCCTCTTCGCGGGCCTCGTTTACGAGTTGTGCGACTGCACGCGCTTGTATAGCTCTTTGCTCAGCCATTCTATTCGTATAGAACCCTCGATGTATCCCTTAAAACATAACATAAACAAATCATCACAAACAAGTTCCTTTTGGCCTAACTTGGCCACGTCACAAACTTGATAGTTTTGAGAGTATTCCGCTCTTTGTAGACGTAGTGGAACATTAAGAACATATAGTCATACATACGTGTTCCATTCCTATGCTACGCATGTCTATAAACATTCTATGTTGATCAAATCCAAAGAAAATCAGTGTCCCTTAAATTTTCTTTGGCTAAATTGCATATCTTAAATCTTGTAATCATTTCGCCTATCATAGACTCAACAAAAACCAACAGCATTCAATCATAAGGCACAATCCTATTCACAGCAATCAATCACAAATACGCATACGTTTCATATATCGTATTACTAATTACAGGTTTACGTACCTGTGAGCATATCACCCTCCTGAGTGTTCGCGTTTTGCAAAACAATACACAACTTATCTTATCAATCATATAACAGCTGATCATTTCAATCTCATCATCATTATTGATGATATTCTTATAATATGAGTCTCGAGAGTATATAACTCTTCGCAGACTATAGATACTCGAAAGCATACTGCTTATTCGAGTAAACACAAACATATATTGTGCTCGCGCACACATCTAACTTGACTCCTATTAGCACATATAAGGAAGGACGTTTTTATAAAACGTTTGAAAAACCGATGAAATCGATGATAACATTCAAAAGACATGACTGGAAATCCCTATAATCCGCAGTAATGCCTAGGTACTGACTGACTCTTCCCTAAACTCCAATCACAAAAGAACAATGGCCTAGGAATACTAAACCATTGCTCTGATACCAACTTTGTCACGACCCAAATTATTGAGCCGCGACCGGCGCTAGGGAATGGGAGTGGTAGCTCCAAAACCCGTAGCAAGCCTGAAAATACATATAAATTTTTCGCAAATCAAATCATATTTCATATATGATAATAATATCAAAATACGCACAACCCCTGTTTGAAATATACATCAGAGTTAAAGCGTTTTACAAAATAGAGTCTGTCTACTCTAAACTACTGCGGACTTGCTAGAATGAGAACCTGGTCTCATGACTCGTACTACTTCCGAGAATTAAAACTTCGGAAGCTTTGTTCTCGTACCTAACTCAACCTGTAAAAATTTGAAATAACAACGGGGTCAGTATAAAACTGAGTGAATACACATAATTACAAGTAATATTGCATAAAGGGTGAAAACGTTTAAAAACCTCTTTATGTAGAAAATATTCTTTTTGAATTATACTTCACACGATCTTACTCCCAAACATACTTCGTATGTTCGTTCATACTACCAGAGGCCATGTACGTGTCATAAACTAAGCGTTTATGTTATAGACGTACTTGATATCCTTGCCTCGTTCTTATGTCTCATGTACATTTATATTGCGTACATGCTTGACATGTTTTGTTTACTGTTATAGTTTTGATTGTCTTTATTCTTCTTATTAAGCTTCTCTAACTTCATTTTCCTGACATCGATAGCAAAGCCAACCGATGTGTTTCATCTGTCTGACATCGATAGCAAAGCCAACCGATGTGTTATGCATATCTGACATCGATAGCAAAGCCAACCGATGTGTTTTACATATCTGACATCGATAGCCAAGCCAACCGATGTGTCTTTAATCATCTGACATCGATAGCCACGCCAACAGATGTGTCTTATCTCATATTCTAATTATTGCTCTTGTTTCATATTGATTCTCGATATATAAATACTTGATTTTATCTTTATATGAGTCTCGAGGATTATTATCAAGAATGGGTAGATTCAGGTCTCGGAATACCTCTACCGAGATCAACCTTGTATCTCAGTTCTTATATTTAGTTGTACCATCGTACAAATTCTCGTTTTACGTTTATTATTTAATTATATATTTTCTGTTATGTTATATTGATCCTTTATGGACCATGACATGCACATTGCAATCTACAATCATACATCTATAACACACGCACGTATGGTATTCGTTATAATTAAAAGTACGTATGGGAACGTACTATATTTCTTTGTAAACATATGAATAATAGTACATATGGGAATGTACTACACTTTTCTCGTGCATATTTGGTTCGATACTTGTATACTGCTTAACCCCTTTCCCAGTATGTTAAACATATATGTTCTTTTCATCTATTTATGTTATTCTTAAAATAACGCAGTACGGAAAGTAATCATTTTCAAAACATACATACATGTACTTTTTTTAAACATACTATTAAACATATAAGTATTCATATAGTCGTCCGTATATAAAAATACGCGACTTTATGAATATTAACGAGTAATTAAAATGTACTCACAGTGACTGATATCCAATCTACCGCAATGCTACCAATCTATCACACAGGTTCTATGCATTGTCTGATCTTGTAGCTATTCCAGCTCGTCGGCCTGGTAGCTCGTCGGTACATCCATTACTTATCCAAATTACCTGTACGTTTAATTCATAAACGTAAACTTAGTACCGAAATCCTAAGTTGTAACCTTAGGTTATCATGATCTTATACTAAATACGTCTTTTAACTTTGATCATGTTCTAATACTTAGTCGAGATACTTGTTATATCTCTTAATCGCATTCCTATACGAATGATAATTTCAAACTTTAGGGTTTACTTTCATTCCGATGAAGTTTCAAGTAGTGTTCAGGACAATGCGCAGGTGCTGCCTGCACACTGACACTGTTTAGTAAAACGACGTTCTCTCCCAATTGAACCGTTGGATCGAGATGAAATTTGACAGAGGCGTTCCTAAGAGGAAAATCTATAAACTGACCGTTGGGATTTTGAATCTGGCATGTTTTGGGTAGTGTGCGAACGCACACAGTAGGTGTGCGAACGCACACCCTAATTTTTAAGGAGTGTGCGAACGCACACTCAATGTGTGCGAACGCACACCCTTAACAGCCCCCGGAAAGTCATTTTCCGGGGCTTTTCAGCCATCCCGACGTGCTATACATTCAACTATACAAAACCCGCATCTCGGTTTTCATTAAAATGCTATAATAACTTCAAAAACGTCGAATTCAATCCTAAAACTCAATCTCACTAAAAACAGTATTATATATTCGATTTTTAACCAAATTTCTTGAAGATTTACCTTGAAACGAAGCTTAGGATCGATAGAGGATTCGATTCTCAAGAAATCGCCGCGAAAATCGCTTGAATCGGACGTCGAACGGCGAAACGGCGGCGAAACGACGGTAATCGGCGTTTGAAGCTTCTGGAGATCACCCTTCTGATTCTCCTTTCTTCATATTTCAATCCTTATATATTAAGGTTAAATGCTCACTTTGGTCCTTGCTCTTTTTGTTTACTATCCTTTATCCTTTAAACTTTTCTTTTGTACGATTTAGTCCATAACTAAATCAATAAATTCTTTTATTATAACTTATACGTATTATTTATATCCAATAAATAATACGAAACTCGATATTAACACTTTCCCGTCAAAATCCAATATTTCCATTTCCGACACAAAGTGGCTAAATTACCACTTTGGTCCCTGTACTCTATTTTGGGCTTTACTTGACATTTTTCCTTTTAATTCCAATTCTAACTTTAGAATTGAAATATAACCGTAATTTCCTCATACTTAATTTCCTGAAACCGACCTACTAAAATTTATTTATCTAAATTTTATCTGAAAACTTCATGATAACGCCACCCTGGCGAATCCAGACTGGACACGTTTTCCAATTAGCTAATTAATTATTTTGGGGTATTACAAGTAGCTTGCCGGTACGTCAGTTATTTAGTCGGGTTACCTGTACGTTTAATCCATAAACGTAGGCTTAGTACTAAACCCCTAAGTTATAAACTTAAGTTAACACGATCGTATTCCAAATACGACTCTTAACTTAGATCGTGTTCTAATACTTAGTCGAGATATTTGTTATATCTGTGTTAATCGAGTTCCAATTATATGTTTCTTATACCTCGATATCCTAATCGAACACGTCATGTTCGATATCCAAATTTCTCGTTTTTTGGGGCTCATGTTTCTTTTTTAATGTCCGACACTCTTAAAGTCGGAAAACGAGGTCATAGCGGGCGGAAATAACCTTATAGGTGCTTCACATAAACTATGCGCCCGCATAGTCTTGTTGCGCGCCCGCGCAAAGTACTTGTGCGCCCGCGCAAGTTTGTTACGCGCCCGCGTAACATAGTTACGCGCCCGCGTAACATAGTTACGCGCCCGCGTAACTTAGTTACGCGCCCGCGTAGGATTCGTCCACGGCCATTCCGACGTGCTACTAGCGTAAAAACGCTCCAAACACATCCGAAACGCTTAATCTAAGCTCAAAACACTATAATCCAATTCTAATATCGATTAAAACGATATAATCGTTTCGTGACCTAAAACTTTGAATCGATATAACTTAAAATATATCCGTTTAAATGGTAAAACGACAAGCTTACCGTGATTCGCCTCTGGAATACGATCAATTCGAGCTATTAAACGTCGGAAACGGACGAGAAACGGTGAAGCGGCGACGGATCGTCATTTTTCCTCGCTTTCTCTCTTTTTTCTCTGGAACTATCTGTTCCTTTCTTTTCCTTTCCTTATGCCTAAGGAAATGTTTATATGTTTTGGCAAATTTGCCCTTTTGATCCCTCACTTCTTTAACTTAAACCATTTCTCTTTTAAACTTTTTATTTTAACCAAATAGCTAAATTATCCTTTTAACTCACTTTCATACGTATTATTTATATTCCAATAAATAATACTAACCCAATATTATTATTTTCCGTCAATAATCCTTTAATTGCTATTCTCGAGGCTTAATTGGCTAATTTACACTTTAGCTCTTAAACTTCTCAAAAGTTGCAATTTAGCCCAAAGGCATCCGCGTCCAAATTTTAAAAGGTCTCCGATTGACCCGAAACTTTTACCACATATACTATAAAATATTTTGTGGACCTTGGCGAAATAATTTTTACTTCGGAATTTATATGGCTAAATTACCATTTTAGTCCTTGTACTTTATTTTGCGACTTTCTTAACATTTTTCTTTTCAATTCCAATTCTGTCTTTAGAATTGAAATATATTATTAAATTTCTCGCATATAATCCTTTCCAAAACCGACCTATTAAAACTTATTTATCGGAAAACTTTCCGATTTTGCCACTCTAGCAAATCCAGACTGGACACGTGGTCCAATTAGATAATTTAATATTTTGGGGTATTACAGTTTATTATGATTTTAATATTGGAAGTTTCGTTATCCATGAACACTTATCCAAGTGTTTTATAGCCAATGCTATTCTTGGCTAGCATTGCTAAACGAATATCCCGTTCCACATCCTTTAATACTCATCCATCTCTATAGTTCACCATCTCGATAATATTCTGATCTCACGTAGCCTTTAGGCTCATGTGTCAATCTTTCATAGCATCCTTTCTTTGATATCGTTTACCATCCTTGTGGTAATAGAAACATAATATAGGGGATTACGTTTCACGCCATATATATTTGTATGTTATGTATTTTATGCATTCTTTGTTCAATTTCTATACTAGCAACTATGTATAGTATAAAGCCTATATGCGCGGGTTTCTTAATCTATCTCTATAGGCATTATCCTAACAATACAAAATTTTATCAATGCATGCCATATCAATCGACCACATTATAAACAAAATAATACAAACATCTCAATCATATAAACACATTTGGCACGTAAGCATAGAAATCATTTCGTACTTGAGGGCGTCTGACTGGACTCACACCTTTCTCGGGTCATAATGCCACATCTGCCTCCTCTAGCGCGTCTAGCACTGCCTCTACCTCTGTGCAAAATTGCTTGGTTATGCCAAATAATAGGAGTAGTACTCCTACGAAACGGGAATGCCAGTCTCTCACGTCGAAAGAAGAAAGGTGGAATGGAATCGTCATTCCACTCATGATTATCGGCTATCTGACGAGCTCTAGCGGCTAACGATCCAAAATGCTTAGGTGCATCGTTGTATAGTTCAACAAAGTCGGGTCCTAAACTCCTAATGTACTGATGGTTCACCTCTTCTGATGGTTCCTCTTTGGATAGGTCTTCCTGACTTTTCTCACTAATTTCCATCTCCAAGAAAATGGTCCTACCTCGGGTTACAAAAGATCCCTCAATGTTTGATATGCACTCGTTCTGACGTATCCTACGGTCTGTCAGTATCTACATGAAGTCCATTTTTGATAAATAGGAGGCGCTTCCTCCTCTTCTGATATAACATGTAGCTGAGCTCCATTTGGCCCAGATATACTGAACATGAACAATTCTTAATCATGAGATACTGCCCAAAACACTTTTCCACAATATCCAATAATTTACTATATGATATGCACTATCTAACTTAAAACATGACTAACTATCTAAGCATATCACATTCACTTAAACGCTTAAGCAATCTCACACACACGCGTTCCACTTGGCAATAGACAGCCTATAGCTTCAAGCAAATTCAATCAGACACATATAATCAATAAGGCTAGACTCTATACGCTGCAGTAGTTCCTAGGTACTTAAGGTCAAACAAACACTTTTCAAAGACTGGCAGTGGTAACTGGACCAACTGCTCTGATAGCAACTTTGTCACGACCCAAAATCGAGGGCCGCGACCGGCGCTAGGGAATGGGAATTGTAGTTCCAAAACCCGTAGCAAGCCTGAAATTCACTAAACCTTTTTCGCAATTATCATATAAAACTTGACCTACAAACGGAAGCAGTTAACAAAGACACATTTATATACACTGGTAAAACATTACAACTTACTCGGGTCTATCGTTTTCGTACCTTGTACGTACTAACCCGACATATACTACTAGTGTCAAAGTTACATCACGGGAATCTACCTCCGTGGTACAATGCATAACTATCGTAGCCAGACCAACATATACACAACAAACAGCAACTATAAATCTTATAAAATTTTACTACTATACTAGGCCACGACACTGGTCAGACATCATACTACTGCAGCAGTCATGGAAGTCGGGACTGTACATTGGAACATTGACTTCCGGTCAAAGACGGACTTCTAACCACGTCCAGAATCTAGGTACCTGAAAAATACACTATTTGGGGGTCAGCTATTAATCTGAGTGAGTTATACTTTACTTACCATATTATCAAAATAAGCATCGCATTTAAAACATTTTTAAAATATATATATACAATCATATTTTCAAACAACTCCAACATATACAATCACAGTAATTGCAACAGTTCATTTAAGACAAGTATTTGATCCGATCGAAACCTTAGCCTTAAACTCCTTAACCTTTCCTAATATGTATCGTATTCGAACCAAATCATTTTAATCCAAGTGGTACGGTCCCGAGATAGTTCGACCGAGTTACCGCTACCACGTGGCATAGTCCTGAGATAGTTCAACCGAGTTACTCATGCCACTGCTTAATCCCAAGTTGTGGGTCCCGAGATAGTTTGACCGAGTTACCCACCAGATACGGGTCCCGAGATAGTTCGACTGAGTTACCTCGTATCTGCCAAAATTATAATCCTCCTTTCCGATATCCAAACATATTCCATATCATAATCATAAATATGATCAACATTTAATGAGCTCATATCAAACGATTCAATGTACGAATATCTGGACTCTTATAAACACCGGTAATCACACGGCCTATTGACGCCCAATAGGTAGCTCGTTTCTTCGGATCGTATACAAATTCACATTCGCAAATAATCGACAAGTCATAAGCAAAGTAATACATTTCATATGTCAAACAAGTCAAACCAATACAATGTAGTTCAATCCATAAACAAACAAGCTGAATATAATTCAATCATATACCAACAATCCAAATCAAACAAATCAACTCAAATAACTAATGTGATGCATTTAATAATAAGTATATATAAATAGTTTTTAATACGATAATAAGAGTGAGTAAAATATACTCACCGCTTGCTATCCATAATCTTCGATAATAGCTACGCGATGTCGCGTTCTGTAAGTTCCGGGTTCTATTGGCAGTCACCTCATCAAGTCTACACAAATTCGATAATATCTCGAATTAATCACAATCTAACTTATAATTAATTAATCCAAAATTAGGTTTCTAGCCAACTTCGGCTATTGAAACCGTTTACTTAAAACGGTCCGACCCCAAAATACAATTGACATTCTTAATTTTCAAAACGTCGCCTACAACTTTTGTTTAGGTCTCGGACTGAGATTAGCACCCGAATGTGTCGGAATTCGGCTCTGAAGTTAAGACTTTGGGCTGTTCTAAAACTATAGAACTGCTCTGCGCGACTTAATGTTTTACGCAACGATTCCAACCTAACAATACCTTATTCTAACAATAATCAATCCAGCCCATAAACATCAATATACCCATCCATTTTCATTCACTAAAATCTTAACTCATTCGTTTATTCTCCAAAACCATATTCAATTCATTTTATGTGAAAACCGAGTTATACCCGTTTCGAACGCAGTACGTATTTAATGTTTCAAATACTTCTAGCTTAACTTTAACACCAAATCCCTTACACTTTTATTACTTAAAACAGTCCCAAAGCATTCCATTTAACCATTTAATTTGTTCAAATTTTCATACCGCATTTCTAATGTTAACTTCGCTACTTACGTTTTAAACTCAAAACGTCTAATTCCTAACATACTTTTTTAATGTTTTAATCAATCAAAACAGCCCTATACTTAACATTTTAACCAAACCCTTAAGCCTTCAACACATGTCAAATTCACAACTCTCATCTCACCTCAAACCAATCACTTAAACTCAGTTTTATCAAACAATTATATGCCAAAATCATCAATTCTAAGCTTAAATTCATCATCACCACCATTATCATCAAATCCCGAAAATTACAGCTCCTAACCCTAACCCCAAGTCGTGATTTTTACCTTGATTAATTTGTATGGATCAGTAGAGCTCCTCCTTCTCATTCCGTGGCCGCAAGAATCGCCAATTCCGTCAAATAACGAGTAAGTTATGGTGATTTTAAGCTTTTACATGAAAAGCTTTTAAAGGAAGGATATGATGATTTTGATGGCTGCTCTTCAAATAGAAAATCTGAGTTTAAACTCCAATTAATTCCATTATATATTTATGGCAAAGTTACCTCTTGGTCCTTATGATTGCCACCTCCTCAAATGTTGATTCCTAACTTTTCTTTCGTCCAATTTAGTCCGTCAATCGCTTAATTATTCGAACTCGATAATTTCCGTATTATTTATTTTCAAATAAATAATATTATTCCCATATCTCTTAATGCCATTTCCCGTCGATTTATTTTGGCAATTTTGGCCAAAAACGCTCAATTTCCAATTTGAGCTAAATTGCACTTTTTCTAACTTTTTCGTCCAAATTAAGTTTAAATAAGTATCGATAACCATTTTATCGATATTATTTTTAATAATACTAATTCCCGTCAATTATTTAATTTAATTGCTATTTTCCGGGAATTAAACTCTTATTTTCCAATTTTGAGCTAAAGTGGACTTTTAGCCACTTTCTCACATTTATCTCTTTAACCCAGTTCCATTTTCCTTGTGGAATATTATTATTAGATTTTCCTTATTAAAATTCCAATGTCGACCTACTCTGGCCTTTTTTTATTTAATTATTCCGCTTAATTTCTTATTTTTTTCTCACTTTGACGATTTAGAATGAGACTCGCTGCTCATTTTCTAAACCTCAAAATTCCAGGTTATTACAGAGACGCATCACAATACACTGTGAAACCGTCAATGTCAGAAGGCAATGCCAAAACCGGAGCTGTAGTCAAAATCTCCTTGAGCTTCTCGAAGCTCGCCTCGCACTTGTCAGTCCACTCAAACTTAACACCCTTCTGTGTCAGTTTAGTCAACGGTGCAGATATTCTGGAGAAATCTTGCACGAACCAATGATAGTAGCCAGCTAAACCCAGAAAACTCCTAATCTCGGTAACTGACCTTGGCCTCTGCAAATCCATAGCCGCCTCAATCTTCTTCGGATCAACCTTGATCCCGTCTTTCGACACTACGTGTCCTAGAAAGGTAACCTGATCCAACCAGAACTCACATTTTGAGAACTTAGCATACAACTGATGCTCACGCAACGTCTGTAGTATAGTCCTCAAATGGTAAGCATGCTACTCCTCACTCCGAGAATAGATCAAAATGTCATCAATGAAAACGATAACAAACTGATCCAAAAAAGGCTTGAACACTCTGTTCATCATATCCATAAACGCTGCTGGTGCGTTCGTCAGACCAAAGGACATAACCAGAAACTCAAAATGTCCATAACGAGTCCGAAAAGCAGTCTTAGGCACATCTGCATCACGGATCCGAAGCTGATAATACCCAGACCTCAAATCAATCTTGGAAAAACACTTCGCACCCTGCAACTGGTCAAACAAATCATCGATGCGAGGAAGAGGATATATGTTCTTGACAGTAACCTTGTTCAACTGTCTGTAGTCGATACACAGTCGAAAGGAACCGTCTTTCTTCTTCACAAACAGAACTGGAGCACCCCACGGAGAAGTACTCGGTCTGATGAACCCGCTATCCAACAACTCTTGTAACTGGTCCTTCAACTCCTTCAGCTCTGCAGGAGCCATCCGATACGGCGGTATCGAAATCGGAGCTGTACCAGAAACCACATCAATGCAAAACTGAATATCACGATCAGGTGGTAATCCAGGCAATTCCTCTGGAAACACATCAGTGAACTCATTCACTATCGGAACACTATGCATATCACCACTACCAGACTCCAAATCACGAACTACAGCAAGAAAACCCTGGCAACCCTTGCCTAACATCCGCTTTGCCTTGATGGCGGAAATCAGATTCTTAGGTGTCTCCGCCTTCTCTCCCTAAAAGGAAAAAGGTAGATCATCTGGAATCCTGAACTCGACTGACTTCCCTCAACAGTCAATAGAAGCATAATGGCGCGACAGCCAATCCATCCTCAAGATGACATCAAAAGAAAGAACGTCAAGCACAATCAAATCAACACATAATTCTCTACCCCGAATAACCACTGGACAAGAAGGATAAACAACGTCCACTACTACACCTTCAGACATAGGTGTAGACACAGCTAGAGGTTCACTCAAAACAGATGGTGCCATACCCAATTTCCCAACAAAACATGTAGACACAAATGAATGGGTTGCACCCGCATCAAATAATACCAAAGCATCAGTAAAAGAAATCGGAATGGTACCTTGCACCACAGCATTTGATGCACGCGCATCCTGAGGAGTAAGAGCAAACACTCTGGCCTGACCCTGCGGCTGCTGCTGCGAACTATGCCCAGTACCATAATTGTTGGAACCTCTACCGCTGTTACCACGGCCACCAAAACCTCTACCACCAGAACCACGGCCCCACTGGCCACCAAAAGATGCTGCAGGTTGAGAGTACCCTACAGACTGTGAAAACGCAGGTCTCAGCTGCTGATAAGATGACTGCGCCACACTGGAGTTAGACATCTGCTGCCCAGATGTCTAACACTCCCTGGAAAAATGACCCGGCTGGCCACAAGAAAAACAACCTCCAGGAGCTAACTGACACTGACCATAGTGCCTGCGTCTGCAAATCTGGCAGAACGGAATGTTCGATCCACCACTGTACCCGCGTCTTGAACCACGGTTACTCCCACTGCTACTAGAGCTGTACGGAGCACTCCTAGCACTATGCCTCCCTTTGTTGTGAGTACGGCGACTCCCCTTATTGGCCTGAGAAGAGCCACTGTAGTAGTTCCCACTACCATGCTGCACTGGAGCCTGTTGCCCCCCACTAGGAACATCACTCTTTCCCTTCTGATTCTGGAAAGGGTCAGAGATCGTCCCAAACTGAATCAACAAATTCTCCATCCGTCGAGCACTGTCCACTACCCGAGCAAACTCCATGTCTGCCCCTATCAGCAAAGGAAGAAATTCCGAGCCTAAACCCCTTATATAGTGGTCGTTCACTCGTCCACGATCACCCTGTAGATCTGTAGCAAACCGCCCCAAACGAACAAACTCTGTAGTGTAGTCTGTCACTGATCTACCCCCTTTCTTCAAACTCAGCAGCTTTTCTCTAAAATTCTCAGTAACAGAGAAAGGTAGATAGTAACCTCTAAACCTTGTCACAAAATCAGCCCAAGACAATGTAGCCATATCTGGTCTGATGTTCTCGCAAAACCAGTCCTTTGCTGGACCCTTCAGCGACATCTCCACAAGCATCAAAGATTGACGATCAGTAGCTTGAATTCTCTGACTATTGTACTCAAACTCTTCCAAGAATTCAAGAGCATCCCCAGTACCATCAAAAGAAGTCGGATTCAACTTCGTGTAGGTTATCACCAATTCTCTGTCTGTCGGAATATGACCGACACCAGCAAGTCCACCCATACCAGCTACATCACCAATCTGAGGTTGCTGTTGCTGCGCTAACTGACCCAATACAGTACACTGATTCTGTAGAAGAGCCTGGTTGTTCTGCATCTTGACAATCCCAGCCAAGAAAGTAGTGAAGTCAAACGCCTGCATATTCGGTGCATGCTGCACATTCGGTGCCTGCTGTACATTCGGTGCCTGAACACCTGCTGCACCACGTCCTCTAGCTCCACCTCTACCAGCACCAGCTCCTCTACCTCTACCTCTATCTCTGCCAGCACCTCTACCTCTACCACGTCCAGCATTAGCCGGAACTGGTGGTACGTTCTGATCGACTTCCATGGAAATCGCATCATCAGCCACAGCTTCTTGCTCTGCCGCAGCACGAGCACGAGTACGAACAACGTTGTCCATATCCTAAAGATTGAACAACAAAAATTTAAATAACACGTAATTCATACTCAAGTACGAAACAAAACAAGTAACAATTAGGATTTTCCGAGAAATCAACAGCATTAAAAATATTCACCCAAGTGAAATAAAATTAACAAATAACAGCATCAAATCAACATATAATGACTAACTCGCCACAATCCTATTGGTGTAGGCAGAATATTTCAAAATCAAAAGATGACGTTTTTAAAGACATGACAGAATCCTATATCCGCAGTAGTTCCAAAGACACAACCATACTTAACAGAGTAAACACATAGCAAGCAATTGGCCTTGGTTTGAAACCAAAGCTCTGATACCAAGTTTGTCACGACCCATTTTCATGAATCACGACCGGCGCTAGGGTATGGGTAATGTAGTACCAAAACCCGTAGCTAGCCTTTCGTTTAATACATAAACATATAAACCTGCAGAAAACCAATGCTCGGGGCAATCGAGACTTCAGCCTAAATCTAGCAGTTATAATATTCAACAGTTAATATAACATGCTTATTCAATTTCGAGTCTAAAATAGATTTATCATAAACCAATGTAAATAATATACCATGCCAAAGCAATATAACCAGTCGAACCAATCCGACAAAATATATAATAATAATAAAGACGTCTAGTTACTACTGCGGTCTAAGAATAAAACAGTTTTATAGTTTATTAAAAATAAAAGGAACCTCCGAGGAAAAGTAAATGCGGAGATCACCAGACTCTCTCAGATCATAACCCTGGAGAAAATTGGGAAAACAACAGGGTCAGATATACTGAGATGAGTTTATACCACTATCTACATTAATTAAGTGGAAAACCTTTAAAACCGTTTAAAACATTTGATAACGATATTACAAATAATAGTTGGAATCCTAATCCACAATTCTAAATAATAAACATAATCCAATAGGTCTGGTCCCGAGAGCTGAGCTACACGAGTTACCACTGACCACACTTATACCAGAGTCCCGAGAGCTGAGCTACACCGAGTTACTCTAATTGGTCCCGAGAGCTACGCTCACACCGAGTTACCACATTTCCATATATAACTTACCCAGATCAATACCGGTGCGCACGCAGTCCTAATGATGCCCATTAGGTAGCATGTTCCAACTAAGAGCCATAATATAAAAACAGTTCGAAATATACGTACAGTATATATATTTAATATTAAAATAACAATTTACTTAATAAAGCGGAAAATAGTAAGTACAAAATCACTGCTTGCTAATCCACGTGAATACCGGCAAGCAACTAATCCTGGTTCGCCTCTGGAGCACGAACAATAGACGGGTCTAGACAAATAAAATAATTATTAAAAACAGACCCAAACTCTAGAGAATACTAGACACCACATATGACTAGCACAGATAACACGTCGGAATAAAACAAACCAAATTAACACAAAAATACCCAATAGGTAATAAAGCCCAATTAATACAAGTCTGTTGAGTTCTCGCTTAAAAATTTATAAATATTATTTAATAATCTTTAAATAATAAATAATTTTCCAAATAGTGGGTTAGCCGAGTTATCATTAACTACCAAGCTAACCTCACTTTTCGGGTGACCCAAGTCTAACCCGACTCAAAACGTTTATCAAATATAAACCCGAGTCTATATTAAAAAAATAATTCCATAAAATAATAAACCATTTTAAAAGCGGAACTCAATAACTTCAATTTCAAGTAACCCAAGTTACACCCCAAAAATCTAACCATTTTAAGTTTATAAAAGTTTAGGGACTAAATTGCACTTTAGCCAATTAGGGACTAAACTGTACTTTTGCCAATTAGAGACTAGATTGTACTTTAGCCAATTTGGTATGCAAAATCAATTTAATTATTCGATTTCAAGTTACTAATTCATAATTTAATCAAAACCCAAAAGTTATCCAATAGATAAAATTTTACTTAATTAAGTCTTTTAAAACTTTACGGGCTAAACCGCAATTTAACCAAATTGTCATTACAATTAAAATTACATATAATTACCTGAGTAATTATATTAATTTAAGTTATAATATTTTACGTATACAATATGTCTATTTAAATCAAAGTTATTATCGAAACAATTGACAATAACTTAAAGGATTCAATTAATTCAAACAAAACAATTTGATAACCAAAGTGGCTAATAAGCCATCTTCACCATTTCAAAAACATGAACCCGCCTAAGACATTCATAAAACAAGTTACTGAACTATGAGGCAAAATTCATTAATCCATTAATCAACAATTTTTACAACTCTTTAATGATTTAATCCAATAACTACTTGATTTCAACATATCACAATCATGAATTCAAAATAAATACGAATTGATCCAACCCACTGTGATTGTTCGTTTTAGAAGAAACGATGAACAACAATCCGGAAAGCGAAGCGATGATTTTAACTGAGCTAAATCGACAAACACCTAACATAAGCAGTGATTTATAATTTCAAATGCAGCAAGGATATAGTCCAGCCAAGCAAAGGATTCGGCAGTAAAGAACATTTCAAACAAAACAGATTATGAAACCTTAAAACGGAAACCGTGCGGCGATTGAAACGAAATCGATAGCGTACCGTTTGGCGTAAACGAGATAGGGAAACATAGATAATTGAGTCCATAACGTCTGAGATCGAACGAAATCAATTTCGATCTAGAAACGAGCAAGAACAATCAAAAATACGGAATGTCGTTCATAAACCGAAAACTGAAAACTTAAGACATACCTACCGATGATTTCAGCAAACTTCAAAAGGAATTATGAGCAGCGAATTTCAGAGAATGATCGAAGTTATTGACGGCTAGTGTATGTTTGAAGTATGGAGAATGATTAGGGTAAATTTTTTACGTATTTAAGGCTTCGGAAAAGAGTGAAAAATAGCCCCAAAGTACCCTCCTCACACGGGTTCGGCTGGTCTCGAATGAGACCAACAATTCTGAGGCATTCTCGTTCGAGAATGCTGATTCTCGAACGAGAATCCTCCCTTTTGGGTCAGGTCTCATTCGAGACCTGATTCACACGTGGTGGTTTAACCATTTTGGTTGAACCACGAAAAATAAAAAGAACCACACAAATATCTGAAATTGAACCGGACCAAAAATTAAACTACGAATCGAACCGCACCCCAAAAAAATTTAATTTATTACCAAAAACATATTTAGAAAATTTTAAAAAATTTCCGGGATATTACAATAAAGTATTAGATCCGATCGAAACCTTAATCTTAAACTTCGACTATTTCCTATATGTATCTTACTCATATCGTATCCATTCATATTGTATCAAATCATCTTAATCCGAGTGGTACGGTCCCGAGATAGTTCGACCGAGTTAACCGCTACCACGTGGCATAGTCCCGAGATAGTTTAGCCGAGTTACTCATGCCACTGCTTAATCCCAAGGTGTGAGTCCCGAGATAGTTCAACCGAGTTACTCACTAGATACAGGTCCCGAGATTCTAGATCCACCGAGTTACCTCGTATCTACAAAACATAATCCTCCTTCCATTTCATAATCATAAACATGATCATTATGTAACGAGCTCATATCAAACATTTTTAAATACAAACATCTATCGACACTAATTCTACGACTAACACTAGTGATCACACAACCTATTGACGCCCAATAGGTAGCTCGTTTCCTCGGATCACTATACTAGTTTTATTTTATAAGAAATAAACATTCAATAAGAGATAATAATCATTATGAATAATAATGCTTTATGCGATGCATTAATAATAATGATAATTAAAATAAATAGCTTTTATTAATAACACACAAAATTAATTTGCAAACTCACCACTCGCTATCCATAATCTTTGAGAACTAGCAAAGCGGTATCGCGTTCGTCACGTTCCAGGTCCCGTTGGTAATCATCTCGCCGGGTCTACGTAAATATGATAACTAGAATCGATTAAAATGGATTCTAATCCAAAGACGTTCTAGCTATAGAATACTTAACGATCAAATCAATTTACATTGTCTCGGAATAAATCCGCAATCTTTTAAAATATAACTTTGTTTAATAAATAACGTTAGTCCAAATGTTATTTATTAGCTATCCAATTTAGCTAAGTTAAATTAATTATTGAGATAAATCAATAATTAATTTAATAAATCACTTTTCCATAATTTATGATTAATCTTAGCTCAAAACATTAATTAATCATCCAAATAATTAATAAGCTAACATTTTGTTAGCTAAAACTAGTTTTCTCAAAACTAGCTAGCTAGTCGTTTTTGAGCTATTAAAACATCCCCATAAAAAAGCCAAATTCCCAAATAAAATCGACATCCTTAAAGTTTAGAATGCCTTCTACAACTTTCATTAGGACTCTAAACTTAAATTATCGTCCTAAGGTGTCGGAAATAGCTCTTAAAGTTGGTACCTCAAATTTGGGTACTAAAGCTGTCAAAACAGCTTACTACTACTGTTGTTTCAAGCCTCGAAACAAGGCATGTATATTGGTCGAAATCCAAAATCAATTTTACATACCTATATTGCACAATGTCCTCTACAACTTTCTTGTAGACCTCGGACTCAAAATAAAACCCGAAGGTGACGGAAATCAGTTCGTAAGTTGCCTCCCCGGGCTGTTTTATTGACAGCAGAACAGCCTTAAGGGCTGCTGTTTGCATTCAATTCTGCGTCCGCCTGGCCATTGTTGTGCCAGCAGCTGTTCTACAATTCCATTTTATATTCCGTAACGAACACAACGACACCAAAACTGACTCATCCCGACATTTCGTTAGCTCGTAATCAGTTTTTAAACTTAGCTCTCCGTTGAATTTTATTCTTGCTTTAACTTACAATTTTTCACTTATATTCAAACTTTAATATTAGACTTAAACACAAATTCTACTATCAATCAATCAACTTCGTATTAACCTTAAAAATGTATCCTCTATACATTTTTCGTACCTTAAATTTATCTCTTAAAAACACTTCCATGCTAACTTATGTCGTTGTATTATCCATCGCAAATCGGTCAAACTTACGCCTAACTACACAAAGTAAAAACCACCCGAATGGGACCAAACGAGCATTAAATTTCTGCTTTCCCCGACAGCCGAGGGCTGCGATTGCAGCCCTCAAAGGGTTGTTCAGCTCTGCTCACAAGAGCAGAGCTACCGAAGGCAGAGTTCTGCTCAAATTCCGACCATCGGAATCCCACTCTGACGTGCTCTTGAGGTCAGCCAAAGATTATTCCATTTACACACTTAAAATCATGCAACACAACTCTCAATAACCTCACCCAAACACAACATCAAAAATGAATTTTCAGCAACCTTACCAAAGCAGAAAATCACTCTACTTAATCTCAGCAAATACCACTTTATTCTTAACTGAATTAAAGACTAAAGAGGTTACCTTGTCTGTGAGTGAGTTAGATCTCCAACCGAGCTTAATTCATCAAAAACGGTGGCCGGATCGTCGAGTTACGATGATTGTCTTGGTCAGAGGTCAAGGTGAAGGTGATGGAGATTGTGCTTCTGTGATCTACAAAAATTAGGGTTTCAGTTTTAATTTTTTTTAATTTTCTGATTTTAGATGGAAATAACTATTTGAAGAGGTGGAGGGATAGGTGTCCTCATCTTGTTAATTTGGGAAAAATAATACTCTAATGCTTGAATTGTGCACCTCTTACAATTTAATCCTTCGATTTATAATTCTTTCAATTTTATACCAAATTGTTTTCATAATTAAACTGAACCTTGTGGATTATTCTTTATCGATAAATAATGGAGTCCATCGCATTATTTATTTATCCAGGTCCAATAATTTATATCATTTTCCTTATTTCGATAATCAAGTTCCGCTTAATTAAAATATTTTTTGTCCAAATTACTGAAATTTAATCTTAACTCCTTGATTTTATGTTACAAACTTTATCGTAAAATTTATTAGCTCGAGACTTTCTAAATTCTTATTTCTCAAACTTAATTCCGATGTCCTTGATTAAATTCACGCACTTATGCCTCGTAGCATCTTATTGGGTACTTTTAAAAGTATCGGGTATTACACACCACCACTTTCTTCTCTAATGGCATTAATAGGAGAATAAGAAGAGAATGACATTAATAGGAGAATAAGAAGAGAATAAAGTATGAAGAGAATAAAGTAGTTTGCCAGTATTAGGATATTCTTTCCTTATTTGCTGCTGCATGTTTTTGAAGGTGAGAAATTATAATTTTAGGAAAGCTAGTTGGGTTTATCAGATTCAGAGAATGGTTGGAATTTTAAGGTTGATCATAATCCTTTCCACACAAAATTTACTAACCCTAATTAAATATAATATATAATTAATTCGATAATTATATCCCACTTTATTTATACCATTCACTATGACCTCAATTTCTCTATAATATATATAATAAAACATGACCTCATTTTTTCTAAAATACAGTATAATAATTCCATTGAATAGTAAACCAATTTTATTTGATGGCCGAATAAGCAAATTGAAATCATTATTAAAAGATTAAATAACATAACAAATAATTTTCAAATGGACAAACAGTACCATGCCATTCAGTTACAATGTTTAACTAAAAATAAGTACACCAATAAATTATAGTTGAAATGGTATAAACATTAAAATTGAGCTCCGTTTTTGTCATAAAAGGTCATCTTCCTATTTATATCAATAAAAAATATTTCTGATACACAATTTATACATGATAGATACATATTTGATACATTAATTGAATTAATTGACTAATTCGATTGTTTCGGTTTTATATTTAGAAAAAACGTAAATGTAATAATATTAATTAAATAAATTATGTATACATTGCTGATATATAATTTTTACACAATACATATATTTTTAAATAAATTTAAATAGATACATCGTTAATACATAATTTATAATATATATATATATATATATATATATATATATATATATATTTAAAATATACTTAATAACTATCTATCTAATAATTTTTTTAAATGTATCTAAGTTACATCAGTAATACATAATTTAAATTGTAATCCATTTTAATTGAATTAACCGACTAATTCAAATGGTCCGGTTTTATATTTATACATCTCTTATACATATTTTATACATGATAGATACATTTTTGATATATTTATTATCGAACAAAGGGTCAACGCGCCCCCTAAACTTGTGACACAGGGTCATGTAATCCAATTTATACTTTTTTGAGCAACTAACCCCAATACTCTTCATTTTTGGTTCAAATAACCCCATAATTGTATTTTTAAAACGCGTAAAATACAAATCAGAGATGAGTGATATAAAATTAATTAGATACTTCCGTAATTGTTGCGATATAATTATCGTAAATCAATTTTTGAAATAAAAATAAAAATTATAGGGTTATTTGACCCAAAAATGAAGTGTTTTGAGGTTAGTTGCTAAAAAAAGTATAAATTGAGTTGGATGACCCCGTGTCACAAGTTCAGGGGGCGCGTTGACCCTTTGTTCATTTATTATCAATGTGTAATTCATCAATATATTTTTGATTAAATTTTATACATATTGGATACATTTCGGATACATATTTGATACAAACTCTGATACATATACGATACATATTTGATATATATTTACCGTTGGAACTCTCTTTCTTGTTCTTTTATAAGTTGTTTTTTGTTTTGTAAATCTATTACCTACATTTTTTTATACATACTTGATATATTTTAATATATATTTGATACATTTTTAATATATAATTTATACATGATAAATACATGATATAATTCAATTTGCGGATGACACTTTGTTTTTTTTATCGAATACGTATCTATATCTAATATGTATCAGATATGTATTGAAACTGTATCGGAGATGTATTAAATATACATTTTTGTTATACATTATATGCAACTCAAAAACAAAAAGTGTATCTATTATGTATCAATATGTCGGAGATATAAAAATTATATATTGGAAATGTATCAAATATATATTGGAAATATATCAAATATGTATCGCAAATGTATCAAATATGTATCGCAAATGTATCAAATATTACAGACGTATTAAAATATATTAATCATGTATAAATTATGTATTAGAGATATACTTATTAAAACATTTAAAAATATATATATTGTGTATAAATTATGTATGATGGATTTTTTTTTTAAATTGTTAACTTTTATTTTTATCGATTTAATAGAATCAACCGTCTAATTTGATGGTTCATTTATATATTTATACATTTCCGATACTTATAATTTGTACATAATATATAAGTTATTTTTAATTTATGCATCAGATCCGTATTCAGTGTGTATCAACATTGTATCTGATAAATAACTCATAAAATTATACATTTAGAAATTGTATGATTTATATATTTTTAAAATTTAATATATTTTTAATTTTAATTTTGTTGAAAAGAATTTATCTTTTTATAATTAAGATTAATGAGTATATAAATAAGTTATTTATTTTATTAAGACTGAAACAAAAAAAATGGGTTCAAAATTGACCAGGTCATGCGCGGGTCAATAAGGAAGAATGGTGCACCAACTCTGTGCTGATGTCAGCATGCGCTGTGCAAGATGGTATCAGTGAAAAGATTATGGTAGTGATGTAATAAAGTCAGATTATCTTGTAATGTGTGAAAAACAAACATTCTTTTATGATAATTTTGTGATTTTCTCAATTCACTTTGTCCACCTTCCAGAAACATAATAGCTTACAATTTGAGAATTCCGTTTAATAGTTTTTCAATTCAAATTTTATATTTGGACAATATAGCCGTTATTTAATTTTTAAAACAATATAAGTTTGAGTCTAATTCCACCCCTTAATATTGATATGTCTTGATGATTACGATTTATGACATTCTATTAGTTATAGATATAATATTTTTATTTATGTTTTAAATTGTTAGTATAAATTATACCCTTAATAAAGTCTATTCTCGTAATTTTTCCTGTCCCCCCCCCCTTCCCACATATAAGATAGTTATAAATATATAAATAGCATAGATAAGATGAACTTTAAAATTTAGTAAAATCATCAGTTCACCATTTGTTATTTTTTGGTAAATTGCAACACCGATTTATTTTTTTATTAAAAACCCAATGAAGTTTGTCAGAATAATGTATATTCTTATATCCACATCAACGTTTTTTTAATAGAAAATAGCTTGATGTTGTGATGTATCAAAACATGAAAGTGATGATTGATTGTACCAAGTTTTAAAATCCATGTTTTATTTGAAAATTAAACAAAATGCGATTTAATTTTTAACCCTTAAATTAAAGAGTCAAACATGTTAATTTATAGAGTTTGGTTACATATTACGAGTCCAATAAGCTTTTATCATACAAATTTAAATTTTCACTTTAATTTTTTTATATCTCATTAATGATACTTAATTGATTATTAAAAAATATATTAGGATTCCTACAAAATTTCTAATAACGAAACAAAATATTATTTTTTAATGATATTAGGATTCCTACAAAATATCTAACAACGAATAAAAATATTATTTTTTTCACTTTTTTATTCTTTAGACTCAGAGCAAACTTATGTTGGAAAAAGAAATTGGAAACCAACTTTTTATGCTCTTAAAATAAAAGCAGTAATTATAAGAGCGGACATTTTAATAAGTTAGATTAATTATTTATAAGAACAAAGTTATGAGTTGATTTATTTAAGTATTATGGTGAGCATATTTATTTGTTAAACATTATACTTGAACATAAGCTTTTACAATATTAGTCTTTAGTATCTAATTAAAACATTATGAAGTATAAATACAAGTAAAATTCTAATAAAATAATATATATTAAAAATTAATAAATTTATCAGTAGAAGTTAAATAGAAGTCTAACTTTAATAAAATTATATACATTAATTAGGAGCTTTATTTCATTATATTATAACTCTAATAAAAAATGAATATATAAGTAAAGTATATGAGTTGAGTTAAAAAGAATACGATGTTACTCTTTAATAGTTTAAAAATAATTAATAGTTATATATATATATATATATAACTTATTAGAATTAAACTCACTTAAAATTTAATCCTTTTAATTATTCTAAATATGAAGTTTATCTTGGTCGCGAGACTTACAAGACTCGATGAAAGAACAAACGATGCGAATCGCATTCGGATGAAGCTGACCAAGAGGAACATTTAAGTTAAGGCAAATATCTACAAGCAAAGTCTCGAGAGGAAACCGGAGACCCGCGACCAACGGTTTATAAAAAATAACGATTTTAATAGGCGAGTCTGTACTGTGATTCGCCCGAAACATTTTTCCGGGTCTCACAATAACATAAGACCCGAGAAAATTGAATTCATCAGTGTAATATGTTATCTACTTAACAGATAAAGAACTTCGATTATGCTCTAAGTCATCATGAGCACCCCGAGACCCCTCAACTACTTCTGATATTTTAAATTAAAATGGGGGAAAACAAGGAGAAACAACGAAATTTTGAATATAAAAGATCAAAACAAGGAAAACTCAAGAAATGACTTTATATTAAATGAAAAAATTACACCCCTTAAGTTTTACTTTTTGTCCAAATCACTCCTTAATTTTTGATTTTACCTATTATATGCATATGTGTATTGTTTTTTTAAAATTTATAACAGCCAGATGTTAAGAAGTAAGGGAACATGAGAACATGTCAAAGCCTATAAATTCAATAAAATCAAAACTAAATTTATAATTGGTAAGAAATGGTCATGTTCCAAGGCAATGAACTTGCCTAAAACTAGATTACATGTATCACTAAATAGATAGGATATTGAAAACTATAAATTCCATAGCATAATAGTTGCATTTTCATCATCAGCAGATATATCAATTTTCCGGTTCATTTATTTAATTAATAGTCTAAAATTGTTCACACAAAAAAAAAACAGCAAAATGGATTCATCACAGAATGCTAGCTTCCAAGATGGACAGACCACTGGCCAGGCTAAGGTTAGTTTTATAGAACTAGTTTTTTTTCTTCTGAATTTCACATTGTATGCATATTTATTTTTAAAATATTCATTTGATAAAACTCGAGTCGAGATGTTACAATTTTGTAACTAAATAGTTTTCGCCATATTTATTTTTTGCTACATGGATAATCTTAGTACCGCTGAACTAAAATTCATAAATTATTTTAATTCCAGGAGAAGGGAAACCAGGTGATGGACAAAGTTAGCAATACTGCCCAGTCTGCAAAGGACTCCTGTCAAGAGGTTTTTAACATGCTTTAATTACTCATGGAATTTGAATTTGCATCTTGTTAATATATAATTTAAATACATTAATTTTTGATTTGCAGACTGGTCAGCAAATGAAGGCTAAAGCATAGGGAATGGCCGAGACTGTTGGAGCAAACAAATGAAAAATTTAATATATTTGTTTTGATTTTTTTGCTTCAGTTTGTGCAGTTTTTACTCCCAGTTTTGTTTTAGGTTTTTTTAATTTTCATAAGATGAATGAATGAGACATTATGAATAACTAGTGGATACATTTGGTACGAGCCGTGTGAATGTTGGATAATAAAGTATGGTTTATGTTAGATAAAGATTTTCTTAATATCTTTCAATACAAAATTATATGATATTAAATATACATATGTATGGGTGTACATAATTATATATTTTTTAATTATATTATTCGAAACATTTAATTCTCTCTAAGACTAAATAATTTAAATTTAAATAATTATTATTTATAATTTATTATATAAGTATTGTTGGTAAATATTATTTTAGTTATCAATATATTTTTAAATGCAATAATATTGTAATATGCATGGATTTATTTTTGACAATTGCATGAAAGTTATTTAAACATTTTTAAATAACTTCGTAATTATTTTAAATACTAAAGGCTAATGTTGTAATTTGGTCATGTACCACACACGTGAGTGACAATAATATAACCTGTTTTTTGTTTTAAATATTATTATATTGTGTAATTATTGTATGACCCGTTATTTATTTTAAATATATTAATTAAATCACTAAATATAATATTTTGATATTTAATTATAAGTGTTCTTCTTTTGTAATAATGTTTAACTTTATTCCTCAATATACTTTTAATGTTTTAGTTTATGTGTGCTTAACACTTTTCTTCATTTTAAGAAGATTCATTTGATCATGGACAATGTTAAATTACTTCTCTATTTAGACGCTTGTACAGATATGAAACTACTCTTATTAGAATTACAATTATATAAATATTACTTACCTCAAATTAGTTTTTACGAATTTTGGTTTGGAAGAGATGTGTTTGAATTTGCTCTGAAATCCATAAGTTGGAAAATATTTAATATTGAATTTTTCAATTTGAATTATACTTGTGTTTAAACTCATATTACCTATAATATTGTCACGACCCAATTTCATGAATCGTGACCGGCGCTAGGGTATGGGTATGAAAACCCATAGCAAGTCTTGCAGAAAACAATTAAATATTTAAACCTGCAGAAAACTGCTCGGGGGCAGCCGAGTCTCCAACCTAAGTCTAGCAATTTATATTACAGTTCTAATACAAATAACTTAATTATCCAAAAATGCTCAACAGCATGCCTTAAATATAATATTAAAGTAATCCAGAGTAAACATGCTAATAATAAATAATCGATCAAATCGATAATTCCAGAGTGTAATATCAATGTAATATATAATAAACTAGTTTTACTGCGGTGTAAGAGTTCGAAAACAGTAACTAGTTTAAATAACATAAAAACCTCCGAAAAATCAAAAGAATCGGAGTGGACCAGCTTTCAAATCATAAACCTGGAAAATTTGGGAAAACAACGGGGTCAGATATACTGAGATGAGTTCGCAATACTATTTACATTTATTAAGTTTAAAACCCTTAAATCAAAACATTTTATACTAATATAATATGATTATGGAAATACAGTATTGAAATGATCCCAGCGTGAGTATGACATATCATACCGAAAAATATAAACCCAGAGTGGACGGGAACAAATCCTCGTCATATATATACCAGCGTAAGTAAGACTTTAGTCTGCCGATTCACAGAGTACTTACCGGTGCACACAGTCTCGATACATGCCTATCGAGTAACTCGTTTCAATCCAGATCCATAATCGCTTAAAACAGTTCAAAAGCATTTATAATATTAAAATAAATTGCGGTACTTAATAAAGCGGTAAATAGCACTACAAACTCACTGCTTGCTAATCCACGTGAAAACCTGGAAAGCGACAAAACTTGATGCGACTCTGAAACACGAGTAGTCGACGAGTCTAAGACCAGGGTAAAAACCAATATTAAAATCAACCCCTAACTCTAGAGAGTACTAGACACCACATAGGACTAGCACAATACCAAGTGAAACAAAATATAGCCAGAACAGAAAGAATAAATAATTACATCGTAACCCAAGCCAAAATACGAACAACGTTGAGTAAATACAATACTCAAATAAATAATAATACAAGTTTATTGAGTTCCCGTTTTAAAATCCGTTTCAGAAATATTATTTAAATAATATCTAATTAATAACTTAAATTAATTTCCTCAAATAGTGGATTAGCCGAGTTACTAATAACTACCAAGCTATCTCACATGTCGGGTGACCCAAGTCTAACCCGACCAAAAATATATTATCAAAAATATAAACCAGAGTTTATAATTACCAAAAATCACTTTGATAAGATAAATATATTTATATTCAATTATAAACCATAGTTTATAATTATAGAAACAATTTTGATAAAATAATAATCAAGATTTAAAACGGAACTCGGTAACTTATAACTCAAGTAATTTTAGTTACCGTCAGAACTTAACAAAAATAAGTTAAGAGAAAAAAATTAAAAAAAATTATAAATTAATTAATTTGGCATACTAAGTCAAACTTTCCAAAATAATAATTATCCAAGTAATTATCCAATTAAGGTTAAATATAAATATCGTTTCCCGATTATAATACTCAGACAATTTGATTGCAATTACTAAAACTAATTTAATTATAATCAGAATAATAATATTTTCAGATTTAATTAATATTATCACATAGCCAAATTAACAATCGAAATGATAATTAAAGGTTTGATTTTTAAAATCGGTATTTAATCAAATTAAAACTTTAGAATTAAAACATCACCAAACCAACAGATAAATAACCTATAATAATTATATGAACAAAGGAATATAAAGGAAAGCATAAGTTCCTGCCGCCATTATAATCCAAAATGAAAGGATTTCATTGGCTCAAGCTAAAAGGAAAATGGTTTATGGCCAACTTCAATTCATGCAACATGAATTTACATAGAAACTAAAACGAAAACCAAACTAACAGTAGAAATTCTCAACGTTCAGAATTTTTAAAACTCGACAATTACACATGATTCAATACTGCAATAATCTTGGCCAACCAAAATATTAAAATCAAAGGGATTTATGATAGAATGACAAGAATACCTTTCATTGACGCAAATGCTTCTCTCGTTATTTTTTTTTTCCGGCGTTGTTTGTGTGCAAATAAATAATAGTTAAGAGTCCTTATATATACTTAGTTAGATTAGGGCTTTATTTTAAAAGATACAATTACAAGCCCACCCCTTATAAATATTTTAGAGAAAATTACATCAAATCACCCAAAATTTGAATACTTTATGTTAGTGACTCAGGATTTTATTTTTTGCAACAATCTCTCTTTTTTTATAATCTGTTTATATTTATACCTGAATACAATTTTATTCCTTTTTTATCCCTCATTAGGAATTAGAGTTTAATGGGTAGGGATTAGATGTAAATGGTTGATAGTCGGACTGGAAATGTAAGAGCGGCGGCGGCGATGGTCGGACGGCGATGGTCGGACGGCGATGATCAGAGCGGCGTCCGCGATGCCATGGTCAGAGCGGTGACTAGAGTTTAATAGGTATGGATTAGATGTAAATGGTTGATAGTCGGACATGAGATGGTAAGAGCGACGACGGCGATGGTCGGACGGCGATGGTTGGACCGGTAGCAGTGGTCTACTTCCCGATGTTCATTCCCTGCACTCTTTTTATCTTCTCTTTCAATTCATTTTCTTGCTGGTTTATTTTTATGGCAGCTGCTACTTCCGTCGGTTTATGGCATATCCTCTGTCATATTGGTTTGTAAAGAGAGGAGAAGAGTTTTGTTGGCTGAAACAGTAAAATGGAGCTCTAATTTAGGATTAAAGAGGATGTATTTGACGAATATGTATCATATTATGAAGTTGAGATGGAACAGAAGTTTACAGAACTGGTTGTAGTTAGGTCTTGTGGAATTATAGCTCTCAAATTGTGAAACCAAAAACTGAGACAAAAACAAATCATAGATATCAATCACTTGTAATTTGAGCATAAAAAAATTAGTAAATGTTGAGTTCACTTTTAGAGAAAACTGACATAAATAAATTAAAATTGGAACATAAAATAAATAATGAAAGGTTAGGCATACCCTTGAAGCTTTTAGTTGTGGAAGACAAAGAATTAGTTCATCAACTGAAGTTTCTTTGTGTGTTTTAACCTGTCATTTTTGGGATTTTGTTTGCCTAGTAATATTGAGCCTTTGTTCCATTTATTTGGTTTCTTAGTTTGTGTTGGTTCTACTACTAGCTTTGAAATATGTTGTTCAAAGAATTATATTGACATCAGAATTTGAGAAATTGCATTCTATTAATTTGTTGATTTATATGGCAACTATGGCTTCTTTAATTTGGTTGCCATTTACTATTACATATGAGGGAGTGTAGCTGTAATAACTATTGAGAAAATAAAGTTAGGTCCTTTTATTGTATTTGATTGTGAATGCTATTCTTGTTTATTTGTTGCATTTGACAAAATGCTGAGTTCATTTTTAAATTAATTATAAATTTAAAATTAATTAATTGATAATTTAGACTATAAAAATTAAATTTATAAAATGAACTGAATATAAACTCAATGTGAATTCAATGTGAACTAAATATGTTGAATGTGAACTAAATGTAAACTCTAAATAAATTCAATGTAAATTCAATGTCAACTTAATTTAAATTAATCTATTAATTTTATATAATATTAAAATAATTTATATAGTGAAAATAAACTAATTATAATATGAAAATAAATATCTAAGGTTTATTGAATTTAAACTGAAGGTAAATTTAAAACAAACTAAAAATGAACTTAATGTGAACTCGATATGAACCATTTATCAACCTAATATCAACCTTGATTCAATTTGAATAAAATTTATTTTGCATCTTTTTACAATTTTAACTTATATTTATATGTATAGATTTTGAGATATAGTCTATTATAAGAATTAAATAAATTTTTTAATTGAAATGTATTTGACAGTCTATAAAACTAAAAATCGACCTGATGTGAACCTATATCAACTAAATAATTTTATTTTTAGTAAACGTCGGGTTAACTGTTGGAAACTTGTAGTAATTTATATTTTGAATATATGGTTAATAAATCGTTAGTAAAACCGTTGCTAAACTTGAATTGTGTATTTTAAACAAATTTAGAAAAATTTAATCAATTTATTTTTAGTACACCATTAGTAAACGTTTGGTTAACTATTAGTAAACTTATAGTTTATTTATTTTTAGTATATCGTTGTATATTTAATTAAATATAAATGATTTTTTAGTATACCGTTAGTTATCTGTTATATATAGAGAGAATTTTGAGATTTAGTGTAATCACAATTGGATATCTATTTTAAGTGAAATATATTTGACAGCCTATAAAACCAAAAATCAACCTGATGTGAACCAGATGTGAACCTATATCAACTAAACTAGCTTAATTCAATTTTTTAATAAAATTTATCTGGCTACTATTTACAATCTTAAATGACATTTTATATAGAGAAAATTTTGAGATTGTAATATACAAATTGAATATTTCTTTTAATTGAATGTATTTAATTGTCTATAAAATCAAAAATCAACCTGATATGAATCAGATGTGAATCTAATATATTTAAAATTTACAGTATCAAAAATCAACCTAAGTTATTTAAAATTTACACCATCAATATAAACGTATTCAAATTATAATAGTAAATTATTTTATAAATTAGAATATAAAAAATAATATCTTCATTATCATGTATTAAATCTAATTAGATGTAAGGCTATGCCTGGACTCTAATTGTCCCAAGTTTAGGACCTAATTTCCGCATTAGATACATTAACATCGTTTGCTTAAATTTGGTTTCATACTTTAGTTTGCTCCCATAATACCATATGTACATTATAAGAAACATAATTGTAGCAAAAAAACTAAAATAAACCCAATTTCCATCACTAACAAATGCTAAAACTGATAGACTCACTTACAACTCACATCTCTCTCTATAATGGCTAAAGTCTAAAGTATCAACTTAGCATCATTTGAATCAAAGTAATATTTTCCACCATCATCTTCGACCTCTATTTTCTTTCTAGCACAAAACAACATCATCAGTACTTGTAGTAAGTGAAATACAACCATTCTGCAGAACAAGGTGACATAGATAAGTGAAAAAGTAGCATTTTCCTATCAGTATTTAATTTCAGAATCACTAACATTATAATACGAAATTGTTAATTAAAAAATTACTAGAATTTAACAGTTAAAATTATAAGATCATCACATACACCAGATTGAAAAACAATAGCAGATCAATAAAGCACATGTTATAAAACACCATCACATACACTAGACTGAAAAATAATAGCAGATCAATAAACCACATGCTATAATATAATAATTAAAAAAAGAAAGCAGATTAAGGGTGGGCAGAGATGGAAGATATACAAAGAAGCAACTGACCTTTTCTTCTTCATCGAAGGGATTTGGATAACGGATCGCCGGTTGTCAGTCGCCGGCGACATGTGGCAATGATCGGTGGTTGAACTGCCGCCGGTGGTCGGTCATCGGGCAAACTGAATTGAGAGTTGAGATCGTGTGTAGTAAGGTTATAATTGTCTTATTTTGTTAGAAATTCATCTTATTTTGGGTTATGGGTGATTTATGAAAATTATCTTTTCTTTTTGAGTGATTTCTGCACATTTTTATTTTATGAGGTAAAAACAATAGAAAGAGACCTTTTTAGGGGATTTGTGTAAATTACCCAATATTTTATTAATAATACAATTTTTTTATTTAAAAAGGAAAGACAAGCTTACCTTTTATAAATATTTTATTAATAATATTATTTTTTATTTAAAAAGAAAAACAAGTTTACCCTTTATAAATATATTATTAATAATATTATTTTTAATCTAAACGAAAAAAATCAAACTGATTTATTTAAATACACATTATAAAAATTAGAATTCCTCCTGGCATGCTCAAAATCCCACTGACGCGCACCGATTTAATTTTAAATTCCAAAATGGACCCTTAAGCCCAAGGCACACAAAACGGTTCAAACGATATAATAAAAGTCACACGAGCCAAATCTCGATTTCGAGAAATCAAAAAAATATTGGAAAATTCATCGGAACTAATCAGAAAAATACGGGGTGTTACATTCTCACCAACTTATTAAAAATTCGTCCTCGAATTTATCACAACCAAAATTAATATAAAATTAATCATAGCACGCATGAAAACACACGTAACTCAAATTACGGAACGAAAGAAAACCACTAATCAAATAATTTCTGATTCCCAAAATTTTCCAACGGTCGAATGACAGCTCAACGGAAACAAATAAAGACCGCCTAAATCAACCTAAGAAAAACACCATCGCCAATTCAATAGATTAAATCAAACTCTTACCCACAGTAATTCTATCACAAAGACAACTGAGAAAAGCCAAGCGAAACGAAAATTAATATAACTGAAAACACACTGAAAAATTTGCGGTGATATATTCTCCCCAACTTAAGGAAATACGACCTCGAATTTAAAACTGTTTTGAAAACCCAAAAGATCACCACACGCATATGTTAAAATTTCTTAGTTCCACAATCTGGTACCTCAAACGACTCTCCAAACACCACGTGTGAATGAATAAGAATTTATTCCCAACAGGGAATATAACCAACACGCTAACTAGGAAAATATTTTAAAATGACAGGCTCAAGTCCCAAAGACTACCAAAGCAACACTACAAGTGTAGGAACAAACCCAAAATTCAAATCGTAATCTTACTAAGCCAAACTCCAATACTACAAGCCGAAACATACAGATACTCTCACTGGACATAATCTTACATTCCTTAACGACTATGCACTATATCCCTTACAGTGGTCACAACACCAAACACCTCATATGAGAAAATACTTAACAACTATTTAAAATGTCATCGTGATCAACTACGCTCTTACAAAATAACGGTTGAAAACTAACACCATTAGAATCGTTTCGGTTCCACCAACTAAGATCAACTCGATAGTACCATCAACTTTTCGTATCCAGTCGTAAGAAGCACACCAATTTCTAAGGAATACATAATTTAAACTCCTTACAACAAAATTTTTCATCCTCAATTTTTTTTTATCGATCATTATAATCTCGAATCCTACGAAAGATCATATAGATCAAATCGCAATTTAATTAGATTATTGGTTATGCTCAAAACAAAATTTTTCTTAGAAAAATGCTTCTCGTAAACACAATATATAATAACACCGTCCGCCTTTAATTTAAAATCACTAGTACCTCAAGTTTAATTTCATTTTCAACCAAAAATAATTAACCCGTTGAAAAATCTTCTAGTTTTGTAAACGCATCAACATAATAATACACTCTCAATTTGAAATCACAACCGAACCTTACTTTCAAAATAAACTCACGATTTTATAAAATCATTCATTTAGAAAAAAATCTTAAAATCCACTTTTAATCAAAACTGACCAAAATTTCATCTCTTCCTCAAAATAAAATTTTGCAAATAAGAATCCCTTCGTTCACGAAATAATTTCCTTGCTGGTACCAAAACCTTTTTAAACAGAAATCGAATCTGTAAAAACAAAATTTCTTAGAGTTGTGTAAAAATACACGCAGAGCATAACCAATGTTCTTAAATCAAAAATCCTCAAATAACATACTCTAGCTGACACAATTCTTTAATCCGAACTGAAAATTTTCCCGCACTTACCGCAACTAAACCTCGAATACAACCTTATAACCATAGCTCTCCTAATTACCAAATACTGATACACCGACAAAATTGAATAAATCCCTACAAAGTAACTTTTCCTAAATCACAACCGTCATCACAGAGTATTTGTCTAGATTTCCACCAAATAAAAATTTTAAAACCGTTTGAATTTTAATAACTTTTTAAACATCGTTTTCACATTATAACTCGCGAGTTTGTAACAAAATATTTTTCTTGAAAATTCTCACTGATAAAATTTATTTTCCATAATTGTGCGCCAGGGTGATGACAGCTCTGATCTCCAAAGAGTTGCATTCAACCCTAATAGTCTAATGTCGTGATGAATGCTCTAAATACATGTATCAATTATTTATTTCTCTTTTAATTAGTGATCATGCTCAATGCTCGATGCAGTTTCCTATTCGTGGCATTTCAAATGCATGTTCATGACATGTCTAGGCACAATTATGTGATAAAAACATTTCAATTTCTTTAACCATTTAACATTTGAAATCAATTTTCCCTTGAAACATTTTCTAGACATTACACTCTGTGAGACGTGCACTCGCCCATTTTGACATATTTGCCCATCTCCATTATCCTAGTTCACCAATTTGCATCGTCATTAACGAAATAACCCAACATCAACAAGGAAACTAAAATTTACCTAATAACGAATTCCCCCTTAAATCAAATTGAAAATTTTCCAAAGACATCAAACAATACGAACGCCTTCACAGCTCCACTATCAGTTTCGGTGTTTCACCGATCTACCCAATGAAAACACCAGTGTATTACTACACTGATCTACCTCGAACACAGTTTCTACATCCTCTTCCAGAATGCCAATAGCCGAAAGATTTTGATACTCTGATTTCACAACGAACACGATCTAGAAATGCATAATGCTTGAAATTCCACGCACGAGGTAAGCACTCACGAGTAGAATTACTCTACCGGTGCTGAGTAACTCAAATCGCCTTCCTCTGACCAGGGCAGATTCCAAATTCGAATCTACAAATAGCTCTTGAGGACCGCTCCTCAAATTTTTAATAAGAAAATTAATCACTTCGATTTCTAAAGTCAAACGTTCGATCCGGCTAAACCAACTAGAACATCTAAACTAATCGCAGGGTCAAAACAAAGGTTCGAATCACACATCGACACCAACGCCAAAGTTAGGCCAAAGGAAACTGGCGAGGAATACCTTCACGTGCTACTCCACGCAATGAGGTCAACGAGGACAAAAACTGATAAGGCATAACTTAATCAAACACTAGAGACAAGAATAATAACACAGTAATATAAGTCAGAAATTGATCACACATCCGAAAAACACTTAAGCATCTTGCAGTAAAACAATTTTTCATTCAGATAGTTAAACAATATAAATATCAAAGGATTGAGCATAGAACATCTTATATGATCAATGAATTTCCTACGGACATGGTAACAACTCAAGTAACCCGGAAATGATTACAATATTAAATCATATAATGACATGCTCAAAACGTCAAATCATATTAAAATAAATAAAGATATTGATCGAAAGTACGCATCAAAACCCATCTCGAAGATAAAATTTACAAAAATAGATTTTAAGTTCATGTCGAACCCCACAGTTTTGAAAATCATTTTCCGGAAAATCTCTTTTATAAAACAATAGATATAATTATTTTCAAACGCCTCAATTTAAATCATCGAATTAACCGAGTGATTACCACTTCCAAGCTCAACTCCAAATTTGGGTGACCCAAGTCGAACCCATAATATCCATTTATAAAACGTATGCAACACATTTTCAAATCCGGAAAAAAAAACACCTTCTGAAAATAAATCTCAATATTTTTAAAATAGGTAGCTCGACGTCACGCAAAGTAATAACATCCACTCATCGCCCAAGTGGAAAAACAATTATTATTTAACAATCTTTTCCGAAATATTGGCTTCAATCAAAATTAGTAAATTGAGCATAAGACCAACAACATCAAAGTGTTGACAAACCAAAATATGGTAAAATTACCAAAGTAATATTAAATCATCAAAACGGTATCGCATTACAAGATAATTTTATTACAAAACCATTATCTTGAAAACACCAAGTTAGATGTAACATTCAATTTTTTTGAATTTGAGAAATTTATTTTATTTCAAAAGAACAACACTTTTTCAAACCTTAGTCAGATATAAAATTTTGAAATAAACGAATTTTATTTTACTGGCAATAGACTAAAAATAATATTTTAGGGTGTCGTGTCCAGACTACCCCTTTGACTTTTTGCGTCAAAACACCAGTTAGGCAAAAATAATATTCTTAAGGAAATCTAAAACGATACCTGGCCAGCAATGTAATCCACAAAACGTGGAAAATATTTTTCAGCTAAAAATCATTTAATCTCGAAAATTTGTCAAATCTGACAAAATATCATTTTTAAAAATCAAAGCTCTCGGCGAAAACCAGAAGTTCTCACAAAATAATTCAACGTCAACAATTTTTATTAAAGGCATAAAACAACCAAAAATTTATCACCCAGTAAAACGCATCAACAACATGATAAGAAAAATAACGTCATGCCCAAGCATGAATTAAAGCAAATTACAAGCATAAGATTTCCCGAGAAATCAAAAGCAATTTAAAAATCATCCGAGTGAAACAGCATCAAAAACAAAAATATTAGCATCAAATCAAGACATCAAAATGACTAACTCGACACAATCCTATCGGTGTAGGTAGAAAGTTTTAAAATCAAAAGATGACTTTCAAAGACAAGACATGAATCCTAATTCCGCAGTAGATCCTATGACACAACAAAACTTAACATGCCTTAAAGCGATAAACACATAACATGCAAAAATTTGGCCTTAGTTCGAAGCTTTACTGATACCAACTTTGTCACGACCCAATTTCATGAATCGTGAACAGTGCTAGGGTATGGGTATGAAAACCCGTAGCAAGCCTTGCAGAAAACAATTAAATATTTAAACCTGCAGAAAACTGCTCGGGGGCAACCGAGTCTCCAACCTAAGTCTAGCAATTTATATTACAGTTCTAATATAAATAACTTAATTATCCAAAAATGCTCAACATGCCTTAAATATAATATTAAAGTAATCCAGAGTAAACATGCTAATAATAAATAATCGATCAAATCGATAATTCCAGAGTGTAATATCAATGTAATATATAATAAACTAGTTCTACTGCGGTCTAAGAGTTCGAAAACAGTAACTAGTTTAAATAACATAAAAACCTCCGAAGAATCAAAAGAATCGGAGTGGACCAGCTTTCAAATCATAAACCTGGAAAATTTGGGAAAACAACGGGGTCAGATATATTGAGATGAGTTCGCAATACTATTTACATTTATTAAGTTTAAAACCCTTAAATCAAAACATTTTATACTAATATAATATGATTATGGAAATACAGTATTGAAATGATCCCAGCGTGAGTATGACATATCATACCGAAAAATATAAAACCAAAGTGGACGGGAACAAATCCTCGTCATATATATATACCAGCATAAGCAAGACTTTAGTCTGCCGATTCCCAGAGTACTTACCGGTGCACACAGTCTCGATACAAGCCTATCGAGTAGCTCGTTTCAATCCAGATCCATAATCGCTTAAAACAGTTCAAAAGCATTTATAATATTAAAATAAATTGTGGTACTTAATAAAGCGGTAAATAGCACTACAAACTCACTGCTTGCTAATCCACGTGAAAACCTGGAAAGCGACAAAACTTGATGCGACTCTGAAGCACGAGTAGTCGACGAGTCTAAGAACAGGGTAAAAACCAATATTAAAATCAACCCCTAACTCTAGAGAGTACTAGACACCACATAGGATTAGCACAATACCAAGTGAAACAAAATATAGCCAGAACATAAAGAATAAATAATTACATCATAACCCAAGCCAATATACGAACAACGTTGAGTAAACACAATACTCAAATAAATAATAATACAAGTTTATTGAGTTTCCGTTTTAAAATCCGTTTCAGAAATATTATTTAAATAATATCTAATTAATAACTTAAATTAATTTCCTCAAATAGTGGATTAGCCGAGTTACTAATAACTACCAAGTTACCTCACATGTCGGGTGACCCAAGTCTAACCCGACCAAAAATATATTATCAAAAATATAAACTAGAGTTTATAATTACCAAAAATCACTTTGATAAAATAAATATATTTATATTCAATTATAAACCATAGTTTATAATTATAGAAACAACTTTGATAAAATAATAATCAAGATTTAAAACGGAACTCAATAACTTATAACTCAAGTAATCATTAGTTACCGTCAGAACTTAACAAATATAAGTTAAGAGAAAAAAATTAAAAATAATTATAAATAAATTAATTTGACATACTAAGTCAAAATTCCCAAAATAATAATTATCCAAGTAATTATTCAATTAAGGTTAAATATAAATATTGTTTCCCGATTATAATACTCAGACAATTTGATTGCAATTAATAAAACCAATTTAATTATAATCAGAATAATAATATTTTCAGATTTAATTAATATTATCACATAGCCAAATTAACAATCGAAACGATAATTAAAGGTTTGATTTTTAAAATCGGTATTTAATCAAATTAAAACTTTAGAATTAAAACATCACCAAACCAACAGATAAATAACCTATAATAATTATATGATAAAAGGAATATAAAGGAAAGCATAAGTTCCTGTCGCCATTATAATCCAAAATGAAAGGATTTCATTGGCTCAAGCTAAAAGGAAAATGGTTTATGGCCAACTTCAATTCATGCAACATGAATTTACATAGAAACTAAAACGAAAACCAAACTAACAGTAGAAATTCTCAACGTTCAGAATTTTTAAAACTCGACAATTACACATGATTCAATACTGCAATAATCTTGGCCAACCAAAATATTAAACTCAAAGGGATTTATGATAGAATGACAAGAATACCTTTCATTGACGCAAATGCTTCTCTCGTTATTTTTTTTTTCCGGCGTTGTTTGTGTGCAAATAAATAATAGTTAAGAGTCCTTATATACACTTAGTTAGATTAGGGCTTTGTTTTAAAAGATACAATTGCAAGCCCACCCCTTATAAATATTTTATTAATAATAAAAAAATTTATTTAAAAAGAAAAGACAAGATTACCCTTTATAAATATTTTATTAATAATATTATTTTTTATTTAAAAAGAAAAACAAGTTTACCCTTTATAAATATTTTATTAATAATATTATTTTTAATCTAAACGAAAAAAATCAAACTGATTTATTTAAATACACATTATAAAAATTAGAATTCCTCTTGGCATGCTCAAAACCCCACTGACGCACACCGATTTAATTTTAAATCCCAAGGTGGATCCTTTAAGCCCAAAGCACACAAAACGGTTCAAACGATATAATAAAAGTCACACGAGCCAAAACTCGATTTTGAGAAATCAAAAAAACATCGAAAAATTCATCGAAACTAATCAGAAAAATACGGGGTGTTACAAATATGAGTTGGAGTTAAACTCTTAATTAATCCAGTATATTTTTATTTATATAATCTTATTTAAATTAAACTCCTATTGATTTCATATTATTAAATATATATTTTATCTTAATGAAACCTATTATTGTAATTGCCTACCCCCCTGTCACGACCCAAAATATTGAGCCGCAACCGGCGCTAGGGAACGGGAGTGTTAGCTCCGGAACCCGTAGCAAGCCTCATTTCACTATTAATTTTTTTTGCAAATAATAATAAATACATTAAACAACGGAAGCAACGAACATATATATATAACACATATATATATATAAACATTTACACTAACTGTTTTATTAACCTCGCGGGCTCTAGTTACCGTACCCCGTACGAACTGGCCTCGCGGTACTATATACATCAGTTAGTGTCTCAGAACATGTCACCGGCATCTGGGGCCGTGAACCACATACAATACACCCAGCCTACGAAAATATAAACAAGACAGCACGTAATATGTAGACTCAAAATGTACTGATGTCTAGGCTACGACTCTGTCAACACGGGACCACTACTGCAGCATTCACAGAAGTCAGATACTAAACATATACAACTGACTTCTGGACTTCAAAATTGGCCTCTAGCTAGGTCCACATACTAAGTACCTGAAAGACATCAAAGGTGAGGGGTCAATATTTGGGAAAATACTGAGTGAGTTCGCAGTTTACTAACGGTATTATTATAAAAACATAGCATCGCATTTCAAATCAATATCAATATAAAAGTACATATGAACAAGTACTCGATCCTTTCGAAACTAAAATCCTGAAACATAACGTAACTCTCTATTATTCAAATCATACTGATTCCAATAGTCTGATCCGGGAGCATTCACGTTCAACCACGTCAGTCAGAACATATCTCTTAATCCCAAAGTGGCACTAGATACGGGGCTCAGGTTACTCTAACCGAGTTCACTCTCGTGGGGCTCAGGTTATTTTAACCGAGTTCACTCTCGTATCAAACTCATATTTTAACTTTCATAATCATATCATCCATGCATATCATATCGTACCTCATAGTCAGACACGCTAGACTGACACATTACTGGTGATCACACAGCCTATTGACACCCAATAGGTAGCTAGTTTCGTTGGATCGTATACTAGGTCCTTGTACATAAAAACTTATTCAAAACATATAACATATCAATAATTCAAATATATATAGTGCGATGCATATCAACAACATATAGATAATAATACCAAAATAGTATCAATTGATAATACACGAAAGTAAAATACAACTCACAGTGACCGCAATCCAAGAAATGATATGATCGATTTGATAGTACGCTCTCGCTAATCCGCTTCTATTGACTCCACTACTCGCTGACACGTCTGATAAATTGTTAATGATTAGACGTGCACTTTATATATTAATACGTATAATACTTTCATAATTTAAATATTGGTTTCATTCTTGGTATTATTCTCGTATTCAGAAATTCTTAGTCGTATCCACGACTTACCAAATACTACTCCTTGTATCCGAGAGTTATATAATTCTCTTAACACTTTACATTATCGTTACTTGCATAAAACGTCGAGCTAAGTCTATTTTAGTCCCTCGGACAAAAAGTCCATTTTAGTCCCTCATGGAATACGCGTCTGCACAAGGTGGTGTGTGTTCGCACACCATGGGTGTGCGTTCGCACACCGGTGTGCGTTCTCACACTGTGGGTGTGCGTTCGCACACCTTCACTGGTGTGCGTCCGCACACCATCACAGGTGTGCGTCCGCACACCACGGGTGTGCGATCGCACACCACGTGCGATCCGCACGCAGTCCCCGGAAACGTCGTTTCTGGGCTTCCCGTCGTGCTATCACTTGCCATACATGCCAAACACTCCGTTTCCAACAAAACCCGTAACTTTGTTTTTCCGAAAACGCTAAAATCGAGTTTAAATCGATAATTCCAAATTCTAAACTAAAACAGCCTATAAACTTGCTTTTAGCACCAAAAATCCGAAAATTTACCTTGAATAAAGCTCAAGATCAGTAGAATATTGAATTCCGGAGAGATGGCCGCGAAAATCGCTTGAATCGGACGTCGAACGGCGAAACGGCGGCGAAACGTTGTAATCGGCGATAACCTTTCCTTTCTCTCGATCCTTCCTCTGATTCTTCATTTCATATTTCCTTTCTTATATTATTTGGCTAAAAGCCCACTTTGATCCTTGTTCTTTTTGTTTCTTATCATTTATCCTTTAAACTTTTCTTTTATACGATTTAGTCCATAGCTAAATCGTTAAACTCTTTTATTACGACTTTTAAGCATTATTTATATCCGATAAATAATACAAAGCTCGATATTAGTACCTTCCCGTCAAAAATCCAATATTTCTATTTTCGATTCAAAGCGGTTAAATTACCACTTTGGTCCCTGTACTTTATTTAGACTTTTCTTAACATTTTTCCTTCTAATTTCAATTCTAATTTTAGAATCGAAATATAACCTTAAATTTTCTCATAATTTATTTCCTGAAACCGACCTACTTGAAATTTATTTATCAAAATCTTTCCGATTTCGCCACTCTGGCTAATCTAAACTGAACACGTGGTCCAATTAGATAATTAGACATTTTGGGGTATTACATTCTTCCCCCCTTATAAAAATTCGTCCTCGAATTTTCATAAATCTTGTTGGGATCTTAACTTATCCTTATTGTCTCCTTAGCGATATTTAATACATATTAGTTGCATCTTTTCTTGTACTTTAACTCTTACTTCTCTTCTCATAACTTCCTGTCTTGTATAGCTGTTCGTGGTCGCATCGTTGAAAATTCTCTTACTAGTACTTTCGTCTTACCTATTATTTTTTCCAAAACAGTATGATCCTTGGACGCATTCTCGATACTGTAGTCCTTGCATCATTGCTACCTAGTTGGCACTAATCATAATCTGATGTTTTCTCAATTCATCATTTCATTCTTAGTAGCCATAGGGTCGCTACTCATCTCCTTGATACGTGAATAGTCACGACGTGTAACGTACTTACTTTATGCATATTCCTATGAATATTTCCTCTTGTACTCATAACTTGCAGTTATGATCTTTCCTATCGTCTATAGTTATCACCTTCCTTTCTTAACTAGTTCTTGTCATTTTTCACTCCTTACTGTCATTATCTGACACTTCGTTCTTTATTATTCAATCTTCTTCAACTTGCTTTACGTCTAACACATTCACTATTTCTTACATAGATAAGCCTGATACATCCTTTACTATCTTCCATTTCTTATTCTTTTGCTTCCTTAAGTTATCGTGAACTTCACATCGTTTGTTGATCGTGATCCTTCGTACATTCCCCCACTGCTATACGTACTTTTCTTTGTGTTGACTTTAGCCTATAGCTTATACGATCGTCTTCGTTGACCAATACTATCCGTATTTTTTTATCTTCTTGACTTTCTCTGATTAGTCCTTAAAGATCCTCTCCAGTCATTAATTGACTTGTCAGTCAAAAATGTCTCTCCTTTATGCCGTAATTCCCTATTTGTAATAACCTTATAAAAATCTCGCATGTTTCTTTTTAAGTCTAACTATTTCGAGAATCCTTCTCGTTAACTAATCTTCATTTAACTTCTTTCTTATTCTATCTCCCGTCTTCTTTTGAAGGGTTTTCCGATTGTTTCTAATATTTAAATTCCATTTACCTTACAATTCCCAAAGTCAGTGTATGCTTCCTTAATATTTATATCTTGATTCTAATTGTCTTTAAATATCTTGATCTCTTTGTACTAATATCGACTCTTGTCTTGTCTTTTACTTGTTATATTCGTTACGCCTTTCCTTCGTTTATAGCAGTTCTATTGCTGCTGTTCTATTTTGACAATCCTTATAACGTATTTCTAGAACTTTCACTTCTCTAATCACCTTACTAAATTTTGAGGGTATTTGAATTTTTACCCTTACACTTCTTATATTATCCACCATTCTTACATTTACTGACACGTATGTCTATACGTGTGCCTTTGTCCTTTCTGTTAACGTAACTTACAATTCTTAATGCTGATATTAGTAACTTTACTTAATATCACTCAATTAACATCATTCGTTTCTTGATTTATCAAATTTCGAACTTTTATATCTTACAAGATCATCTTCTTCGTTGTTTGTATCCCTTACTTCCTTTTTAATGTGATTCTCAATATTTTCTAATGCTGACATTAATAAGGTTACATATCCTTAAAATACCATTCGATGTTCCTCACTCATACTATTATCTTCTCATTCTTATACTTTTAATTTCTCTTTTCCAATATAACTTTCGATCGTCACGCTACCTATCCCAACATAGGAACAATCGTTATATTCTTCATCCTTGTGTACTCGTATGTTTCTTTCGTCTAGCATGATTCTCTGTCATTTCATCCTTTGTTCTATCAGGAGGATAAATATTGTATTCTCAGACATTACCAGCGCATCGCATTTTGGCTGCGCATGCCCTCCGGCGATAACTCCTTATTCATATTCTCCTTTAGCTCCACTAGCTTTGTAGCTATTAATCATGAATATGACTTCTTTCCGTTATTGGGGTTTCTTTTACAATTTTATTCTTATTTATTAAGAATCTTTTATTATTCGTCGCAGAGTTTCACATCTGAGTTCACTCACCAAACAAAAGATTTCAAAACATCCTTTGGCTGGCCAGCTCTTTTAAATCACTTTTCATAAATCGTTTGAAATCATTAGTACAATTGTAGCTCAGAGTGATGACACCTCTCATCACCAAAGAGTTGCTCAAAATCGCATTTTTCTTTATCATTGTAAAGATATGATGCATGATCTAAAATTTTGAGAATCATTATTTTATGCATTTCTATCGTGGTTATGCAATGTCACATGCGATGCCTGAGCACAATTGTACCTTGAAAAATCGTAAAAACTTTCAAAATCTTCATAAAATCGTAAGTCTTACTCTAGATTATACGCTCCGCGACTATTAACGGCTTTGTTTATACTTATTGGGTATATTTCAAATTTTTGTATTGCTGTCATTTACAAACTGTTCTTCTATCATAACCCTTCTCTCTTCATATATCCAATATCTCAACCACATTCAACATTTTCTATTACTGTAATCACCATATCCGCTTCTGCAATACTCTGTACCATGTCAGGTACAAGTACAGGTGTCGATGTTCCACATCGATTTCCTTTTACAGTTTCTTGAACGTAATCAAGGAATTACGTTCACCACAAATATATTATGTGGTGGATATTATATTATTGTTTTTGTGAGTTACGTTTATATATATATTCTTTTATTAGGCGCGTATTTAATAACAGCGCTTCCTATAGGTTCTCGCTTTTCGAAGCTTTATCCTATAGGCATAACCTATTACTGACATTCTATTATGCAGTGCCGCAATTATATAAATACAATAATGCAATCATATAAGCACAATACTGAAAGCATATAAATTGCTAATACCTGGAGGTGCCTGACGCGGAACGTTAGGTTCCCTAATAACTATGCCTGTATGTCGGCCCCTAACTGTTCTACCAGAGTTTCTTCCACCTCTTTGCACGAAATAGGGGTTGGTTGTAGTTCTGGAGGACGTACTGACGTAATCTGGGTGGTACTCACGTCTAAAGTAATAAGGTCGTACCGGATCGCCCGCCCATTCATGCTCTGTCTCAATCCTACGGGCCATTTTAGTGAGCGTGCTAAAATGTTCATCCACGTGCTCATACAGCTCATCAAACTGAGGTCCTAAACCCCTGACATACCTACGATTAATGGTTCTATTACTTTCGTTCAGATCAGGGACTCCCTCTGCCATTCGCAGAAAATCAGTAGAGTACGCCCCTACAGTCAACATTCCTCTAGAAAAAGAACGCATCTGCCTTCTAACTTGATTTAAAGCTATTTGCGCCTGACCGTTAGCTATGTCCGCATCTTCCCTCAAATTGCGGTATCTCCGCACACTTGACCAGAAATAGTCACCTCTGTATTCCTCGACATCTAATTCATCTAACTCTTCTTCTTCTTCATACTCTTCTTCCTGAGGATTTTCCTCTTCTGCTTCTTCTTCTAATTCTTCTTCTGGATTCTCCTCAGGATCTTCTTCAGGATCCTCTTCCGGATCTTCCTCCGGTTCCTTTTCCTCTTCTTCACTGTACTCTATCTCCGGTGAATGCATTCTAACTCGGTTTCCAGAGGAACTACCTATCTCCGACACAGACATAAAACCATTTTGATATATTTCTGGCGACGCTCCATTATTTGCGTGGAATCCACTCTGATGGACCCCAGATGGTTCGCCTACTTCGTTATGAAACCCGTTTTGAAATATAGGAGGCGCTTCCTCCCGTTCTTCCTCAGCATGCGACTGAGCTCCGTTTTGCCCAGACATGCTGAAAAGAAACAATTTCGAATGTAAGCGACCATCTGAGCCCATTTCACACGCAATTCCAAAATCAGCTTATAAAATGCTGTAACATCTAGCATTTAATCCTGTCGCACGTAATTTACGATCAAATAATCACTTAATTACCACAATCGTTCATAATTTGTATCATATAACCACTTTCTATCTCTTAGCGTAAATAACAGATACTTAGTTACCTTCGTCGTCTGTATATACAGATACCATTCACTTACTAATTTAATAGTCCTGGTTCGCGCGCGTCATACTACATATTACCAATGCATATATCACACCATAACAAACAACTACGGTCTGACTCTTGCTGCAGTAGTTCCTAGGTATACTTACTGACAAATTACTGCCAGTCAAACAGACAATCAAACAAATCTAGCAGTGGTAACTAGACCAAACTGCTCTCAAACAAACATTGAAACAAACTTGCAGTGGTAACTGGACCAACTGCTCTGATACCAACATTAATACAAAAATACATATGAACAAGTACTCGATCCTTTCGAAACTAAAATCCTGAAACATAACGTAACTCTCTATTATTCAAATCATACTGATTCCAATAATCTGACCCGGGAGCGTTCACGTTCAACCACGTCAGTCAGAACATATCTCTTAATCCCAAAGTGGCACTAGATACGGGGCTCAAGTTACTCTAACCGAGTTCACTCTCGTGGGGCTCAGGTTATTTTAACCGAGTTCACTCTCGTATCAAACTCATATTTTAACTTTCATAATCATATCATCCATGCATATCATATCGTACCTCACAGTCAGACACGCTAGACTGACACATTACTGGTGATCACACAGCCTATTGACACCCAATAGGTAGCTAGTTTTATTGGATCGTATACTAGGTCCTTGTACATAAAAACTTATTCAAAACATATAACATATCAATAATTCAAATATATATAGTGCGATGCATATCAACAACATATAGATAATAATACCAAAATAGTATCAATTGATAATACACGAATGTAAAATACAACTCACGGTGACCGCAATCCAAGAAATGATATGATCGATTTGATAGTACGCTCTCGCTAATCCGCTTCTATTGACTCCACTACTCGCTGACACGTCTGATAAATTGTTAATGATTAGACGTGCACTTTATATTTTAATACGTATAATACTTTTATAATTTAAATATTGGTTTCATTCTTGGTATTATTCTCGTATTCAGAAATTCTTAGTCGTATCCACGACTTACCAAATACTACTCCTTGTATCCGAGAGATATATAATTCTCTTAACACTTTACATTATCGTTACTTGCATAAAACGTCGAGCTAAGTCTATTTTAGTCCCTCGGACAAAAAGTCTGTTTTAGTCCCTCATGGAATACGCGTCTGCACAAGGTGGTGTGCGTTCGCACACCGGTGTGCGTTCGCACACTGTGGGTGTGCGTTCTCACACTGTGGGTGTGCGTTCGCACACCTTCACTGGTGTGCGTCCGCACACCGCTGGTGTGCGTTCGCACACCATCACAGGTGTGCGTCCGCACACCGCTGGTGTGCGTTCGCACACCGCTGGTGTGCGATCCGCACGTAGTCCCCGGAAACGTCGTTTCCGGGCTTCCCGTCGTGCTATCACTTGCTATATATGCCAAACACTCCGTTTCCAACAAAACCCGTAACTTTGTTTTTCCGAAAACGCTAAAATCGAGTTTAAATCGATAATTCCAAATTCTAAACTAAAACAGCCTATAAACTTGCTTTTAGCACCAAAAATCCGAAAATTTACCTTGAATAAAGCTCAAGATCAGTAGAGGATTGAATTCCGTAGAGATGGCCTCGAAAATCGCTTGAATCGGACATCGAACGGCGAAACGGCGGCGAAACGGTGTAATCGGCGATAACCTTTCCTTTCTCTCGATCCTTCCTCTGATTCTTCATTTCATATTTCCTTTCTTATATTATTTGGCTAAAAGCCCACTTTGATCCTTGTTCTTTTTGTTTCTTATCATTTATCCTTTAAACTTTTCTTTTATACGATTTAGTCCATAGCTAAATCGTTAAACTCTTTTATTACGACTTTTAAGCATTATTTATATCCGATAAATAATACAAAGCTCGATATTAGTACCTTCCCGTCAAAAATCTAATATTTCTATTTTCGATTCAAAGCGGTTAAATTACCACTTTGGTCCCTGTACTTTATTTAGACTTTTCTTAACATTTTTCCTTCTAATTTCAATTCTAATTTTAGAATCGAAATATAACCTTAAATTTTCTCATAATTTATTTCCTGAAACCGACCTACTTGAAATTTATTTATCAAAATCTTTCCGATTTCACCACTCTGGCTAATCTAAACTGAACACGTGGTCCAATTAGATAATTAGACATTTTGGGGTATTACACCCCCCCGCTGTTATAGCATAGTTATAAATAGATAAACTCCTATTAATTTCATATTTTTAAATGTATATTTTATCCTTAATGAAACCTATTATCGTAATTTTGCCTGTTCCCTCCCCCCTTCGCTCTTATAGTATAGTTATAGATAGATTTATATATAGTATAGATGTAATAATTTTAGAAACACTATTTGTTTTTATGAATATAATAAATAAAAACTAACAGCCAACAAAATTAAAAGAAAACCAAACCAGATTGATGTGGGCAATCAATATCTTCTCTCGAATTCACATTGTCCACCTTCCAGAAACACTAATAGCTTACAATTTGAGAATTTCGTTTAATAGTGTTTCAATTCAAATTTTATACTTGGACAATATATATAACCATTATTTAATTTTTTAAAACACTATAAATTTGAGTCTAATTCCACCACTTAATATTGACATGTCTTGATCACTACTATAAAACAAGGGTTTAGCGACGGATATTTTCGTCACTAAACCCCTATGTTCCGTCGCTAATGATGTTTAGCGACGGAATGACGACGTATTTACTCCGTCGCCACAACTATGGTCGCTAAACAAGTAGCGACCATTATTTTCAATTAGTGGCAAATTTAGCGACGGAAAATCCGTCGCCAAATTTGCCACATCCGTCGCCATTTAGTCTCATTTGGAGACGAATTTTGAGACTAATTGGCGACGGATAAAGATTATAGCGACGGATATTTCTGTCGCTAAGTGATTACCTTTAGCGACGGATATGTCCGTCGCTAATATGCCACATTTTGTCTCCATTTGTCCATATTAGTGACGGACACATCCGTCGCTAAAGCTGAAAATTCTGTCGGCAATGGGGCTTTTTTTGGCAGATTTTTGCCGTTTCCGTTGTTTTTCTGTTTCGCTGACGTTTAAAACCTGCTAAATACTATAATTAAATTTTATTTTAGATTACACCTAATTGAAACTGAATAAAAGTATATATATAAAATAAAATATCAAAGTATACATATAACGTTGTCTGAAAAAAAAATCGTACATAATATATTTTAGAAAACAAAATAAACAGGAAACTAAAAATCTGTAGTGTCACCACCGTCTGGCGGGGGAGGGGGAAACTGTGGCTGATACTCTGGTGGGAGATTCGGCATCATCCTTGCAATCTCATCACGTATCATCTGTGCCATGCTCGCCTGCTGCGCCGCCAATCGCTGCTCAATTTTTCGCAGGCCCTCTTGGATGTCGGCCTGCACACGACGCTCGACCTCCTCATCTGCCTGCTGTGATGTCCGTGAAGAGCTGCCTCTCTGCGGTCTGATACTCGGGCCTACATACCTGCTGGTAGCCGAACCCAGGCCGTACACCCGGTGCTTCTTGTTGACGCCCTCGATATCCATAAATAGCTGCGTCTCATCCACAAGACTCGAGGTGCTCCCCTCTCCGGTCGGCGACTATGTCGCAGCAGCAAGCCTCTCAGCGATGGCGTCCTACGTACAAAACAATTACAAAACATATCAGTTTAGTTTTATAACAGAGAAAAAAACATAACACTTTATAAATAATTCTAATTATTAAGGAAATTTCGGCAGCATTTCCTTTGTAATATGAGCATCACCCATTTTTTAGGGAAGTCCTGCAAGCAAATTACAATATATAACCCAACCAACCAAATATTGAGTTCTAATTACACATACGTTAAGCCTATACAGTTGAACACTTCATGTATAATATATTCAACACTTAAGCCTATATACACAACTTATAGAATTTTAATGTGATAAGGACTTACAGTCATATCCTGAGCCCTCTTGTCGACCGGTTTCTTCTCAGCCTTCGTTTTGTGAAGGCGACTGTACAACAACCCGCCCTGCCGCCACTTATATATCCAACTTCGGTCTGTATCCATTTCTGTAGCACGGATAATTAGGAGGGGTTCTCGCTCGGAAATAGCGAAGTCAATGTAATTGACTGCTTTAAAGGTATGGACCTATCCCATTCGCAAAACTGGCGCCCCTTAACTCGGCCACGATATATGCCTAGCAACGGAGAAAATATTCGGCAGCCTTGCAACGTCGTTCTCCTTCAGTGCGATATTTAGTATATGTGGTGTAACGCTAATTATATATTCCGCGAGGAATAAGCGTTACAGAACATATACTATACATCCACCCGGAGAACAAACGCTGGAAAACAACCGAATATTTTTCTACCGCTACTAGACATATATAATTTCGTGACCGAGCTACGGGAGGACCAGTTTTGCAAACTGTACAATCCCGTGTCGTTCAATCGCTTGAACACACGGGACGGAAAATCTACGGCTAGGTTTACGATTTTATTCGGTGGGAATAAAATCGAGGTCATTTTAAACAGTTTATAAATTAACTAATTATAGAAAATAAAAAAAAATAACGGTACTTACTTGTTGTAGAGCAGAACCGCAACAGATACCAAAGAACAATAAGGAATCTCGGGCCGCTGCAACAAACTAACAAATATCACACTTATCCGCTGCAACAAACTAACAGATATATAATTAATAAGTATCTTAAATTTCTAGAAAAAATTGGGCAGCACTTCCCCCTAAAAATGAGCATCACCCATTTTTCAGGAAGTTCTGCAAGCAAATTACAATTCACAAACCACAATACTAAAATTCACACACCAACATACTACTAAAATTCAATTTATTTATATTATTAAGTTAAACTAATAACCTAATTAGCAATATAACAATTTAAATAAATAATCAACTTTAAAGTAATCTAATTATGAAATTAAACTAATAAAAACCTAAAAATTAAATAAATCATTCATATATCGTTTTAACAATTAAAAATTAACTTATTAGTTAACCTAATAATTAAAAATCTAACAATATATCTAAACTAAAAATCAAACTAAAATTATAATAAACAATTAAATTAATAATTCATTTAACTTTTTAATAAATAAACTAACAATTAATCTAAATTTAAATATTTAACTGAAAAAAAAAATATAACAATTTCTACTTAAAAATAACAATTACATAACCTAAATTAAAAATCACCTAATTAATACACTAACAATTATACCTAAATATAAACAATTAACCTAAATTCAAACAATTAATCAACAATTTACAAAAATAATTAACCTAAAAAGTAATCTAATAATAAAAAATTACATAACCTAAATTAAAATCACCTAACTAATACCCTAATTTAACCTAATTTAACCTAATGGATATAAATCAAATAATATTCTAATTAACCAACTAATTAATATAATTTAACAATAAATTAAATTCAAAAAATTACTAACCTTTACAAATTGAGATCGGCGACAGTGGTAGAGGCGGCAACAGTGGCGGCGACGGCAGCAGTGGAGGCGGCAACAGTGGCGGCGACGGCAGCAAAGGAGGAGGCGGCAACGATTTTCTGGAAAACAAAAGAAAAATTAAATACACACCAAAACCATCACAAAACCAAGCATTAATCGAAAACCAACCTATTAATCGAAAAGAGGAAGAAACGCGGCGGTGTTGGCAGCAAATAGGGGTCGCCGGACGGAGTGGTGGCGAGTTGCAGAGAGGCGGCAGTTTTTTTTGTTTCAGAAATAAAAGGAAGAAGGAAGGGAAGCTGGCTGCTCGTTTCATTTAACCCCAAAATTAGCGACGAATTACTAAATTCCGCCGCTAATTTGGAGTTAAATGAAACTCACCGTTTCATTTGACTCTTTGGCGACAGATTCTAGTCATCCGTCGCTAATTTTACGACGGACTACTAGAATCCGTCGCCAAATAGTTAAATGAAACAATGAGTTTTATTTAACTCCAAATTAGCGACTAAATTCCGTCGCTAATTTTAGGCTTAAATGAGGCAGCAAATATTCCCTCCAAACTCCCGCCAAAATAGCGATGGATTAGCGACGGATAATCCGTCGGTACTTTGGCGGGAGCAATCCCGCCATAAATTTAACCAAATTCGCGACACTTTCTGGATCCGTCTCTAATTCCGTCGCTGTTTTACTGTTTAACGACGGATTTTAGATCCATCGCTAAAATCCGTCGCTAAAACAATGTTTTCTAGTAGTGGATGATTATAATTTATGACATTCTATTAGTTATAGATACAATATTTTTATTTATATTTTAAATTGTCAATATAAATTATTCTCTTAATGAAGCCTATTCTCGTAATTTTTCCCCCCCCCCCCTCCCCTTCCCACATATAAGATAGTTATAGATAGATAGCATAGATAAGATGAACTTTAAAATTTAGTAAAATCATCAGTTCACCATTTGTTATTTTTTGGTAAATTACAACACTGGTTTATTGTTTTATTAAAAAACCAATGAAGTTTGTCAGAAGTATATTCTTATATCCACTTCAACATTTTTTAATAGAAAATAGTTTTATGTTGTGATGTATCAAAACATGAAAGTGATAATTGATTATACTAAATTTTAAAATCCATGTTTTATTTGAAAATTAAGCTAAAAATACGATTTAATTTTTAACCCTTAAATTAAAGAGTCAAACATGTTAATTTATAGAGTTTGGTTATATATTACGAGTCCAATAAGCTTTTATCATATAAATTTAAATTTTCACTTTAAGTTTTTATATATCTCATTAATGATACTAAATTGATTATTAAAAAATATATTATGATTCCTACAAAAAAATTTAATAACGAATCAAAATATTATCTTTTTCACTTTTTTATTCTTTAGACTCAGAGCAAACTTAGGTTGGAAAAAGAAATGGGAAACCAACTTTTTATGCTCATAAAATAAAAGCAGTAATTAGTAGAGCGGACTTTTTTTAATAAGTTAGATTAATTATTTATTAAGAACAAACTTATGAGTTGATTTATTTAAGTATTGTGGTGAGCATATTATACTTGAACATAAACTTTTACAATATTAGTCTTTACTACCTAATTAAAACGTTATGAAGTACAAATACAAGTCAAGTCAAATTCTAATAAAATAATATAAATTATAAATTGATAAATTTATCAATAGAAGTTAAATAGAAGTCTAATTTTAATAAAATAATATACATTAATTAGGAGCTTTATTTCATTATATTATAACTTTAAAAAAATGAATATATATGTAAAAAATAATACGATGTTACTCTTTAATAGTTTAAATATATATATATATATATATATATATATATATATTTATCATTAACTTATTAGAATTAAACTCTCTTAAAATTCGATCCTTTTAATTATTCTATATAAGAAGTTTATCTTGGTCGCGAGACCTACAAGACTCGCTGAAAGAACAAACGATGTGAATCGCATTCGGATGAAACTGATCAAGAGGAATATTTAAATTAAGGCAAATATCTACAAGCAAAGACTCAAGAGGAAAGCGGAGACCCGCGACAAACTGTTCATGGAAAACAACGATTTTAGTAAGCGAGTCTGTACTGTGATTCGCCCGAAACATTTTCCCGGGTCTCACAATAACGTAAGACCCAGGATAATTGAATTCATCAACATAGTCTGTTATCTGCTCAACAGATAAAGAACTTCGAGTATGCTCTAAGTCATCACGAGCACCCCGAGACCCCTGCTTCTGACATTTTAAATTAAAATGGGGAATAACAAGGAGAAACAACGAAATTTCTAATATAAAAGATCAAAACAAAGAAAACTCAAGAAATGACTTTATATGTTTGATTGTTTTTCGCGAGGCTTGATACGGGTTTTGGTACGACCATGCCCATACCCTAATGCCGGTCGCGATCCATGAATTTGGGCCGTGACTTAAGGCCTGGCAATAGCAAGCGTTAAAATCACCAGGGAACGGATGTCCAACGAGAATACATCTGAGAATAGCATGACCTGAAATACTTGGCCTCAAGATAAGATTGGAAATTGGTGCTGAAATTCTAAAGAAAATTCTCTATTACTATGGGTTTGATACTTTTCTTCATGTTTTAAGATAAAAAGTGACAACTAAAATGGCAAAATTCGAGACACACAATTATATTAAATGGAAAAATTACACCCCTTAAATTTTACTTTGAGTCCAAATCACTCCTTAATTTTTGATTTTACCTATTATATGCATATGTGTATTGTATTTTTAAAATTTATAACAACCAGATGTTAAGAAGTAAGGGAACATGAGAACATGTCAAAGCCTATAAATTCTGTAAAATCAAAACTAAACTTAGAATCGGTAAGAAATAGTCCTATTCCAAGGCAATGAACTTGCCTAAAACTAGATTACATGTGTCACTAAATAGATAGGATATTGAAAACTATAAATTCCACAGCACAATAGTTGCATTTTCATCATCAGCAGCTATATCAATTTTCAGGTTCATCTATTTAATTAAAAGTTTAAAGTTGTTCACAAAAAATAAAATAGAAAAATGGATTCATCACAGGATGCTAGCTTTCAAGCTGGACAGACCACTGGCCAGGCTAAGGTTGGTTTTATAGAACTAGTTTTTCTTTCTTCTAAATTTCACATTGTATGTATATTTATTTTTAAAATGTTTATTTGATCAAGCTCGAGTCGAGATGTTACAATTTTGTAACTAAATAGTTTTCGACATCTTTATTTTTTGCTACATAGATAATTTTATTACCGCTGAGCTAAAATTCATAAATTATTTTAACTTAAGGAGAAGGGAAACCAGATGATGGACAAGGTTAGCAATACTGCCCAGTCTGCAAAGGAATCCTGCCAAGAGGTTTTTAACAATGCTTTAATTACTCATGGAATTTGAGTTTGCATCTTGTTAATGTATAATTTAAATACATTGATTTTTGATTTGCAGACTGGTCAGCAAGTGAAGGCTAAAGCACAGGGAATGACTGAGACTGTTAAGGACAAAGTTGGAGCAAACAAATGAAAAATTTAATATACTTGTTTTGATTTTTTTGCTTCAGTTTGTGCAGTTTTTACTGCCAGTTTTATTTTATGTTTTTTCAAATTTTCATAAAATGAATGAATGAGACATTATGAATTATTATGAAGGCAGCATCTCAGCCTACAATCACTCCTACAGATCAAGTTCAAATCAAATATATTTGATTTGATCCTACTTTCCTTACTTACATTAGTCAACTATTGTATCTAAATTATAGCTATGATTCTCCTTATAATTAGCTATGTGTATATATATATATATATATATATATATATATATATATATATATATATATATATATATATATATATATTGGCTCTTTGCCTCTGAAAAAGATATACAAAAACACTAAGCTTATAATCTGTTATATGAATAACTAGTGGATACATTTGATAGGAGCCATGTGAATGTTGGATAATAAAACATAGTTCTTGTTAGATAAAAATTTTCTTGATAATTCAATAAAAAAATTATATGATATTAAATATACATATATATGGGTGTACACAATTATATATTTTTTAATTATATTATTCGAAGCATGTAATTCTCTCTAAGACTAAATAATTTAAATTTAAACAGTATATTATTTATAATTTATTATATTAATATCGTTGGTAAATATTATTTTAGTTATCATTATATTTTTAAGTGCAATAATATTGTAATATGCATGGATTTTTTTTTGACAATTGCGTCGAAGTTATTTAAACATTTTTAAAGTATCAAAATAATATTAGTATAAAATAAATTATTAAATAGGCTCTCAACGTTCGGAAAGGGTCGAATAAACTCCTAACATTTTTAAATTGTATCATCTAAGCCCTTTTTAGGGGTCACCGAAGACCCTAACGTTTGTTAAATCGTATCAACAAGGACCCCTAAAGAGGTCTTAGATAATATAATTTAAAAACGTTAGGGTCCTTGTTGCGCCTTTCTGAATGTTAAGGGCTTACTTGAGCTATACGTTAAACGTTAGGGGTTTATTTGACCCTTTTCCCATTATTAAATAATTTTTTTAAAAAAATAATAAATTTAATAATAAATTTAATAATAAATTTAATAATAAGATTTTCTAATTAATTTCTTATAGAAATGAAATCATATTATAATTTTAGTTATTTAGTTTAATATAGTTTGATAGAGTTCGTTAGAGTTTAGTATCAGATCTACTAAATTTTGATTCTGAATATTTTCAATTTGATTTTCGGTTATAATTTGGCAACCCTTACACAACCCTAATTTTTGAAACTACCATCATATGATTATCGAGCATATAATAAATAGTTAAGTTGGTAAGAAATTTAAAAATCATGTGATGCTCAATGGTAATGAAGTTCAGAAAAATGTTTTATTTTTTAATTATTAGTTTTTTATTTTAAAAATTATTTTTGAGTCTGATTTGAAAATAAATACTTTTAGAGGAATTAAAAAAATAGATATTACAAGTGTCGATAAATGAATGCTTGTAAGAATATTTCACCATTAAAAAAAAACAGTGTAATCCTTTTATTTTAATTTGTTGAGCAAATTATTTCAAAACCCTCCACACATAATTCACTGTTTAGTACGTTTTGATTAAAATTCTATTTGATGGTCTTCTCACTTTTAATTATATTTTTATTAGAGCCTTACGTTAATATTTTTGTGTTTCTACCGTTAAATACGAACGAAAAGACAAAAACATTATTACCCTAACCAACGTCGTGTTACGAAGTAAAAAAAATCCAACCTCTTGGAAAATAGATGTTGGTTCATCTCAGAAAAAATCCCTTCGCATCTAAGTTTCTTTGTGTAATACCCCTAAATGTTTAATTATTTAATTGGGTCACCTGTCCAATTTCGAGTCGCTAGAGTGGCGATATCAGAAAGTTTTCCAATAAAATTAAGATAAATAAGTTTTAGTAGGTCGGTTTTGGAAAAGATTATATGCGAGAGTTTAATATTGTATTTCAGTTCTAAAGTTAGAATTGGAATTAAAAGAAAAAATGTCAAGAAAAGTCCCGAAATAAAGTTCAGGGACTAAAGTGAAAATTTAGCCAATTACGGCTCAAAAATGGAAATTTATAGGTTTTGACTAGGAAAAGATTAATATCGAGATTCGTATTATTTATTGGATATAAATAATACGTATAAGTTATAAATTGAGTATTAATTGATTTAACTATGGACTAAATCGTTCAAAAAAAAGTTAAAAGGATGAATTGAAATCATTAAAGGAAGAGGGGATTCAAATGAAACATTAGCCAAACTACTTAATAAAGATTCATTTGAATGAATCAGATATGAAGAAGAGAGAAGAACGTAATCCAGAAGCTTCATCGTTCCTCACCGTCGTTTCGCCGCCGTTTCTTCGTTCGACGTCCGATTCGAGCGATTTTCGCGGCGATCTCTTCGGAATTGAAAGCTCTATCATTTCCGAGCATCAAATCGAGGTAAGAGGTTGATATTTTGTGCAAAAACAGTAGGGTTTGTGGCTGTTTTAATGATATTATAATATTAAGCTTGAATTGATGTTTTGAAGCTATTTTAGCGTTTTTGAAGAAACGGAGATACGGGTTTTGAATAGTTGAATGTATAGCACATTGGGATAGTCAAAAAGCCCTGGAAAATGTCTTTCCGGGGGCTGTGCACGTGGTGCACGACCGTACACCACGGGTGCAGGAACGTGCACCCTACAAGGTGCACGAACATGCACCAGTGAGGTGCACGAACGTGCACTTGGTTGCATGATCGTGCACCCACTAAAATGCACGTCCGTGCACCCCGACTCGCCCCCACATGTATGTGAACCGTATTTAACGAGGTATTTGACGTTTTTGAGCATTAGACTCTAAAAGGTGAATTTTGGATATGAAAATCATGAGTTTTGAGATTAGCTCGACGTTTTTAATAGTCAAACGATAACGGAATATGCTAAGAACGTTGTACGATTCTCGAGTATGAGAAGTGGTATTCGTAAATCGTAAATACGACTAAGAGTTATCGAATACGAGAATAATATCAAGAATTAGATGAGACTCAAAAATTTAGAAGTATTAGACGTATAACGACATGAGATTAATATCTAAATATTAAACGTTAACTATATGTATCAGACGTACGAGCAAGCAGTCAGGGCATTAGACGGGGACTAGTACGAGCTTACCACCACATCGATTATATTATAGAGTGGATAGCGGTCACTGTGAGTTGCACTTTACTTTTGTGTATTATATATTAAAGTTATTTAATGCTATATTTTATATATACGTGTATTGTTTATACGCATCGCATTAGATATGATTTGATTAGATATTATATCTTTCTATCAAGTTTATATATATGGAACTAATATGCAATCCGAAGAAACTAGCTACCTATTGGGTGTCAATAGGCTGTGTGATCACCAATATCGAGTCAGTCTAGCGTGTTTGCATTTGAGAGATGATTTGATATGATACGATATGATATGAATATGAACATGAATTACGAAATCTGATAATGAACTCGATACGAGCGAGAACTCGGTTACAGTGTAACATGAGTGTCACGACCCATTTTCATGAATCGCGACCGGCGCTAGGGTATGGGTATGGATGTACCAAAACCCGTAGCTAGCCTTGCGGATAACCAACAATTACATAAACCTGCAAGAAATCAATGCTCGGGGCAACCGAGACTTCGGCCTAGTTCTAGCAGTTCATAAAATACAACATTTATATAATAAATGCTCGATCATTTTCGAGTCTCTAACATAGCATAAATATTTAATAACCCCAGGTTATTATATTAAAGCCAAAACAATTAAATCAGTAGAATAATTTTGATAACAAGTATTAGACAAATACGACTTCTAATTACTACTGCGGTCTAAGAATAAAATCAGTTTAATAAACTTTATAAAATAAAGTAGAACCTCCGAGGAAATAAAGAATCGGAGAGCAGCTGACTCGCTCAAATCATAACCCTGGAAAAATTGAGAAAACAACAGGGTCAGATATACTGAGATGAGTTCATACCACTATTTACATTTATCAAGTGGAAAACCTTTAAAACCGTTTAAAACATTTGATACAAACATTACGTATAATAGTTGGAACCCTAATCCAAAATACTAAATATAACCATAATCCAATAGGCCTGGTCCCGAGAGCTGAGCTACACCGAGTTACCACCGACCATTCTCTATCCATAACCAGAGTCCCGAGAGCTGAGCTACACCGAGTTACTCTACTGGTCCCGAGAGCTATGCTCACACCGAGTTACCACCACATATCACATACCTTATCTAGATCAATACTGGTGCGCACGCAGTCCTAATGATGCCCATTAGGTAGCATGTTCCAACTAGAAGCCATAATATAAAAACAGTTCGAAATATACGTACAGTATATATATTTAATATGAAAATAACAATTTACTTAATAAAGCGGTAAATAGTAAGTACAAACTCACTGCTTGCTAATCCACGTGAAAACTCCTGGCAAGCAACCTAGACTCGGTTCGCCTCAAAAGCACGAACAGTCGACGAGTCTAAACACAAATAAATAATTATTAAAACGAACCCTAACTCTAGAGAGTACTAGACACCTCATAGGACTAGCACAAACAACAAGTCAAGGTAAAACCAACCAGAGTAAACACAATACTCAATTAATTAATAAACAACACAAGTCAAGTCTATTAAGTTCCTGTTTTAAAATCCATTTCATAAAATACTTTTTAAAACAATTGATAAATAATAAACCAAGTAATCTCCAAATAGTGGGTTAGCCGAGTTACTGATAACTACCAAGCTAACCTCACATGTCAGGTGACCCAAGTCTAACCCGACCCAATCATTTTATCAAAATATAAACCATAGTTTATAATCCCAAGAATAATGATTTGATAAAATAATAAATTATAATTGAAAGCGGAACTCAATATCTTTAAACAAAAGTAACCACTAGTTACTAACAAAAACTTAACCACAATGAAGTTTAAGAAAACGTTTTATGTCAAAACGTAACTTTATCCAAAATGGCACATCAAGCCAATATTTTCAAAACCCATAATTACCCAAGTAATTATGTGATTAAAGATTATAAAATAAAAATCGTATTCAGATTGAAATTATAAAAACCAATCCGATTACATCAAAAAGAATATTATTTCCAAATTTAAACGATGCTAACACTTAGCAAAAATTTGGCTAAACAAGCCAACAACATTACAAGCATGCTATAACACTTAAATGAATCCAATAAGGATTGCATAACACATTTAAATCATTTACTCAGAATGAACCAACAATCAAACCATATATCAATCGAATAACTATGGCATACATAACATAACTCGTGTACAAACAATCAAGAATCGATGGGCAACAATCTTGAACAATATCATCATGCCAAAGATATTACAAACAGCCCTAACATGTATTTCCAGCCACTATCAACATATTCAAACAGTAGGTAAGCAATGAAATAATCATACCAAGCAAGCTAGCACTTAACCTAGCAATTCAATTCATAATACCCAAGGTAAAATCCAATACAAACACTCTAAACCAAAGCTAACTATACATAATCAGTTCTAAGCATGCCAAAATAGTAAATCAAATCATCACAACACCCAAGGTATAGGTTTAACCTTAAAACACAAGATTCGGCACTTACCGACGAAGATAAGCGGATAAAACATCACATGGATCCAAGAGCGAGGCGAATCAGAATTGGTATGCTTAAGACCTCACACAACAATGGAAAACATGGATACATAAGCCCTAAAACGAATTGAACAAAGGAAATGTGAACATACTAAGGATAGGGTATGCAGATCACTTACCGGAGTCCAACAAACAAAGGAATTGATGTACAAACTATCAAATCAGAGTGTTGTAATGTCAATGGGTCGGCTAGGGTTTATAAAATGAAGTGGGAAAAGTTTTAGATCAAATAAAGGGTCTATTTATAGGCCAAACAACAAATCTGACAGAGGGGCGCGATGGGAGGCGCGTTGCGAGGCGCGTTCGTCCCATCGCGCCTTCACTTTGACGCTGAAATCGTATGGGGCGCGTTGCGAGGCGCGATGGCCCATCGCGCCCTCCAACGCGCCTCAATTTTTGATCCAACGGTCAACTTTGTCTTGGGCACAACATATCCAAAAATGAATCTGATCCAACGGTTAAATTGGGAGATATGAATGTTTTCTCAAAACATGTCAGATTCAGAAGGTACCAGAATAAATCATCGATTATAAACCGAATACAAATCAAATCGCGATCGAAAACTCGCACCACACATGCGACATATACAAGATACAACTCAAACCGCAAACAAAGTGTTACACTTGCTAAGTCCACCATTAACAATCCGAAACTAAGTCGGAAACACAACAAAACCATGACGGAAAAACACGGGATATTACATTCTCCCCAACTTATATAAAATTCGTCCTCGAATTTAAAACAATACAACCCGCGTAATAACATATCATAAAACTATATGCTGACCGAACGAAAAAGCATAGAGCCAACGTAAACACATAAACATGACACCCAAAGTAATCAAGGAAAGCAATTTTTAACAACTCTGCAAAACGAACTTTGTTTCGCAGGAACACTCCTCAACCAAGTAACCAACCCAAACTGTAATCATAGGAATTCCGTGCTTAACGACCTAAGTACTTGCGTAAGCAAAACTCAAATGGTTGTTCCTCGTACTGTAACTAAAAACTACCACTTTCATAAATCGAACAATCTTAAAAGGTCACAAAAGCCTTAGTGCAAACTTCCACTTAACATAAAACGATAACGCCCTTTCTAGGTGAAATTAAACGAAGGAATACAAACTCTCCCACATAAAGCTCGACTGAAATACTTAGGATAATCTATAACGAAACCTCGAATCTCTTTCAATTAGAACTCTAAACAAAATTTCCACCAAGAGAAGGTCAACACAAGACGAAACACGCCAAAAACATATGGGGTATTACATTCTCCCCAACCTAAGAAAAAATTCGACCTCGAATTTCAAACTGAACTAATTCGCACTATAACGGTCACGACACACAAATGCGCAAATTTTTCTGATTCCGATAACTCGTTGCTCTAAAGATTAAATCGATCAACACAATTGAATAATCCAAAATTTCCTAACTGATAGTCACAAATACGCTTTACCGGAGTGGTTCCAAAAACCATCTCGCATATTAAAAATTATAAAATCCTCAATTATCAAAATAAAGATCAAGCCCTTAGCTCGACTAAAGTTCTACAATTCCAAACGCTTTTACCTCAAACAAAATAAAGATACTGCAAACATAGCTGATAAAATCTATCGTTCTAAAACACTTACTTACTTCCACTTATAGCATCTCTACATTTAAATTATCGATAACAAAACCCAATAAACTCAGATAATATTTCGGTTCCAGAACAAACATTAATAATAATCTAATCCTAACGATTAGTACCAACTCGATAATACCATTATCTTGTGAATCATAAAACACAAAAATATCGCAATTCAAAGAAAGCGAATTTCTCTCATGACACAAAAAGTCTCTAGATCTTTGATACCCAATATCAATCATAATGATTCTTCCAATCATTCAGAGAATAACGCCACAACTAAACTGGACATCGACTAAATCTCACAACTCAAAAATTTTATCGCCCACACCAAGGGTTCAACCACTTACCCGAACGATATTTAAACATTAAAATAACACCATCAATCAACTAATGGTTGTTGAAACCTATTAACCGCGATTCCCGATTCTCGAATTTGCTAACTCATATATCCAGATTAAGTCGACCAAATTATTCCATCAATTAACTATTGCCACGTATACAACGAATGATCACCACGATCAAATTACCACGACCTGATTGTTAGTTATGCTCAAAACCAATCCCATGTGGGTATAATATATTTTAATACAAAATATATACAAAATTTTCCACCCTGTTTAAAAGACTCTACGTCTTACACCTCCTTTTTCATTCGAACTCAAAATACCTTTACCGTTGAAAAACCATCGGTTTTGCAAACCCTTGAAATTTTTTATAAAATATTCTCATTTTAAATCTGAAATTTCCTCTTACTTTCCAATACATTTGCAAATCTATAAAACAATTCAACTGACAAAATTTATGTTCTCTTTAATTCAAACTTGTTAAATCACTCTTAAATAGTTTATACTTTTCTCGTAAAAGTCAAATTGTGGCAAGATTCCTCGTATTCAAAATGCACATTGATGTTTCAAACATCCAAAATTTAAGTCGCTTCAAAAATTTCTCAAACATATTTGAAGAATCGTTCAACCGAAAAATTCATTATTCCTTTTGAATCAAATTGGACAAAAATATCTTCCTTTCCACAGAAGGGTAAATTTAGCAATGCAAATCTCTTGTTTGTGAAACACCTTTATATCAATACACTAAAATACTTGGACAATTCAAATCTGAAAAGATAGAGTTTCTTTTAAAAACGTAGTGTATACACACACATGAGCATAACCAATATCCTTAATCCACTAATCCTTAAATCACTAATAGGAAATTATCACGAAAACATCCTATCTAAATCTAACCATACGCCACACTTAGCACAACTATGTCTCGAGCGTAACCTCAAATTCAATTTTACGTTCCATGAAACACGCGATCCTAACAATTCAGACTAATCCATTACCACGTAATCGCCCAAAATTTACCACCATCATCACAGAGTATTCGTCTAGCTACCTCTCGCTAACAGTTTCAAAATCATTTGAAATCCGACAACTTTATAAATACATTTATCATAATGTGACTCGCAAGCTCGTTTCAAAACATCATTCTCAAAACACTTTATTGATAAAATGCGTTTTTCATAATTGTGCACCAGGGTGATGATAGCTCTCATCCCCAAAGAGTTGCATCCAACCCTAATCATTTCTATGCACGTGATGCATGTACTATTATGCGTGTATCAATTATTAATTTATCTTTTATTTAGTGAACATACTCAATGTTCAATGCAAACCTAATCGGGACATTCAAAATGCATGTTCATGATATGTCTGGGCACAATTACGTGTTGAAAATATTTCAAATATTTTAACAATTCAACCTTTGAAATCAACTTCTCAATAAAATATTTGCTAGACGTTACACTCTGTGAGATGTGCACTCGATAACCTCAAAATATTTCTCAAACTCCTTACTTGCAACCTAGCAACACTCGATGCTATATGACAACTCATCCTAATAACTTCATTACAACTCTATCATATAAGATATCCCACTAACCTCAATTTATACTGAGCTTATTCCCAAAGAAATAACACATCAATTTGTTCCTACACAACTTAACGCCAGCTCCCGCATCGCATCATCAGACTTGATGGAAACACTAGTGTATTAATACACTGATCTATCTTCTCAGTTCAGAGTTTCCAATATCTATCCTAGGATAATCAGAAATCATCAACCAATCCAAGGGAATATTTCCCTCATATTCCTCGATATCGAAACCCAAAGATTTCGATCCAACAACAATATAACAAACCCAGCTTATCCCCAATTGATACTATATCAAAACAGGGTCTGAACAAAAGTTCGACTCACAATCAAACTAAAAATCAGGTAATTACCATAACCACATGAAATGAATCATCCCGCGTGCTACTTCGCACGAATAGATGAAACAAAACAATTAACTTAGTCCAACAGGTAAGCAAATTATACAACGAAAATTAAAACCAAAACTATTACGATTTTTACAACCCATAAATCACGTAAGCATGCCATTGAACAAAATTGACCCAAATATACTTTGAAACAAAATTAAGATATGCTAAAACATGCGACATATACAAGATAAAACTCAAACCGCAAACAAAGTGTTACACTTGCTAAGTCCACCATTAACAATCCGAAACTAAGTCGGAAACACAACAAAACCATGACGGAAAAACACGGGATATTACAATGAGCCCCGTATCTAGTGAGTTGGACTCACACTTTGAGATTAAGAGATAGGTCGCGATCGACGAGGTAGAGTTTGAACACTTCCGGGTCGGACCATTTGGATCAGTATGACTTGATTATTCGAAAGTTGTGTCGCATGCTAGGATATCAGTTTCGAATGGATCAAATACCTGTTTATATGTATTATTTTATATTATTGTTTTCTTGAAATGTGATGCTATATTTTTATAATAATACCGTTAGTAAATGCAAACGCACTCAGTATTTTCTCAAATAATGACCCCTCACCTTTGATGTCTTTTCAGATGCTTAGTATGTGGACTTAGCTAGAAGCCAATTTTGAAGTCCAAAAGTCAGCTATGTATGTATTGTCCTCTGAGTTCTGTGAGTGCTGCAGTAGTGGTCCCGCGTTGACAGAGTCGTAGCCTAGACAGCAGTACATTTTGAGTATATATAGTACTTGCTGTCCTGTTTATATGTATTTGATAGGCTACAGGTAGTATGTTCTGTTCATGGCTCTAGATGCCGGTGACATGTTCTATTACACTAACTTTTGTATATAGTACCGCGAGGCCAGTTCGTACAGGGTACGGTAACTAGAGCCCGCGAGGTTAACAGAACAGTTAGTGTAAATATTTGTGTATATATGTTATGTATATTTGCTTCTATTGTGTTGTGTTATTTGTTTATTATTTGCGAAAAATAATAGTGGTTTGAGGCTTGCTATGGGTTCCGGAGCTACCACTCCCGTTCCCTAGAGCTGGTTGCGGCTCAATATTTTGGGTCGTGACACTTTGAGATGATGAGACGAACTCACACGAAGGATTCGTTTGAGACGATGATGGATTTAGTGGTTTTAGACAGGAAGGTGGTGGCAAGTGACAGACTTGGAGACGATGGTGGTAGAGGTGGTTCTCGGAGGAAAAAATAAAAAGTGAGGGAGAAGAGTCAGTCGATTTCTGAATTTTGATTAAATTTTAATATGATTTAAGTGTATTTTTAGTTAAAAAAAATTTCATTTAAGATTTGACAAATTTTTGTTCTTTGACATTGTAATTTAACGGAAAAACATTCACAAAAATTTATATTCGTTAACAGAATTAAAAATAAAGGGGTAGAATTTTAAAATAAGAGATATTAAACTATAAACTATGTTATATGCCTAGGTCCCAAAGTTATTTGCTCTAATTTTTTATTACAATCAAACAAAGAATAATCAGCACATATAGCTACAAATTGAAAAAGTATGTAAATGAAGTAAACTTAAGTAACTTTATATTAAGATCTCAATTTATTTGTTTATTACAAGCTGTACTCATTGGTTTTTTTTTGACGAGAAAAAGATCATATATTAACTCAAATCGGCAGCGATAACAGTTGTAAGAAATTCAGAAAAATGGTTAAACAATTCCTGATAACCTGACATGGAACAGACACACATGTGCAGCCTGATTCGCAGATCATCTTACAAACAAAAAACAAAAATTAAGAAACTGCTTCGCTAACTCAATGCAATCCGGAATTAACAAATCCAACTACTCTCGAGCACGATTCTAAATATCGAAAATGACATCGAGCGCATTCGATTGACTAACTCTTTCAAGAAACAAATTACCCGTGAGTTGGCCATACAACGGCAACTCTAAAACAAGCAAAACATTGTTGTGGGCGGGCCTAAAATTCAGGTCACACCGGACTGTTACTACTAGGCTCAGTAAACATATTAATTGGATGAAAATTAAGCCCAATTTCCAAATCCAAAAATCCTCCACCACTTCATTAGCCTTTGACAAAACAGATTCCTCAAATCCCTTAGATGTCGGGATCTGTTGATTGCTAGAAATCTTTATTCTTTCCATTCCCACTTCTAAAAATTAGCTCCTGATTTGCAGATTTTCCAAATTCAAAAATCAAATTTGATTTGTTGATATTAAAATTTCCAGAAATCTTTCCATATATGGCCTCCACATCAGCATCGTCATGTCCCTTCTGAACCCTAGATGGACTGTCATGGCATGCTAATTTCTCCGAAGCAAAACCCAGAGGAATATCTAAAACATGAACCCAAAATTCAGCATTCCATAACTCCACATCTTCGACAATTTTACCGTTCTTATCTTCTCTACAGAAGAACAAATGGTATTCAAATGTCCACGGCCCTTCCTCCACCACTCTAGAAAAATTCATTTCATGATAAAACTGAAACAAGAAGAGATTATGTTTCAATTCCGATACTTTCACCCGACGAACCGGTTTCCAAAACGATGCCATTATCTGCCTCATAGACAACAAATTTATAGTTTTTTCAGTGAGAAATATTCCAACCAACTATCTATGTGACTTCAAACCTCCTTCGTTAGCCTCTTCAGAATAATCGAGGCCGTCTTCCTCCTCATCTAAGACAGCTAGCCGGGTATTTAAGTCCAGATTGAAACTCATAAAGACGCTCACAAAGAGGAACCAGAAAGGAAAAATGTAAAGTGGAAAGGAAAAAAGAAATAAAAGAAACCAGAAAAAGAATTCAGTTTGATAGTTTTTGCATGGAAAAATAGAAAAATGATTGGATGAATAAGTGTCCTCCACTACCACTTAGAACACAAAACACAAGTAAAGACAAGAGTAGGATAAAATTGATTGGCCAACAGAGAATCTCCTTCCACTACTAACCCACACAAAACACCAAAAAAGATAATCAAGAGCTAATTAATGAAGCGAACCACAACTTGCCAGATGCATGACAACAACTTGCCAGATGCAAGACGAAAAATTGACATGTTAATTCACTTTGAATTTGAATCTTTGAACCTCAGCCATGTTCACTCAGTAAGTAGTTGATTATGATAATCTCTAAAAATTTACATGAAACAGGTCAGACAAGCAATGAAGATCTACATGGTGACCTAAGAAGGAGCCATAGAAGGAGAGCGTTTATAAGAGAAAATTACACCAAATCACCCAAAAATTGAAAAGTTTATATTAGTGACTCAGAAAATAATTTTATGCAGAAATCTCTCTTTTTTAAAAAGCTGTTTACATTGTCTACCTCATTTAATTTTATTCCTAATTTACCCCTATCTTAGATATTAGAGTTTAGAAGTTAGAATGCAGTGATTAGCCTTTAGAAATCGTCGGTGGCTGGAGGTGGGCGGGTGGAGATGATGGTCCGAACAGAGACCGGCAATGGTCCGACGGTGGACGATAGATGGGTATTTATCTAGTCCAGATGCTAGAGGAGCGATAAGTAGTCGACCATAGAATTTAAACAACCACCATCATTACCCTCTTCATACTCAAACCCAGATTATTCTCCATTGATTTGCAACCTTTTGGCTTTTCCAGTAAAAAAATTTAGTTCCTCCCTTTTTAGTTTCAAATTTGACCGAGTAATTATTATTCCATTGTAGGTCAGCCACCGGATAGCTCCGCCGGTGTTGAGCATATTGACGACATCCTATTTTGAGTTATTATGCTGAATAAAGATGCTTAATAATGATTCAAAAGTGTATAATGAGTTGATTATATCTGTTGGTAGTGTTTGATTTAAACAAGTGATGTTCAGGAAGTGATTCAAAAGAGTATATAGAATTCATGTTTTTTCATTTAATTATATAATTTATTGGATATGAAAATTTAAGTCATGTATGAAGAATATCTTGCTTATAAGCAAAAACTGTTCATCGGTTATGTTCTTCAATTTGGCTTGATGATTTTCCCAAGGAAGCTTTTCTTGATAGTCTTGACGATGACAAATGCACGAACCTTTCCACTACAGATAAATCTGGTATAGCTGATGTGGGGAATGGTCTAGCTGTAGTTGAAAATTCAAATTCTCAGACTGCACATTCGGATCCTCCTACCGTGAACTCAAAGTTTTATTCTGTTTTTTTTGTCATTATGATGTTGTTTTTGGTTACTTTACTGCTGTTCTTGCTCATCGCATTGCTATCTCCGGTCACCTTGTTGTTGTTTATGTTCATTCTGATATTGTTTTTGGTCGTCCTGTTGCTGCTCATGATCATTTTATTAATGTTAATGGCCATCCTACTGTCAACCATGTGCATTCTGCTAGTTAAAGAACACTTGGGGCTGTTGTCAAAATTCCATATTTTGTATTGTTTGGATAAAAGATTGATTAGGTGACCCAACTTATGCAACCATATTAAATGAAGACAACAGTATATTCTAAGAGCTATTATAAAATTGTAAATATTTTCATTTTTAGCATTAGTTGGTACATTGTAAAATAGAACTTTGTTCTTACAGTTGGAGTTGGAGTTGCTGAAAAGCATATTATTATTGTTGCTATAATAAATTGTTGTTAAATTAGTGGTTATTTTGGAGACTAATGATTGCTATAATTTTTGCAGTAAATTTATATGTTTCTGCATTTTATAGTGAATCCAACAAAACATGTTATAAATATTTCAGTTTAAGTGTATTTGACAGTCTATAAAACCATAAATCTACCTGATGTGAACCGGATATGAACCTATATCAGTTGAACTACTTTAATTCAATTTATAATAAAATATGGCTTACTGCTTTTTACAATTTTAAATGACATTGTATATAAAGAGAATTTTAATATTTAGTGTAATATACTAATTAAATATCTCTTTTAAGTATAAGGTATTTGATAGACTATAAAACCTAAAATTAACCTGATGTGAACCTATATCAACTGGACTATTTTAATTCAATTTTTAATTGTCTTGCTGCTTTTATAATTTTAAATGACATTTTATATAGAGAGAATTTCAATATTTAATTGAATATCTATTTTAAGTGAAATATATTTGACAGACTATAAACCGAATATCAACCTGATGTGAATCTATATCAACTGAACTAACTTAATTTAATTTTTAATAAAAAAATTCTTACTTTTCTTTACAAATTTAACTGACATTTTATATTGAGAGAATTTTGAGATTTATGTAATTACAAATTAAATATCCCTTTTAAGTGAAATGTATTTGACATTCTATAAAACCGAAAATCAACCTGATATGAACCTTATGTGAACCTGTTATGAATCTATATTAACTGAACTATCTTAATTCAATTTTTAATAAAATTTGTCTTACTTCTCTTTACAATCTTAACTGAAATTTTATATTAAGAGAATTTTTTAGATTTGGTGTAATATACAAATTGAATCTCTTTTAAATGAAATATATTTGATAGTATATAGAACCAAAAATCAACCTAATGTGAACCTGATATGAACCTATATCAACTAAATTAACTTCTTTTAATTTTTAATAAATTTTGTCTTATTATTTTTTACAATCTTATCTGATACTCTATATTGAATTTTTTTGGAGATATAGTCTATTATAACTGCTTTTAAGTGAAATGTAATTAATCTATAAAACTGAAAAGCAACCTGATGTGAACTGTATGTGAACCTGAAATAGTAATATATACTGGACTATTTTTTCTTATGCATATTGCTGCAATTCTTCACATTACAAAACATATGTTAAAAAATTAATTTTAAAGAACAATCTAACAATAAGCAAAAGTACATCTAAGCAAAAGTATCAGTTCTTGCAAACATTCAAATCAATAAACAATTGGCTTAATAAATATGATTCTCACTATTTTTTTAAAATTAATTAAAATATTATGAGTCTTTCAATAAACAACCGTTTGTAATGTGTGGGAATAACATTACGAAGAACCCAAGTTTTGAAGACCAAGTATCTCTATTAGTGCAAGAATAGTGACCAATAATAGCACCAATTAGAGCTGTAACCACTCTTGATTCTTTCGAATTCAAACAATACTCTTCACAATTCAATTTTCAAATTGCCAAAGTCAAAACCGTAGCTATTCCAACGTTGAACAACACTTGTATCCTTACACAAATCAAGATCGTATCAGTTTTATAGCATTTCCATTATCAATTAAGAGAAAGTGATTACTAATGACAACCTTCTTTGAAATCAACATCAATTCATCTCTTCCTTTCTTTTCCGACCTTCGTAAGTTTGAATGATGTGAGAAAAAAAATGCAAGGATCATACCTTCAAACCTGTAATTAAATAATTATAAGGATAATGATTATTAATCTATACAAGAAGAGGAGAAAATGAAATAGAAATAGAGTAAATACCTGTAACTAACGCCGAAATGAATGGAGCAACAAGAAAGCCGGCGACGGCGCCGGGTAAGTTGAGTGATTTTCTCTTGTAAGCGCGAATTGCGGTGAATGAGCATATGATTATTGCAATTAATGGCCAGACTGTGTTTTTCTCCATTTTTTTAGCTTTGGAGGGAAGAAGATGAAGAAAATGGTGGTTTGGCCGTATTCTCTATTTTTTTTAGCTTAGAATCGTCGCCAGATCTCGCCGGATGCCGTTGGGTTTCAACTTAGCTGTTGCTGGAGACCCAAATTTTGCATAAGATATTAACAGATCTAATCAAAGGTTAAAGTTGTCATATTTTAATATAAAATTAGGTTATTTGGGTTATGAGGGATTTGTAGAAACTTTTTTATTTTTTTGAGTGATTATTGCCAAAACTAAAATGCTGAGGTATAAACAATAGATAGGACATGTTTTAGGGGATTTGTGTAAAAAACCCCGTTTATAACTCAGTTTATTAGGCCTTGAAGAAAAAAAAATCCTTATTGGTACTTTGTGTAGTGATTTCGTCAATTCTAGCTGTACACATTAGTTATTATTAATATAAAGCTCCACTATTTATTTTTTTAAAAATATCTTTATAGTATGTTCTATATGTATCTTTTAAAAATTGTCTATTATATGTTGTATTTATTTGTCTTTATCAATAGAAACTCCATTATATTATTCTTTAAAGTATTTCCATCTTCAAATATAACCTTAGGATATGTACCCTATTCCAATTAAGTTTGGTTTATTAAAAATTCCAACATATCAACATTTGTTCTTGGTTTGCTAACTGCAAAATCACAATTTTTAAACCTGCAACCTGGCTAAATATCTCAATAGTCATAGTAAAATGGTATATTTATACCCCTGAATGTTTACGTTTGGTTGAAATCACTCCTTAACTTTTATATTAACCTATTATATGCATACGTGTATTTTTTTTCTAATGTACAAAGGCCAAATATCAAAAATCGAAGCAGTAAGGGTACATGAAAACATGTCAAAGCCTATAAATTCTGTAAAATGCTAACTAAACTTAGAATCGGTAAGAAATTGTCCTGTTCCAAGGCAATAATTCGATGGACATGCCTAAATCTATAGTACATGTGTCAAAAAATGGATAGGATATTGAAAACTATAAATTCCACATAATAGTGGCATTTTCATCATCAGTAGAAAAATCAATTTTCAAGTTCAAATATTTGAGGAAAAGTCTAAAATTGTTTAACAAAAATTGATCCATCTCAGGATGCTAGCTTACAAGCTGGACAGACTACGGGCCAAACTCAGGTTACTATTTATAATTTAACATCATACTGAATAGTTGTTTAATTCATTTATGCAATCGAAATCGAGATATTACAGTTCTATAATTTAATAATTTTCTACAATGCACGGAAATTTTTTCGGTGTCATGTTCTTGTTTCTAAAGTAAAAACACTTATGAAACTTCAAACTCTATATTCTAATTTATTCTTATAAAATTGATGTTTCATCATGTTTTACGTTTTTATTTCCGTATTGTGTAGATAATTACATTGTGATCGAGCTAAAACTTAGATATTATTTTAATTTTAGGAGAAGGGAAACCAAGTGATGGACAAGGCTTGCAATGCTGCCCATTCTGCAACCGAATCATGCAAAGAGGTGTATAAAATTACTTTAATTACTCTTATGAAATTTGAATTTTCTAATTGGAGCAAACAACTGAAGGATTTACTATATTTGTTTTCATTATTTTGCTTCAGTTTGTGGAATTTTTACTGCCTTCGTCTTTTATTTTCTTTCCAATTTTCATAAGATCAATGAGAACTTTTAACTGATAAGTGGATAATTTGGGACAACTGGTAATTTGGTATATATTCTGGACCAAATTGATAAAGATTTTAATATATGATATATAGGTAAACAGCATATAGTTTTCGATAGCAAAATATATTTTAATTTAATAAGCTTTTAAATTTATAACTCTTTATTTTTTATAAATATTAAATATTTTTCACTTTTATTTTATTTAAAAAAATTATATGTTGAAAATTATATTATTTAATAGTCAATTTAGTATCATTAATGAGATATTAAAAAAAGTAAAGTGAAAATTTAAATTTGTATGATAAAAGCTTATTGGACTCGTAATATATAACCAAACTCTATAAATTAACATGTTTGACTCTTTAATTTAAGGGTTAGAAATTAAATCGCATTTTTAGCTTAATTTTTAAATAAAATATGGATTTTAAAACATAGTACAATCAATCATCACTTTCATGTTTTGATACATCACAACATCAAACTATTTTCTATTAAAAAAACATTAAAGTGGATATAAGAATATACATTATTCTGAGCTCCATTAAGGGTATAATTTATATTGACAATTTAAAATAGAAATAAAAATGTTATATCTATAACTAATAGAATGCCACAAATCGTAATCATCATGACATGTCAATATTAAATGGTGGAATTAGACTTAAACTCATAGTGTTTTGAATAATGGTTATATTGTTCAAGTCTAAAATTTGAATTGAAACACTATTACACGTAATTCTCAAATTGTAAGCTATTAGTGTTTCTGGAAGATGGACAAAGTGAATTCGAGAGAAGATATTGATGGCTCACATCAATCTGGTTTGGTTTTCTTTTAGTTTTGTTGGCTGTTAGTTTTTATTTGTTATATTCATAAAACAAATAGTGTTTCTGGAATTATTATATCAATACTATATATAAATACTAGCGTTAGCCCGTGCGTTGCACGATTTTTATTTAATTTTTATTGTATAATTAATATTATATTTTTATATTATTATTTACGACTTTCTGCCAATAAAATTTTATATATCATGTAAGAGTTTATAGTTCCATATATTAATATGTTATAAAAATATATATATATTTTAAATTAGTTTTAATTTCTTTTGTCAGTCAACTAGCTCTCCTTTTTTCTTTTTTTTTTTCTCTTTTATTGCATGTCCATTTTTGACAGTGATTCTTTCATCTAATAATTCTTTTTATTATATATATATATGTGTGTGTGTGCGCGCGCGCGCGCGCGCGTGTGTGTGAGTGTGTCTTCTTTTAACGATGATAACATCCACATACATATACCTTTTTAATTAATACTATAATCTACATTTTTCATAAAGTAAAATTAAATTTCTGTAAATAATTATCTTAAAAATCATAATAAAATGGTAGTAATGAAAAAATATTGATATTGATAGTTGTTCGTCTGGAAATATTCCGGACTCGAATCTTTGAATTTATAGTCGGGATCGGTTTGAGGTTTGATGCTTTAACGAACCTATGTAGATATTCGCAGGGCTTATTTGGTTAAAAACACTTAACCACGTGATCTAAAGAGTAATAATCTGGGAGTTATGAACTCAGACGAGATTAATACCGAAAACTACTCCTAAATTAGAACAATCCGGAGATTGCGAGATAAAAAGCACTGGACTTGGTTTTTGATTGATTGATTTGTTGATATAAAAATAATGAATCTCTGAGCTATTTATAGCTCCTCATACTCAAGACTCCTAATCCAACTAAGACTAAAACTCTAATAGAAAATCACTCCTAATGAGCTACAAATTCCTATAAAACAGAAAAAGCAATAATAAAAAGACTTTTCGTTGGGCCTGGATCCCTAATAAACCCACATGAAGTTCTACCCAGTAATTTCCTGGGCCGGTGTAAACAATGCCCCCAACAAGCCTGAAACAACTATTTTTGGGCTTGTTCTTTTCCTTCTCCTCGGCACCCCCTTCATGCCACGTCATTTACCAGCTGTCCCCCACGATGTCACGTTCTGGCCCTACGACCTTTCGGCTCCCTTCAATTTTGTCTTTTAAGAAAAACAAGACCTCATTTTCTCACTTACTTACTCTCTCTGCATTTGTGAAACTTCTCTCTCTAGACAAATCTCGAGTGCTCTCCGTACCGCTGCTTGGTAAGTAACTACCCTCGCCCTTCATATATTTGAATCGCCCCTCCAAATATTCGTCTAACTGAGGTACTCCATTCTGCAGTTATCATGGCTGCTCCTAATGATGCTATCGCCGCTCAAGTGACCGACAAGATGAATGAAATCCACGCTGCTGCTCCAAATATCGATCTTCAGGTAATAGTAAAAACCAACGACGACAAAGAATGTGTCGGTCCAATACTTGTTTCGCCCAGTCATCTCTGCGAAATTGCTACTCCTTTTCACGAAGAAGTCCCACCACGATTCTCACTCGCCCACCAGTCTTCCATTTGGGCGAACACAATGTTTAGGAACTGGCCGACAGAGCACAAGGGTTATCAAGAATGGGTAAACCGATTAAAACCTCACTTCGGCCAACTGTGGAAAGATGTTGGCATATACGACATGATCGGCCTCTGCAAGGCGAGCATACCAATAGCGAAGCATTATATCATGGGGGCTTCCCTCTTCTGGTCGTCCGCTGTCAACTGCTTCTGCTTCAAGTTTGGTATGATGACCATAACTCTCCTGGATATGGCTGCAATCTTGAACATCCCTGTAATCGGCGAACGTATCTCGCCCAACCTGGATGCCGAAATCCCTGCTTTTAAACTGACAAAGGCCCAACGGAGCTACGGTCCCTTCGTCAAACTTTTTATGGGCGAAGAACACTACAAGCCAGACACAAAAGAACACATTGCATTCCTCGCCTTCTTTGTGGCGAAGTTCGTCCTCTGCACTTCATCATTCAGAGTCACAACTGACTGCTTCACACTCGCCACTGCTCTGGCCGAAGGACGGAAATGCAATTTGGGCGAATTCATGCTGGCTCACTTGTACAGAAGTCTGAATGAGATCGCTCCTCATGCCAAAAAACGGATCTTTCAATGCCCCAGTGGTCCACTATGGGTCCTGCAATTATGGCTCGCCCTCTATTTTCCGGAGCTCTTCGAAATCGGCCCTCATATTAAAGCCGATTTGTGTGGTTACCAACTGGTTGCTGCGGGTACCCGTCTCCCCCATATTTTGGATGTTCTGGAAGTGTTTACCAACTCCGTTTGTACCTCAGAGCTTCTTTGCCCAATTCTGACTCTGAAGTATTCCCTATCTTGGTTATACCTCGGCTGGGATAGTGACGATACAGAAGAAGCAATGGCCGACCCTAAACGGAAACTTGGAGGTCAATATTGGGGTAGCTCCTTAAAGAGCAGGAATTTAATCGCCGGTTTGGAATACAACCGCAGTAGTATAGAGGCATACTGCCCCAACTATGTGGCTCGGCAGTTCGGCTATAACCAAGGAATTCCTTGTCCTTTATTGATCTCCGTCAATAATCACGGGACCTACATACCTTCATTAGAAAACTATGCCGATTTGCAATTCATAACTCGCCTTAATAGAGCCTATCTTCCCCCCATATCAGAAATTTCTCGCCCTTCCACCTCACCCAAGTGTACCCCTGAATTTGATAGCTGGTGGGCTTCAGTCGTAGAATCGTGTTTCGACCTCTCTCCAAAAGAAATCCTCTCTCTTCATAATTTTTCTTTACCTCCTTTATCAAGAAACCCAACTCATGCCGATCTGTTTCTTTTGCAGGCACCGAAACGTCCAAAATATGAAGGTAACCTATTCCATCTTTTTGAAATTTCTAGGTTCGAACGTTTTTACAAATTTAAATATGACCCATTAGATCGGCCAGGCATGAACCTTAGGATGCAGCGTCATAGGCGAATTGCTAGGACTAAGTTCAACGAAAAGATGAAAAAAGTTTGGAAAGATAAGTACGAAAAAACATATTCTTATGAATTCTTCCTAGCCCATATTCGCCCGAAATTCAAATATAAGAGTCCACCAGTTCCTAAATGTAACATGTCCACCCCTAATCCAATTAAACTGCCTAAAAAACGAGTAAAAAAGTCTAAGCCGATCATAAGTAGCGAAGGGGTCACTTATACTGGCATAAGATGTCCATCTGATGTCGAGGCGATAAGTGAACTGGTCAAAAATGGCTACAGTAGAATACCAGGTAACAAAGATATCATTTCGCCTTTGAAAGTTTCCTTTATTTCATACTAACTTCCTGTCTCCAGTTGGCGTGCCGAGGTGGGCGAAAGGAGATGTTTATGACACAGATGGCGAAGATCCGCCAGAAGCAAAGAAATCTCGGCGCAAGCGTCCGGCGTCCAAGAAATCGTCCAAGAAGGAGCCAAAGGAGCCAAAACCGAAGAAAATGAGGGCTGAACTTTCTGGGTCTCGCCTTTTTGATCCCGCTCCTTCTGATCCTGAAACAAATCGCCCTTCCAGGAGCGCTCATTCCTCTTCAAGGGGTGATACCCAAACAGGGGACGATCACACTTGCGACGAAGGCATCTCCTTGACGGAAAACCGCTCTTCTCAAAAAACATCGTCTGAAGTCGCCCCGACGGTGTCACAAATGCTTAACTTCTCTCCGCTCCCTACTCTGCATTCGCCACTTGGTTCAGACCTGGTGAACCTCCCGGCTCGTCTTGCTGCTAAGACTAAGGTACCTTATTCTTGCTTATTATCGCCTTAACAATATCCCTATCAGCTAATCTTTTATTGTGGCAAAACATGGCAGATACCGGATGATACCCCGGCGAAGCATGACGACCTGGAAGCGAAAGCAGCGGCCTTCCTTAACTCTGATAGTGAGGAAGAAGAGATGCCTACACCGGAGAGTGAGGTACAGGCCGAAGTGACTAGTGGGCCTTCTGAAGGATGGGGCGAACACCTGGACGTCGTTGGCTCTTTGAAGTCCCAAGGTGTGGCGATCTTCAAGTCACTTGAAGACTTTGATCGTCTCAAAAAAGCCGCGACTGCTCTGGCCGATGCTCCTCTAGAGATTTTAAACGAGAAGGCTCGTAGTGCCATGGTCAAGCTGTCTGCGTCGCTACCCGCATTCCAAAAGATTTATGATGAGGCGACGCAGATCCAGACAGATCATGACCAACTGACCCTTCAGGAGGCCGAAGCAAGGGAGAAACTGGAAACGCTCAAGGCTTCCGTAAAATCAGCCGTTTCGACCTTGACTACTCGCCGGGACCATGCCAAGGAGCTGCGTGACAAAATTTCAGCCTTGAAGCTCGAGCTGGAGACTGAAGAGAAGAGCATAGGCGAACTGGAAGCTGCCATGGACAAAAGCTTGCTCGAAGGGGTCGGTGTGAAGAAGAGCCGGAACGAGCTGAAACAAAGCCTCGCCAAGATGAAGCCGAAGGTGGATGAAGCCCGAAAGTCTTTCAGTACAGTCCGTAGTGAGCTTGGCGATATTTTTAGCCATTTTTAATTTTTTTCAAGTCCAGAACAATGTTACTGTTTTCTTTTCTAATTTTGTAACACTTTGAATCGCACTACTTTTTGATCGGCCTGGGGCCGTATCTGTTTGGTTTGGATAATTATATTCGGCCAGAAAGCCGAAAGTTTTATTATCATATAGCAAATGTCTGTTAATGCTTGATTGTTACTCTTCATACTATCGGCCTGTGTTTGGTCCGATATCATATTATATATATAAAACATTATAAAAACAATTACAAAATGTTGAGAAAAACGGTGAACCCGTTGAAAAAACTCAACTAATGAGAACCGCCGAAGCATTTACGGTACTACCAAATGATCGGCGTTTTCATAATGTCGCCGAGCACTCCGTGAATTTTAACTCTCCAGGATGCTCGGCGGCAGTTTATAAGCAAAAACTATTCTTCGTTGGCTCCAAATAACCGACGGTCTACGCCCTCCCAACAACTAGGGACGTATTTTTTCAGGAACTGACCGTTGATCGCCCTTTCGTGTTCTTCTCCATCGATGTTCGCCAACAAGTAAGCGCCGCCTGTTAACTTGTTGACCACAATGAAAGGGCCTTCCCAGTTGGGGCTCCACTTGCCCAGTCGAGTATCTTTATGGCCGATAGGCAAGACCGCCTTCCACACTATGTCGCCCACCGAAAATGTCTTTCGTTTTACTCGTTTGTTGTAAGCCCTCTCGACCCTTCTTTTCTGGGCTTCAAGGTGATCTAACGCCGTCAAACGTTCTTCGTCAAGGTCAAGAGAATCTATCACCATCTTGTCGAAGTAATCGTCTACCGACAATTCACTCTGGCATCTGCGGCGAGTAGACGTGACAGTCAGCTCCATTGGCAACATCGCATCATAGCCATATACCAGTCTGAAAGGCGAAGTCCCAGTAGTCGACTTCTGACTGGTTCTATTCGCCCACACGGCTTCTGATAAAAATACATGCCATTGTCTTGGGTTTTCTTCAATCATCTTTTGAACTATGAGCTTGATAGCTTTGTTCGTGGCTTCGGCTTGTCCGTTGGCTTGGGCGTAGTACGGTGTTAAATGTAACATTTTTATCTTCATTTGGGAGGCCCACCAACTTATGTCGCCTCCTGTGAACATCGTCCCTTGATCTGTGGTTATAGACTCGGGTAACCCGTGTCGGTGGACGATGTATTCTTTGAAGAACTTGATCACCGCTTCCTGTGTTGGCGACTTCAAAGGTTTAGCTTCGACCCATTTGGTAAAATAGCAAGTGGCGATAATCACAAAAGCATGACCGTCTGACGAGCCAGGGTATATCTTTCCTATTAGGTCGACTGCCCATCCTCTGAATGGCCATGGCTTGATAATGGAGTGCAGATCTTCGACCGGGATGTGCTGTATCGGGCCGAATTTTTGACAGGCTTCACAACCTTTGGCATATCTTACGCAGTCTTGTTCCATTTTAGGCCAGTAAAAACCATATTTATGGATCAACCACCTCATTATGGGACCCGCCTGGTGAGCGCCTGCTATTCCTTCGTGTACGTCGGCCATTGCAAGCATAGCTTCTTTTGGACCGATGCACCTGAAGAGTAGCCCTTCAAAGCCCTTCTTATATAGTTCGCCGGCTAACACAACGTAATTCAGGGCCAACGTTCTTAACCTCCTATCCGTGGGATCTGGCTCTTCAAACCATTTCAGGAGCTCGACCCTCCAATCTTGGGTGAAGTCCAGCTGGTAAACCGAGAATTGTCTTTCGTCGATCGTGATGCCCCCGGTATGGAGATTCGGCGTTTCCCTCTCTATAGCGTCGAACTGATGGTTTACCTTGTAACCGCTACCGTGCTGAGCTAGGTCGTTTGCAACGCTGTTATCGGCCCTCTCTGTGTATTCTATCCTCGTATCCTGAAAGCCTTCGAGCAAGTGTTTCGCCTTGTTGCAATATCTCACCAATAGCTCGGACTCGCATTTGAATTCTCCTGTCACTTGCTTGATGACTAGTAAAGAATCTCCTTTGACGCTGATCACCTTTGCCCCCAGCTCGGCTTAAATCTCGAAACCGAATATCAGGGCCTCATATTCTGCTTGATTGTTAGTGCATTCGAACCGGAGTCTGAATGACAACCGGTAGGATGCCCCCAAGGGTGTGATGATGTGAACTCCGGCGCCTGCCCCCTGGCTTGTCCTGGACCCGTCGAACCACATCTCCCAAATGGCGATGTCGCAAAACGTGACCGTTTCTTCCCTGAGGGTAACTCCAGGGTGGTCGGCCAAGAAATCTGCCAACACTTGTCCTTTCACTGCTCTTTGGGGAACATACACTAATGTGAATTCGGACATCGCAACCGCCCATTTTCCAATCCGATTCCTTAAGTATGGTTTTGATAAAATATACTTAATGATGTCGGTCTGGGATAACACGTACACTACGACTGGCAACATGTAGTATCGCAGCTTGCAGCACGTGAAGTATAGGCATAGACACATTTTTTCTATGTCGGTGTAGCGAATTTCTGTGTCCGTCAGTCCTCGGCTTAAATAGTAGACTGCCCTTTCGACCCCATCGTCCTCTTGGGCAAGCATACAACCTAGGGATTCGTGTGCAGCCGATAGATACAGCAATAATGGTTTGTTCGGCTTTGGGGGGGTCATAACCGGAGGTCTCGCCAAGTAACCCTTTAGATCATCAAACACCCTCTGTTGCTCGGCCGTCCATATCCACTCATCGATCTCTTTTCCTCGTAGCAAAACACTCCAGCTGCGAAGTCGGCCTGCTGTGTTCGCTATGAATCGCCTAAGGAAATTAATTTGACCGATGAGCCTCTGGAGCTGCTTCTTGGTTTTTGGTGGTTCAGCATTGATGATCGCCTTGGCTTTGTTCTTATCTATCTCTACTCCCCGCTGGTGAACCAAAAAACCTAAGAAGTTTCCAGCCGAAACACCGAACGCGCATTTCAGAGGGTTCATCTTCAACCCATTACATCGGATTCGTTCAAAACCTTTCCGAAGGTCGACCAAATGGACTTCACTGGTATTTGATTTGATCACGACGTCGTCAATGTAAACTTCAAGACAGTCGAGGCCTCTGAACATCTTGTTCATCGCCCTCTGATATGTTGCCCCCGCGTTTTTTAAGCCGAAAGGCATTACGACCCATTCGTACGCTCCGATCGGCCCTGGGCATCGAAAGGCTGTTTTGGAGATGTCCTCTTTGCTGATTGGAACCTGGTTATACCCAGAGTGTGCGTCGAGGAAACTGAGTATCGTGTGTCCTGCTGCCCTGTCTATTAACATGTCGGCTACCGGCATATGATATTCGTCCTTGGGTGTGGCCAGGTTGAGGTTCCGAAAATCTACACATACTCTGAGCTTTCCGTTTTTCTTCATCACCGGTACGATGTTGGAGAGACATTCGGTGTACTGGGCTTCCCGAATAAACTTGGCATCTTCCAGCCGCTTAATTTCATCCTGGATGAGAGTATCTACTTCCCTTGACATTCGCCGGGGAGGTTGCCGAAATGGCCGAAACCCACTTTTTAATGGAAGCTTATGCTCGGCGATATCAGGGTCAAGGCCCGGCATTTCATCATACGACCAGGCAAAACAGTCGCGGAACTCCATGAGCAGAGCGACCAGTTGTTCTCTGAATCCCTCGTCCATTCCTGCGTTTATATATATCGGCTTTGGCGAATCATCTGTCCCCAGATTCACCTCGAAGAGGTCGTCTTGTACTTGGGCGGGATCATCTTCCAACTTCCCGGTTGCTAATCGTATATCTCCAACTTGCAACAATCCTGTTGGGTCTTGATCTTGATCTTCGTAGATGCATTCGGCCGATGCAATGTCATACAGCGAGGCTAACTGCCTAATCTTCTCCCTCAATTCTTTATGTCGCACTATCATTGAAGATTTTTGACGATGGTGGATCGGCCTTTGCCCCCTAGGGTCACTGATACCGGCCGATCCGAGTTAACAAGCAAGCGAGGGACGCTCGTCTCTCCTTTCGAACTAAGGGATTGTATGTTGCGCACCTCTTCATCGTATAAACGTGCTTCAAGCACGTTATGGTCTTCGCCGAAGGGGTTGGGGTCACCCTGCACAACTTCGGCCTCGCCGTCATCTCGCCATATGAAGAGCATTTGATGCATGGTTGATGGTATACACATGTTGGAGTGTATCCAATCTTGGCCGAGTAAGATGTTGTTGTTGCTCCGGGCATTGACCACGAAAAACCCTTCTTCGGTTTCCACTCGCCCTACCTTGATTCTGAGGGTGATGTACCCCTCGGCCGGCGTTTCGCCCCCTGCGAAGTCATTCATGTAAACATCGGTTGGGTATAGCTGATCCCGCGTTATGCCCAGTTTTTTGAGCATTTTCGCCGGTAGTATGTTGACGTCAGCCCCGTTATCGATGAGGACCCTATTAATCGATACCCCGTTCAAATCGGCCTTGATGTACAGTGGCCGAATGTGCCTAGTCATCCTTGTTGGAGGTTTGCTAAGAGATACTACCGCGGTACTGTCGGCGCTATCTCCTTCCGGCACGATTACATCGCCTTCCAACGTCGCCTTCTGCCCCGGTTTACTTCTGTATGAGTTGGGGAGCGTGACCACCTTTACTCCGTATTCGTCCCTCACCACCGGGACCCAAGCTTTCAACACTCCCTTCTTGTGCGAGACGATGACCTCGCGGTCTTTGGGCAATCTTGCTTTAAGCTGGCCACCCTGGTGCGATACGAGTACGTCCTTGTAGGACGATCGGCCGCTGGAATCTTCGTCATCCTCGTGAACTACTGCCGTGACGGACACATCGGCCACTTGTTTCTCGCCCTTCGGCATCCATACCTTCCTTACCTTGGCATTTCGCCTATCAGGTGATTTGGTATCCGTATCGGCCTGATTCCTTGCCCCCAATCTCTCGGCTATTGGCCTATTTCCGTGCTGCTCTCTGGGAGCCGCTTCTGCCCCGTGATTCGCCCGCGACTCTTGTCGCAGCCTTTGCATTCGCCTCTTCTGGGTTTTCGTCATACGAGGGGTATCCTCCGTTGGCCGAAATATCCTCTTGAATACGTTAGTGGTAGGCCTCCGCTGTGGCTCATGCCTCTGCCACTGCTCTGTGGGCGATTTCGGTTTAAAGGTCTTGGGATGCTTCCTCGTGTTCTCGCCTCCCTTGACCTTAAAACACGTACTGCATGAGGGACAAGTCATATCTGCAGTGGGCGAGCTGTATCGCTTCCTCTTCTGTTGTTGAGGTCGTCCTTTTTCTCCTTGCCATTTTGAACCATCGGTCTCTACTCTCGGCTTGGGCCTTCTAGGGTTCCACTTGCTTTGTATCTGCCCTTACTCTAGGTAGCTATCAAAGTGGGGCCGAACAGTATTAATAGACACGTATTTAGCGTCGGCCTCTTTCTTCGTTGGGAACAGAAGTTTTCCTTCGTTAATCGCCTTCTGGATCACGTTTCTGAAATTTACACAATTGTTCGTGCTGTGCCTCCAGGAATTGTGGTACTTGCAATAATCTTTACCGACCAGCTCCTCCGACGGTGGAATTGTATGACCTTCGCTTAAGGCGATCTGTCCATCCTTTAACAAGGCATCAAATATATCGTCCGCTTTGGTAAGATCGAACGAATACTCCTTTTGTACCATCGCAGTCTTATTTTTCTTAACAAAGCCAGGCTTTCGCAAGGCCGAACATTCCAGGGGTTTCGTTCCCAAAAATTCGGCCATGTTGACTTCATCTTCGGAACCGCTATCCTCACTGTCGGACACCACGGCCACGTCAAGCTGGTCTTTGTAATAGGTCCCCTTAGATGCGCCTCTCCTCTGTTCTTTCTCTTGGGGGAGTCTTTCGTAGCTCGTCACCCTGTTCGTTAGCTCGAACAAGTCACGAAACTTATGGCCCTCGAAATGATCCCTCATGGCGAAACTCATCCCTCTTACCACCATCGGTACGCAATCAGCCTCGGACATTTTTGTGGAGTATCTAGTCCTGAGGTTTCTAAATCGGCCGATATACTTTTCTGCCGATTCGCTCGGTAGCTGCGAGATTCGGGCGAGGTCGGCCAGGGTGACATCAGGTGGTGCCCTGTAAAATTCCTCATGGAAGAGGATTTCGAGGTCCTTCCATGTGTCCACCGAATTGGGCGACAACCTAGAGTACCATGTAAACGCCATTTTCGTCAAGGAGCTGGCGAAAAGCCGGAGCTTCCAGAAATCGTGAGCAGCTGCTTCGCCACATTGGGCCGAGAACCGGGCGACATGTTCAACCGTAGATTGCCCCTTCTCCTCGCCTGAAAATAGACTAAACTCCGGCACTTTATACCCCCTTGGGAAAGGGTATAACTTGTCGATCCAGTCTGGATATGGTTTCATGTACGATGGGCGAGGCATAGGCTGCAGGTCCACCCCGAGCCTCTCTAGCATGTCCACGAGTTGCCCTTGATTGTATATATTTGGATCGCCTCCCTCAGAGTATGATCGTTCGCCCACGTTAGGCTCCTGGGTGTTGGCTCCAGTAGCTCCCCCTTGTGGTCTAGCTTCGCCTTGTGGGTTTGACGAGCTTGCCCCCGGGTGATTGGCCCTTCCTGAGAATTCGGCCTCGTTCCTCGTCAAGAGCTTAACGGAACCATATGTATATCCCATCTTGTTGGGTTGTTGTTCGGCCGAACCACCTGGTTGGCCAAAACAGCTCGGTGTTTGGTTCTGTTCGGCCTTTCTGTACCCCTGATCGGCGATGGATTGCCCAGAAAATAATCGCCCCAGGTTTTCCATTGCCTTGTTGAGGCCGTCCAAGTTCTCTTGGATCTGCCTTTGAACCGACGTTTGATCGGCCATGATGTTCCTCATTACTTCGGACATCTGATGCATAGCACCGTCGAACATCTGCTTGTTCTCCTGCGCTATCTCGCCCCTCATGGCCGAGAAATCGGCCTGTGATAAAGAAGGGCGAGAGGGAGGAAGCTGACGTGAGTAGTCTATCATATCATCGGCCGCGTCGTCGTTCTTGTCCTTAGGCAGGTTCCCCTCGGTATCCGTTGTATTCGGCACCTTGTTTGATTGGTTCACCTGTTTGTCCTTGGCCATGGTTTCTGATCTATCCGAATCCGATTCGTCTACTATGTCACCTTCCTTCCGTTGTTGTCGGCGTATGGACCGAGCGTGCCTGGAATCGTCCTTAAAGTCCGTTTTTGTGCTAACCATAAACTGTTCCCCAGTGGAGTCGCCAAAAGATGTTCACCTGGAAATATTCCGGACTCGAATCTTTGAATTTATAGTCGGGATCGGTTTAAGGTTTGATGCTTTAACGAACCTATGTAGATATTCGCAGGGCTTGTTTGGTTAAAAACACTTAACCACGTGATCTAAAGAGTAATAATCTGGGAGTTATGAACTCAGGCGAGATTAATACCGAAAACTACTCCTAAATTAGAACAATCCGGAGATTGCGAGATAAAAAGCACTGGGCTTGGTTTTTGATTGATTGATTTGTTGATATAAAAATAATGAATCTCTGAGCTATTTATAGCTCCTCATACTCAAGACTCCTAATCCAACTAAGACTAAAACTCTAATAGAAAATCACTCCTAATGAGCTACAAATTCCTATAAAACAGAAAAAGCAATAATAAAAAGGCTTTTCGTTGGGCCTGGATCCCTAATAAGTCCACATGAAGTTCTACCCATTAATTTTCTGGGCCGGTATAAACAATAGTAAATTTCATCATACATTATTGATTGATTAATGTATTTCAATTTGCATAAAAACAAATAACACATTTCAATGAAATTTACGAATATTTCTCAAATTTTTAATTATTTTTCAACCTTTAACATATACTTCTTTTTTTTTTTTTTTTTGGTGACGAGGGAACTCCCGGCGGAGCCCGACCACCCTTTAGGGCGGAGCCCGACCACCTGAGTAAACCCCCGGAGAGGCTAGCCTCGGCATCCCACCGCCCGGACCTCCCACTTAATATGGGCCTTAACAACTCATTTACAAATGCTTCCAATAAGTCCCATTTGTGGGAAATGGGATTCGAACCTTGATTCTTTTAAGTCCCATGCTTACTGTCCACATTTGTGACCAATTGAGCCAACCCATGGTGGGTAACGTATACTTTTGTTATTACTTAAAAACAAACAATTTCCTTCAAATTTTATATAGCTTATTTTTTATGTTAAAAATATCTCCTTTTTTTTTTGTTTATAATAATTATATCGATTATGCTAAATTAGTTTCATAATAAACTGAAAAACAATTATCAATTAGAACTTTAAATTATCAATTATTACATACTTTATTATTTTAATTTCTTTTGTTGGCTATTAAATTATAAATTAAAATTCAAAGAAATACTAATATAATATATAATATATGATTTTCAAATCTTTCAATTTTCAATAGTTGTCAAATCTCTAAATAAAATATTACCAAAATCAAAAAGCTACAAAACCTTACCATGACTTTAAATTTACAAATAAAGTTATCAAATTAATTAATGCAATATTATAAAAATTAAAAAGGAAAATTGTCTTTTTATTTACCATTTTAAGCCAATAAAAGGTTCATTTATTATTACTCTACATCGAATTAAATAATTTATATATAACTCCTATTTATTTACACAATCTAATATATTTATATTTTATAATTACTTATATATTTTATATGTTATTTTCTTGCTTTTCAGTTTATTTTTACTGCATACAAAAATTTTCATCCTTATATAGTAATAAAAATAAACAATATAACATGTGATTGATGATTAAATGTAAGTTTATAATGTTTTTACTATACAACTACGAAAATAATCAAAAAATATACTCCCTCCTCCCACTTTAATTGACAAAATTAATAAATTACAATAACCAATATAAACTAATACTAAATGATATAGATAATTACTTCTATAGTTAATGCTATTAATATGTTAGTCAAATTCTCATTAAATTTCATCATTTTTCCATAAAAAATTTAATTTTAAATGAGGGTAAAGATGAAAAAGTAAAGGATAAAATTATACTCCCTCCTTTCTATTCTAATTGACCAAACTTTCTATTTTGAGTGTCCCATTCTATTTGAAAACTTCTATTTATAGAATATTTTTCACACTATTTTTCTTCTTTTACCCTCATCAATTAATGCATTTTAAAAGAATTTTTTTAAAAAAATGGTGAAACATTCAATGTAATATGAGGATATAAAAGTAAAGTTACTAAAATTTTTTAAACAATGTGCAATGGAAATTTTCTCAATTAGAATGGGATAGAGGGAGTAGTTAAGTTAGTTTTGTCAATTATGACGGAACACCAAAAACTTCATATTTTGTCAATTAGAGTGAGACGGAAGGAGTATATTGATAGAATCATATGTATTAAATTTATTAACATTTAATGAAGAATACTCATTACATGATAGTATTTTATTCGTTCAATTTTCCTCCAAAGCATATATCTCAAACCCAATTTTTGACCAATCCGCTATATATATAACATTACTCTTAATGTTAATATGTTAGCATTTTTATAACTGTTGAAATTAGTTAAGTTTAGGTGAGTTCTTATCTTTTAAAACGAAACCAAAGTACTTAAATACTTAAATAGTCTTTACAAAACAATTACAGTTTCCAAAGTAATGTGTTAGCCTTACTGCAGTATAGCTCAACACAACATGTCAGGAGACCATGTCTAGCCCGACCCATCCATAAACCAAGTTTAAAACCAAAGTCTTTAATCAAACCTTAAATGAAATCAAAGTTATTTAAAATAACAACTCACGTCGTAACTTAATAATGCCATAAACAATTAAACTTGCTAACACTTAGTAAGTAGCACCCCAAGTACATTTAATTATATCACCTCAAATAGAATCAATAAGATTCAACACCTTTCAAGTATCAACTTGAAGCTAAAATAGTTCAACCGAAACCCTACATGACATATAACGCCTTGTATGTCTTATATTATTTAATTCAAGTCAATTCACATCCTAAGATAATCTAACATTCTTTTAACAAGTTTTAAACCATCTTCTAAACAATTTTCAGCCTTTAGTAATAAGTTCAAAACCGAGTTTAAATTCAAAATTGTTAACCAAACTATACGCTATTCCATTTAACGATTTCTCAAAATCACCCAATGTATTGTTTAGCATCTAATACCCTATGATCCATTACTTTGAAATTTCCAGATTATAGTTTAATCATAAAACATAATTTTATCTCAAAAGCATTAATCAAACGATACTAAAATCCATTCACAAGATTCCCCCAATACACCCAATCTACGTTTGATGTTTAAACAACCTAAGATTAGCTTTTAAGAAATTTCCAGATTTTAGTTTAATCATAAAACAGTTTATAACCCAAAATCTTTAACAATTCGATAAGTCTATCAATTGTAACATTAAAACCAAACCACCCAAAGTACAAATGAAATCCAAGAGACTAATATAACATCAATTTAAGATTTCCAGAAATTATAATTTAAAGCAATATAAAAAATACAATCAAACCACCCAAAGTATTGATCCATACAACGATCTAGCAATCTCTACACCACATAAGAAAGGGAATTGAACCACATACCTCTTGATTGGACTAAGAGCAATAAAACTCAGAAATCAACCAACCCAAATCAGCCTACAATCACACACATAGGCTATAGGATTTAGAACTCCTAGAATTGATGAACTATAGATGGAATCACGAAGGAATGATTAGGAACACTTACCAAGAATCAAAATTGAGATGAAAGGATAGAAGAATGACCTAAGATAGAGCCCCAGCCGAATTAAGGTTTTTAGAGAAGTTAAAAGTGTTTAAAATCTGATTTAGGTCGAGTTAAGGTGAGTTTAAATAGAAATCAGCGAACTGAACAGTGCACGCGTCGCGCCCGCTACACCTATATCGCGCCCGTGATACATAAATCACGCCCGCAAAATGCTATTGTCTCCGATTAAAATTTGAGATTTTGAAATTGAAATCGAAAACGTTTCAAACTCCGAGATTACTTCTAATACATCTTAAAACACATTTTAAAAGGTTTGGAACCTTCGAAACGCGAATCTAAGTGGTCGAACCACTCAAACGAACCCAAGGTACCGTTTATACTTAACGGAACAAGTTAGAAAAATGCGGGGTGTTACAGTTAATAAGGAAATGAATAAAGGAATAATTTTATGAGTGTGTGATTTTAATTAACCAATGAGGGAGTGCCAAATGTCAATCATTTGGAAAAAAATGTCCTGCTTTATATATATATAGTAAATATCTATAACTATACTATAAGAGCGAACGGGGGGACAGGCAAAATTACGATAATAGTTCATTAAGAATAAAATATACATTTAAAAATATGAAATTAATAGGAGTTTATCTATTTATAACTATACCATAAGAGTGAGGGGGGAGGGGGGCAGGCAACATTACAATAATAGATTTCATTAAGGGTAAAATATATATTTAAAAATATAAAATTAATAGGAGTTCAATTTAAATAAAATAATAAAAATAAAAATATAATGGATTAATTAAGAGTTTAACTCCAACTCATATTATAGGTAACATGAGTTTAAGGACAAGCATAATCAAATTGAAAAATTCAAAATAAAATATTTTCCAACTTATAAATTTAAGAGCAAATTCAAACACATCTCTTCCAAACAAAAATTCGTAAAAACTAATTTGAGGTAAGTAATATTCATATAATTGTAATTCTAATAATTAGTTTCATATCTATACGAGTGTCTAAATAGAGAATTAATTTAACATTGTCCATGATCAAATGAATCTTCTTAAAATGAAGAAAAGTGTTAAGCACACATGAACTAAAATATTAAAAATATATTGAGGAATAAAGTTAAAAATTATTACAAAAAAAGAACACTTATAATTAAATATCAAAATATTATATTTAATGATTTTAACTAAGGGTTAATTGTAAATGCATACACGAACATTGTCCTAATTTGCAATTACAAGATAAACTTTGAAACTTGGCAATGTCAGTAACCAACTTTCATTTTTTGGAAAATTGGTACACCGACCAATCAGGCAACGACATATGGCGGTACATTACAATATCCACGTTAGTACTTTTCGTGTTTGGTGTATCGATTTGCCAAAAGTGTAAAGTTGGTTATTAACATTGCCAAGTTTCAAAGTTTATGTTGTAATTGCAAATTAGGGTAATGTTCGTATATGAATTTGTAATAACCTTTTAATTAATTTATTTAAAATAAATAACGGGTTACACAATAATTACATAATATAATAATATTTAAAACAAAAAACGGATCATATTATTGTCACTCACGTGCGTGGTACATGACCAAATTACAACATTAGCCTTTAGTCATTAAAATACGAAGTTATTTAAAAATGTTTAAATAACTTCCATGCAATTGTCAAAAAAAAAATCCATGCATATTACAATATTATTGCACTTAAAAATATATTGATAACTAAAATAATATTTATCAACGATATTAATATAATAAATTAGAAATAATATATTATTTAAATTTAAATTATTTAATCTTAGAGAGAATTACATGCTTCAAATTATATAATAAAAAAATATATAATTGTGTACACCCATACATATGTATATTTAATATCATATAATTTTTTATTGAAAGATATCAAGAAAATCTTTATCTAACAAAAACCATAGTTTATTATCCAATATTCACACGGCTCGTACCAAATGTATCCACTAGTTATTCATAATTTCTCATTCATTCATCTTATGAAAATTTGAAAAAACATAAAACAAAACTGGCAGTAAAAACTACACAAATTGAAGCAAAAAAATCAAAACAAATATATTAAATTCTTCATTTGTTTGCTCCAACTTTGTCCTTAACAGTCTCAGCCATTCCCTGTGCTTTGGCCTTCACTTGCTGACCAGTCTGTAAATTAAAAATTAATATATTTAAATTATATATTAACAAGATGCAAACTAAAATTTCATGAGTAATTAATTCATTGTTAAAAACCTCTTGGCAGGATTCCTTTGCAGACTGGGCAGTATTGCTAACCTTGTCCATCATCTGGTTTCCCTTCTCCTGAAATTAAAATAATTTATGAATTTTAGCTCAGCGGTACTAAAGTTATCTATGTAGCAAAAAAAAAGATGTCGAAAACTATTTAATTACAAAATTGTAACATCTCAACTCGAGTTTGATCAAATGAGCATTTTAAAAATAAATATGCATACAATGTGAAATTTAGAAAAAAAAACTAGTTCTATAAAACAAACCTTAGCCTGGCCAGTGGTTTGTCCAGCTTGGAAGCTAGCATCCTGTGATGAATCCATTTTGCTGTTTTTTTTTGTGTGAACAATTTTAGACTTTTAATTAAATAGATGAAACTGAAAATTGATATAGCTGCTGATGATGAAAATGCAACTATTGTGCTGTGGAATTTATAGTTTTCAGTATCCTATCTATTTAGTGACACGTGTAATCTATGTTTAGGCAAGTTCATTGTCTTGGAACAGGACCATTTCTTACCAATTCTAAGTTTAATTTTGATTTTGCAGAATTTATAGGCTTTGACATGTTCTCATGTTCCCTTGCTTCTTAACATCTGGCTGTTATAAATTTTAGAAAAACAATACACATATGCATATAACAGGTAAAAACAAAAATTAAGGAATGATTTGGATAAAAAGTAAAACTTAAGGGATGTAATTTTACCATTATATATAATCGTGTGTCTCGAATTTTGCCATTTTAGTTGTCACTTTTTATCTTTAAACATGAAGAAATGTATCAAACACATAGCAATAGAGAATTTTCTTTAGAATTTCAGCATCAATTTCCAATCTTATCTTGAGGCCTAGTATTTAAGGTCATGCTATTCTCAGATGTATTCTCGTTGGATATTTGTTCCCTGATGATTTTAACGCTTGCTATTGCGAGAGCTTATGTCACGATCCAATTTTATGTATCGCGAACGACACTAGGGTATGGGTATGGTCGTACCAAAACCCGTAGTAAACCTCGCGGAAAAGAATCAAACATATAAATTCATTTCTTGAGTTTTCCTTGTTTTGATCTTTTAAATTCAAAATTTTGTTGTTCCTCCTTATTTTCCCCATGTTAATTTAAATGTTAGAAGTAGTTGAGGGGTCTCGAGGTGCTCGTGATGACTTAGAGCATACTCAAAGTTCTTTATCTGTTGAGCAGATAACAGATTACGCTGATGAATTCAATTTTTCCGGGCCTTACGTTATTGTGAGACACAGAAAAATGTTTTGGGCGAATCACAGTACAGACTCGCCTACTAAAATAGTTGTTTTCCATGAACAGTTTGTCGCGGGTCTCCGCTTTACTCTCGAGTCCGTGCTTGTAAATCTTTGCCTTAACTTAAATGTTCCTCTTGGACAATTTCATCAGAATGCGATTCGCATCGTTTGTTCTTTCATCGAGTCTTGTAGTTCATTCACTAAAACGGTGAAACGTTTGGATTTGTTTCGTGACGTCTTTAAACATATGGCTTAAATCGCAAAAAAGGGAAAACGTTGGGATTTGTTTCGTAACGTTTCTAAACCTTTGCTTAAATTGCTAAAAAGGTGAAACGTTTGGATTTGTTTCGTAAAGCTTGTAAACATTTGGCTTAAATCGCTAAAAAGGTGAAACATTTTTATTTTTTTCGTAACGTTTGGATTAAATCGCTAAAAAGGTGAAACGTTTGGATTTGTTTCGTAATGATTTAAACCTTTGGGTTGGTTTCGTAACGTTTTACACGTTTGGCTTAAATCGCTAAAAAGGTGAAACGTTTGGATTTGTTTCGTAACGTTTGTAAATGTATGACTTAAATTGTTAAAATGGTGAAACATTTGGATTTGTTTCGTAACGGTTAAAAACATTTGGCTTAAATCGCTAAAAAGGTGAAACATTTAGATTTGTTTCGTAACATTGTAAATGTTTGGATTGGTTTCGTAACGTTTTAAACTTTTGGCTTAAATCGCTAAGAAGGGGAAATATTTGGATTTTTTTTGTAACGTTTGGCTTAAATCGCTAAAAATGGGAAACGTTTGGATTTGTTTCGTAACGTTTCTAAATGTTTAGCTTAAATCGCTTGAAAGGTGAAAAGTTTAGATTTGTTTCGTAACGTTTGTAAACGTTTGGGTTAAATTGCCAAAAAGGTGAAACGTTTGGATTTGTTTTGTATCATTTTAAACGTTTAGATTGGTTTTGTAATGTTTTAAACATTTGGCTTAAATTGCTAAAAGGGGAAACGTTTGGATTTGTTTCGTAACGTTTGACTTAAATCGCAAAAAATGTTAAACATGTGGATTTATTTTGTAAAGTTTGTATCTGTCACGACCCATTTTCATGAATCGTGACTGGCGCTAGGGTATGGGTAATGTAGTACCAAAACCCGTAGTTAGCCTTTCGGTTAACATACAATTATAATAAACCTGAAAGAAAACCAATGCTCGGGGGCAACCGAGACTTCAACCTAATTCTAGCAGTTACAATATTCAACATTTAATATTATAAATACTCGTTCAACTACGAGTCTTCAATATGGCATAAAAGTAAACAGAGTAAATAGTATAAACATGCCAAAGCAATATATCCAGTCGGACCAATCCGACAAACAACTGTAATAAAAATAAAGACGTCTAGTCAACTAGTGCGGTCTAAGAATAAAACAGTTTGATAGTTCTACTAAAATAAATGAAACCTCCGAGAAAAGTAAATACGGAGATCACTAGACTCTCTCAGATCATAACCCTGGAAAAAAATTGGGAAAACAACGGGGTCAGATATACTGAGATGAGTTTATACCACTATTTACATTTATCAAGTGGAAAATCTTTAAAACCGTTTAAAACATTTAATAACGATATTACGAATAATAGTTGGAACCCTAATCCACAATTCTAAAATAATTTGCATAATCGAATAGGCCTGGTCCCGAGAGCTGAGCTACACCGAGTTACCACTGACCACACTTTTACCATATCCAGAGTCCCGAGAGCTGTGCTACACCGAGTTACTCTATTTGGTCCCGAGAGCTATGCTCACACCGAGTTACCATATTTCCATATATATCTTACCCAGATCATTACCGGTGCGCACGCAGTCCTAATGATGCCCATTAGGTAGCATGTTCCAACTAAAAGCCATAATATAAAAACAGTTCGAAATATACGTACAATATATATATAAATTTAATATTAAAATAACAATTTACTTAATAAAGCGGTAAATAGTAAGTACAAACTCACTGCTTGCTAATCCACGTGATAACCGCCAAGCAACTAATCCTGCTTCGCCTCTGAAGCACGAACAATAGTCGGGTCTAGACCAATAAAATAATTATTAAAGACAGACTCTAACTCTAGAGATTACTAGACACCACATAGGATTAGCACAAATAACACGTCAGAATAAATCAATCCAGAACAACACAAAAATACCCATTAGGTAGAAACGCCTAATTAATACAAGTCTATTGAGTTCTCGCTTTAAAATCCAATTTACAAATATTATTTAAAAATATTTAAATAATAATTAATTTCCAAATAATGGGTTAGCCGAGTTACCAATAACTACCAAACTAACTTCATATGTCGAGTGACCCAAGTCTTACCCGACTCAAAATGTTTATCAAATATAAACCCGAGTTTATATTTATAAAATAATTCGATAAAATAAAAATCCATTTTAAAAGCAGAACTCAATAACTTCAATTTCAAGTAACCCAAGTTACAACCAAAACTTAACCATTTTAAGTTTATAAAAGTGTAGGGACTAAACTATACTTTAGCCAATTAGGGACTAAATTGTACTTTAGCCAATTTGATATTCGAAATCAAATTAATTACTTTTGTTTATAATTAAAACAAAGTATAAAGTTACTAACCAAAAACCTAATTAAATAAGTTTTAAAAAGGTTTAAGGGCTAAATTGTAATTTAGCCAAATTACACGTCAAAATGATATTCGAAAATCAAATATAATTACCCGAGTAATTACCCGAGTAATTATATTAACTTAATTTCTAAATTGCTATCGTTTACAAAATATCAATTATAAATTATAACGAAATCCAAGTTATTATCAAAATAGAAGTAACTTTAGGGACAATTAAGTTTCAATCAAATAAACTGGTGATCATAATGGTCATTAAGCCATCACTTTCAATTTAACAAAACAATTTGAGGGACCCAATGGAATTTAACCCATCTCAATAACAAAGCAAAAGCCCAACTCATTAAGTAATAAGAGCCCAAACAATTTGAACACAAAAATTACCTCCAAGACTTCATCTTCATCAATTGAAGAATTATGGTAAACAAACACAAAGGAGACTAACTTTCAATTGAACATTAACTGAGATGCCAAAATCATAACTTGAACAAAACCCATAGCACAATAATTAACCCTAAGCATCTTGGAAACAAAGACATGAACATAAATAATGAGTATCAAGATTGCAGTAATAAGAACACCAAATCAAGGTGTAAGGCAAAAACAGTACAGCACACACGTAGGGAGTCGTCGTTCCAAAGACGGTTTGAAGAAACCAACATGATTCATTATTACACAACATGTAATCATAGATAATCATACACAAGAATCATGTCAAGCCTAAAGAATAATAACGGCAGAAACAAGAAGAAATACGCAGCAAAGGCAAACAACGATCGGAACAACGTAAATTTGAGAGATTGTACGTACCGTTCAAAGATAATAAAACTCGATGATTAGAGAACGATAAGAATAGGTATGGCGAAGACAATGATCTCAGAACAATTCTAGAATAAGAAGAACACGATTTATAAAGCGGCGAATACGATATCGAATTGAAACTTAAGAAAGGGACGTGAAACCTTACCAGATTAACGTGATCTGCGAAAGGGAAGGGATGGTATGATATTAGAGCGTTTCTGAATATGGGAATCGGCTAATGTTAAGAAAAGAAAATAGGGTTTCTGAAATAATAGCAGGAAAGCGCGTGAAAATGGTTAACAGACCTATTTATAGACATGACTCCCTATGGTGTGCGTTCGTGCACACTGTGTGTGCGTTCACACACTGCTCCAATGCATCTCAAATTTTGATCCAACGGTCAACTCTTTGTCGTGCACAGCATATTCAAAGATTAGCCCGATCCAACGGTGCAATTAGGAGATATGGATGTTTTATCAAAACATGTCAGATTTAGAACGCACACGAACACAACCTCGATTATTATCCGGATACAAATCAAATCGTCATCGAAAACTCACACGACACATGCGACACATACAAGATATAACTCCAACCCCAATTAAAGTTTCACACTTGCTAAGTCGACCATTAATAATCCGAAACCAAGTCGGAGACACAACAAAACCATAACGAAAAAATACGGGATATTATAATCTCCCCAACTTATATAAAATTCGTCCTCGAATTTAAAACTAAAACAATCGCCGTACTACATAGCATAAAACTACACGCCAATCTGAACAGAACGCCCGTAACCAACATGGAAACGCATCCACAAGATACCCAACGTAAATAAAGACAGTAATAACATCAGTAATGCAAACGAACTCTGTCTTCCAAAACAATCCCCAACCAAGAACCAACCCAATACAAAACAAAGGTATGTCGTACCCAACGATCAATGCACTTGCGTGAACAGAACTCAAGAGGTTGTCCCTCAAAACAACTCAATACCACTTGCATAAACCGAACAATCTCAAATGATCACTAAAGCATCGACACTACTTAGCATAAACGATAACTCCATATTTTCAATGATAATTCTAATTAAAATGTCTACTAAGAGACGGTCATCACAAGACCAAACATGCCAAAAATACATATGGCTATTACATTCTCCCTAACCTATGAAAAATTCGACCTCGAATTTCATCTGAACTTATTCGCACTATAACCGTCACAACACACATATGCGCAAAATTCTGATTCTAAAAACTCTGTGCTCTAACGATTACTCGATTAACCCAATGTGAATAATAAACAATTATCCAACTTAGAGTCACAATTACTCTATACCGGAGTGGCTTCCAAAATCAGCTCGAATCTTAACAATTATAAAACCTCAATATCAAAATACAACACTACTAGGATCATCCAGTCCAATGACTAACATCAAATTCGATAATACAATCAACTTCGTGAATTATGAAATACAAAAACACATACCGTTATTCCAAGAAAATATGAACTCATAATAATAGAATCTCTAGATTAGTAATAAATAATCCCAAATACAATGACTCCTTCAATCATTCAGAAACATAACGCTGCAGCTAAACTGAGCATCGACTGCATTTCACTTATATTGCACAACTTAAAATTTTGCCGCCCATACTAAGGGTTCAACTACTGGTCAGAATGATATCCAAACATTACAATAATACCATCAATCAACAAAATCGATCAACCAACACTGGTTGTCGAAATCTATATACCGCGATCCTCAATTCTCGAATCAACTAACTCATATATTCAAATCAAACTCAAATTCACAAAATTATTCAATCAAATAACTATAACCTCATATTCAACGAGAGATCACTACGACCAATTCACCCTGACCGGATTGTTAGTTATGCTCAAAACCAACCCACTGGGGTATAAAATCTTTCGATACACAATACATTTTGCATTCAAAATTTTCCACTTCTCTATAAAAGACTTTAAGTACTACACCCCCTTTTATATTCGAATCAAAATGCCTTTACCGTTGAAAAAACCATCGGTTTTGTAAAACCCTGAAAATTTTCCAAATATCCACATTTTGAATCTGAAATTTTCCCTTTACTTTTCAATACGTTTGCAAATTTATAAAATAGTTCAATTGATAAAATTTATGTCCTCTTTAAACCAAACTTGCTAAAAATCAATCTATCCCCTTTTGAAAATACACAAACCGTGGAAACATCCTTCGTATTGAAAATACACATTAATTTTTTCAAAACATTAAAATTTTATTGTCACTTACAAATCTTAATTTGTAAATAAAATCACGATTTGAAGAAATCGTTAAGCCACAAAATAATCGTTCCTTTTTGTATCCAATTTGATAAAATTCCTTCATTTCCTCAAAGGGTAAAATTTAACAACGCAAATATCTTTGTTTATGAAAATACTTTTATATCCGTATACCCACAGTACTTGGACAAAATCTAATCTGAAAGATAAAGTCTCGTTAAAAACAAAGATATAGTGTATACACACACATGGAGCATAACCAACATCCTTAATCCACAAATCCCTAAATCATAAATCGGAAATTTTCACGAACACTTTCTAATTTGAAGCTAACCATACACCGCACTTGGCACAACTTTATCTCGAGTGAAATTGCACAATTTATTCTTACTCTCTATAAAACACAAGATTCTGACAAAACAGACAGATCCATTATAACGTAAACGTCCAATATCCATCACCATCATCACAAAGTATTTATCTAGCTACCTTTCGGTACAGTTTCAAAATCATTTGAAATCCAACAACTTTATAAATAAATTCATTACAATGTGACTCGCGAGTTCGTTTAAAAACATCTTTCTCAAAACACTTTATCGATAAAATCCATTTTACATAATTGTGCGCCAGGGTGATGACATCTCTCATCCCCAAAGAGTTGTATCCAACCCTAATCATTTCTATGCACGTGATGAATGTACTATTATGCATGTATCAATTTTTTTTATTTAGTGAACATACTCAGTGCTCAATGCAATCCTATTCGTGACATTCAAAATGCATATTCATGATATGTCTGGGCACAGTTACGTGTTGAAAATATTTCAAAAATTTCAAAAATTCAACCTTTGAAATCAACTTCTCAATAAAATATTTGCTAGACGTTACACTCTGTGAGATGTGCACTCGATAACCTCAAAATATTTCTCAAATTCCTTACTTGCAACCTAACAACACTCGTTGTTATATAACAACTCATCCTAATAACTTCATTACAACTCTACCATATAAGATATCCAACTAACCTCAATTCAGACTGAGCTTATTCCCAAAGAAATAACACATCAATACGCCACTACGAAACCTACCGCCAGCTCCTGCATCGCATCATTAATTAGTGTAATAACCAGTGTACTAATACACCGATCTTTCTTCTCTGGTCATAATTTCCAATATCCTTTCCAGGATAATCAAAAACCATCAACCATTCTAAGGGAATACTTCCTTCGTCTTCCTCGATATCGAAATCCAAACATTTCGATCCAACAACAATATAGCAAACCCAACTTATCCCCAGTTGATACTATATCAAAACAGGGTATGAATAAAAATTCGACTCACAATCAAACCAAACATCAGTTATTTACCATAACCGCATGAAATAAAACCATCCCACGTGCTACTTCGCACAAAGAGACGAAGCAAAACAATTAACTTAGTCCGACAAGTAAGCAAATTATACAACGCAAATCAAAACCAAAAATATTACAATTTTTTTACAACCCATAAATCATGTAAGCATTCCATTGAACAAAATTAATCTAAATATACTTTGATACAAAATCATGACATGCTAAAACAAGTATGAATTTTTTATAACAAAATCAACTTGTAATTATATCATCTTTTAAGAGTATGCTTCAAAATTCGTTTTGAAATTTAAAGTCAGATACGAAAACTTCCAACAAAATTTTAGTTGCGCCCCACGGTTAAAACAAAGTTACTATCTGTAAATGTCTCTTCTTATTCATAAATTTCTTTAAAACGGATACCCAAGTATCTCAAACCACAAAATCATCGAGCTAGCCGAGTCATTATAACTACCAACCTCAACTCCTAAATTTGGGTAACCCAAGTCGAACCCAAAAATAACCGTTTATAAAACTTATTCAAAATATTTGTAAATCTAAAAAATATTTTAATAAAATTTCCATCCTTTCATGTCACGACCCAAATTATTGAGCCGCAACCGGCGCTAGGGAACGGGAGTGGTAGCTCCGGAACCCGTAGCAAGCCTTAAATCACTATTAATATTTAGCAAATAATAAACAAATAACACCAAACAACGGAAGCAATTGCATATATATCATATAACAAAATATTTACATTAGTTGGTTAAATCTCGCGGGCTCTAGTTACCGTACCCTGTACGAACTGGCCTCGCGGTACTATATACATCAACTAATGTCTCAAAACATGCTACCGGCATCTGGGGCCGTGAACCACATATAAGCCATGTAGCCTATCAAAGCATATAAAACAATGACAGCAGATAATATATACAATCAAAATAAAATGCTGTCTAGGCTACTATTCTGTCGACACAGGACCACTACTGCAGCATTCACAGAAGTCAGAAACTATATATACATAGCAGACTTCTGGACTTCAAAATTTAGCCTCTAACTAAGTCCACAAACTAAGCACCTGAAAGACATCAAAGGTGAGGGGTCAGTATTTGGGAAAATACTGAGTGAGTTGACATTTACTAACAGTATTAATATAGAAACATAGCATCGCATCTTAAGAAAACAATAATATAAAACATATAAACATGTATTCGATCCGTACGAAACTAATATCCTAGCATGCGACACATCTTTCGAATAATCATATATTGTTCAACCCAATCATAAATCTCAAGCTGTGAGTCCAACTCACTGGTGGGCCCAGCCCACTAGATACGGGAACTTCCAGACTACACTGTAGCCGAGTTCACTCTCGTATCGAATTCATATCATATCATACATATCCAATCATTTCTCAAATGCAAACACACTAGACTGACTCAATATTAGTGATCACACAGCCTATTGACACCCAATAGGTAGCTAGTTTCTTCGGATTGCATACTAGTTCTCGTATATAGAAATTAATAAAGCATATAACATTTCAATCAATTATGTATAATGCGATGTGTGTAAACAGTATATATCTATATAAAATAACTTTAATATATAATACGTGAAAGTAAAGTGCAACTCACAGTGACCGCTATCCACTCTATAATGTAGTCGATGTGGTGGTATGCTCGGACTAGTACACCTCTAGTGCCCTCACTGCTCGGTCGTACGTCTGATACATATTAACGTTTAATAGTCAGACGTAAATCATGTGTTTATACGTATAATACTTTCATAATTTAAGTATTGGTTTCATTCTTTCTATTATTCACGTATTCAGAAATTCTTAGTCGTATCCACGACTTATCGAATACCATTCCTTGTATTCGAGAATTAAATAATTTCCTTAACGTTTTTCATTATCGTTACTCGCGTAAAACGTTGAGCAAAATTTTACTTTTTAAGTTATCGGGGTCTTTAATTGAATTTTAGGGTTTAATATTCGAAATTATCGGAATTCCGTTTCTCTAAGGCTAAAAGTCCATTTTAGTCCTTCGGGCAAGTCCATTTTAGTCCCTCGTGGACCCACTGCGCGCCTGCACAGGGTGGTGTGCGTTCGCACACCTTGGGTGTGCGTTCGCACACCATCACTAGTGTGCGTCCGCACACCGCTGGTGTGCGTTCGCACACCACGTGCGATTTGCACGCAGCCCCTGGAAACGTCGTTTCCGGGCTTCCCGTCGTGCTATCACTCGCCATACACGTATAAAACCTCATTTTCTTCAAAACCCGTAACTTCGTTTTTCCAAAAACGATCCAAAATCATTAAATTCTTAATTATATTTAAAACGGCTATATATTCAAATTTTAACTCAAATTCTCAGAATATTACCTTAAAACGATGTTTAGAACGGGTAGAGTTCTCGATTCTGAAGAAATCGCCGCTTGGATCACTTGAATCGGACGTCGAACGGCGGCAAAACGGCGATATCGTCGGTAATTTCTCTAACTCTCTCGATCCTTCTCTCTGCTTTCCTTCTTTCATATTTCATTCCTTATATATTTTGGTTAAAATACCACTTTGATCCTTGTTCTTTTTATTTCTTATCATTTATCCTTTAAACTTTTCTTTTGTACGATTTAGTCCATGACTAAATCGCTAACTTCTTTTATTATAACCTATATGTATTATTTATATCCAATAAATAATACGAAGCTCGATATTAGTACTTTCCCGTAAAAATCCGATATTTCCATTTTCGACATAAAGTGGCTAAATTACCACTTTGGTCCCAGTACCCTATTTTGGGCTTTTCTTGACATTTTCCCTTTTTAATTCCAATTCTAATTTTAGAATTGAACTATAACCTTAATTTTCTTATAATTAATCTCCCGAAACCGACCTACTTAAAATTTATTTACTGTACTTTTATCAGAAATTTTTCTAATATTGCCACTCTGGCGAATCAAAACTGGACATGTGGTCCAATTAGATAATTAAATATTTTGGGGTATTACATTTCAAATTAAAGAGCTCAACGTAACCCAACTGATAAAACAACAATTTAAAACTTAAATGAGAAATCTTTTGATCTCAAACATCCATTCGGTAAATCTCAAAATTTCAAGATGTTGATAAAATAAAATTACGTTAAATTCTTAATATGACAAATTATCTTGTAAATAATATCATTTAGAAAATCGTCGTTTGAAAATAATAATGGATTAAGGTTATATTGGTATTGTGGATCAAGTTTGTCAACATCAAACCAAACATAATGTTTCAAAATACAAGAATTTATTTTACTGGCCAATCAACCAAAATCAGACTTATAAAGAAATAAACTCAAACTTCTCTTTTGATTCTGTATCAAAACACAAATTAAAACAAAACCACTTTTCTTAATGGACACTCGTAAAACAACATGTGGTTAAACCATATATGACCACAAAACACGTTTTAAAGTTTAACCCAAAATATCTTTACTAGAAAACAAGACTAACACCCAAATGTATTATCATAGGTGCCAGCGTATATAGGACCGAACAATTACGGCCAAAGCCAAAGTGTACCACCATATAATCCATCTTTATTTAAAAATCTTTAATGACATAAAGCCATAGTGTTTCAAACAACATCACTTCCAAGTATGAATTTAGAAAACATTATCAACAAAAGATTTCCTGAGAAATCAGAAGCAATTAAAATCACCTAAGTGAAATTTATTACCAATCGTAGCATCAACACCAAATAAAGACTGCATACATCACCTATAGGATGTAGGCTGAAAGTTTGAAAACCAAAAGATGATGTTTTAAAAGACAAGACACGAATCCTAATTCTGCAGTAGTTTCTAAGACACGACATCACTTATCATGCCAAAAACACAAAACATATAACATACATAAGGCCTTGGTTTGAAACCAAAGCTCTGATACCAAGTTTGTCACGACCCATTTTCATGAATCGTGATTGACGCTAGGGTATGGGTAATGTAGTACCAAAACCGGTAGTTAGCCTTTCGGTTAACATACAATTATAATAAACCTGCAAGAAAACCAATGCTCGGGGGCAACCGAGACTTCAGCCTAATTCTAGCAGTTACAATATTCAACATTTAATATTATAAATACTCGTTCAACTATGAGTCTTCAATATGGCATAAAAGTAAACAGAATAAACAGTATAAACATGCCAAAGCAATATATCCAGTCGGACCAATCCGACAAACAACTGTAATAACAATAAAGACGCCTAGTCAACTACTGCGGTCTAAGAATAAAACAGTTTGATAGTTCTACTAAAATAAATAAAACCTCTGAAAAAAGTAAATACGGAGATCACTAGACTCTCTCAGATCATAACCCTGGAAAAAAATTGGGAAAACAACGGGGTCAGATATACTGAGATGAGTTTATACCACTATTTACATTTATCAAGTGGAAAACCTTTAAAACCGTTTAAAACATTTAATAACGATATTACGAATAATAGTTGGAACCCTAATCCACAATTCTAAAATAATTTGCATAATCCAATAGGCCTGGTCCTGAGAGCTGAGCTACACCGAGTTACCACTGACCACACTTTTACCATATCCAGAGTCCCGAGAGCTGTGCTACACCGAATTACTCTATTTGGTCCCGAGAGCTATGCTCACACCGAGTTACCACATTTCCATATATACCTTACCCAGATTATTACCGGTGCGCACGCAGTCCTAATGATGCCCATTAGGTAGCATGTTCCAACTAAAAGCCATAATATAAAAACAGTTCGAAATATACGTACAGTATATATATTTAATATTAAAATAACAATTTACTTAATAAAGCGGTAAATAGTAAGTACAAACTCACTGCTTGCTAATCCACGTGATAACCGGCAAGCAACTAATCCTGGTTCACCTCCAAAGCACGAACAGTAGTCGGGTCTAGACCAATAAAATAATTATTAAAAACAGACCCTAACTCTAGAGAGTACTAGCCACCACATAGGACTAGCACAAATAACACGTCAGAATAAATCAATCCATAACAACACAAAAATACCCAATAGGTAGAAACGCCTAATTAATACAAGTCTATTGAGTTCTCGCTTTAAAATCCAATTTACAAATATTATTTAAAAATCCATAAATAATAATTAATTTCCAAATAATGGGTTAGCCGCGTTACCAATAACTACCAAACTAACCTCATATGTCGAGTGACCCAAGTCTAACCCGACTCAAAACGTTTATCAAATATAAACCCGAGTTTATATTTATAAAATAATTCGATAAAATAATAATCCATTTTAAAAGCAGAACTCAATAACTTCAATTTCAAGTAACCCAAGTTACAACCAAAACTTAACCATTTTAAGTTTATAAAAGTTTAGAGACTAAACTGTACTTTACCCAATTAGGGACTAAACTGTACTTTAGCCAATTAGGGACTAAATTGTACTTTAACCAATTTAATATTCGAAATCAAATTAATTACTTTTGTTTATAATTAAAACAAAGTACAAAGTTACTAACCAAAAGCCTAATTAAAAAAGTTTTAAAAACGTTTAAGGGCTAAATTGTAATTTAGCCAAATTACACGTCAAAATGATATTTGAATATCAAATATAATTACCCGAGTAATTATAATAACTTAATTTCTAAATTGCTATCGTTTACAAAATATCAATTATAAATTATAATGAAATCCAAGTTATTATCAAAATAGAAGTAACTTAAGGGACTATTATGTTTCAATCAAATAAAATGGTGATCATAATGGCCATTAAGCCATCACTTTCAATTTAACAAAACAATTTAAGGGACCCAATGGAATTTAACCCATCTCAATAACAAAGAAAAAGCCCAACTCATTAAGTAATAAGAGCCCAAACAATTTGAACACAAAAATTACCTCCAAGACTTCATCTTCATCAATTGAAGAATTACAGTAAACAAACACAAAGGAGACTAACTTTCAATTGAACATTAACTGAGTTGCCAAAATCATAACTTGAACAAAACCCATACCACAATCATTGACCCTAAGCATCTTGGAAACAAAGACATGAACATAAATAATGAGTATCAAGATTGCAGTAATAAGAACACCAAACCAAGGTGTAAGGCAAAAATAGTACATCACACACGTATGGAGTCGTCATTCCAAAGACGGTTTTAAGAAACCAACATGATTCATTATTACACAACACGTAATAATAGATAAGCATACACAAGAATCATGTCAAGCCTAAAGAACAATAACGGCAAAAACAAGAAGAAATACGCAGTAAAGGCAAACAAAGATTGGAACAACGTAAATTTGAGAGATTGTACGTACCGTTCAAAGATAATAAAACTCGATGATTAGAGAACGATAAGAATAGGTATGGCGAAGACAATGATCTCATAACAATGTTAGATAAGAAGAACAAGAGTTATAAAGCGGCGAATACAATATCGAATTGAAACTTAAGAAAGGGACGTGAAACCTTACCAGATTAACGTGATCTGCAAAAGGAAAGGGATAGTATGATATTAGAGCGTTTCTGAATATGGGAATCGGCTAAAGTTAAGAAAAGAAAATAGGGTTTCTGAAATAATAACAGGAAAGCGCGTGAAAATGGTTAACAGACCTATTTATAGACATGACTCCCTATGGTGTGCGTTCGTGCACACTGTGTGTGCGTTTGCACACTGCTCTAATGCATCTTAAATTTTGATCCAACTGTCAACGTTTTGTCGTGCACTGCATATTAAAAGATTAGCCCGATCCAACGGTGCAATTGGGAGATATGGATGTTTTATCAAAACATGTCAGATTTAGAACGCACACGAACACAACCTCGATTATTATCCGGATACAAATCAAATCGTCATCGAAAACTCACACAACACATGCGACACATACAAGATACAAATCCAACCCCAATTAAAGTTTCACACTTGCTAAGTCGACCATTAATAATCCGAAACCAAGTCGGAGACACAACAAAACCATAACGGAAAAATACGGGATATTATTGTAACGTTTGGTTTAAATCGCTAAAAAGGTGACACATTTGGATTTGTTCGTAACGATTGTAAAGTTTTGGCCTAAATCACTATAAAAGGAGAAACGTTTTGATTTCTTTCGTGACGTTTTAAACGTTTGGATTGGTTTCGCAACGTTTTAAATGTTGGCTAAAATCGCTAAAAAGGAGAAACGTTTGGATTTGTTTCGAAACGTTTTAAATATTTAACTTAAATCACTAAAAAGGTTAAACGTAAGGATTTGTTTCGTAACGTTTTAAACATTTGGCTTAAATTGCAAAAAAGATGAAACATTAGGATTTGTTTCGTAACATTTTTAACGTTTGGTTTAAATCGCTAAAAACGAGAAACGTTAGGATTTGTTTCGTAACGTTTCAAAAGTTTGGATTGGTTTTGTAACCTTTTAAATGTTTGGCTTTAATCGTTTAAAAGATGAAACATTTGGATTTGTTTTGTAACGTTTTATATGTTTGTATTGGTTTCATAACGTATAAAACGTTTGGCTTAAAGCGCTAAAAAGGTGAAACATATGGATTTGTTTCATAACGTTTGTAAACATTTGGCTTAAATCGCTAAAAAGGTGAAACGTTTGGATTTGTTTCGTAATATTTGTAAACGACGGCTTAAATCGCTAAAAAGGTAAAACGTTTGGATTTGTTTCGTAACGCTCGTAGACGTTTGGCTTAAATCACTAAAATAGTGAAACGTTTGGATTTATTTCGTAACGTTTTGAACATTTGGATTGGTTTCATATCGTTTTAAATGTTTGGCTTAAATCGCTAAAAAAGTGAAACGTCTGGATTTGTTACATAAAGTTTGTAAACTTTTGGCCTAAATAGCTAAAAAGGTGAAACATGTGGATTTGTTTCGTAAAGTTTTAAACGTTTGGACTGGTTTCACAACGTTTTATACGGTTGGCTTAAATCGCTAAAAAGGTGAAATGTTTGGATTGGTTTCATAACGTTTTAATGTTTGGCATAAATCTCTAAAAAGGTGAAACGTTTGGATTTGTTTCGTAACGTTTGGTTTAAATCGCTAAATAGGTTAAACGTTTGGATTTGTTTCGTAACGTTTGCAAACGTTTGGATTAACACGCTAAAAGGTGAAACGTTTGAATTTGTTTCGTAACGTTTGTAAACTTTTGGCATAAATCTCTAAAAAGGTGAAACGTTTGGATTTGTTTCGTAATGTTTTAAACGTTTAGATTGGTTTCACAACGTTTCAAACATTTCGCTTAAATCGCAATAAAGGCAAAAAGTTTGGATTGGTTTCATAACGTTTTAAACGTTCGTCTTGAATCGCTAAAAAGGGTGAAACGTTTGGATTTCTCACGTAACATTTAGTTTAAATCGCTAAAAAGGTGAAACATTTGGATTTGTTTTGTAACGTTTGTAAGCGTTTGGATTAAATCACTAAAAAGGGAAAATGTTTGGATTAATTTTATAACGTTTGGCTTAAATCACTAAAAAGGTGAAACGTTTGAATTTGTTTCCTAACGTTTGTAAACTTTTGGCGTAAATCGCGAAAAAGGTGGAACGTTTAGATTTGTTTCGTAACGTTTTAAACGTTTGGATTTGTTTCACAATGTTTTAACGTTTGGCTTATATCGCTAAAAAGGTGAAACGTTTGGATTGGTTTCGTAACATTTTAAACGTTCGGCTTAAATCGCTAAAAAGGTGAAACGTTTGGATTTGTTTCGTAACATTTGTAAAAGTTTGGCTTACGTAGCTTTAAATGTGAAACTTTAAGATATGTTTCGTAACGTTTTAAACGTTTGGATTGGTTTCGTAATTGTTTAAACTTTTGACTTTAATAAATAAAATGGTGAAATGTTTGGATTTGTTTTGTGATGTTTTTAAACATTTGGCTTAAATCGCTATAAAAGGGAAACGTTTGGATTTATTTCGTAATGTTTGTAAACCTTTGCTTAAATTGCTAAAAAGGTGAAACGTTTGGATTTGTTTCGTAACGTTTGTAAACATTTTGGCTTAAATCGCTAAAACGGTGAAAGGTTTTGATTTTTTTCGTAACGTTTGTTAACGTTAGGCTTAAATCGCTAAAAAGGTGAAACGTTTGGATTTGTTTCGTAACATTTTAAACCTTTGGGTTGGTTTCGTAACATTTTAAACGTTTGGCTTAAATCGCTGTAAAGGTGAAATGTTTTAATTTGTTTCGTAACGATTTAAATCTTTGGGTTGGTTTCGTAACGTTTTACACGTTTGGCTTAAATCGCTGAAAAGGTTAAACGTTTGGATTTGTTTCGTAATGTTTGTAAATGTATGGCTTATATTGACAAAATGTTTAAAAACGTTTGGCTTAAATCGCTAAAAAGGTGAAACGTTTGGATTTGTTTCGTAACGTTTGTAAACTTTTGGCATAAATCGCTAAAAAGGTGAAACGTTTGGATTTGTTTCGTAGCGTTTTAAACGTTTAGACTGGTTTCACAACGTTTCAAACATTTCGCTTAAATCGCAATAAAGGCAAAAAGTTTGGATTGGTTTCATAACGTTTTAAACGTTCGTCTTGAATCGCTAAAAAAGGTGAAACATTTGGATTTGTAACGTAACATTTAGTTTAAATCGCTAAAAAGGTGAAACATTTGGATTTGTTTTGTAACTTTTGTAAGCGTTTGGATTAAATAACTAAAAAGGGAAAACGTTTGGATTAATTTTGTAACGTTTGGCTTAAATCGCTAAAAAGGTGAAACGTTTGAATTTGTTTCGTAACGTTTGTAAACTTTTGGCGTAAATCGCAAAAAAGGTGGAACGTTTGGATTAGTTTCGTAACGTTTTAAACGTTTGGATTTGTTTCACAATGTTTTAACGTTTGGCTTATATCGCTAAAAAGGTGAAACGTTTGGATAGGTTTCGTAACATTTTAAACGTTCGGCTTAAATCGTTAAAAAGGTGAAACGTTTGGATTTGTTTCGTAACGTTTGTAAAAGTTTGGCTTACGTAGCTTTAAATATGAAACTTTAAGATTTGTTTCGTAACGTTTTAAACGTTTGGATTGGTTTCGTAATTATTTAAACTTTTGACTTTAATCAATAAAATGGTGAAATGTTTGGATTTGTTTTGTGATGTTTTTAAACATTTGGCTAAGGGAAACGTTTGGATTTGTTTCGTAATGTTTGTAAACCTTTGCTTAAATTGCTAGAAAGATGATACGTTTGGATTTGTTTCGTAACGTTTGTAAACATTTTGGCTTAAATCTCCAAAAAGGTGAAACGTTTTGATTTTTTTCGTAACGTTTGTTAACGTTAGGCTTAAATCGCTAAAAAGGTGAAACGTTTGGATTTGTTTCGTAACGTTTTAAACCTTTGGGTTGGTTTCGTAACATTTTAAACGTTTGGCTTAAATCACTATAAAGGTGAAATGTTTTAATTTGTTTCGGAACGATTTAAACCTTTGGGTTGGTTTTGTAACGTTTTACACGTTTGGCTTAAATCGCTAAAAAGGTTAAACGTTTTGATTTGTTTCGTAACGTTTATAAATGTATGGCTTATATTGATAAAATGTTTAAAAACGTTTGGCTTAAATCGCTAAAAAGGTGAAACGTTTGGATTTGTTTCGTATCGTTTGTAAACTTTTGGCATAAATCGCTAAAAAGGTGAAACGTTTGGATTTGTTTCGTAACGTTTTAAACGTTTAGATTGGTTTCACAACGTTTCAAACATTTCGCTTAAATCGCAATAAAGGCAAAAAATTTGGATTGGTTTCATAACGTTTTAAACGTTCGTCTTGAATCGCTAAAAAGGGTGAAACATTTGGATTTGTTACGTAACATTTAGTTTAAATCGCTAAAAAGGTGAAACATTCGGATTTTTTTTGTAACGTTTGTAAGCGTTTGGATTAAATCACTAAAAAGGGAAAACGTTTGGATTAATTTTGTAACATTTGGCTTAAATCGCTAAAAAGGTGAAACGTTTGAATTTGTTTCGTAACGTTTGTAAACTTTTGGCGTAAATCGCAAAAAAGGTGGAACGTTTGGATTTGTTTCACAATGTTTTAACGTTTGGCTTATATCGCTAAAAAGGTGAAACGTTTGGATTGGTTTCGTAACATTTTAAACGTTCGGCTTAAATCGCTAAAAAGGTGAAACATTTGGATTTGTTTCGTAACGTTTGTAAAAGTTTGGCTTATGTAGCTTTATATGTGAAACTTTAAGATTTGTTTTGTAACGTTTTTAAACGTTTGGATTGGTTTCGTAATTGTTTAAACTTTTGACTTTAATCAATAAAATGGTGAAATGTTTGGATTTGTTTTGTGATGTTTTTAAACATTTGGCTTAAATAGCTATTAAGGGGAAACGTTTGGATTTGTTTCGTAATGTTTGTAAACCTTTGCTTAAATTGCTAAAAAGGTGAAACGTTTGGATTTGTTTCATAACGTTTGTAAACATTTGTCTTAAATCGCCAAAAAGGTGAAACGTTTTGATTTTTTTCGTAACGTTTGTTAACGTTAGGCTTAAATCGCTAAAAAGGTGAAACATTTGGATTTGTTTCGTAACGTTTTAAACCTTTGGGTTGGTTTCGTAACATTCTAAACGTTTGGCTTAAATCGCTATAAAGGTGAAATGTTTTAATTTGTTTCGTAACGATTTAAACCTTTGGGTTTGTTTCGTAACGTTTTAAACGTTTGGCTTAAATCGCTAAAAAGGTGAAACGTTTGGATTTGTTTTGAACGTTTGGCTTAAATCGCTAAAAAAGAGAAACGATTGGATTTATTTCGTAACGTTTATAAACATTTTGCTTAAAGTTTGGATTTGTTTCGTAACGATTTAAACCTTTGGGTTGGTTTCGTAACGTTTTAAACGTTTGGCTTAAATCGCTAAAAAGGTGAAACGTTTGGATTTGTTTTGTAACGTTTGGCTTAAATCGCTAAAAATGAGAAACGATTGGATTTGTTTCGTAACGTTTCTAAATGTTTGGCTTAAATCGCTAAAAAGGCGAAAAGTTTGGATTTGTTTTGTAAAGTTTTTAAATGTTTGGCTTAGATCGCTAAAAAGGTGAAACGTTTGGATTTGTTTCGCAATGATTTCAACCTTTGGGTTGGTTTCGTAACGTTTTAAACGTTTGGCTTAAATCGCTAAAAAGGTGAAACGTTTTGATTTGTTTCGTAACGTTTGTAAATGTATGGCTTAAATTGTTAAAATGGTGAAACATTTGGATTTGTTTCGTAATGTTTAAAAACATTTGGCTTAAATCACTAAAAAGGTGAAACATTTAGATTTGTTTCGTAACATTGTAAACATTTGGATTGGTTTTGTAATGTTTTAAACGTTTATCTTAAATTGCAAAGAAGGGGAAACATTTGGATTTGTTTTTGTAACGTTTGGCTTAAATCGCTAAAAATAAGAAACGTTTGGATTTGTTTCGTAACGTTTCTAAACATTTGGCTTAAATCGCTTAAAAAGTGAAAAGTTTGGATTGGTTTCGTAACGTTTGTAAACGTTTGGCTTAAATGGCTAAGAAGGTGAAACGTTTGGATTGGTTTCGTAACATTTTAAACGTTCGGCTCAAATCACTTAAAAGGTGAAACGTTTGGATTTGTTTTGTAACGTTTGTAAAAGTTTGGCTTAAATAGCTTTAAATGTGAAACTTTTGGATTTGTTTGGTAATGTTTTAAACGTTTGGATTGGTTTCGTAATTGTTTAAACGTTTGACTTTAATCACTAAAATGGTGAGACGTTTGGATTTGTTTCGTGACGTTTTTAAACATTTAGCTTAAATCGCTATAAAGGGGAAACGTTTGGATTTGTTTCGTAATGTTTGTAAATCTTTGCTTAAATTGCTAAAAAGGTGAAACGTTTGGATTTGTTTCGTAACTTGTAAATATTTTGGCTTAAATCGCTAAAAAGGTAAAACGATTAGATTTTTTTCGTATTGTTTCTAATCGTTTGGCTTAAATCGCTAAAAAGGTGAAACATTTAGATTTGTTTCGTAACATTTCAAACCTTTGGGTTGGTTTCGTAACGTTTTAAACATTTGGCTTAAATTGCTAAAATGGTGAAATTTTTTGATTTGTTTCGTAACGATATAAACCTTTGGGTTGCTTTCGTAACGTTTTAAACGTTTGGCTTAAATTGCTAAAAAGGGGCAACGTTTGGATTTGTTTCGTAATGTTTGTAAATGTATGACTTAAATTGTTAAAATGGTGAAACATTTTGATTTGTTTCGTAAAGTTTAAATACATTTGGCTTAAATCGCTAAAAAGGCAAAACATTTGGATTTATTTTGTAACGCTTTAAACGTTTGAATTTGTTTCGTAACGTTTTAAACGTTTGACTTAAATCGCTAAAAAGGTGATGTAGCGGAAGTCACAATAACTAATAATATAACTTTAAAAGCTGGTGATTATAAAATAATGCCAGCAATTTACTTCTAAAACCTATTGATTCAATAAAGAATACTAGGCAATAGGCATCAAAAGTCGTTGATTCAATTGAATACCGATATTTGGGAAAATAATCAAATTGTCTCAAAACATCAAAAACTGCCGTTCAACAACACATAAGGTTGTTTAAATACTAAGACAAAATAAAAACCCTAAATTGGGTGTAAAACGAAATAAACTAAAGTCTTAAAAATTGCCGAAATCACAAAAATGTCATTTTGAAGGCCCAGATGATGGAATTCGGCATCAAAGCAACGTATCCCATGGGCAATGCCCATGGAAATTGATCGTTGGCCCGTTTCAAATAAACTTAGACTCCAGAACCGCCCAAATCGCACACTTTTCAGGTTCGGCAGAATCTACGTCACTTTGCGTTCCCTTTTCTCCATGAACTCAAAATCCGTCTCCGCAACCGCATCATTCCCGCCAGGGTAGGAAAAATTTGACCTCGAATTTGCAATAGCTTTATCATCAGAAGAATCACGATAAAAAGGAATCAAATGCTTGACGTTGAACACATCAGCCGTTCGAATATGGCTTAATAGTTTCAGGCAGTATGCATTGGGGTTGATTTTCTCGATGATCTCCAATGGTCCAATATTCTTGGCAGAAAGTTTGTTGTAGTCCTCAACCGAAAACCGCTCTCTGGTCAGAACAGCCCACACATAATCTCCTACCTCATACTCAACAACACGGCACTTTCCATCCGCAGCTTGCTTGTAGTGTGAGTTAGCCTGTTGTAAGTTGTCATGAACTGCCCGATGAACTTCCTACAACCCATTCACAAAATCCTCCGCCTTCGACTGTACCTTGACATTGCTCGGTAATGGAATCAGACCCAGTGGTCCCTTGGGGGCGATCGAATACACCATCTGAAAAGGACTGATCGTACTCCGATTGACTGCATGGTTATGAGCAAACTTGGCCTGGCACAGTTTCTGATCCCAACTCTTTACGTGTGTGCTAACCAAACACCGCAGCAAATTGCCTAATGACCGATTCACAACTTAAGTTTGACCATCAGTTTGGGGGTGGTAGGTACTACTGAAATTCAGGTGCGTGTTCACCATCTTCCACAAGCTGCGCCAAAAGTGACTGAGGAACCGAGTATCTCTATCCGGCACAGTAGACGTGGGCAGCCCATGAAGACGATATACCTCTCGAAAGAAAAATTGTGCAACTGAAACCACATCTGTCGTTTTCTTGCAAGGAATAAAGTGGACCATTTTAGAAAAAACGATCAACAACAACATAAATATAATCATACCCTCGCTGAGTACGCGGTAAGCCCAACACAAAATCCATGCTAACATCCGACCAAGGTTGCGATGGCAGTGGCAGCGGCATATACAAGCCTACATTAGTTGCCGCCCCTTTCGAAACTTGGCAAACACGGCACCTTTGGACGTACTTCTCCACCTCTTTGCGAATTGTTGGCCAAAAGTAAGATGATTGAAACAGATGCAAGGTCATGTCACGTCCAACATGCCCCTCTCCATGTAGCTCTCTAATAATATGCATCCGCAGGCTGCTCTCAGGAATGCACAGTTGATTCCCCTTGAACAGAAAACCGTCATGCAGCAAAAACTCAGTTTGCTCACCTGCTTGCACTTTCCTCATAACAACAGAAAAATAAGGGTCAGTCTCAAGAAAATCAGTAATCGAGTCTAAACCGGGTACCTCAACAAGTAATGAAACCAGAAAGTTGTTGCGACGACTCAATGCATCTGCCACCCAATTTGTGACCCCGGCTTTATGCTTGACCACAAAAGTAAATCGATGCAGATAAGCCACCAAAGTAGCATGACGTGGTGACACTTTATCTTGACGATGTAAATGCTTCAACGCCTCGTGGTCAGTGTACAGAACAAACTCCTTGTAGTACAAGTAATGCCGCCAATGCTTTACTGCTTGCACTACCGCATAAAATTCCACATCATATGTACTGTAATTCAGCTTCGCTCCATTCAGTTTCTCACTGAAATATGCCACTGGTCGACTATTTTGACTCAAAACTGTCCCAATCCCCAATTTCGAAGCGTCACTATGCAGCTCAAAAGGTTGTGAAAAATCTGGCAGAACTAGAATAGGAGCAGTCGTCAACCGCATCTTGATCTGCTGAAATCCTGCCTCGGCCGCCTCTGTCCAATCAAACTTCACACCTTTCATACAGTCAGTCACAGGAGCCATAATACTACTGAAATGAGGAATGAACCGCCTATAGAAAGAAGCCAGCCCATGAAACTTCCGAACTTATGTAATGGTACTCGGATGAGGCCAATTCTTAACTACCTTAATTTTCGAATCATCAACTTGCGGCCCCTCCTCAGACACAATGTTTCCCATAAACAACACTTTTCAAGTCAGAAAAGCGCACTTCTTTCTGGAAGCAAATAGACTGTCCCTGCGAAGCACACACAAAACCTCTCGCAAGTGCTGAAGGTACACTTCAACATTAGCACTATAGATCAAAATATAATCGAAATACACAACAACAAATTTACCGATAAAAGGTCTAAGTTCTTGGTTCATCACACGCATAAACGTACTCAACGTGTTTGATAACCCAAACGGCATCACCAACCACTCATACAGCCCCTCACGGGTTTTGAAGGCCGTTTTCCACTCGTCCCCAACTCTGATGCGAATCTGATGATATCCGCTCTTTAAATCCAGTTTGGTAAAAACCGTCGCCCCGCTAATCTGATCAAGTAAATCATCGAGCTGTGGAATAGGAAAACGGTACCTCACTGTGATTTTATTAATTGCTCGACTGTCCACGCACATAGGAAAAGTCCCATCCTTCTTAGGTGTTAGAAGGGTTGATACTGCACATGGGCTCATACTCTCACACACATGCCCCTTAGCAACCAAATCCTCCACTTGCCTCCGCAACTCCTCAAGCTCTGTAGGACTTATCCTGTAATGAGGTCTGTTAGGCAAGGCTACCCCTGGCTCCAAATTAATGTGATGGTGAATATCACGCAACTGTGGTAAAGCGGACGATAGATCATCTGGAAACACATCTGCGAACTCAGCCAATAGTGGTGTGACTGATGCTGGTACCGGAGGTTCCTCAACTTTTTCTTTCCCAATCAACACATACACAGTTTCTGTAGTCTGCATCTCCTCCTCAAATTTCGCCAAAGATAGCAAATTAGTGTTACTCTCTACAGGCTTCGTTGCATCCACACCACGACTAGGCTGTAACACAATTTTAACACTTTCGAGCACAAAACTATAAGTGTTATTTCGGCCATCCTGCATAACTTTACGATTGAATTGCAAAGTTTGCCCTAGCAATAAATGACACACATCCATGGTGACAACATCACACCAAACAGCATCCCTATATCGTGCACCAACAGGAAAAAAGCACTAGAGCACGAAACGATACACTAACCTCGCCACCTTTCTTTAGCCACGCTAATTTGTATAGTTTGGGGTGTTTCTCGGTCTGAATGCCCAATTTCTGGACTGTCTCTGTCGAGATGATATTCTCACAACTGCCCGCATCAATGAAAAAACGGCACACCTTCCCCAAAATAGTGCAAGTGGACTGAAAAATATTGCTCCGCATCCAATTCTCATCTGCTGCCTTGGGTGTTAAGCAATCCCGCCGCAGGACCAGCGCAACCCCCGTATCACCAGAGGCCACCTCCTCCTCAAGTCCCTCGCCACTGCCATAAACTGGGTCAACCATCACCTCGAATTCCTCATCGACAAAATCATCAGTATCCACAAAAAAATGTCTTCTTTGCAGCGGTCTTTCGACAGTCTGCCTGCCTATGACCCATCTCACCACAACCAAAGCAACAAATATTACTACTACCAGCAGGTCTAGGAAACTGATTAAAATTTTTCGTACCTCTACTGACGGTACCACTTGCTGCTTTGTTCTCCACTCCACTACTGCCACTGCCAGAGGCACCTGCTGTCGCAGAATTGCTAAAACTGCTTGTGCACCTTCTCTGCTTCTCAATCTGCAGCACCTTTTGATGAGCGGCTGAAAGCGACACCGGATCAAACAGATTGACCGTGTCTTGAATTGATACCCGTAACCCACCAATATACCTCGTAACCAACTGAACTTCAGTCTCTTGTATCTCATTTCGAGCAATCAATTGGAAACATTTTGTGGTATAATCATCCACAGATTTGCTTCCCTGCCTCAAATTTTGCAATTTTTGATACATTAATCGCTGAAAATTATAAGGCAGAAACGCAGTTTTCAAGTGCTTCTTCATCTTTTCCCACGTGTTGATCTTGGGTTTTCCCAGTCGGCTGCGCGTCAATTTCAACTGCTGTCACCACGCCGTTGTCCAATCACAAAATCTGGTTGCCACTAAGGGTACACGTCTGCCAGCTGGTACATCCTTGAATTCCAAAATCTCCTCTACCGTGGCTAGCCAATCAAGGAATTCTTCAGATTTCAGCCCCCCATAAAATTCAAGAATTTCAGTCCATATCCCGCTCTCCCAACGTCGTCGATCATCATCAACGCGCCCTCTCTGCCGTCGCTGTGGAGCCTCCTCATAATACTCTTCATCTTCCTTATCGCCAAAACGCAGGAAATTCTGCTCGTGGCAAGTGTTGGTCTCCGTTAGGTGGTTGGTTAGCCCTGTTTTGGTTAGCCAACAACGCACCCATCTGTTCCGTCATCTGTTCCATCATTCGATCCATCCGTTCTTCCATTCATTGGTCAATTTCATCGAGTCGCTGTTGGACATGACGAATATGGTCGCGTTCGTATACCTCTTCCACACGTTGATTTCTCCTTGCCGGCAAGATTCAATCCAGAAACGAACTTAGCTTTGATACCAACTGATGTAGCGGAAGTCACAATAAAGAATAAGATAACTTTAAAAGTTGTTGATTATAAAATAATGCCAGCAATTAACTTCTAAAACCTATTGATTTAATTAAAGAATACTAGGCAATAGTCATCAAAAGTCGTTGATTCAATTGAATACCGATATTTAAAAAAATAATCAAATTGTCTCAAAACATTTAAAATTTCCATTGAACAACACATAAGGTTGTTTAAATACTAAGACAAAATAAAAACCCTAAATTAGGTGTAAAACGAAATAAACTAAAAAGTCTTAAAGACTGCTGAAATCACAAAAACGCCATTTTGAAGGCCCAAATGATGGAATTCGGCCTAAAAGCGACGTAGCCCATGGGCTAAGCCCATGGTTATTGATCGCTGGCCCGTTTCCAATAAAGTTAGACTCCGGAACCGCCCAAATCTCACACATTTCAGGTTCGGCAGAATCTACATCACTTTGCGTTCCCTTTTCTCCATGAACTCAAAATCCGTCTCCGCAACCGCATCAAAAGGTGAAACTTTTGGATTTGTTTTGTAACGTTTGGCTTAAATTGCAAAAAATGTGAAACATTTGGATTTGCTTCGTAACGTTTCTAAACGTTTGGATTAAATCGCTAAAAAGGCAAAAAGTTTGGATTTGTTTCGTAACGTTTATAAACATTTGGCTTAAATTGCTAAAAAGGTGAAATATTTAGATTTGTTTTGTATAGTTTTAAACGTTTAGATTGGTTTCGTAACGTTTAAAACGTTTGGCTCAAATCGCTAGAAAGGGGAAACGTTTGGATTTGTTTCGTAACATTTGTAAAGGTTTGACCTAAATCGCAAACAATGTTAAACGTGTGGATTTTTTTTGTAATGTTTGCAAACATTTGGTTTGAATCGCTAAAAAGATGAATCCTTTGGATTTGTTTCGTAACGTTTGTAAATTTTTGGCCTAAATCGCTAAAAATGTGAAACGTTTGGATTTGTTTCGAAACGCTTTAAACGTTTGACTTAAATCGCTAAAAAGGTGAAACGTTAGGATTTGTTTCAAAATGTTTGAAACGTTTAGGTTAAATTGCTAAAAATGTGAAACATTAGAATTTGTTTCGTAACGCTTTTAACATTTGGTTTAAATCGCTAAAAATATTAAATGTTAGGATTTGTTTCGTAACGTTTCAAACGTTTGCATTGGTTTTGTAATGTTATAAATGTTTGGCTTAAATCGCTAAAAGGATGAAACATTTGGATTTGTATCGTAACGTTTGTACATGTGTTGCTTATATCGTTAAAATGGTGAAACATTTGGATTTGTTTCGTAACGTTTTACACGTCTGGATTTGTTTCATAACGTATTAAATTTTTGGCTTAAAGCGCTAAAAATGTGATACGTATGGACTTGTTTCATAACGTTTGTAAACATTTGGCTTAAATAGCTAAAAAGGTGAAATATTTGGATTTGTTTCGTAATATTTGTAAATGACGACTTAAATCGCTAAAAAGGTAAAACGTTTGGATTCGTTCCGTAACCTTCGTAAACGTTTGGCTTCAATCGCTAAGAAGGTGAAACGTTTGGATATGTTTCTTAACGATTTAAACGTTTGGATTGGTTTCGTATCGTTTTCAACATTTAACTTAAATCGCTAAAAAGGTGAGACGTTTGGATTGGTTTCATAACGTTAGTAAACTTTTGGCCTAAATAGCTAATAAGGTGAAACGTGTGGATTTGTTTCATAACGTTTTAAACGTTTGGATTTGTTTTGCAACGTTTTAATAGTTTTGCTCAAATCTCTAATAAGGTGAAACGATTGGATTAGTTTCGTGATGTTTTAAACGTTTGGCTTAAATCGCCAAAAAGGTGAAACGTTTGGATTTGCTTCGTAAGGTTTGGTTTAAATCGCTAAAAAGGTGAAACTTTTGCATTTGCTTCGTAACGTTTGTAAACTTTTGGCCTAAATCGTTAAAAATGTGAAATATTTGGATTTGTTTCGCAACATTTGTAAACGTTTGGGTTAAATAGCTAAAAAGGTGAAACGTTTTGATTAGTTTTGTAACGTTTGGCATAAATCGCTAAAAAGGTGAAACGTTTGGATTTGTTTCGTAATGTTTGTAAACTTTTAGCCTAAATCGCTAAAAGGTGAAACATTTGGATTTGTTTCGTAACATTTTTAACGTGTGGACTGGTTTCACAATTAAACGTTCCGCTTAAATCGCTAAAAATGCGAAACGTTTGGATTGGTTTCGTAACGTTTTAAATGTTTGGCTTAAATCGCTAAAAAGGGTGGAACATTTGGATTCGTTACGTAACATTTGGTTTAAATAACTAAAAAGGTGAAACGGTTGGATTTGTTTTGTAACGTTTGTAAGCGTTTGGGTTAAATCGCTAAAAAGGTGAAACGTTTGGATTAATTTTATAACGTTTGGCGAAAATCGCGAAAAAGGATAAACATTTAGATTTGTTTAGTAACGTTTGAAAACTTTTGGCCTAAATCGCTAAAAAGGTGGAACGTTTGGATTTGTTTCGTAACGTTTTAAACGTTTGGATTTGTTTCGTAACGTTTTAAACGTTTGGATTGGGTTCTCAATGTTTTAAACGTGTGGTTTATATCGCTAAAAAGATGAAACATTTGGATTGGTTTCGTATCGTTTTAAACGTTCGGCTTAAATCGTTAAAAAGGTGAAACGTTTGGTTTTGTTTCGTAACGTTTATAAAAGTTTGGCTTAAATAGCGTTAAATGTGAAACTTTTGGATTTTTTTGTAACGTTTTAAACGTTTGGATTTCGTAATGGTTTAAACGTTTTGATTTAATCACAAAAATGGTGAAATGTTTGGATTTGTTTCGTGACGTTTTTAAACATTTGGCTTAAATCGCTATAAAGGGGAAACGTTTGGATTTGTTTCATAATGTTTGTAAACCTTTGCTTAAATTGCTAAAAAGGTGAAATGTTTGGATTTGCTTCGTAACGTTTGTAAATATTTTGGCTTAAATCGCTAAAAAGGTGAAACATTTGGATTGGTTTCGTAACGTTTTAAACGTTTGGCTTAGATCGCCAAAAAGGTGAAACGTTTGGATTTGTTTTGTAACGTTTGGTTTAAATTGCTAAAATGGTGAAACTTTTGGATTTGCTTCGTAACGTTTGTAAACTTTTGGCCTAAATCGTTAAAAAGGTCAAACATTTTAATTTGTTTCGTAACGTTTGTAAACGTTTGGGTCAAATCGCTAAAAATGAAACATTTTGATTAGTTTTGTAACGTTTGGCTTAAATGGCTAAAAAGTTGAAACGTTTGGATTTGTTTCGTAACGTTTGTAAACTTTTATCCTAAATCGCTAAAAAGGTGAAACGTTTGCATTTGTTTCGTAACATTTTAAATGTTTGGATTGGTTTCGCAACATTTTAAATGTTTCGCTTAAATTGCTAAAAAGGCAAAACGTTTGGATTGGTTTCGTAACGTTTTAAACGTTTGGCTTAAATCTCTAAAAAGGGTGAAACATTTGAATTTGCTACGTAACATTTGGTTTAAATCACTAAAAAGGTGAAATGTTTGGATTTGGTTTATAACATTTGTATGCGTTTGGGTTAAATCACTAAAAAGGTGAAACGTTGGGATTAATTTTATAATGTTTGGCTTATATCGCTAAAAAGGATAAACATTTAGATTTGTTTCGTAACGTTTGTAAACTTTTGGCCTAAATCGCTAAAAAGGTGGAACGTTTGGATTTGTTTCGTAACGTTTTAAACGTTTGGATTGGTTTCTCAATGTTTTAAACATTTGGCTTATATCGCTGAACAGGTGAAACGTTTGGATTGCTTTCGTATCGTTTTAAACGTTCGGCTTAAATAGCTAAAAAGGTGAAACGTTTGGTTTTGTTTCTTTGTAAAAGTTTGTCTTAAATAGCTTTAAATGTGAAACTTTTGGATTTGTTTTGTAACTATTTAAACGTTTGGATTGGTTTCGTAAGGGTTTAAACGTTTAGATTTAATCACAAAAATGGTGAAATATTTGGATTTGTTTCGTGACGTTTTTAAACATTTGGCTTAAATCGCCATAAAGGGAAAACGTTTGGATTTGTTTCATAATGTTTGTAAACCTTTGCTTAAATTGCTAAAAAGGTGAAACGTTTGGATTTGTTTCGTAACGTTTGTAAACATTTTGGCTTTAATCGCTAAAAAGGTGAAACGTTGTGATTTTTTTCGTAACTTTTGTTAATGTTTGGCTTAAATCACTAATAAGGTGAAACGTTTGGATTTGGTTCCTAACGTTTAAAACCTTTGGGTTGGTTTCGTAATGTTTTAAACTTTTGGCTTAAATCTCTAAAAAGGTGAAACATTTGGATTTGTTTCGTAACGATTTAAACCTTTGGGTTGATTTCGTAACGTCTTAAACGTTTGGATTAAATTGCTAAAAAGGTGAAACGTTTAGATTTGTTTCGTAACGTTTATATACGTTTGGCTTAAATCGCTAAAAAGGTGAAACATTTGGATTTGTTTCGTAACGTTTTAAACGTTTGAATTAAATCGCTAAAAAGGTGAAATGTTTGGATTTGTTTTGTAATGTTTGGATTTAATCGCTAAAAATGAGAAACATTTGGATTTGTTTCGTAACGTTTCTAAATGTTTGGCTTAAATCGCTAAAAAGACAAAAAGTTTGGATTTGTTTCTTAACGTTTGTAAACGTTTGGCTTAAATTGTTAAAAAGTAGAAACGTTTGGATTTTTTGTATAGGTTTAAACGTTTAGATTGGTTTCGTAACGTTTTAAACGTTTGGCTAAACTCGCTAAAACGGGGAAACGTTTGGATTTGTTTCGTAAAGTTTGTAAACGTTTGGCTTCAATCGCAAAAAAATGGTAAACGTGTGGATTTGTTTTGTAAAGTTTGTAAGCATTTGGTTTAATTCTCTAAAAAGGTGAAACCTTTGGATTTATTTCGTAACGTTTGTAAACTTTTGGCCTAAATCGCTAAAAAGGTGAAACGTTAGGATTTGTTTCGTAACGTTTTAAACGTTTAGCTTAAATTGCTATAAAGGTGAAACATTAAGATTTTTTTTCGTAACGTTTTTAACATTTGGTTTAAATCTCGAAAAACATTAAACGTTAGGATTTGTTTCGTAATGTTTCAAACGTTTGAATAACGTTTGGATTGGTTTTGTAACGTTTCAAACGTTTAGCTTAAATCGCTAAAAAGATGAAACATTTGGATTTTTAACGAACGTTTGTAAACGTTTTGCTTATAACGCTAAAATGGTGAAACGTTTGGATTTGTTTCGTAACGTTTTACACGTCTCAATTGGTTTCATAACCTATTAAATGTTTGGCTTATATCGCTAAAAAGGTGAAACGTATGAATTTGTTTCTTAACGTTTGTAATTTTTTGTCTTAAATCTCTAAAAAGGTAAAACGTTTGGATTTGTTTCATAACGTTCGTAAACGTTTGGCGTAAATCTCTAAAAAGGTGAAATGTTTGGATTTGTTTCGTAACGATTTCAACGTTTGGATTGGTTTCGTATCGTTTTAAACGTTTAACTTAAATCGCTAAGAAGGTGAAACGTTTGGATTGGTTTCGTAACGTTTTAAACGTTTGGCTTAAATCGCCAAAAAGGTGAAACGTTTGGATTTGTTTCGTAACGTTTAGTTTATATCGCTAAAAAGGTGAAATGTTTGGATTTGTTTCATAACTTTTGTAAACGTTTGGCCTAAATCGTTAAAAAGGTGAAACGTTTGGATTTGTTTCATAACGTTTGAAAACGTTTGGGTTATATCGCTAAAAAGGTGAAACATTTTGATTAGTTTTTTAACGTTTGACTTAAATTGCTAAAAAAGTGAAACGTTTGGATTTGTTTCGTAACGTTTGTAAACTTTTGGCCTATATCACTAAAAAGGTAGAACGTTTGGATTTATTTCGTAACGTTTTAAACGTTTGGATTGGTTTTGCAACGTTTTAAACGTTTCGCTTAAATTGCTAAAAAGGCGAAACGTTTGGATTGGTTTCATAACGTTTTAAACGTTAGGCTTAGATTGCTAAAAAGGGTGAAATATTTGGATTTGTTATGTAACATTTGGTTTAAATCACTAAAAAGGTGAAACCTTTCGATTTGTTTTGTAACGTTTGTAAGCATTTGGGTTAAATCGCTAAAAAGGTGAAACGTTTGAATTTGTTTCGTAACGTTTGTAAACTTTTGTCTTAAATTGCTAAAAAGGTGGAACGTTTGGATTTGTTTCGCAAGGTTTTAAACATTTGAATTGGTTTCTCAATGTTTTAAACGTTTGACTTATATCTCAAAAAAGGTGCAACGTTTGGATTGATTTCGTAACGTTTTAAACATTTGGCTTAAATCACTGTAAAGGGGAAATGTTTGGATGTGTTTCGTGACGTTTTTAAACATTTGGCTTAAATCGCTATAAAGGGGAAACGTTTGGATTTGTTTTGTAATGTTTGTAAACATTTTGGCTTAAATAGCTAAAAAGGTGAAACGTTTTGACTTTTTTTCGTAACATTTGGCTTAAATTGCTAAAAAGGTGAAACGTTTGGATTTGTTTCGTAACGTTATAAACCTTTGGATTGGCTTCGTAACGTTTTAAAAGTTTGGCTTAAATCGCTAAAAAGGTAGAACAATTGGATTTATTTCGTAATGATTTGAACCTTTTGGTTGGTTTCGTAACGTTTTAAACATTTCGCATAAATCGCTAAAAAGGTGAAATATTTGGATTTGTTTTGTAACGTTTGGCTTAAATCGCTAATAAAGAGAAACGTTTGGATTTGTTTCGTAATATTTCTATTCGTTTGGCTTAAATCGCTAAATAGGTGAAACCTTTGGATTTGTTTCGTAACGTTTGTAAACTTTTGGCCTAAATCGCTAAAAAGGTGAAACGTTTGGATTTGTTTAGTAACATTTGTATTTATTTCGCGACGTTTTAAATGTTTGGCTTAAATCGCTAAAAAGGAGAAACATTTGGATTTGTTTCGTAACGTTTTAATTATTTGACTTAAGTCGCTAAAAAGGTGAGACGTTAAGATTTGTTTCGTAACGTTTTAAAACTTTGGCTCAAATTGCTAAAAAGGTGAAACATTAGGATTAGTTTCGTAATGTTTTTAACATTTAGTTTTAATCGCTAAAAACGTGAAACGTTGGGATTTGTTTCGTAAGGATTCAAACGTTTGGATTGGTTTTGTAACGTTTCAAATGTTTGGCTAAAATCGCTCAAAAGATGAAACATTTGGATTTGTATTATAACGTTTGTAAACGTTTTGCTTATGTCGCTAAAATGGTGAAACGTTTGGATTTGTTACGTAAGGTTTTACATGTTTGGATTGGTTTCATAACGTATTAAACGTTTGACTTAAAGCGCTAAAAAAGTGAAACATATGGATCTTTTTCATAACGTTTGTAAACATTTGGCTTAAATCGCTAAAAAGGGAAAATATTTGGATTTGTTTCGTAATATTTGTAAACTACGGCCTAAATAGCTAAAAAGGTAAAATGTTTGGGTTTATTTTGTAACGTTCGTAAACGTTTGGCTTAAATCGCTAAAAAGGTGAAACGTTTGGATTTATTTTGTAACGATTTAAACGTTTGGATTGTTTTCGTATCGTTTTAAATGTTTAACTTAAATCACTAAAAAGGTGAAATGTTTGGATTTGTTTCTTAACGTAGTAAACTTTCGGCCAAAATAGCTAAAAATGTGAAACATGTAGATTTGTTTTATAACGTTTGTATTTGTTTCGCAACGTTGTAATAGTTTGGCTTAAATTGCAAAAAAGGTGAAACGTTTGGATTGGTTTCGTAACATTTTAAACGTTTGGCTTAAATCGCCAAAACGGTGAAACGTATGGATTTGTTTCGTAACGTTTAGTTTAAATTGCTAAAAAGGTGAAATGTTTGGATTTGTTTCATAATGTTTGTAAACTTTTGGCCTAAATCGTTAAAAAGGTGAAACGTTTGGATTTGTTTCGTAACGTTTGTAAACATTTGGGTAAAATCGCTAAAAAGGTGTAATGTTTTGATTATTTTTGTAATGTTTGGCTTAAATCGCCAAAAAAGTGAAACGTTTGGATTTGTTTCCTAACGTTTGTAAACATTTGGCCTAAATCACTAAAAAGGTGGAATGTTTGGATTTTGTTCGTAACAATTTAAACGTTTGGATTGGTTTTGCAACGTTTTAAACGTTTCGCTTAAATTGCTAAAATGGCAAAATGTTTGGATTGGTTTCTTTACGTTTTAAACGTTAGGCTTAGATCGCTAAAAAGGGTGAAATATTTGGATTTTTTATTTAACATTTGGTTTAAATAACTAAAAAGGTGAAACCTTTGGATTTGTTTTGTAACGTTTGTAAGCGTTTGGGTTATATCGCTAAAAAGGGGAAACGTTTGGATTACTTTTATAACATTTGGCTTATATCGCTAAAAAGGTGCAACGTTTGGATTGATATCGTAACGTTTTAAACGTTCGGCTTAAATCGCTAAAAAGGTGAAATGTTTGGTTTTGTTTCGTAACGTTTGTAAAAGTTTGGCTTAAATAGCTTTAAATGTGAAACTTTTTTGATTTGTTTCGTAACATTTTAAACGTTTGGATTGGTTTCATAATGGTTTAAACGTTTAGATTCAATCACAAAAATGGTGAAATGTTTGGATTTGTTTCCTGACGTTTTGAAACATTTGGCTTAAATCGCTATATAGGGGAAACGTTTGAATTTGTTTCGTAATGTTTGTAAACCTTTGCTTAAATTGCTAAAAAGGTGAAACGTTTGGATTTGTTTCGTGACGTTTTTAAACATTTGGCTTAAATCGCTATAAAGGGGAAACGTTTGGATTTGTTTCGTAATGTTTGTAACCTTTGCTTAAATTGCTAAAAAGGTGAAACGTTTGGATTTGATTCATAACGTTTGTAAACATTTTGGCTTAAAATCGGTAAAAATGTGAAACGTTTTGATTTTTTTTCGTAACGTTTGTAAACGTTTGGCTTAAATCGCTAAAAAGGTGAAACGTTTGGATTTGTTTCGTAATGTTTTAAACCTTTGGATTGGTTTCGTAACGTTTTAAACCTTTGGCTTAAATCGCTAAAAATGGTAGAACATTTGGATTTATTTCGTTACGATTTAAACCTTTGGGTTGGTTTCGTAACATATTATACGTTTGGCATAAATCTCTTAATAGGTGAAACGTTTGGATTTGTTTCGTAACATTTGTAAATGTATGGCTTAAATTGTTAAAATGGTGAAACATTTTGATTTGTTTCATAACGTTTAAAAATGTTTGGCTTACATTGCTAAAAAGGGGAAACATTTGGATTTGTTTCGTAACGTTTTAAACGTTTGAATTTGTTTCATAACATTTTAAATGTTTGGCTTAAATCGCTAAAAAGGTGAAATGTATGGATTTATTTTGTAACGTTTGGCTTAAATCGCTAATAATGAGAAATGTTTGGATTTGTTTCATAACCTTTCTATTCGTTTGGCTTAAATTGCTAAAAAGGTGAAACCTTTGGATTTGTTTCGTAACGTTTGTAAACTTTTGGCCTAAATCGCTAAAAAGGTGAAACATTTGGATTTATTTTGTAATGTTTGTATTTGTTTCGCGACGTTTTAAATGTTTGGCTTAAATCGCTAAAAAGGAGAAATATTTGGATTTGTTTCGTAACGTTTTAATTATTTGACTTAAGTCGCTAAAAAGTTGAAACGTTAAGATTTGTTTCGTGACGTTTTAAACGTTTGGCTCAAATTGCTAAAAAGGCGAAACATTAGGATTTGTTTCGTAATGTTTTTAACATTTGGTTTAAATCGATAAAAATGTGAAACGTTTGGATTTGTTTCGTAAGGTTTCAAACGTTTGGATTGGTTTTGTAACGTTTTAAACGTTTGGCTTAAATCGCTCAAAAGATGAAACATTTGGATTTGTATCGTAACGTTTATAAACGTTTTGCTTATATCGCTAAAATGGTGAAACGTTTAAATTTGTTTCGTAACGTTTTACACGTTTGGATTGGTTTCATAACGTATTGAACGTTTGGCTTAAAGCACTAAAAACGTGAAACATATGGATTTGTTTCATAACGTTTGTAAACATTTGGCTTAAATCGCTAAAAAGAGAAAATGTTTGGATTTGTTTCGTAATATTTGTAAACGACTGCTTAAATAGCTAAAAAGGTAAAATGTTTGGATTTGTTTTGTATCGTTCGTAAACGTTTGGCTTAAATCGCTAAGAAGGTGAAACGTTTGGATTTATTTCGTAACGATTTAAACGTTTGGATTTGTTTCGTAACGTTAATAAACTTTTGGCCAAAATAGCTAACAAGGTGAAACATGTAGATTTGGTTTATAACGTTTTAAACGTTTGGAGTTTTTTCGCAATGTTTTAATAGTTTGGCTTAAATAGCTAAAAAGGTGAAACGTTTGGATGGGTTTCGTAACGTTTTAAACGTTTGGCTTAAATTGCCAAAAAGGTGAAACGTTTGGATTTGTTTCGTAACGTTTAGTTTAAATTGCTAAAAAGGTGAAATGTTTGGATTTGTTTCATAACGTTTGTAAACTTTTGGCCTAAATCGTTAAAAAGGTGAAGCGTTTGGATTTGTTTCGTAACGTTTGTAAACGTTTGGGTTAAATCGCTAAAAAAGGTGGAACGTTTGGATTTGTTTCGTAACGTTTTAAACGTTTGGATTGGTTTTGCAACGTTTTAAAAGTTTCGCTTATACCGCTAAAAAGGTGAAACACTTGGATTGGTTTCGTAACGTTTTAAACGTAGGCTTAGATCGCTAAAAAGGGTGAAATATTTGGATTTGTTACGTAACGTTTGGTTTAAATCACCAAAAAGGTGAAACCTTTCAATTTGTTTTGTAACGTTTGTAAGCGTTTGGGTTAAATCGCTAAAAAGGTGAAACGTTTGATTAATTTTATACTGTTTGACTTAAATCACTAAAAAGGTTAAATGTTTGGATTTATTTTGCAACGTTTATAAACTTTTGGCTTAAATCGCTAAAAAGGTGGAACATTTGGATTTGTTTCGTAAGGTTTTAAACATTTGGATTGGTTTCTCAATGTTTTAAACGTTTGGCTTATATCGCTAAAAAGGTGCAACGTTTGAATTGATATCGAAACGTTTTAAACGTTCGGCTTAAATCGCTAAAAAGGATAAACATTTGGTTTTGTTTCGTAACATTTGTAAAAGTTTGGCTTAAATAGCTTTAAATGCGAATTTTTTTGATTTGTTTCGTAAGATTTTAAACGTATGATAGGTTTCGTTATGGTTTAAACGTTTGGATTTAATCACAAAAATGGTGAAATGTTTGGATTTGTTTCGTGACGTTTCTATAAAGGTGAAACGTTTGGATTTGTTTCGTAATGTTTGTAAACCTTTGCTTAAATTGCTAAAAAAATTTGAAATGTTTGGATTTGTTTCGTAATGTTTGTAAACATTTTGGCTTAAATCTATTAAAAAAGGGAAATGTTTTGATTTTTTTCCGTAACGTTTGTAAACGTTTGGCCTAAATTGCTTAAAAGGTGAAACGTTTGGATTTGTTTCGTAACGTTTTAAACCTTTGGATTGGTTTCGTAACGTTTTAAACGTTTGGCTTAAATCGCTAAAAAGGTAGAACGTTTAGATTTATTTTGTAAGTATTTAAACCTTTGGGTTGGTTTCGTAACGTTTTAAACGTTTGGCATAAATCGCTAAAAAGGTTAAATGTTTGGATTTGTTTCGCAACGTTTGTAAATGTATGGCTTAAATTGTTAGAATGGTGAAACATTTGTATTTGTTTCGTAACGTTTAAAAATGTTTGGCTTAAATCGCTAAAAAGGGGAAACATTTGGATTTGTTTCGTAACGTTTTAAACGTTTGGATTTGTTTCATAACGTTTTGAACGTTTGCCTAAAATCGCTAAAAAGGTGAAACATTTGGATTTGTTTTGTAACGTTTGGTTTTGTTTCGTAACATTTCTATTCGTTTGGCTTAAATCGCTAAAAAGGTGAAACCTTTGGATTTGTTTCCTAACGTTTGTAAACTTTTGGCCTAAATCCCTAAAAAGGTGAAACGTTTGGATTTGTTTCGTAACATTTGGATTTGTTTCGCGACGTTTTAAATGTTTGGCTTAAATCGTTAAAAAGGAGAAACATTTGGATTTGTTTCGTAATGTTTTAATTATTTGACTTAAGTCGCTAAAAAGGTGAAAGGTTAGGATTTGTTTCAAAACGTTATAAACGTTTGGCTTAAATTGCTAAAAAGGTGAAGCATTAGGATTTGTTTCGTAATGTTTTTAACATTTGATATAAATCGTTAAAAATGTGAAACCTTAGGATTTGTATCATAAGGTTTGAAACGTTTGGATTGGTTTTGTAACGTTTTAAACGTTTGGCTTAAATCACTCAAAAGATGAAATATTTGGATTTGTATCGTAACGTTTGTAAACGTCTTGCTTATATCGCTAAAATGGTGAAACGTTTGGATTTGTTTCGTAACGTTTTACACGTTTGGATTGGTTTCATAACATTTTGAACGTTTGGCTTAAAGCGCTAAAAAGGTGAAACATATGGATTTGTTTCATAACGTTTGTAAACATTTGGCTTAAATCGCTAAAAAGGGGAAATGTTTGGATTTGTTTCGTAATATTTGTAAACGATAGCTTCAATTGCTAAAAAGGTAAAATGTTTGGATTTGTTTTGTAATGTTCGTAAACGTTTGGCTTAAATCGCTAAAAAGGTGAAACGTTTTGATTTGTTTAGTAACGATTTAGACGTTTGGATTGGTTTCGTATCGTTTTAAACGTTTAACTTAAATCGCTAAAAAGGTGAAATATTTGGATTTGTTTCGTAACATAAGTAAACTTTTGACCAAAATAGCTAAAAAGGTGAAACATGTAGATTTGTTTTATAACGTTTTAAACGTTTGGATTTGTTTCGTTGCGTTTTAATAGTTTGGCTTAAATCGCTAAAAAGGTGAAACGTTTGGATTGGTTTCGTAACGTTTTAAACGTTTGGCTTAAATCGCCAAAAAGGTGCAACGTTTGGATTTATTTCGTAACGTTTGTTTAAATCTCTAAAAAGGCGAAATATTTGGATTTATTTCATAACGTTTGTAAACTTTTGGCCTAAATCGTTAAAAAGATGGAGCGTTTGGATTTGTTTTATAACGTTTGTAAACTTTTGGGTTAAATTACTAATAAGGTGAAACGTTTTGATTAGTTTTGTAACATTTGGCATAAATCGCTAAAAAGGTGAAACGTTTGTATTTGTTTCGTAACGTTTGTAAACTTTTGGCCTAGATCACTAAAAAGGTGGAACGTTTGGATTTGTTTCGTAACGTTTTATACGTTTGGATTGGTTTTGCAATGTTTAAAAAGTTTTGCTTAAATCGCTAAAAAGGCGAAACGCTTGGATTGGTTTCGTAACGTTTGAAACGTTAGGCTTACATCGCTAAAAAGGGTGAAATATTTGGATTTGTTACGTAACATTTGGTTTAAATCACTAAAAAGGTGAAACCTTTGGATTTTTTTTGTAACGTTTGTAAGCGTTAGGGTTAAATCGCTAAAAAGGTGAAACGTTTGGATTAATTTTATAACGTTTGGCTTAAATCGCTTAAAAGGTTAAACGTTTGGATTTGTTTCGCAACGTTTGTAAACTTTTGGCTTAAATCGATAAAAAGGTGGAATGTTTGGATTTGTTTCGTAAGGTTTTAAACATTTGGATTGGTTTCTCAATGTTTTAAACGTTTGGCTAATATCGCTATAAAGGTGCAATGTTTGGAATGATTTCGTAACGTTTTAAACGTTCGGTTTAAATCGCTAAAAAGGCGAAACGTTTGGCTTAAATAGCTTTAAATGTGAAACTTTTTGATTTGTTTCATGACGTTTTTAAATATTTGGCTTAAATCGCTATAAAGGGGTAATGTTTAAATTTGTTTCGTAATGTTTATAAACCTTTAATTAAATTGCTAAAAATTTGAAATGTTTGGATTTGTTTCGTAACGTTTGTAAACATTTTGGCTTAAATCGCTAAAAAGGGGAAACGTTTTGATTTTTTTCGTAACGTTTGTAAACGTTTGTCCTAAATCGCTAAAAAGGTGAAACGTTTAGATTTGTTTCGTAACGTTTTAAACCTTTGGATTGGTTTCGTAACGTTTTAAACATTTGGCTTAAATCGCTAAAAGGGTATAACGTTTAGATTTATTTCGTAACGATTTAAACCTTTGGGTTGGTTTCGTTATGTTTTAAACGTTTGGCATCAATCGCTTAAAAGGTGAAACATTTGGATTTGTTTCGTAACGTTTGTAAATGTATGGCTTAAATTGTTAAAATGGTGAAACATTTGGATTTGTTTCGTAACGTTTAAAAACGTTTGACTTAAATCGCTAAGAAGGGAAAACATTTGGATTTGTTTCGTAACATTTTAAACGTTTGGATTTGTTTCAGAATGTTGTAAACGTTTGGCTTAAATCGCTAAAAAGGTGAAACGTTTGGATTTGTTTTGTAACGTTTGGCTTAAATCGCTAATAAAGAGAAACGTTTGGATTTGTTTCGTAACATTTCTATTCGTTTGGCTTAAATCGCTAAATAGGTGAAACCTTTTGATTTGTTTCGTAACGTTTGTAAACTTTTGGCCTGGTACACAACATAGCATACATAAGACTTCCAATTGCCGAAGCATATGGTATCTTTTCCATTTCATCTCTTTCCTCAGATGTATTTGGAGACATATCCTTTGAAAGGTAAATTCCATGTCTAACGGGAATCAGTCCTCTCTTAGAATTTTCCATATTGAACTTCTTCAATATCTTTTCTAAGTAGAGCCTTTGGGAGAGACCTATTATTCTCTTAGATCTATCTCTATAGAGTCTAATACCGAGAATGTAAGTTGCTTCTCCGAGGTCTTTCATGGAGAAAGTTTTGGATAACCAAAGCTTTACAGAGGTTAACATACCGACATCATTTCCTAAAGTAAAATATCATCTACGTACAAGACTAGGAACGTGATTGCGCTCCCACTAACCTTCTTGTAAACACATGGTTCATCTTCGTTTTTGATAAACTCGTAACTCTTTATGGCTTCATCAAAACGACGATTCCAACTTCTCGAAGCTTGCTTCAATCCATATATGGATCGTTTAAGCTTACACACCTTAGAACCTTCTTCGGATTCAAAACCCTTAGGTTGTTCCATATAGATTTCCTCCTCAATATATCCATTAAGGAATGCGGTCTTGACATCCATTTGCCAAATCATAATCTAAATGTGCTGCTATGGCAAGAAGAATTCGGATGGACTTAAGCATGGCTACAGGCAAGAAAGTCTCTTCATAATCGACTCCTTGCCTTTGGCGAAACCCTTTCGCAACAAGCCTAGCTTTAAAAGTCTCAACTTTTCCATCAGCACCAATTTTACGCTTGAAGATCCATTTGTTCCCTATTGGTATAATACCATCGGGTGGATCGACTAGCTCCCAGACTTGGTTACTGTACATGGAATCCATTTCGGATTTCATAGCTTCAAGCCATCTTGAAGAATCTATATCACATATTGCTTCCTCATAAGTAGAGGGATCAATAATTTGATCATTTTCTCCATGAATAAACAACTCTTGTATATCATGAAGAAAACCATATCTTTCCGGTTGATGAGATAATCTACTTGATCTTCGAGGTGTTTCTGTAGATTTTACTAATTCTGGTTCACTATGGGTTTGAACAATCTCCATTGTATCATTTTGTTGGTCTTTATACGAATCCTCATCTAATTCTATATTTCTTCCTTTGCCCCCTTCTTGAATAAATTGTTTTTAAAGAAAGACTGCATCCCGACTAACAACAATTGTTTGTTCGGATGGAATATAAAAATAATATCCTAAACTATCTTTAGGATAAACAACAAATCTTCCCATGATTGATCTTGATTCTAACTTGTCGGTTATCAATTTTTTGATATATGCCGAGCATCCCCAAATCTTAATATGCTTAAGACTTGGTTCCTTACCATACCATATCGCATAAGGTATTCTCGGAGCGGATTTAGTTGGTACTCGATTTAGAATATAATTTGCACTAAGAAGTGCATAACCCCATAATGAAATGGGTAAATCAGTATAGCTCATCATTGATCGTACCATGTCTAACAATGTACGATTCCTCCGTTCCGATACACCATTCAACTGTGGTGTTCCTGGAGGAGTCAGTTGGGAAATAATACCGCATTCTTTTAAGAATATACCAAATTCCGTACTCAAGTATTCACCTCCTCGATCAGATCGAAGAATTTTAATACTTTTTCCAATTTGGTTTTCTACTTCATTTTTGAAGTCTTTAAATTTTTCAAAAGCTTCACTCTTGTTCTTCATAAGAACAACATACCCATACCGTGATAAATCATCGGTGAAGGTAATGAAGTATGAATAACCACCTCGTGACATTTCTTTAAATGGACCACATACATCACTATGTATGATTTCCAAAACATCTTTGGCTCTACCACTTTGTCCCACAAAGGGAGATCGGGTCATCTTGCCTTTAAGACATGACTCACAAGTTGAAATTGATGCGGAATCAAGATTACTCAAGATTCACATCTTATCCAACTTGTTAAGTCTATCTTCCGCAATATGTCCTAATCGTAAGTGCCAAAGTTGTTTCGAGGTTCGATCACTGACGATATTAATTTCTTAAACATTATTTGTATTATGAACAACTTCATTTAAGCAATAAAGACCATTTTTTACATAACCATAACCAAGGATTTCATTATTATAGATAATTTTACAAACATCCTTTGTAAATAGAAAATCATATCCTAATCTTGTCATACAAGAAATGGACATGATATTTCTATAAGAGTTTGGTAAGTACAAAATATTGTTCAAATACAAAACATGTTTATACAACAAAATAGAAGATGATCCTATAGCTTTAGCCGCAACGTTTGCGTTATTTACAAGCTTCAAGATGACTTCGTCCTTGTCCAACTTCCTCTCATTTGCTAGATCCTGTAAGGATGAACAAATGTGAGAACTAGCTCCGATATCTAATACCCAAGTTTTGGACGAGCTATCGTTATCGGAATGGAAATAACAAGAAATTGACACACCCTTACCGGGATTTTCATTCTTCTTGTTCTTGCCCTTGGATTCCATATACTTGGGGAAATTTTGTTTCCAATGTCTCTCGCCTTCACAAAAGAAACACTTTCCTTTGTTCTCCGAGGTGCCCTTCTTTTTTGCAATGGCCTTTTGGGCCTTCAAAACATTCTTCTCAGTTTTCTTCTTATTAGTCTTACTAGAAGAAGCAACCACAAGAGAAACTTCCTTTCACTTAACATTATTCTTTTCAGCAGTTATCAACATATTTGATAACTCAGCAAGTATACATTCTATCCGATTCATATAGTAATTCTTGATGAAATTACCATACGATTCCGGAAGGGATTGAAGGATCATATCCGTTTGGAGATTGAAGTCCATGATAAAGTCTAGACCCTCTAGCCATTCGATACATCGAATCATCATGTTCACATGTTCTCCAACACCATTTCCCTCGGAATGCTTCGCCCGAAAAAGTTGCTTAGATATCTCATATCCAGCAAAACGACTTGATTCACCATACAACTCTTGTAAGTGAAACAATATTTCGCGAGCTCCCAGATATTTCTCGTGTTGCTTTTGCAACTCGTTATTCATAGATGCCAACATATAGCACTTGGCTTGTTCTTCATCTAACTTCCACTTGTGCAATGCCTCATGTTCCTCGGGAGGTGCCACAATCGGCAATGGTCCCGAAACATTTGTCTCAAGAACATATGCTATGTGTTCACTTGCAAGAACTATTTTGAAATTTCTTAACCAATCAACAAAGTTAGGACCCACTAAGTGATTATTGTCGAGGATACTACTTAACGGATTCGATTTCATCTTATCTTATCAACCTATAGATAGCAAAGATATCTAATTAGTATTATTGTCTTATATATTTAAACCATGATTATTTGGTCTTTATCAAAATGGCCTCCCACTATCTTTTTCGAATCCTACACCTCCAAAATAGGAAACGTAAATCTTTGTTGGAAAAGATTTCAAGCGGGTGATTGAATTCTTATAGTCATTGTTCTTTCCCTCAGGTACGCCTAATTGCCGTTATTGGGATCACAATGTACTACAAGTGAACAACACTTGTTCATCATATCTCATATGAGGTTCAATCATTTCCAGCTTCTAATGTATTCACCCTCAGATACCCATTGTCGTTATTGGGTTTCAGCATTAGTTAAGTTTAACCCATTGAATCAACTAAGATGTATCAATTTGAATATTACACGACTCAGGTGTGCCTAATTGCCGTGTACTATATTGATACACCCGTAACACCTCATGTTTAACAATAAACTCAACAACAGCCTCTTGACGATATCATCTCACCCCTATGTATCTATAGCCGACAAGATGATAACTCAAAGCGTGTTAGTTTATTGCTCCAATGGAGAGCCATTGATAAATATATATAAACTTAATCTTTTAACTTTTAGGAAAATTTCTTAGGGTTTTCAGTTATTCCGGTCTCACTAAGCACACAACACATTTTAGCATGCATCTCATACATATTAAAGCTAAAATGAATCATGCAATCACACATGTATGATCATGGACTTCCTAGGTCTCATTCTTTAGCCACAAAAGAATGAGCAAACTATTACTTGTTCCACATGTTTTGTTAATGACAATAATGCACAAGCGAGTCACGTATTGTGTTAAATAATCACATTAGAAAAATTCCCAGGATAGATTGGAGGGTCACGAGCGGACCACTTAAGTACCAATCTCCTAGATAAAATTTAATCAAATGTAATTAATGCCAGAATACCGTTTGCTCGTTTTTGCAAACAAAACCTAAGCCCTCGGAATTATAAATTACATGCCAATTAATAATTCCTAAGTCCATGATTATTAATACATGCATTCAATTATAAAGCTTTAATACTTGCTGATACGGTGGCTCTGATACCACTGTTGGTGCAGGGGGACGTGAGGGTCCGAATCGTATATTTCAATTAAAAATTGGAATTCCAACAATTCGGATCCAGAAATTGATCATATCAATAACAAATGGATCGCCGTATCATCTAGTAATGAAAGCACGCATCTAAAAACCGTAAGAAGTATACCTATGTCGATTCTCCAACGATTCTTGTAGTCCCGATAGTACGGTGACCTCAAGCTCGTCCACACGAGTATGCGTCCGATTGAATCCTCGCCTTGAAGTAATCTGCAAGAGTTCCTCTTGCCGAGCAACCCTAAGCTCAAACTCCCGCCTAGATTACGTCTTTGCTGGGATGTATGAAAAACTTTCTCCAATCTTTTCTGTGATTGATGACTACTTGAACTCCTTCAAATATGCTCTCTTAAGTGTGTTGTGTGTAGAATGAGCAAAGGCAACCTCTATTTATAGGGTAGAGCTTTGCTTAAGAATGCAACACCTCACATGCTAGGTGTCACACACCAAGCAAAGGTGTTGCCACCATTCGACACCTCACATGCTAGGTGTCACACACCAAGCATAGGTGTTGCCACCATCTGACACATCACATGCTAGGTGTCACACATCAAGCATAGGTGTTGCCACCTTCTGACACGTCAGATGCTAGGTGTCGCACACAGAGACATACATGACATCATCACGTGACATCATCGCATGACATCATTGTGACATCATCGCATGACATCATCGTGACATCATCACATGACATCATCACATTGACTTGGATAAAATACAATTAGGTGCTTACTAATTTATAACTCTTGCAAATTAGTCTCTAATTTATACTTGTTTTTCATCTTAGATTAATTTCCGAGATATGCTAGTATCTATATGAAATCGATCTCTCTTAAACTCAATCGGTTGCACACCCTATTGTGTGTGACTAACTAGGTTGACATCTATATGGCAACGAGAGTCATAAGAAACGCCTATCTTATATTAAATAATTAAATCCCATTAATTATTAATTCTCATAGATCGTGAGTGACGTCTAGCAACATATCACGACCCCCAAATAGATATTAATGTTTTGGTGCATTCTTTATGAACCAATGTTCATAATTACTGTACACTCAAAATTTCCTTTTTCTAAGATTCCAATCTGGACTAGTGTCACGGTTAAGTCAAACATTGTTTGTCTTGATCATATGACCTCATCTCCTTTCTTATTCTTGATAAATATGACTTCCACTAAAAACAACTTTCTAAGTAAGTCATATACAGCTGCGCAGGTTTTGTCATCCATTAAGAACAATTTGAGATAGCATAGAATCTTTTCTCCGTTCATCCGGAGTGATAAATCCTCTCTTGGTTAAACCCCTATCTCCATATACAACTAACTAGAGCCAACACATCCCGCGACCCTAGCTCATGAAAGATCTAGGGATAAGGAGTATCAAACTCTAATCGCCTATATACAAGATAGTGTCACCGCAAGTCAAAGGACATATGTACAATTATGAAATTGATGACATTAAATTGACTTTGATGAAATACCATGTATAAGTCATCTAGCGTCACTTGTTCGACTCACTTAAACCCTTTGAGTGTCCATATGTTTATCTGATCCCTATCAAGCAGTATGAGACTCACTGCTTCCTATAATTAATAACTCTTTACTAATCAGGAGAATAAACAGAGGTGACGATCTTTCTGGGATAATGCGATGCCCTTATTTGTAGGACCCCATCGATCGTGAACTGTTATTTAGATCACTTGTATAATAGAATATGTCACTCATATTCTCAACACCTTAAGAATAGATTCTATCACATTGTGATAAGGACAATATGCAATAAATAAACACTTAGTTGATGAGGCACTTAGTTCAAATAAAACATATATATCATTGCCAATGGGATTTGTTTAGTATAAATAAAAAATGGCCCTAGGGCACATACTACTAACATTTGTTTCATACCGTTTGTAAACATTTGGCTTAAATCGCTAAAAAGGTGAAACTTGTGGATTTTTTTCGTAACGGTTTAAACGTTTGGATTGGTTTCACAACGTTTAAACGTTTGGCTTAAATCGCTAAAAAGGTGAAACGTGTGGATTGGTTTTGTAACGTTTTAAACGTTTGACTTTAATTGCTAGAAAGGGGAAACGTTTGGATTTGTTTCGTAACATTTGTTTTAAATCGCTAAAAAGGTGAAATGTTTGGATTAGTTTTGTAACGTTTGGCTCAAATCTCTAAAAAGGTGAAACGTTTGGATTTGATTAGTAATGTTTGTAAACTTTTGGCCTAAATCGCTAAAAAGTGAAACGTTTGGATTTGTTTCGTAACGTTTTAAACGTCCGGATTGGTTTTGCAACGTTTTAAGCATTTGGCTTAAATCACTAAAAAGGCGAAATGTTTGGATTGGTTTTGTAACGTTTTAAACGTTTGGCTTAAATCGCTAAAAAGGTAAAACGTTTGGATTTGTTTTGTAACATTTAGTTTAAATCGCTAAAAAGGTGAAACGTTTGGATCTGTTTCGTAAGTTTTGTAAACGTTTGGGTTAAATCGCTAAAAATGTGAAACGTTTGGATTAGTTTTGTAATGTTTGGCTTAAATCACTAAAAAGGTGAAACATTTGGATTTGTTTTGTAATGTTTGTAAACTTTTGGCCTAAATCTCTTAAAAGGTGAAACATTTAAATTTGTTTTGTAACGTTTGTAAACCTTTGGCCTAAATCGCTAATAAGGTGAAACGTTTGGACCAATTTTGTAATGTTTTAAACGTTTGGATTGGTTTCGCAACATTTTAAACGTTTGTCTTATCGCTAAAAAGATGAAACGTTTGGATTGGTTTCGTAAGAATATATACGTCTAGCTTAAATCACTAAAAAGGTGAAACGTTTAGATTTGTTTCGTAAGGTTTGTAAAAGTTTGGCTTTAATCGCTTTAAAGGTGAAACTTTTAACTTTGTTTTTTAACGTTTTAAATGTTTGGATTGGTTTCGTAATGGTTTAAACGTTTATCTTCAATCACTAAATTGGTAAAATGTTTGGATTTGTTTCGTGACGTTTGTAGACATTTTGCTTAACTCGCTAAAACTAGGAAACCTTTGGATTTATTTCGTCACGTTTGTAAATGTTTGCTTAAATCGCTAAAAAGGTGAAACGTTTCGATTTGTTTAGTAACGTTAGTAAATGTTTGGCTTAAATCCCTAAAAAGGTAAAACATTTAAATTTGTTTCTTTACGTTTTAAACCTTTCGATTAGTTTCATAACGTTTTAAACCTTTGGATTGGTTTCACAACGTTTTAAACGTTTGGCTTAAATCTCTAAAAACCACGTTTGGATTGGTTTCGTAACGTTTTAAACATTTGGCTTAAATCGCTAAAAAGGTGAAACGTTTGAATTGGATTCGTAACGTTTTAAACGTTTGGCTTAAATCGCTAAAAAGGGGAAGCGTTTGGATTTGTTTTGAAATGTTTGTAAACGTTTGACTTAAATCACTTTAAAGGTGAAACTTTGGATTTGTTTCGTAACGTTTGTAAACTTTTGGCTTAAATAACTAAAAAGGTGAAATATGTGAATTTATTTCGTAATGTTTTAAACGTTTGGATTTGTTTCGCAACGTTTTAAACGTTTGGCTTAAATCGCCAAAAAGGTGAAACGTTTGGATTCGTTTTGTAACGTTTTAAACATTTGGCTTAAATCGCCAAAAAAGTGAAACTTTTGGATTCGTTTCGTAACGTATGGTTTAAATCGCTAAAAAGGTGAAGCGTTTGGATTTGCTTCGTAACATTTGTAAACTTTTGGCCTAAATCGTTAAAAAGGTGAAACATTTGAATTTATTTTGTAAACGTTTTGATTAGTTTTGTAACGTTCGGCTTAAATCGCGAAAAAGATGAAACGTTTGGATTTGTTTCATAACTTTTGTAAACTTTTGGCCTAAATCGCTTAAAATGCGGAACGTTTGGATTTGTTTCGTACCGTTTTAAACGTTTGAATTGGTTTCACAACTTTTTAAACGTTTGGCTTAAATCTTTGAAAAGGTGAAACGTTTGGATTGGTTTCATAACGTGTTAAACGTTCGGTTTAAATTGCTAAAAAGGGGAAACATTTGGATTTGTTTCGTAACGTGTTAAAAGTTTGACTTAGATAGCTTTAAAGGTGAAACTTTTGGATTTGTTTCGTAACGTTTTAAACGTTTGGATGGTTTCGTGATGGTTTAGACGTTTGGCTTTAATCACAAAAATATTGATATTTTTGGATTTATTTCGTGACGTTTTTAAACATTTGGCTTAAATGGCTAAAAATGGGAAATGTTTGGATTTGTTTCGTAACGTTTGTAAACTGGTGCTTAAATCGCTAAAAAGGTGAAACGTTAGGATTACTTTGGTAATGTTTGTAAACGTTTGGCTTAAATCGCTAAAAAGGTGAAACGTTTCAATTTTTTGTAACGTTTGTAAACGTTTGGATTTGTTTCGAAACGTTTGACTTAAATCGCTAAAAAGGTGAAACGTGTATCGTTTTAAGTGTTAGGCTTAAATTTCTAAAAAGGTGAAACATTAGGATTTGTTTCGTAATGTTTTTAACGTTTAGTGTAAATCGCTAAAAAAGTGAAATGTTAGGATTTGTTTCGTAATGTTCAAACGTTTGGATTGGTTTTGTAACGTTTTAAACGTTTGGCTTAAATCGCTAAAAAGATGAAACGTTTGGATTTGTTTCATAACTTTTGTAAACATTTGGCTTAAATCGGTAAAAAGGTGAAACATGTGGATTTGTTTCGTAACGTTTTAAACATTTCGATTGGTTTCACAACGTTTTAAACGTTTAGCTTAAATCGGTAAAAAGGTGAAACATGTGGATTGGTTTCGTAACGTTTTAAACGTTTGACTTTAATTGCTAAACAGGGGAAACATTTGAATTTGTTTCGTAACGTTTGGTTTAAATCGCTAAAAAGGTGAAACATTTGGATTAGTTTTATAACGTTTGGCTCATATCTCTAAAAAGGGGAAACATTTAGATTTGATTCGTAACATTTGTAAACTTTTGGCCTAAATCGCTAAAAAGGTGAAACGTTTGGATTTGTTTCGTATAGTTTTAAACATTTGGCTTAAATCACTAAAAAGGCGAAACGTTTGGATTAGTTTCGAAACGTTAGGATTGGTTACGTAACATTTTAAACGTTTGGCTAAAATCGCTAAAAAGGAAAAACGTTTGGATTTGTTTCGTAACATTTAGTTTAAATCGCTAAAAATGTGAAACGTTTGGATTTGTTTCGTAAGTTTTGTAAACGTTTGGATTAAATTGCTAAAAAGGTGAAACATTTGGATTTGTTTCGTAATATTTGTAAACTTTTGGCCTAAATCTCTAAAAAGGTGAAACATTTAAATTTGTTTCGTAACGTTTGTAAACCTTTGGCCTAAATCGCTAATAAGGTGAAACGTTTGGATCCGTTTCGTAACATTTTAAACGTTTGGATTGGTTTCGAACATTTTAAACATTTGGCTTAAATCGCTAAAAAGATGAAATGTTTGGATTGGTTTCGTAAGAATTTATACGTCTGGCTTAAATCGCTAAAATGGTGAAACGTTTAGATTTGTTCCGTAAGTTTTGTAAAAGTTTGGCTTAAATCGCTTTCATGGTGAAACTTTTGGATTTGTTTTTTAACGTTTTAAACGTTTGGATTGGTTTCGTAATGGTTTAAACGTTAGCTTCAATCACTAAATTGATAAAATGTTTGGATTTGTTTCGTGACGTTTGTAGACAATTTTCTTAAATCGCTAAAACTAGGAAACGTTTGGATTTGTTTCGTCACGTTTGTAAATGTTTGCTTAAATCGCTAAAAAGGTGAAACATTTTGATTTGTTTAGTAAAGATAGTAAACGTTTGGCTTAAATCCCTAAAAAGGTGAAACATTTAGATTTGTTTCTTTAAATTTTAAACCTTTGGATTAGTGTCATAACGTTTTAGACTGGATTGGTTTCGCAACGTTTTAAACGTTTGGCCTAAATCTCTAAAAAGGTGAAACGTTTAGATTGGTTTCGTAACGTTTTAAACGTTTGGCTTAAATCGCTAAAAAGGTGAAACGTTTGGATTGGATTCGTAACGTTTTAAACGTTTGACTTAAATCGCTAAAAAGGGGAAACGTTTGGATTTGTTTCACAATGTTTGTAAACGTTCGGCTTAAATCACTTCAAAGGTGAAACTTTTGGATTTGTTTCGTAATATTTTAAATGTTTGGATTGGTTTCGTAATGGTTTAAACGTTTGGCTTCAATCACTAAAATGGGGAAACGTTTGGATTTATTTCGTGACGTTTGTAAACATATGGCTTAAATCGTTGGAAAGGGGAAACGTTTGGATTTAATTTGTAACATTTGTAAACCTTTGCTTAAATTGCTGAAAAGGTGAAACGTTTGGATTTGTTTCGTAACGTTTGTAAACATTTCGCTTAAATCGCTAAAAAGGTGAAACATTTGGATTATTTTCTTAACGTTTATAAATGTTTGGCTTAAATCGCTAAAAAGGTGAAACGTTTCGATTTTCTTCGTAATGTTTTAAACCTTTGGGTTGGTTTCATAATGTTTTAAACGTTTGGCTTAAATCGCTGAAAAGGTGAAACATTTGGATTTGTTTCATAACGTTTGTAAATATATGGCTTAACTTGTTAAAAAGGTCATACATTTTGATTTGTTTCGTAACGTTTAAAAACGTTTGGCTTAAATCGCTAAAAAGGTGAAACATTTGGATTTATTTCGTAGTGTTTTAAACATTTGGATTGGTTTCGCAACGTTTGGATTGGTTTTATAACGTTTTCAATTATTAAAAAGGTGAAATATTTGGATTTGTTTCGTAACGTTTAAAAACATATGGCTTAAATCGCTAAAAAGGTGAAACATTTGGATTAGTTTGGCAACGTTTTAAATGTTTTTCTTAAATCGCTAAAAAAGGGTAACGTTTGGATAGTTTTGTAACGTTTGGCTTTAACCGCTGAAAATGAGAAACATTTGGATTTGTTTCATATCGTTTCTAAACGTTTGGCTTAATTCGCTAAAAAGGTGAAAAGTTTGGATTTGTTTGTAATGTTTGTAAACGTTTGGCTTAAATTGCTAAAAAGGTGAAACATTTGGATTTGTTGCGTATCGTATTAAACGTTTTAAACGTTTGGCTTAAATCTCTAAAAAGTGGAAAAGTTTGGATTTGTTTCGTAACGTTTGTAAAAGTTTGGCTTAAATCGTAAAAAATGTTAAACGTATAGATTTGTTTTGTAAAGTTTGTAAACGTTTTGTTTAAATTGCTAAAAAGGTGAAACCATTGGATTTGTTTCGTAACTTTTTAAAGTTTTGGATTGGTTTCGCAACGTTTTTAAATGTTTGGCTTAAATTTCTAAAAAGGAGAAACATTTGGATTTGTTTGATAACATTTTATACGTTTGACTTAAATCGCTAAAAAGGTGAAACGTTAGGATTTGTTTTGTAACGTTTTAAACGTTTGGCTTAAATTGCTAAAAAGGTGAAACATTAGAATTTTTTTGTAATGTTTTTAACGTTAGGATTTGTTTCGTAACGTCTGAAACGTTTGGCTTAAATTGCTAAAAAGGTGAAACATTACGATTTTTTTCGTCACGTTTTTAACGTTTGAGTTCAATCACTAAAAACGTGAAACGTTAGGATTTGTTTCGTAAAGTTTCAAAAACTTTGTCTTAAATCGCTAAAAAATTGAAACGATTGGATATGTTTCGTAACGTTTTTAACGTTTGGATTGGTTTCGTAACGTTTTAAACGTTTGGCTTAAATCGCTAAAAAGGTGAAACGTTTGGATTTGTTTCGTAACATTTTAAACGGTTGAATTGGTTTTGTAACGTTTTCAACTTTTGGCTTAAATCGTTCAAAAAGGGAAATGCTTGGATTTGTTTCATAACGTTCGTAAATGTTTGGCTTATATTGCTAAAAAGATGAAACGTTTGGATTTGTTTCGTAATGTTTGTAAACGTTTTGCTTAAATCACTAGAAAGGTGAAACATTTGGATTTTTTTCGTAACGTTTAAAAAAGTTTTGCTAAAATCGCTAAAAAGGTGAAACGATTGCATTTGTTTCGTAACGTTTTTAATGATTGGATTGGTTTCGTAATCTTTTAAACGTTCGGCTTAATTCGCTAAAAAGGTGAAACCGTTGGATTTGTTGCGTAACGTTTGTAAACTTTTGGCCTAAATAGCTAAAAAGAGGAAACGTTTCGATATGTTTCGTAATATTTTAAACGTTTGGATTAGTTTCGCAACGATTTAAACGTTTTGCTTAATTTGGTAAAAAGGAGAAACGTTTGGATTTGTTTCAAAACTTTTTAAATGTTTGGCATAAATCGCTAAAAAGGTGAAAATTAGGATTGTTTCGTAACGTTTTTAACGCTTGGCTTGAATAGATAAAAACGTGAAAGGTTAGGATTGTTTCGTAACGTTTCAAACGTTTGGATTGGTTTCGTAATGTTTAAAACGTTTGTCTTAAATCGCTAAAAAGGTGAAACATTAGGATTTGTTTCGTAACTTTTTAAACCTTTGGCTTAAATTGCTAAAAAGGTGAAACGTTAGGATTTGTTTCGTAAGGTTTTTAAAATTTCGTTTAAATCGCTAAAAACGTGAAACATTAGGATTTGTTTTGTAAGGTTTCAAACGTTTGGATTGGTTTTGTAACGTTTTAAACATTTAACTTAAATCGCTAAAAAGATGAAACATTTGGATTTGTATCGTAACGTTTGTAAACGTTTTTCATATATGACTTAAATGGTGAAACGTTTGGATTTGTTTCGTAACGTTTGGATTTGTTTCGTAACGTTTTACACATTTGGATTGGTTCCATAACGTATTAAACGTTTGGCTTAAATATCTAAAAAGGTAAACGTATGGATTTGTGGATTTGTTTTGTAACGTTTTAAACAATTGGATTTGTTTCGTAATGTTTTAAACATTTGGCTTAAATCCCTGAAACGGTGAAACATTTGGATTTATTTCGGATAGTTTTTAAACGTTTAGCCTAAATCGCTAAAAAGGTGAAACGTTTAGATTGATTTATTAACATTTTAAACGTTTGGCTCAAATCGCTAAAACGAATAAACGTTTGGATTTGTTTTGTAATGTTTTAAACATTTGGATTTGTTTCATAACATTTTAAACGTTTCGATTTGTTTCGTAATGTTTTAAACGTTTGTCTTAAATCGCTAAAAAGGGGAAACGTTTGGATTTGTTCCATAACGTTTGTAAAAGTTTGGCTTAAATCGCTAAAAAGGTGAAACGTTTGGATTGTTTTCATAACGTTTTAAATGTTTGGCTTAAATCGCGAAAAAGTTGAAACGTTTGGATTTGTTTCGTAACGTCTATAAACGTTTGGCTTAAATCGCTAAAAAGGGGAAACGTTTGGATTGGTTTCGTAATGTTTGTAAACATTTGGCTTAAAGATAAAAAGGTGAAACTTTTAGATTGGTTTTGTAACGTTTTAAACATTTAGATTGGTTTCGTAACGTTTTAACGTTTGGATTAAATCGCTAAAAAGGTGAAACGTTTGGATTTGTTTTGTAACATTTGAAACGTTTGGATTTATTTTGTAACGTTTTAAACGGTTGGATTTGTTGTGTAACGTTTTTAAACGTTTAGCCTAAATCGCTAAAAAAGGTAAAACATTTGGATTTGTTTCGGAATGTTTTTAAACGTTTAGCCTAAATCGCTAAAAATGTGAAACGTTTAGATTGGTTTCGTAACGTTTTAAACGTTTAGCTTAAATCGCTAAAACAGAGAAACGTTTGGATTTGTTTTGTAATGTCTTAAACGTTTGGATTTGTTTCGTAACGTTTTAAACGTTTGGCTTAAATCGCTAACAAGGTGAAACATTTAGATTTGTTTCGTAACGTTTTAAACGTTTGGATTGGTTTCGTAACATTTTAAACAATTGGCTTAAATCGCTAAAAATGGGAAACGTTTGGATTTGTTTCATAACGTTTGTAATGGTTTGGCATAAATCAATAAAATGGTTAAACGTTTGGATTGGTTTCATAACGTTTTACACGTTTAGCTTAAATATCTAGAAAGGTGAAACGTTTGGATTTGTTTCGTAACGTCTATAAAAGTTTGGCTTAAATCGCTAAAAAGGGGAAACGATTGGATCGGTTTCGTAACATTTGTAAACGTTTGGCTTAAATCGCTAAAAAGGTGAAACGTTTGGATTTGTTTCGTAACGTTTTAAATGATTGGATTTGTTTCGTAACATTTTAAATGTGTAGCTTAAATCACTAAGAAGGTTAAATGTTTGGATTTGTTTCATAATATTTGTAAACATTTGGCTTAAATCACTAAAAAGGTGAAATGTTTGGATTTATTTCGTAACGTTTTAAACGTTTGGCTTAAATTGCTAAAAACATGAAACATTTGGATTTATTTCGTAAAGTTTTTAAACGTTCGGCTTAAATCGCTAAAAAGGGGAAATGTTTGTATTGGTTTCTTAACGTTTTAAAAGTTTGGCTTTAATCGCTAAAAAGGTGAAACATTTGGATTTTTTTCGTAACGTTTCCAAATATTTCGCTTAAATCGCTAAAACGTAGAAACATTTGGATTTTTTTGTAACGTTTTATACGTTTGGATTTGTTTCATAACGTTTTGAACGTTTGACTTAAATCGCTAAAAAGGTGAAACGTTTGGCTTAAATTATACGTTTTCATTTGTTTCGTAACGTTTGTAAACGTTTGACTTAAATCGCTAAAACAGAGAAACATTTAGATTTGTTTTGTTACGTTTTAAACATTTCAATTTGTTTCGTACCGTTTTAAACGTTTGACTTAAATCGCTAAAACAGAGAAACATTTAGATTTGTTTCATAACGTTTGCAAACGTTTGGCTTGAATCGCTAAAAAGGTGAAACGTTTGGATTTGTTTCGTAACGTTTGTAAACATTTGGCTTAAATCGCTATAACAGAGAAACATGTCGATTTGTTTTGTAATATTTAAAACGTTTGGATTTGTTTTGTAACGTTTTAAACAGTTGGATTTGTTTCCTAACGTTTTAAACGTTTGGCTTAAATCGCTAAAAAGGTGAAACGTTTCGATTTGTTTCAGAACGCTATTAAACGTTTGGACTAAATCTCTAAAAAGCGGAAACATTTAGATTGGTTTCGTAACTTTTTAAACGTTTGGCTTAAACCGCTAAAACGGAGAAACATTTGGATTTGTTTTTTAATGTGGTAAACGTTTGGAATTGTTTCGCAACGTTTTAAACGTTTGGCTTAAATCGCTAAAAAGGTGAAAAGTTTGGATTGGTTTCGTAATGTTTGAAACGTTTGGATTGGTTTCGTAACGTTTGAAACGTTTGGCTTAAATCGCTAAAAAGGTGAAACGTTTGGATTTGTTTCTTAACGTTTGTAAACGTTTGTCTTAAATCGCTTAAAAGGTGAAACATTTGGATTTGTTTCATAACGTTTTAAACGTTTGATTTAAATTGCAAAAACGGTGAAACATTTGGATTTGTTTCTTAACGTTTGTAAACGTTTGGCTTACATCGCTAAAAAAGGGAAACATTTTGATTGGTTTCGTAACGTCTGTAAACGTTTGACTTAAATCGCTAAAAAGGTGAAACGTTTGGATTTGTTTCGCAAAGTTTTAAACGTTTGGATTTGTTTCATAACGTTTTAAACGTTTGGCTTAAATCACTAAAATGGGGAAACGTTTGGATTTGTTTCGTAACGTTTTAAACATTTGGATTGTTGGTGCATCGGGACGTGAGGGTCCAAATCGTATATTTCAATTCAAAATTTGAATTCCAACAATTCGGATCCATAAATTGATCATATCAATAACAAATGGATCGTTGTATCATCTAATTAAAGCACGCATCTAGAAACCGTAAGAAGAATACCTATGTCGATTCTCCAACGATTCTTGTAGTGTAATACCCCGTATTTTATTTTTATGTTTCCGCCGTATTTGTTATATAATAATAATAATAATAATAATAATAATGAATAGGAATAGAAGAAAGTATAATATTAAACCTTAAGCCCATGCATTTAATATGCAAACCCATGTATTATTTAATTTAATTGAGCCCATGTAGTAGCCCAACATAAACCCATGCATGGTTTAAATTAATTTAACTCATGCAAATTCATAAGGCCCACAAAGTTTAATTTGTCCTTATTGTGTTATTTCCAGCAACGTACTGCACATCTTTTTTTTGCCTTCTTATTCATAGGCTTCATACCTAATCTATTTTAACCCTAATTTCATTCCTCTATTTTCCTACAAATCCTAGCCGTCACTTATCTCTCAAAATCTCTGAGATTCATTGTGCAATCATCTTCAAACACTTGATATTCACATCAAATTGGGATCCGTCTCGTCTCAACTGTAGTAAACACAATCCTCTACGATTCTAAACCTTATTTTCGTCAAACGGTACGCTAATCTATCCGTTATTTGCATCGTCGTTTCACCGTTCTAAAGGTGCTTAACTGTTTCTCCTTGATGTGTTTCTGCCGTGTTCTTGTTTAAGTCTATGGGCTTAATTTTTGTTGATCTAAGGCTATAATCTTATGTTTCTTATAAGTTCTTACCACTGTTGATTTGGTTAATGATTTTGGAATTGCCACTGTTTGAATCAATATTGATGGCTGTGTGTTCTTAAGTTTATTGTTGTCGTGTTTTGCCTAAGCTGTCTTAATTAGGCTGTGTTGATATTTTGATGTTGGTTATTCGGGTTGGGTGTTCATTATTTGATAGTGTTCTGCTACTTTTGAAATCTTGGAATTGTTATATTTTAATATAAAAAAAAGAATTGATTCGCTGCTTAGCTTCTGTTCGTGCATTATAAGCATAAATGTTAATGTTTTCCATATCTTTGTCCCTCTCTTTTGCTCATAGAATTTTGGCTATATAAAATGTAATTTTGACTTTTCTGGACATTGTTTTATGGGTTATAGTTGGTTGTACCAATTTTTATTATTGGTTAATTATTCAAGTTTGAGTCTAAAGTTATTATTTTGATCAAATACCAATTTTAAAACAGGATTTTCAAATATCGTTTAATTGTTAAATAGATTAACTGTTAGCACTATTTTTAAATCGGAAAAATAATATTATTTTATTATTAATTGGCTTATTATTAATAATAATACTCCAAAAACGATAAGTATTTTATAGCTTAAATTCATATAATTACTTGGGTAATTATTGTATAATTTAAACTTTGGCTTGACGTGTCAATTTGGCTATTTTACGTTTTACCTTTTAATTATTTTCTTAACTATTTTAGTTAAGTAAATTTTGTCGGTAACTATTTGATATTTTTTTTTAAAGCTATTGTGTTCCGTTTAATTTATGAATTATTATTTTATCAAAATATTTTTATATTTGGTAAACGTTTTGAGTCGGGTTAGACTTGGGTCACCCGACAAGTGAGGTTAGCTTGGTAGTTATTGGTAACTCGGCTAACCCACTATTTCGAATTTATTTATTATTTAAAGTTTATTAAATAATATTTGTAAATTGGATTTTAAGCGAGAACTCAATAGACTTGTGTTAATTGAACGTTTCTACCTATTGGGTATTTTGAGTTGTTCTGGATTGTTTTATTTCAACGTGTTAATTGTGCTAGTTCTATGTGGTATCTAGTACTCTCTAGAGTTAGGGTCTGTTTTAATAAATATTTTATTTGTCTAGACTCGTCTACTGTTCGTGCTTCAGAGGCGAATCAGAGTTAGTTGCTTGCCGGTATTTCACGTGGATTAACAAGCAGTGAGTTTGTACTTACTATTTACCGCTTTATTAAGTAAATTGTTATTTTAATATTAAATATATATATTGTACGTATATTTCGAACTGTTTTTATATTATGACTTCTAGTTGGAACATGCTACCTAATGGGCATCATTAGGACTGCGTGCGCACCGGTAATGATCTGGGAAAGGTAATTATGGTAATGTGGTAACTCGGTGTGAGCATAGCTCTCGGGACCAAGTAGAGTAACTCGGTGTAGTTCAGCTCTCGGGACTCTGGTATAAGTGTGGTCAGTGGTAACTCGGTGTAGCTCAGCTCTCGGGACCAGAGCTATTGGATTATGTTTATTATTTAGAATTGTGGATTAGGGTTCCAACTATTATTCGTAATATCGTTATTAAATGTTTTAAACGGTTTTAAAGGTTTTCCACTTAATAAATGTAGATAGTGGTATAAACTCATCTCAGTATATCTGACCCCGTTGTTTTCCAAATTTTTCCCAGGGTTATGATCTGAGAGAGTCTGGTGATCTCCACATTTACTTTCCTCGGAGGTTCCTTTTATTTTAGTAAACTGTAAAACTGTTTTATTCTTAGACCGCAGTAGTTGATTAGACGTCTTTGTTATTATTACAGTTGTTTGTCGGATTGGTCTGACTAGTTATATTGCTCTGGCATGTTATATATTTATTTCGGATTATTTATGTTATGCCTATTTTTAGACTCGTTAGTGGACAAGCATGTTATATTAATTAATGAATATTATAACTGCTAGATTTAGGCTGAAGTCTCGGTTGCCCCCGAGCATTGGTTTTCTGCAGGTTTATATGTTTATGTATTAAATAAAAGGCTAGCTACGGGTTTTGGTACTACATTACCCATACCCTAGCGCCGGTCGCGATTCATGAAAATGGGTCGTGACATGTAGTCCCGATAGTACGACGACCTCAAGCTCGTCCACACGAGTATGCGTCCGATTGAATCCCCGCCTTGATGTAATCTGCAAGAGTTCCTCTTGCCGAGCAACTTTAAGCTCAAACTCTCGCCTCGATTACGTCTTTGCTGGGATGTATGAAAAACTTTCGCCAAACTTTTTTGTGATTGATGACTACTTGAACTCCTTCAAATATGCTCTCTTAAGTGTTGTATTTTTAGAATGGGCAAAGGCAACCTCTATTTATAAGGTAGAGCTTTACTTAAGAATGCAACACCTCACATGCTAAGTGTCACACACCAAGCAAAGGTGTTGCCACCATTCGACACCTCACATGCTAGGTGTCACACACCAAGCATAGGTGTTGCCACCATCTGACACATCATATGCTAAGTGTCACACATCAAGCGTAGGTGTTGCCACCTTCTGACACGTCGGATGCTAGGTGTCACACACAGAGACATACATGACATCATCACATGACATCATCACGTGACATCATCGTGTGACATCATCACATGACATCATCGTGACATTATCACATGACATCATCGTGACATCATCGTGACATCATCACATGACATCATCGTGACATCATCACATGATATCATCATATTAACTTGGATAAAATACAATTAGGTGCCTACTAATTTATAACTCTTACAAATTAGTCCCTAATTTATACTTGTTTTTTCATCTTAGATTAATTTCCGAGATATGCTAGTATCTATATGAAATCGATCTCTCGTAAACTCAATCGGTTGCACACCCTATTGTGTGTGACTAACTAGGTTCACATCTATATGGCAACGAGAGTCATAAGAAACGCCTATCTTATATTAAATAATTAAATCCCATTAATTATCAATTCTCGTAGATCGTGAGTGACGTCTAGCAACATATCACGACCCCCAAATAGATATGAATGTTTCGATGCATTCTTTATGAACCAATGTTCATAATTACCGTACACTCAAAATTTCCTTCATCTAAGATTCCAATCTCGACTAGTGTCACGGTTAAGTCAAACATTGTTTGTCTTGATCCTATGACCTCATCTCCGTTCTTATTCTTGATAAATATGACTTCCACTAAAAACAACTTTCTAAGTAAGTCATATACAGCTGCGCAGGTTTTATCATCCATTAAGAACAATTTGAGATGGCATAGAATCTTTTCTCCGTTCATCCGGAGTGATAAATCCTCTCTTGGTTAAACCCCTATCTCCATATACAACTAACTAAAGCCAACACATCCCGCGACCCTAGCTCATGAAAGATCTAGGGATAAGGAGTATTTAACTCTAATAACCTATATACAAGATAGTGTCACTGCAAGTCAAAAGACATATGTACAATTATGAACTATATGGCATTAAATTAACTTTGATGAAATACCATGTATAAGTCATCTAGCGTCACTTGTTCGACCCACTCAACATCTTGAGTGTCCACATGTTTATCCTGATCCCCATCAAGTAGTATGAGACTCACTACTTTCTATAATTAGTAACTCCATACTAATCAGGAGAATAAACAGAGGTGACAATCTTTCCGGGATAATACGATGCCCTTATTCGTAGGACCCCATCGATCGTGAACTGTTATTTAGATCACTTGTATAATAGAATCTGTAACTCATATTCTTAACACCATAAGAATAGATTCTATAACAATGTGATAAGGACAATACGTAATAAATGAACACTTAGTTGATGAGACACTTAGTTCAATTAGAACATGTATATCTTTGCCATTGGGATTAGTTCTACAAATATACATGATCAAATGGCCTTAGGGCACATACTACTAACAATCTCCCACTTCCACTAGTGCCATTAATAACTATATCTAAGCCCCATCTTGACAAGATGTAAACCTTACTGACTCTAAGTCATGGGCTTAGTCAGTGGGTCAGCCGTGTTATTGGCTAATGTTATCTTTTAGAGGAAACCTTCTCTTTCCAACACTTTCTTTAGATAACATGATAATACCATTCCTTATGTTGAGATAAGTTCTGAGACCCGGTTTCCTTTGCTAGTGCAGTAGAACCATTGTGGTCGCAGAAAAGAGGAACTGTCGACCTAATGGAAGAAAACCGTTCTTAATTCTATTAAGAACTATTTTATCCAAACACCTTCTATTGCAACATCTCATGCCCTAATATACTCGGCTTATATAATGGAACCTAGAATTGATTCTCGCTTACAACACTTCTAGCTTACTACTCCTTCATTATAGATAAATATGAATCTGGAGATAAACTCTCTATCATCCATATCTGCTTTATTAATCAGAATCTGTAAAACGGTCTACTTAAAAAACCTTGTTCTCCATTAGTTAATACCATATATTTAGTTCTTCATAAGTACTTAAAGATATCCTTAACGACCATCCAATGTTCTCAACATGGATTTGATTGAAACTGATTAGTCCCACTAACCGCATAGACAAATTTCTAGCTTTGTAAGTGACAACACATACGTCAGACTACCAATTGCCGAAGCCTATGGTATCTTTGCTAGATTCTTTATTTATTCAGAAGTCTCAGAAGACATTTCTATTCAAAGAAGAATTTCATGACTAACTAGTATCAATCCTCTCTTAGAACTTCCATATTGAACTACTTCAATATCTTTCTAAGAAGAGCCTTTAGGAGAAACCACTTATTCTCTTAAACCTATCTCCATAGATTCCAACACTGAGAATATAAGCTACTTCTCCGAGGAATTTGATGGAGTACGTATTAGATAAACCAAAGTTTTACAGAAGTTAACATTCCGATATCATTATGTATTAGTAATATGTTATCTAGATACAAGATCACAAAAGTGAGTCTGCTCCCACTAACCTTCTTGTAAACATTTGGGTTTATCATCATTTTAATAAATTCGTAACTCCTAACGGATTTATCAAGACGACGAATCTCGAAGCTTTGTTTCCATCCACTAGGGATCATTTTAGCTTACGCGCCTCAGAACCTTCTTCGGATTCAAAATCCTCGGCTTGTTCTATATAGATATATTCCTTAATTTAACATGGTTCTTACATCAACATGTCCAACCATAGAATCTACATATTTAGCTATGGCTAGAAGAATCTGGATGGACTTAAGCATGGCTACCAGCGAGAAAGTGTATTCACAATACAACTTCTTGCCTCTAGTAAAAATCTTTTGCAACAAGCCTAGCTTTAAAAGGTCTCCACCTTTCCATTAGTACCAATTTTACACATGAAGATCCATTTAATCCTTATCAGTATAATACCTTCGGATGGATCGACTAGCTCCCAAAATCTTGTTACTATAAATGGAATCCATTTCAGATTTTATTGCTTCAAACCATTTTTTTTAAGAATCTATATCATATATAGCTTCTAAATAAGTAGAGGGATCAACACTTGATATTTTTCTCCATGACTAAACAACTCTTGTTTATAATGCGGGAAAACCATATCTCTCTGGTGGACGAGATGCTTTACTTGATCTTCGTGATGTTAATATAGATACATCTTTTAGTAACTCTAGCTCTTAGTGGGTTTGATCAATCTTTATTGATTCATTATTTTGTTGGTAACTAGATGACTCCTCATCTAATTCTATATTCCTTTCTTTGTGTCCCTCTTAAATAAACGCTTTATTAAGAAAGACAACCATCGATTAACAACGATTGTTTGTTCGGTTCGAATATAGAAACAATATCCTAAATTGTCTTTAGGATATCCAACATAACCTTTCCATGATTGATTTTGATTCCAAATTTATCGGATATCAGTTTCCTGATATGTTCCGAACACCCTCAAATCTTAACATCCTTAAGACTTGATTCCATACCATATTTCATAAGGTATTTATGGTGCAAATTTAGTTGGAATTTAATTTAGAATTTTATTTCCGGTAAGAAGTGCTTGACCCCATAACGAGATGGAAAAGTCAGTATATAGCTCATTAGTAATCGTATCATGTTCCAGAATGTACGATACCTCCTTCTTGACAGACGCACCATTCAACCATGGTGTTCCCAAGGAGTAAGTTGAAAAATAATACCACATTTCTTTTAGGAACGTACCAAATTATGTACTCAAGTATTCTTCCCTTTTCGGTCACATCGTAAAGTTTTAATACTTTTTCCAATTTGGTTTTCTACTTCATTCTTGAAGTCATTTGAACATTTCAAAATTTTCATGTTTGTTCTTCATAAGACAAACTTAACTATATCGTGATAAATCATCGATGTAGAAAATGAAGTATAAGTATCTACCTTGGTCTGTTTCTATAAACATGCCATATACATCACTATATATGATCTCTTAAACGGCCTTGGCTGTACCACTTTGTACCACAAAGAATGATCAGGTCATTTTGCCTTTAAGATACGACTCATATGTCAGAAGCGATGCAAAATCTTGATTGCTTAAGATTCCCATCCTATCTAACTTGTTAAGTCTATCTTTTGTAATATGTCCTAATCATAAGTCCCAAAATTGTTTAGAGATTTGATTACTTATGGTATTAATTTTAAAAACATCTTTAATCAAATAATAAAGACCAATTTGTACATATCCACACCCAACTCCGTAGTATCTAACATAATACTACAAACATCCTTTGTAAATAGAAAATCAACTACCAAATTTGTCATACAAATTCGGATATGATATTCCTATATATATTGGGTAAGTACAAAAATCATGTTTAAGTACTACTTATGTTTATTTAAGAAAATTGAAGTTGATCCTATAGCTCTTGTCGCAACGCTTGCGTCATTCCTGAGATTTAAGATTACTTCATCTTTTTCCTTTCTTTCTCACTTTTACTAAATCCGTGTCACGACCCAATTTCATGGATCGCGACCGGCGCTAGGGTATGGGTATGGATGTACCAAAACCCGTAGCAAGCCTTGCGGATAAAAATCAAACATACAAGATAATATAACAACTTAAATGTAATTACTTACATTAATTAATAAATAACCAGAGTTAAACAAATAAGTATGTCAAGGCATAAAATAAAGCCAGTCAGACCAATCTGACAAACATCTAATATAATATGGTCTTCTAGTCTACTACTGCGGTCAAAGAATAAAAATCAGTTTGAGAATTTACTTAAAATAAAATAAACCTCCGAAGAATAAAAGGATCGGAGTGGACCAGCTTTTAAATCATAAACCTGGAAAATTTGGAAAAACAACGGGGTCAGATATACTGAGATGAGTTCGCAATACTATTTACATTTATTAAGTTTAAAACCCTTAAATCAAAACATTTTATACTACTATAATATGATTATGGAAAACAGTATTGAAATGATCCCAGCGTAAGTATGACATATCATACTGATAAACCCAGAGTGGACATGAACAAATCCTCGTCATAAATATATACCAGCATAAGCAAGACTTAATTCTGCCGTTTCCCAGAGTACTCACCGGTGCACACAGTCTCGATACAAGCCTATCGAGTAGCTCGTTTCAATCCAGATCCATAATCCGTAAAAACAGTTCAAAAGCATTTATAATATTAAAATAAATAGCGGTACTTAATAAAGCGGTAAATAGCACTACAAACTCACTGCTTGCTTATCCACGTGAATCTTGGCAAACAGCTAACCCTGCGTAGACTCCGAAGCACGAGCATTCGACGGGTCTAAAACAATATATAAGTTAAACTCCAATCAACCCCTAACTCTAAGAATACTAGACACCACATAGGACTAGCACAATACCGAGTCAAGCATAAACGTAGCAAGAATAGAATGAGCAATTAATCACGTAATGACCCGAGTCAAAATGAATCACATCGAGTAACACAATACTCAAATAATTAAGCAAAGTCTATTGGGTTTTCCGCTTTAAAATCCGTTCCGGAAAATATTACTTAAATAATAAATAAATAATAACTTAAATCCATTTCATCAAATATTGGGTTAGCCGAGTTACCAATAACTACCAAGCTACCTCACATGTCAGGTGATCCAAGTCTAACCCGACCCAAAGTATTTTATCAAAATATAAACCAGATTTTATAATTGTAGAATCAACGTATTTTATCAAAATATAAACCAGAGTTTATAATTGTAGGATCAACTTTGATAAAATAATAAATCAATTTTTTAAAACAGAACCCAATAGCTTTAACTTTAAGTAACCCAAGTTACAAATCAAAAACTTAACTAAATCAAGTTTAAAAAAATTTAGGGACTAAACTGAACTTTAGCCAATTAGGGACTAAACTGTACTTTGGCCAATTTGATATACGAAATCAAATTAATTACTTTTGTTTATAATAAAAACAAAATATAAAGTTACTAACCAAAAACTTACTTAAATAAGTTATAAGAACGTTCAAGGATTAAATTGTAATTTAGCCAATTTCATACCAAATTTATATTCGAAATTAAATATAGTTATTATAATTCAAATGAACTATAAAGTTGTAACCAACAACTTAAACAAATAAGTTTTTTTTAGAAACTTTAGGGGCTAAATCGTGAATTAGCCCAAAATGACACTTCAATTAAAATTAGATATAATTACCCGAGTAATTATATTAATTTAGGTTATAAAATAATATTGTTTCCTATTTTGTCGGTTTATTGTCAAAACGAAAATCAAAAGTTAAAAACAAATAACTATAGTTCAATTGATTAACTAAACAACTTCAGTAACCACTTTGGCAAATAAACCATCTTCTAACTCAAACCTTCTGCCATCTAAACCATCTCATTCAATTAACATTATAAAGCTATTAATCATAACCTATGAACAAGGAATAGAACACATCCATGGCAACCGAGTCTAACACTTTTAACAACGAAACTGTGTCGCATCCGTAAGCAACACAACAAGGAGATCCATGATACAACAAACATGAGCCGATAGCAGTAAAGAGAACAAAGAACCGGCAGCAATGTAACATGAACATTGCGAAATCAAAACGTCGACTAAACGATCACAAACTTATTCATAACAAGATTGCAATCACAAACTTACACCAATTATTAACTATAACATTCATAACAAGATTGCAAGTAATTGTCAGTAGCAACTTAAAAGGATTGGCAGCAACATGTATTCCAAACGGTGAAAAAAGAAGGATTTGGACGTACCGTTATCGAAGAAACACGAGCTTGATAATCCAGAGGTGGAGTGGTACAGATTTGAACGTAAGGTTAAGACCTAACATAGGAATGATCATGCCTCGACAATCTCAGAAATCGGCAGAAAGTTAAACAAATGAACAGAGTCTTAATAGCGTATAAATACGATAAAACGGCGGCGATTGAAACGAGATCGATAGCGTACCGTTCAACGAAAACGAGGTGGGGAAACGAAGGTACATGAGTCTAGAACGTCTGGAAACAAACGGTTCCAATTTCGATCTAAAAACGAGAGAGAACGATCAAAAATACGTACTTATGTTCAAAGGCTAAAACTGAAATTCTTAGATTATACATACCGAAGTTTTTCTGAAACTTTGAGAGGGATTTAATCAGCGAATTCTCAGCGAAACAACAAGATAATGGAGGCTAGGGTTTGCTTGTAGTATGGAGAATAGATTTGGGTTGAATGTTACGTATTTAAGGGATTCAAAAATAGAGAAAACGATGCCCAAAAAGCCCCTCCCCGCTGCCTATAGCTGATCTCGTACGAAACCAGCAAAAATCTTCTTGTTCTCGTTTGAGAACTAAGTTCTCGAACGAGAACAAGGTAAAATTCACTTGTTCTCGTTCTAGAACTAAGTTCTCGAACGAGAATAGTGATTTTCAACACAGGTCTCGTTCGAGACCTGTGTTGAATCAAACGGGAATTGGCTTAAGGCCAATTCCCTTGGGCCGAAGTGATGGTTCGGTTTATTTGGGCCTAAAAATAAATAACCCAGCCTCTAACCAACACGAAACGAACTACCAAAACTTAGTTTAACATCGAAACACCACCGGAAGTTCGTCCGAAATTATTAAAAATTATACGGGATATTACATTCTTCCCAGCTAATAAAAAATTCGTCCTCGAATTTAAAACAAAACCATCGACGTGCCACATAACATAAAGTTACATGTCTAGTTGAACAAGATGTACAAAGCCGACAATAAAGCGCATCCACGAGATACCCGACGTAAACGAGGACAACAAAGACAACGAAACTGCAAACGACCTCTGTCATTAAAGAACAGTTCAAAATCAAGAAACCAACCCACTGTAGTTCATGATATTCCATGCCCAACGGCATACGCACTCGCGTAAGCAAAACTCAACAGGTTGTCCCTCAAAACAACTCCAAAACCACCAATTGTATAACTGAACAATCTCAGATGATCACTAAAGCATCGACACTAACTTCTACTAGGCATAAACGATAACGAAACTCTAAGTGAGATCAACTAAGATAAAACAAACTCTATTACACAATACTCAGCTGATATACTCAGGATAAAAAAAATAACGAATCTCGAATCTCAAAACTGACACTGGTTCGCAATATAAGCGATCACAACACACATATGTACCAAATTCTGTTTCTATCAATTAGATGCTCCAACTAACAATAACCCAATTATTCAAGTGATAGACACAATTCCTCTATACCGGAGTGGCTTATAAAGCCAGCTCGAAACTCAACTATTAAAAAAAATCCTCAATATCAAATACAAGATCGAGCACTAAGCTCGACTATAGTTCTTATAATTCCAACTCTTTAACCTCAAACAAAACAAGGATACTGCAAACATAGCTGATAAATCTGTCGTTCTAAAACGATTTCTTACTTCTGCTTATAACATCTCGACATCAAAATAATCGATAACAAAACCTAATAAACTTCAGATAGTATTTCGATTTCCACAACAAACATTATAATAACCATCTAGTCCTAACGATTAGTACCAACTCGATAATACCATTAACTTGTGAATCATTAAACACAAAAACTCATATCGCAATCCAAAGAAAAGCGAACCTCTCTCATGATAACAAAAATTTCTACATCAATGATAAACAATATCCATCAAAATGATTTCTCCAATCACTTAGAAACATAATGTCATGACTACACTGAACATTGACTGCATCTCACTTAAATACATAACCTAAAATTTTGTCGCCCTTACCAAGGGTTCAACAACTGACCCAACGATATTCATCATTACGATAATACCCTCTATAACAAAAATCGATTTTTAAATCAACTACCTCATATAACCAAATCGAATTCAAATCCTCAAAATTATTCAATCAATTGACTACAGCCTCGTATACAACGAGAGATCAATACGATCAGATTGTTAGTTATGCTTAAAACCAACTCCTGTGGGTCTAAAATCTTTTAATATCAAATATTTTATATACAAAAAAATTTCACTTTGTTTAAAAGACTCTACGTCTTACACCTCCTTTTCATTCGAAATCGAAATATCTTTACCGTTGAAAAATCATCGGTTTTGCAAACCCTTGAAAAATTTTCAAGACCTCCACATTTAAATCCGAAATTTCCTCTTACTTTCCAATACATTTGCAAATCTATAAAACAGTTCAATTGACAAATTTATGTTCTTTTTAATTCAAACTTGTTAAAAACTTTTAAATAATTTATACTTTAAAAGCCAACTGTGGTAGAATTTTCCGTATTCAAAATACACATTGATGTTTCAAACATCCCAAGACTTTAAGTCGCTTCTAAATTTTCTCAAACAAACAAAATTGAAGGAATCGCTCTAACGAAAAATTTATTATTCCTTTTGAATCAATTTTGACAAAAATTCTCCCTTTCCTCAAAAAATTAAAATCAGCAATGTAAATCTCTTGTTTATAAACATACCTTTATATCAGTACACCAAAATACTTTGGACAATTTCAATCTAAAAAGATAAGGTTTCTTTTTTGAAAATACAGTGTATACACACACATGAGCATAACCAATATCCTTGATTTACAAATCCTTAAATCACGAATCGGTAATTATCATGAACTCTTCCTAATCCGACTCTAACCATAAACCGCACTTGGCACAACTATGTCTCGAGCGCAACCTCAAAATCATTCTTACTCATAACCACAGATTCTGATTCTACATACCATTATCTCACGACATAAACACTCAATAACCATCATCATCATCACAGAGTATTTGTCTAGCTACCTTTCGGTAACAGTTTCAACATCATTTGAAATTCCACAACTTTATAAATACATTAACCCCAAAGGGACTCGCGAGTTTGTTCCAAAACATCTTTCTAAAAACACTTTGTCCATAAAATCTATTTTACATAATTGTGCGCCAGGGTGATGACATCTCTCATCCCCAAAGAGTTGCATCCAACCCTAATAATTTCTATGCACATGATGCATGTACTATTGTGCATGTATTAATTATTAATTTATCTTATAGTTTAGTGAACATACTCTGTGTTCAATGCAACCCTATTCGTGACATTCAACACGCATGTTCATGATATGTCTGGGCACAATTACGTGTTGAAAATATTTCAAATATTTCAGCAAATCAATCTTTGAAATCCATTTCTTAATAAAACATTTGCTAGACGTTACACTCTGTGAGATGTGCACTCGATAATCTCAAAATATTTCTCAAAATTCCTTGCAACCTAGCAACATTTGATGCTATAAAACAATTCAACCTAAAATTCCGTTACAACTCTTTCGCATAAATATCAAACTACCCTAAACCCTAGTTGAAACTTATTCCCAAAGAACTAACACATCAAAATGTTCCTACCAAATTAACCGCTAGCTCCCGCATCGCATCATCAGACTTGATGGAAACACCAGTGCATTAATACACCGATCTATCTTCGCGGTTCAGAGTTTTCAATATCCGATCTAGGATAATCAGATATCATCAGCCAATCCGAAGGAAGTACTTCCCTCGTATTCCTCGATATCGAAACCCAAAGGTTTTGATCCACGAAACAGAAACAGCAAAGCCCCGCGCAACCCAAAACCGAACAAAAGGGAAACAAGATCTAAAGGAAGATCTTACTCAAATGTCAAAACTATACATCGAGGTAAGGCAACCATAACTACATGATTAGATCATCTCACGTGCTACACCGCACGAAGAGACAAAACTAAAACAATCAACTTAGTCCAACAGACAAGCGAGTTATAAAACACAATAATGTTCACAAGATAACAAATCTGAAAATCGTAAACCACGAAACCATGCCATTGAACACAATTAACTCAAGCATTCTTAAAACAAATCAGGATATGCCACAACATTTCCTTGAAATCTCATTACAAATTTACCATGTAATTATATCGTCCTAATAGTACGCTTCAAAATAAAATTAAAAACAAATACGAAAACTTCCAAATTTTGCTGAGCCCCAAGGTTAAAACAAAATCACATTTTGTAAAAATCTCTTCTTATTAATCAGTTGCTTTGAAACGGATACCCAAGTATCTCAGACAGTAAAATTATCGAGCTAGCCAAGTCATTACAACTACCAAGCTCAACTTCTAAATTTGGGTGACCCAAGTCGAACCCAAATTGTACATGGTAATTCATTAAAGTCAATTTAATGTCATCTAGTTCATAATTGTACATATGTCCTTTGACTTGCGGTGACACTATCTTGTATATAGGTGATTAGAGTTTGATACTCCTTAACCATAGATCTTTCATGAGCTAGGGCCGCGGGATGTGTTGGCTCTAGTTAGTTGTATATGGAGATAGGGGTTTAACCTAGAAAGGATTCATCACTCTAGATGAACGGAGACAAGATTCTATGCTATATCAAATTGTTCTTGATGGATGATAAAACCTGCGCAGGTGTATATGACTTACATAGAAAATTGTTTCTAGTGGAAGTCATATTTATCAAGAATTAGAACTGAGAGATGAGGTCATATAATCAAGACATACAATGTTTGACTTAACCGTGACACTAGTCGAGATTGGAATCTTAGATGAAGGGAATTTTGAGTGTACGGTAATTATGAACATTGGTTCAAAAAGAATGCATCGAAACATTCATCTCTATTTGGGGGTCGTGATATGTTGCTAGACGTCACTCTCGATCTACGAGAATTAGTAATTAAATGGGATTTAATTATTTAATATAAGAAAGGCGTTTCTTATGTCTCTCGTTGCCATATAGATGTGAACCTAGTTAGTCACACACAATAGAGTTTGCAACCGATTGAGTTTACGAAAGATCAATTTCATATGGATACTAGCATATCTCGGAAATTCATCTAAGATGAAAAACAAGTACAAATTAGGACTAATTTGTAAGAGCTATAAATTAGTAAGAACCTAATTGTACTATGTCCAAGTTAATTAGGGACTAATTTATAAGAGTTATAAATTAGTAGGAACCTAATTATATTTTAACCAAGTTTTATGATTAAAAGGCTTAAGTAATTAATTAGTGTAATTAATGATACTTAAATCATTGATCATAAGCTAATGGAATGATGATGTCATGGTGATGATGTAATGAGGTAAGCTTATGTCATATATGCGATGTCATATGATGGCATCACCTATATGATGTTACCTATGTGATGTCACCACATGAAAGGTGTCATGTGGTGGCAACACCTTTGCTTGGTGTGTGACACCTAGCATGCAAGGTGTTGCATTCTTAAGACATGCTCTAGCCTATAAATAGACCATGTCCTTGCTCATTTCAACATACCACACAACACACATCTCACTACAAAGTTGTAGAGAGAGAGAAAGCACTTGAAGGAGTTCAAGTAGTCATCAATCACGGGAAAAACTTGGCGACGCTTTTCATACATCTGAGTAAGGTCGTAATCGCGGCGAGAGTTTGAGCTTAGGGCTGCTCGGCAAGAGGAACTCTTGCAGGATTACTTCAAGGCGAGGATTCAATTGGACACATACTTGTGTGGACTAGCTTGAGGTCGCCGTACTTTCGGGACTACAAGAATCGTTGGAGAATCGACATAGGTATTCTTCTTACGATTCTTAGACGCGTGCTTTAATTACTAAATGATACGACGATCCATTTGTTATTGATATGATCAACTTCAGGATTCGGATTGTTGGAATTTCGATTTTGAATTGAAATATACGATCCGGACCCGCGCGTCCTGCTGCGCCAACAACCCATTAGGTAGCATGTTCCAACTAAGAGTCATAATAAAAAAAACAGTTCGAAATATGTTCTATTTGAACTAAGATATGTAATAGTTTGCTCATTCCGAGATATGTAATAGTTTGCTCATTCTTTTGTGCCAATAGAATGAGACCTAGAAAGTCCATGATCATACATGTGTGATTGCATGATTTATTTTAGCTTTAATATGTATGGGATGCATGCTAAAATGTGTTGTGTGCTTAGTGAGACCAGAATAATTTAAAACCCTAAGAAATCTTCCTAAAAAGTTGAAAGATTAAGTTTATATTGATTAATCATTAAATTGATTTATCAATGGCTCTCCATTGGAGCAATAAACTAACACACTTTGAGTTATCATCTTGTCGGCTATGGATACATAGGGGTGAGATGATATCATCAAGAGGCTGTTGTTGAGTTTATTGTTAAGCATGAGATGTTACGGGTGTATTGATATAGTACACGGCAATAACGGCAATTAGGCGTACCTGAGTCGTGTATTATTCAAATTGATACATCTTAGTTGATTTAATGGGTTAAACTTAACTAATGCAGAAACCCAATAACGACAATGGGTATCTGAGGGTGAAAGCATTAGGAGCCGGAAATGATTGAACCTCATATGAGATATGATGAACAAGTGTTGTTCACTTGTAGTACATTTTGATCCCAATAACGGCAATTAGGCATACCTGAGGGAAAGATCAATGACTATAAGAACTCAATCACTCGCTTGAAATCTTTTCCAACGAAGATTTACGTTTCCTATTTTGAAAGTGTAGGATTCGACAAAGATAGTGGGAGGCCATTTTGATAAAGACCAAATCATTATGGTTAAATATATAAAATAACATGAATACTAATTAGAGATCTTTGCTGTCTAAAGGATAATAAGATTAAATAGAATCCTTTTAAGTGACATTCACGATAGTAATCGGCTAGTAGTTTAAAATCATTTTTGAATGATTAAGATATTTAGATGCCTCCAAGGCTATTGCGGAAAAGAAATGCACATCGGTTAACAAAGAAAAATGTTTTCATTTGTTAAGATGTAAGACAGTGTAAATCATTACCGCAAATATTTGAAATATTTGGAAGGCGGTTCGGTCAATAAAAGAAAGTGTTTCTTTTGTGAAACCGAAAGACATTGAAATAGAAAATACATTAAGTATTGTGAATACTTAAAGGGCAATGACGAGAGGAACGACAATTCCATCAAGAATGTGTCTATCTCATATTCTAATGTCAATCGCTCATTTAAAAGCTTGGGTATTGAATACCGATGCTAATTCTCACATTTGTTTATCTTTTACGGATTTAGTAAAAGTGAGAAAGAAAGGAAAAATATGAAGTAATCTTAAATCTCGGGAATGACGCAAGCGTTGCAACAAGAGCTATAGGATCAACTTCAATTTTCTTAAATAAACATAAGTTGTACTTAAACAAGTTTTTTGTACTTACCCAATATATATAGAAATATCATATCCGAATTTGTATGACAAATTTGGTAGTTGATATTCTATTTACAAAGAATGTTTGTAGTGTTATAATACGTAGTTGGGTATAAGTATGTACAAAATGGTCTTTATTATTTGAATAAAGATGTTTAATACAAAAGATGTTTTGAAAATTAATACCATAAGTTATCAAATCTCTAAACAACTTTGGCACATGATTAGGAGATATTGCAAAAGATAGACTTAACAAATTAGATAGGATGGGAATCTTGAGCAATCAGGATTTTACATCGCTTCCGATTTGTGAGTCGTATCTTAAAGGCAACATGGCCTGATTATTCTTTGTGGGACAAAGTGGTAGAGCCAAAGCTGTTTAAAAGATCATACATAGTGATGTATATGGTACATTTATAGAAACGAACCAAGGTAGATACTTACACTTCATTTTCTAAATCGATGATTTATCATGATATAGTTAAGTTTTCTTATGAAGAACAAACATGAAGATTTTGAAATGTTCAAATGACTTCAAGAATGAAGTAGAAAACCAAATTGGAAAAGCTATTAATACTTTACGATGTGATCGAAAAGGGAAAAATACTTGAGTACAGAATTTGGTATGTTCCTAAAAGGAATGTGGTATTATTTTTCAACTTACTCCTTGGGAACACCATGGTTGAATGGTGCGTCTGTCAAGAAGGACGTATCGTACATTGTGGGAAATGATACGATCAATAATGAGCTATATACTGACTTATCCATCTTGTTATGGGGTCATGCACTTCTTATTGCAAATAAAATTCTAAATTGAAATCCAACTAAATCTGCTCCATACATACCTTATGAGATATGGCATGGAATAAAGTCTTAAGGATGTTAAGATTTGAGGGTGTTCGGAACATATCAGGAAACTGATATTCGATAAATTTGGAATCAAAATCAATCATGAAAAGGTTATGTTGGATATCCTAAAGACAGTTTAGGATATTGTTTCTATATTCGAACCGAACAAACAATCGTTGTTAATCGGTGGTAGTCTTTCTTAATAAAGCGTTTATTCAAGAGGTACACTAAGAAAGGAATAGAATTAGATGAGGAGTCATCTAGTTTCCAACAAAATAATGAATCGATGAAGATTGATCAAACCCACTAAAAGCCGGAGTTAGTAAAATCTACATTAACAACTCGAAGATTAAGTAGAGTATCTCGTCCACCGGAGAGAGATGGTTTTCCCGCATGATAAACAAGAGTTGTTTAGTCATGGAGTAAAAGATCAAGTGTTGATCCCTCTACTTATAAGGAAACTATATGTGATATAGATTCTTCAAAATTGGTTTGAAGGAATAAAATCTGAAATGGATTCCATATAAAGAAACCAAATTTTAGGAGCTAGTAGATCCATTCAAAGGTATTATACCAATAAGGTTTAAATGGATCTTCAAGTGTAAAATTGGTACTAATGGAAAGGTGGAGACCTTTAAAGCTAGGCTTGTTGCAAAAGAGTTTTGCTAGAGGCAAGAAGTTGTATTGTGAATACACTTTATCGCCGGTAGCCATGCTTAAGTCCATCAAGATTTTTCTTACCAAGGTTACACATTTAGATTTTGTGGTTGGACATATGAATGTAAGAACCACATTCCTTAATGGTTAAATTAAGGAGGATATCTATATGGAACAAGTCAATGATTTTGAATCCGAAGAAGGTTCCAAGGCGTGTAAGCTAAAATGATCCCTAGTGGATGGAAAGGAAGCTTCGAGTTTCGTCGTCTTGATAAATCCGTAAGGAGTTATGAATTTATTAAAAATGATGATAAATGCAATGTTTACAAGAAGGTTAGTGGGAGCAGATTCACTTTCATGATCTTGCATGTAGATAACTTATTACTAATAAATAATAAAATCGGAATGTTAACTTTTTTAAAACTTTGGTTTATCTAATACGTACTCCATCAAAGACCTCAGAGAGGTAGCCTAATTTCTCAGTATTAGACTCTATAGAGATAGATCTAAGAGAATAATTGGTTTCTCCTAAAGGCTATTCTTAGAAAAGATATTGAAGTAGTTCAATATGGAAGTTCTAAGAGAGGATTGATACTAGTTAGGCATAAAATTCTTCTTTCAAAGGGAATGTCTTCCGAAACTTCTGCAGAAAGAAAGAATCTAGCAAAGATACCATATACTTCGGCAATTGGTAGTCTGAGGTATGTGTTGCCACATACAAAGCTAGAAATTGTCTATGCGGTTAGTGGGACTAATCGGTTTTAATCCAATCTATGTTGAGAACATTGGATGGTTGTTAAAGGTATCTTTAAGTACTTTTATAGAAATAAAGATATGGTATTAACAAATGGAGAACGAGATTTTTAAGTAGACCGTTTTACAGATTCTGATTAATAATCAGATATGGATAATAGAGAGTCTATCTCCAGATTCATATTTATCTATAATGAAGGAGTAGTGAGCTAGAAGTGTTCTAAGCAAGAATCAACTCCATATTCTATTATAGAAGCCGAGTATATTATGACATGAGATGTCATAATAGAAGGTGTTTGGATAAATTAGTTCGTAACTGAACTAAGTACGGTTTTCTTCCATTAAAGTCGACAGTTCCTGTTTTCTACGACCACAATGGTGCTACTGCCCTAGCAAAAGAAACCGGGTCTCACAAATTATCCGAACATAAGTAAAGGCATTATCATATTATCTAAAGAAATTGTTGGAAAGAGAAAATTGTTTCTCTAAAAGATATCATTAGCCAATAACACGGCTAACTCACTGACAAAGACCATGACTTGGAGTTATTAAGGTTTACATGACTTAGAGTCATTAAGGTTTACATGACTTAGAGTCATTAATATTTACATCTTGTGAAGATGGGCCTTAGATATAGTTGTCAATGACACTAGTGCAAGTGGAAGATTGTTAGTAGTATATACCCTAGGGCCATTTGATCGTGTATATTTATAGAATTAATCCCAATGGCAAAGATATATATGTTCTATTTGAACTAAGTGTCTCATCAACTAAGTGTTCATGTATTACGTATTGTCCTTATCACATTGTGATAGAATCTATTCTTAAGGTGTTAAGAATATGAGTGACAGATTCTATTATACAAGTGATCTAAATAACCGTTCACGATCGATGGGGTACTGCGAATAAGGGCATCGCATTATCCCGGTAAGATTGCCACCTCTATTTATTCTCCTGATTAGTAAAGAGTTACTAATTATAGGAAGTAGTGAGTCTCATACTACTTGATGGGGATCAGAATAAACATGTGGACACTCAAGGTGTTGAGTGAGTCGAACAAGTGACGCTAGATGACTTATACATGGTAATTCATTAAAGTCAATTTAATGTCATCTAGTTCATAATTGTACATATGTCCTTTGACTTGCGATGACACTATCTTGTATATAGGTGATTAGAGTTTGATACTCCTTAACAATAGATCTTTCATGAGCTAGGGCCGCGGGATGTGTTGGCTCTAGTTAGTTGTATATGGAGATAGGGGTTTAACCTAGAAAGGATTCATCACTCTAGATGAACGGAGACAAGATTCTATGCTATATCAAATTATTCTTGATGGATGATAAAACCTGCGCAGGTGTATATGACTTACATAGAAAATTGTTTCTAGTGGAAGTCATATTTATCAAGAATTAGAACTGAGAGATGAGGTCATATAATCAAGACATACAGTGTTTGACTTAACCGTGACACTAGTCGAGATTGGAATCTAAGATGAAGGGAATTTTGAGTGTACGGTAATTATGAACATTGGTTCAAAAAGAATGCATCGAAACATTCATCTCTATTTGGGGGTCGTGATATGTTGCTAGACGTCACTCTCGATCTACGAGAATTAGTAATTAAATGGGATTTAATTATTTAATATAAGAAAGGCGTTTCTTATGTCTCTCATTGCCATATAGATGTGAACCTAGTTAGTCACACACAATAGAGTTTGCAACCGATTGAGTTTACAAAAGATCAATTTCATATGGATACTAGCATATCTCGGAAATTCATCTAAGATGAAAAACAAGTACAAATTATGAATAATTTATAAGAGTTATAAATTAGTAGGAACCTAATTATATTTTAACCAAGTTTTATGATTAAAAGGCTTAAGTAATTAATTAGTGTAATTAATGATACTTAAATCATTAATCATAAGCTAATGGAATGATGATGTCATGGTGATGATGTAATGAGGTATGCTTATGTCATATATGCGATGTCATATGATGGCATCACCTATATGATGTCACCTATGTGATGTCACCACATGAAAGGTGTCATGTGGTGGCAACACCTTTGCTTGGTGTGTGACACCTAGCATGCAAGGTGTTGCATTCTTAAGACATGCTCTAGCCTATAAATAGACCATGTCCTTGCTCATTTCAACACACCACACAACACACATCTCACTACAAAGTTGTAGAGAGAGAAAGCACTTGAAGGAGTTCAAGTAGTCATCAATCACGGGAAAAACTTGGCGACGCTTTTCATACATCCGAGTAAGGTCGTAATCGGGGCGAGAGTTTGAGCTTAGGGCTGCTCGGCAAGAGGAACTCTTGCAGGATTACTTCAAGACGAGGATTCAATCGGACGCATACTCGTGTGGACGAGCTTAAGGTCGCCGTACTTTTGGGACTACAAGAATCGTTGGAGAATCGACATAGGTATTCTTCTTACGATTCTTAGATGCGTGCTTTAATTACTAAATGCTACGACGATCCATTTGTTGATGATATGATCAACTTCAGGATTCAGATTGTTGGAATTTCGATTTTGAATTGAAATATACGATCCGGACCCGCGCGTCCCGCTGCGCCGACAGTTTATTAGGTAGCATGTTCCAACTAAGAGCCATAATATAAAAACAGTTTGAAATATACGTACAGTATATTTAATATTAAAATAACAATTTACTTAATAAAGCGGTAAATAGTAAGTACAAACTCACTGCTTGCTAATCCACGTGATAACCGGCAAGCAACTAATCCTGGTTCGCCTCTAGAGCACGAACAGTAGACTAGTCTAGACAAATAAAATAATTATTAAAAACAGACCCTAACTCTAGAGAGTACTGGACACCATATATGACTAGCACAAATAACACGTCGGAATAAAACAATTTAGAAAAACACAAAAATACCCAATATATATAAAACATATAAAGGAGAAGTGAAAAACACTGTACATTGTACAGTAACTTCACTTTCCCTTTATGTCCCTCTAATTTGCCTTCATATTTTTCAGTTTTGGTGCACATTTGGTAAATTCCAGGAATACACCATACAAATGCCTACTTTTTTCGTGTATAATTTCAAAAAAACCAATACAAATTTACAACTTTCTACAAATTTGTCTTTATATAATCATTAGCATTTCTTTTCTATTTACTAAAGAGCCACTAAAATCTACATCTTCCCTTCCAGTCCTTCATTGTTTGTTAGCTTTGGACAGCACAGTGTTGGGTTTTATCAGTCCTTAAAGGACTTTTGCTTCATTACTATCTTACAAACTGCCACATCATACTCCCCTGCAATGAAATAGAAATTCCCAGCCAGAAGCAGATAAAGAGGGACAGAAATAATCGAAGACACCGAATAAGTTTCATACAAAGAAGATTACTTTGAAATAAGCATCCTACCTTCAGGGAGGACCGTTTCTGCATGGCCGTTGGAGCAAGCATGATAGGAATTGAAATCTTGAATACATTCTACTGCTGCTTGATTAAGTGCACGAGTTTCCAGTATATAAGTAAAAACAGTTTCCAATTGAAAGAAGAAGCACATGCAGACAATTTCATGAGAAAAAAAGTAGGGAGAAAGGATTAAATATATATAGATGGTTGGATTTCGTACAGGGATGGGCAGGCTTTTCCTAGACTTAAGTTTGCAAAACCAACCTATTCATCCTGAAATACAAATCAAGAAAGTTCAAAATAGATAGCAGTGAGAGTACAAAGTTGCTATGCAATAGGAAATTAATATTACAGGCACGAGTTAATTTCATATTCAAAAAAGCATAACCGGCACTTTAAGCCTCATGTTAATCCACATGGCTTGCTCCCAATCCTGCTGTCTTCAGCTGCTTCATTTCGCACGTTAGAAAGATTAGTAGTCATTCTGAGAATTCCACTTCATTAAAAACCAATTGTATAATCTTCAACAAATCATCATTAGATCATGTAATCATCAAATGCAATTCTAGGCATTTATCATGGATGTAGTTTACAGAATAAGAACAGTTTTCCACCAAAGTTAGTTTATACTTTTGTTAATTTTTGACAGTATAATTAAACTACTAAACAATGGTTCTTTGTATACCTTAGCGTTGTATATTTCTAAATCCTGAGAAAAAATGGTAAAACTTTAAACTGGTATCACATAATAGAGATAAGAAGAATGTGGAAGAAGAAAAAAAAATAAAAAAAAATTAGGAGTGTTGGTGCTGACCTGACCTGTCTGGTTGGATTTATTGCATTGTGTAGGCAATGTTATGGCTGGTTGGCAGCTTGATTTGGGGAAGGAGCCAGCTGTTAGTGTTATGACTCATCACTTAGATGATTTGGCAATGGTTCTTCACATGGATGACATGGCAATACAGGGTTGTTGACTTGAGGTCTTCGTAATGGATAATATTTAGGTGTACATGTGGATGCTTCTTATTGGTGCTGGCCTCCCAATTTTCAGGACATGTGCATCCCTTCTCAGCCACTTATTATGGCTGTGAATTTACTGATTAGCCCTGCAAAAACAGTATAAATAAGAGCTATTGCTGGGACATATAACTTGTGCAATCACTTTAGGTAAGTTTCCAAATTTAGGAAAGATAAAAGTTACTTTGTACAAACATTCTTTTTGTTTGGCTGTTTATATCTTTTTTGATGTAATTGCAGGAAAAAACACTTCGAGCTTTCCTCTTACCAGCTATAAAGGTATGTCATCTTCTATTTTTTTGTTAGTCACAATGATTCTAGGTTTTCTGTCTGTTTTTCTATAAACTACTTACCTTTTGTTTTTATGATTACAGGTGAGCAGAAGCATAAAGAGTACAACGCAACAGTAGGATATCAAATCTTCTTTTGTTATTCCGTGTTCTATTTTCTAACTCTTAGTTGCTGATTTTTTTGTGGCATTTTATTTTTCTGGAAAAAAGTGTGATTCAGACAGAACAGTTGGTAAAAAAAAGGTTAGCATCCTTAAATCTACAATTTGACTTCATGTTTTAGAGTCTATTATTCACACGAACATAAAACTTTCTGTGTTAGACAAGTTACAACATTTTCACAAAATTGCATCTTTACAAAAGTAGTTTAACTGTTTTCAAATAGTTCACATCAAACATTTTAAAGATGCAAAAAATATCTAAGTCATATGACTTTGTTTATCTAGATGCCTCAACTCATAATAATGTAACTCAGATACTTGAGTTGCTTAATCTAGAGAAGCATAATCTAGAGAAGCATAACTCAGATATTGTAACAGTTGTGTGGTTCTTGTGTGTGGCAAACAACAATGATGTTCTCCTATGGTGTTTCTACTACTGGCCCTATTGTTTGAGATGTGTGTGATAATTACGATAGTATTGAAGTAGGTAAAGAGCTTGCTGCCCAAATTGCCTTTGAATTCCTAAAAAACCATTACGGAGTTGAGGTGATTGACTATAACAAAGTACGTGTTGATGTCCTGACTAAGAACTTTGAAGGCCTTACTGCCCATTACAAAGGACAAGAAGTTTTATACACAAACATATGCCTAAGATATAAGGACTTAAAACAGAAATACAGAAAATTTGATGAGAAAATGGCTAAGCTAAGCTGACCACTTCGGCTGCTCAGGCGAGAATGCCACAAGTTAGTTCACCATAGATGCATGGTGAATTTTTTGGGTCTTATTGTGAATTTATTGGACCATTAGCTACTTAGAGGTTTGAACACTTTGATAGCTTTGTACTGACCTTAGTATGAAAAAAAAGAAGCTATGACTATCGTTTACAATAGAATTGAAAACTAGGTTAAGTTTATCAAAAAATATATACTAGAACATTAGAATTTGCATGGAGTCTACAATACACACAAAATGTACACATAAAAAACTAGGCCAATAATCTAATTGAAAAACTGGGTTAAGTTTACCAAAAAAAATATACTAAGACATTAGGATTTTCATGGAGTTCATAATACACACAAAATATACACATAAAAAACCAGGCCAACAATCTAAAAAGACTTGCACGGTGCTAGCAATGCAGTAGTTGGCATGCATCATCATTTATACTTTTCATTTGGTTAATGGTGCTTTCACTAATTACTCATAATTACGTTGTCTAATTAGTTTTTTTTTCTTCTAAAAGATTATCCAACACTTCAAATTTCTTACTTTCACAAAATTTTCAGCACCAAAAGACCTTCACTTCTCTTGCATAATCCAGCTACACTAAATTCATGGCTTTATGTCAAACCCATTTGTTTCTAAGCTGTTTATGCCAAATTTATCCAGCACTCAGTTCAGGGTATTAAGTGAAAAGGTCACAGACTGAACACAAGATAATAGCAATTAGAGTTTGTTCGCCTGGAAATATTCCGGACTCGAATCTTTGAATTTATAATTGGGATCGGTTTGAGGTCTGATACTTTAACGAACTTACGTAGATATTCACAGGGCTTGTTTGGTTAAAAACACTTAATCACGTGATCTAAGAAGTAATAATCTGGGAGTTAAGAACTCAGGCGAGATTAATACCGAAAACTACTCCTAAATTAAAACAATCCGGAGATTGCGAGATAAAAAGCACTGGGCTTGGTTTTTGATTGATTGATTTGTTGATACAAAAATAATAAAGCTCTGAGCTACTTATAGCTCCTCATAATCAAGACTCCTAATTCAACTAGGACTAAGACTCTGAAAGAAAATCACTCCTAATGAGCTACAAACTTCTAATAAAATAGAAAAGGCAATAATAATAAAAAAGGCTTTCTTTTGGGCCTGACCCCTTTGTAAGCCCACACGAAACTCTTGACCCAGCAACCCTTTTGGGCCGGTGCAAACAATGCCCCCAACAAGATTGAAACGTTTATTTTCGGGCTTGTTCTTGCCTTAGTCCTGCTTTCAATAACACTCGGCCCAACATTGAAGCCCAAATTCCTGCAAGCAAAATTTTAATGGGTTGCGCATCTATTGACTTCTCGGTACCCCCTTGATGCCACGTCCTTGCCAGCTGTTCTCCATGATGGCACTTCTTGGCCCCACGACCTTTCGGCTTCTTCTGATTTTGTCTTTTAAGAAACACAACATCTCATTTCCTCATTCACCTACTTTCTCTGCATTTATCGAGCTTTCTCTCTCTTCAGCAATTTCAAGTACTTCAAACCTTCTCCTGGTAAGCGTTCGCCTTTGTTCTTTCACCCCTTCGAATCGCCCTTATTTGATTACTCGCCTAACTGCAATACCCTCGTTTCAGTTTCCAATGGCTGCTCCCAATGATGCTATCGCCACTCAAGTGACCGACAAGATGAACGAGATCCATGCTGCTGCTCCGAACACAGACTTTCAGGTAATAGTCAAAACCAACGATGACAAGGAATGTGTCGGACCCATCCTTGTTTCGCCCAGCCACCTGTGTGAGATAGCCACTCCATTTCACGAAGAAGTCCCACCACGCTTTTCGCTCCCCCATCAGTCTTCCATCTGGGTTAAAACTATGTTCAGAAACTGGCCGATTGGTCATAAAGGGTATCAAGAATGGGTAAACAGATTGAAGCCACACTTCGGTCAGTTATGGAAAGATGTGGGAATTTATGACATGATCGGCCTATGCAAAGCGAGTAGACCCATTGCGAAACATTACATCATGGGTGCCTCCCTGTTCTGGTCGACCGCCGTCAACTGCTTCTGTTTCAAATTCGGCATGATGACTATAACGCTCCTTTATATGGCGACCATGCTGAATATCCCTGTTATCGGCGAGCGCATTTCGCCCAACTTGGACGCCGATATTCCAGTTTTCAAACTGACAAAAGCCCAAAGGAGTTATGGACCTTTCGTCAACCTCTTCAAGGGCGAAGAGCATTACAAGCCAGACATGCGAGAGCATATCGCCTTTCTTGCATTTTTTATAGCAAAATACGTCCTCTGCACTCCGTCATTCAGGGTCACCACTGATTGCTTCACCCTCGCCACTGTTCTCGCCGAAGGCCGCAAGTGTAATTTGGGAGAATTCATGCTTGCTCACTTATACAGAAGCCTCAATGAAATCGCCCCGCATGGCGATAAAAGGGTTTTCCAATGCCCAAGCGGTCCCCTATGGGTTTTACAGTTATGGCTCGCCCTTTACTTCCCATAATTATTTGAAGTCGGTCCTCAGATCAAGGCCGAATTATGTGGTTACCAACTCATCGCCGCAGGGACTCGCTTTCCCCATGTTCTGGATGTCTTGGAAGTTTTCAACAACTCCATAAGGGCCCCTGAGTTGTTTTTCCCGGTTTTGTCCCTTAAATATCCCCCTTCCTGGTTATTCCTCGCTTGGGACTGTGAAGATTCGGATGAAGCAAGGGCCGATCCACAACTCAAACGTGGCGGTCAGTACTGGGGCAGTTCTTTGAAATCTCGCAACCTGGTCGCCGGTCTAGAGTACAATCGCAGTAGTCTAGAGGCGTATTGCCTTAATTACGTCGCCCGTCAGTTCGGTTTTTGCCAAGGAATTCCCTGTCCTTTATTAATCTCCGTCAATAATCGCGGGACCTACAGACCCTCTTTAGAAGATTACCTTGATCTCCAATTTATTTGTCGCCTGAACAGGGCTTACCTTCCTCCTATCTCCGAAATATCTCGCCCTTCTGTGTCTCCAACCCATACCCCTGAATACGATAGCTGGTGGGCTTCGGTCACAGAGTCCTACTTCGACCTTTCGCCAAAAGAAATCCTCAGCCTTCATAATTTTTCTTTACCTCCTTTATCTCGGAACCCTACTCATGCCAATCTGTTTCTTTTGCAGGCACCAAAACGAGCCAAATATGAAGGTAACCTCTTTCTCCTTTATGAAATAGCTAAGTTTGAACGTTTCTATATATTTAAGTATGACCCGTTAGATCGCCCCGGTATGAACTTAAAAATGCAAAAACATCGGCGAGAAACTAGGTTGAAATATGATGAAAAAATGAAAAAAATCTGGAAAGAACACTATGAGCCTAAGTATTCGTATGAATTTTACCTCGCCCATATTCGCCCTAAGTTTATGTATAAAAGCCCACCAGTACCAAAAGTCAACATGTCCACCGTCGACCCCATTAAATTTCCTAAGAAAAGGGCGAAAAAACGTAAACTTGAGATAACCAGTGAAGGTGTGACTTATACAGGCATCAGATGCCCTTCTGATGCCGAGGCGATAGCCGAACTGGTCAAAACCGGTTATAATAGAATACTAGGTAATCTCATTGAGTCCTTTCGATAACTTGTCCAAAGTCGCTGTTCTAACTATGTTTTCTTTCAGTGGGCGTCCCGAAGTGGAATAAGGGCGACGTTTTTGATACTGACGGCGAAGAGAACACAGAGCCGAAGAAAGCCAGAGCAAAGCGCCCCGCTAGCAAGAAACCATCCAAGAAAGAGCCCAAGATGAAAAGGGCGAGGAAAGAGACATCTGGGTCTCGGATGTTCGACCCATCTCCCAATGAAGTTCCCCCTACGCAACCTTCTAGCGCGCACTCATCGTCGAGGGGCGATACTGAAACTGCGGATGAGCAGACTGGTGATGAGGGTCGTTCGGTTCGTCCGTCACCTTCGACCAAAACTGACGAGACTCCTACCGTCTCCCAGATGCTGACCTTCTCGCCGTTGCCCATGCTGCTATCACCTCAGAGCTCTTCGCTGGCTAACCTTCCAGCACGCCTTGCTGCAAAAACTAAGGTACCCTAGATTTGTTTTTCATTGCCTTATAGTAGTCTGGCAGCTGATATTTTACTGTGGAAAAACCTGGCAGATACCAGTTGAGTCCTCGGACCAACAAGACATTGCGGCCAAGGCGGCAGCCTTCCTGGATTCGAATAGCGAAGATGAAGATTTGCCGACACCTGAGGGCGAATCTTTGGTCGAAATTTCCAGCGGCCCTACTGAAAACTGGGGCGATCACTTGGACGTAGTTGCTGAACTGAAGTCCCAAGGTACCTCTATTTTCAAGTTGCCGAGAGATTTTGAAAGGCTGAAGACATCTTCTACTATTCTGGCTGACGCTCCCGCCGAAGTTCTAAGTGAGAAGGCCCGTGGTGCCATGGCCAAACTGTCTGCCTCACTTCCTGCTTTTCAGAAGATATACGATGAATCAATGGCGATTCAGTCTGAGCACAATGAACTATCACTTCAGGAAGCTAAGGCGAGGGAAAGGCTGGAAGAGTTGAAGGTGACTGTGAACTCGGCGGTTTCTTCTCTTACCACCCGTCGAGATCGCGCCAAAGAGCTCGGTGAGAAAATCGCCGCTATGAAACTTGAGCTCGAGGCAGAAGAAAAAGGCATCGGCGAGCTGGAAATTTCAATGGACAAGAATCTGCTCGAGAGCGTCGATGTCAAGAAGAGCCGCAGCCATTTGAAGCAACGCCTTGCAAAAATGAAGCCCAAAGTAGATGAAGCCTGCAAATCGTTCAATACTGTTCGCAGCAAAATTGGCGATATTTTCATTCATTTTTAGGCTTTTTTAGCTAAGAACAATATTTTTTCTCATTTTCCATGTTAGTGTTCTGAATATTATTACTTTTTGATCGGCTTGGGGCCGTATCTCTCTATGAATTTTAGTACCTCAGATCGGCCTTGGGGCCGTACCTTTTTATTTTGGTAATTTTAATGTTTATTCAGCCAGAGGGCCGAAAGTTTTACCATTATTTACTTGTGTTATTTTCTGATTATTCTCATATTATCGGTCCGCATTTGGTCCGATACAAAATGATATTATTTATTAAAAACAATTACAAAATGTTGAGAAAAACGGAGGACCCGTTGAAAAAACTCAACTAATGTGAACTACCGAAACATAAATGGTACTACCAAATGATCAGTGTTTACATAATGTGGCCGAACACCCCATGAATTTTCACGCTCCAGGATGTTCGGCGGAAATTTATAACCGATATTATTCTTCGGTGGCTCTAAACAACCGACGGTCTACGCCATCCCAACAGCTAGGGACGTATTTTTTTAGGAATTGACCGTTGATCGCCCTGTCGTGTTCTTCCCCATCAATGTTTGCCAACAAGTAAGCGCCGCCTGTTAACTTATTGACCACGATAAAGGGGCCTTCCCAGTTCGGGCTCCATTTGCCAAGCCGAGTATCTTTATGGCCGATAGGCAAGACTGCCTTCCAAACTATGTCGCCCACCGTAAATATCTTTCGTTTTACCCGTTTGTTATAAGCCCTCTCGACCCTTCTTTTCTGGGCTTCAAGGTGATCTAACGCCGTCAACCGTTCTTCGTCAAGGTCAAGAGAATCTATCACCATTTTATCGAAGTAATCTTCTTTGGACAATTTGCTCTGGTACCTGCGGCGAGTAGACGTGACTGACAGCTCCATCGGCAACATAACATCATAACCATACACTAGCCTGAAAGGCGAGGTTCCGGTAGCTGACTTCTGGCTGGTTTTGTTCGCCCAAACTGCTTCTGATAAGAGCACGTGCCATTGCCTTGGGTTTTCTTCAATCATCTCCTGGACTATAAGTTTGATAGCTTTGTTCGTAGCTTCGGCCTGTCCGTTAGCTTGGGCGTAGTATGGTGTTGAATGTAACATTTTAATCTTCATCTGAGAAGCCCACCAAACAATATCGCCTCCTGTGAACATTGTCCCCTGGTCAGTGGTTATTGATTCGGGTAATCCATGTCTGTGGACGATATATTCTTTGAAGAATTTGATCACGGCCTCTTGCGTTGGTGATTTCAAGGGTTTGGCCTCGACCCACTTGGTGAAGTAGCAAGTGGCGATGATAACGAAAGTGTGGCCGTCTGACGAGCCAGGGTATATCTTCCCTATGAGGTCGACCGCCCATCCTCTAAATGGCCAGGGCTTGATGATGGAGTGTAATTCCTCGGCCGGGACATGTTGTATAGGGCCGGCTTTCTGACAAGCTTCGCACCCCTTAGCGTATCTTATGCAGTCTTGTTCCATCTTCGGCCAATAGAAGCCATATTTATGGATTAACCATCTCATTCTAGGGCCCGCTTGGTGAGCACCGGCTATTCCTTCGTGAACTTCGGCCATTGCTAGCATTGCTTCCTTAGGGCCGATACATCTGAAAAGTAACCCTTCAAAGCCCTTTTTATATAGTTCGCATGCTAGAACTACATAGTTTAGTGCCAAGGTTCTCAACCTTCTATTCGTATGGTCTGGCTTCTCAAACCAATTTAATACTTCGCTTCTCCAATCTTGGTTAACATCAAGTTGGTAGGCCGAAAATATCCTTTCGTCGATGGTGATGCCCCCAGTATGTAGATTTGGCATATTTCTTTCTATTGTGTTCAAGCAAAGACTCGTTTTGTAGCCACTACCATGCTGGGCTAAATCATTCGCGACAACATTATCGGCTCTCTCTGTGTATTCCATCCTTGTGTCCTGAAAGCCTTCGATGAGATGCTTTGCCTTATTGCAATACCTTACCAGCAGTTCGGATTCGCATTTGAATTCTCCAATTACTTGTTTAATGACCAACAACGGATCGCCTTTGACGTTGATTGCTTTTGCCCCCCAGTTCGGCTAGGATTTCAAGGCCGAAAATTAGGGCTTCGTATTCCGCCTGATTGTTGGTACACTCGAAACTGAGTTTGAATGATAGACGGTACGATGCCCTTATAGGCGAGATAATATGCACTCCGGCGCCTGCCCCTTGGCTAGTCCTGGATCCATCGAACCACATCTCCCATGCAGCTACAGCCGATTGTTTTTTCCGCAAAAGTAATGCCAGGATGATCGGCTAAAAAATCCGCTAGTACCTGCCCTTTGACTGCCTTCTGGGGGACATACACCAATGTAAACTCGGACATTGCTATCGCCCATTTCCCAATCCGATTTCTTAAGTATGGTTTCGATAGAACATACTTAATGATATCGGTCTAGGATAACACGTACACCACTACCGGCAGCATATAGTATCGCAGCTTGCAACACGTAAAGTATAGGCACAAACACATTTTTTCTATATCGGTATAGCGAATTTCTGTGTCTGTCAGTCCTCGGCTCAGATAATAGACTGCTCTTTCGACTCCATCATCCTCTTGGGCGAGCATACAGCCTAGGGATTTGTGCGCGGCCGATAAATATAGCAATAGTGGTTTATTTGGCTTTGGAGGGGTCATCACCGGAGGTCTTGCCAAGTAACTTTTCAAATCGTCAAACACCCTCTGTTGCTCGTTCGTCCATATCCACACATCGGTCTCTTTTCCTCTTAGCAAAACACTCCAGCTGCGAAGTCGGCCTGCTGTGTTTGCTATGAATCTCCTAAGGAAATTGATCTCGCCGATGAGCCTCTGGAGCTGCTTCTTAGTTTTTGGTGGTTCAGCATTGATTATCGCCTTGGCTTTGTTCTTGTCTATTTCTACCCCCCGCTGGTGAACCAAGAAACCTAAGAAGTTTCCAGCCGAAACACCGAATGCGCATTTCAGAGGATTCATCTTCAACCCATTACATTGTATTCGTTCGAAACCTTTCCGAAGGTCGGCCAAATGGACTTCGCCGGTATTTGACTTGATTACAACGTCGTCGATGTAAACTTCAAGGCAGTCAAGGCCTCTGAACATCTTGTTCATCGCCCTCTGATATGTTGCCCCCGCGTTTTTCAAGCCAAAGGGCATCACGACCCATTCGTACGCCCCGATCGGCCCGGGGCATCGAAAGGCTGTTTGGAGATGTCCTCTTTGCTGATTGGGACTTTGTTATACCCAGAGTGTGCGTCGAGGAAACTGAGTATCGTGTGTCCTGCTGCCCTGTCTATTAGCATATCGGCTACGGCATAGGGTATTCGTCTTTAGGTGTTGCCAGGTTGAGGTTCCGAAAATCTACGCATACTCTTAGCTTTCCATTTTTCTTCATCACTGGTACGATGTTAGAAAGCCATTCGGTGTACTGGGCTTCCCGAATAAACTTAGCATCTTCCAACCGCTTAATTTTGTCCTGGATAAGTGTATCCACTTCCCTAGACATTCCCCGGGGAGGTTGCCGAAATGGACGAAACCCACTTTTCAATGGGAGCTTATGCTCGGCGATATCAGGATCAAGGCCCGGCATTTCATCATACGACCAGGCAAAACAGTCGCGGAACTCAATGAGTAGGGCGACCAGTTGCTCTCTGAATCCCTCGTCCAGTCCCGCATTGATATATATAGGCTTAGGCGATTCATCTGTCCCCAGATTGATTTCGAGGAGGTCGTCATGTACTTGGGCGAGATCATCTTCTAACTTCCCGGTTGCCAACCGTATGTCCCCAATCCGCAACGATCCTGTTGGGTCTTGATCTTGGTCCTCGTAGATGCATTCGGCCGATGTAATATCATACAGCGAGGTTAACTGTCTAATTTTCTCCCTCAATTCTTCATGTCGTGCTATCATTTTGAATCTCTGAGGATGGTGGATCGGCCTTTGCCCCCGAGGGTCACTGATACAGGCCGATCTGAGTTAACAAGCAGGCGAGGGACGCTCGTCTCTCCTTTTGAGCTGAGGGATTGTATGTTGCGCACTTCCTCATCATATAAACGTGCTTCAAGCACATTGTGGTCTTCGCCGAAGGGGTTGGGGTCGCCCTGAACAACTTCGGCCTCGCCGTCGTCTCGCCATATGAAGAGCATTTGATACATGGTCGACGGTATACACATGTTAGAGTGTATCCAATCGCGGCCGAGCAAAATGTTGTAGTTGCTCCGGGCGTTGACCACGAAAAACCCTTCTTCGGTTTCTACTCGCCCTACCTTGATTCGGAGGGTGATGTACCCTTCAGCCGGTGTCTCGCCTCCCGCGAAGTCAGTCATATAAACATCAGTCGGGTCGAGCTGATCCCGCGTTATGCCCAGTTTTTTGAGCATTTTCGCCGGTAGTATGTTAACGCCAGCCCCGTTATCAATAAGGACCCTGTTAACCGATACCCCGTTCAAATCGGCCTTGATGTACAGTGGCCGAATGTGCCTAGTCATCCTTGTTGGAGGCTTGCTAAGAGATACTACCGCGGTACTATCGGCGCTATCTCCTTCCGGCACGATTACGTCGCCTTCCAATGTCGCCTTCTGCCCTGGCTTACTCCTGTATGAGTTGGGGAGCGTGACCACCTTCACTCCGTATTCGTCCCTCACCACCGGGACCCAAGCTTTCAACACTCCCTTTTTGTGCGAGACGATGACCTCACGGTCTTTGGGTAATCTTGCCTTAAGCTGGCCGTCCTGATGTGATACGAGTACGTCCTTATAGGACGATCGGCCGCCAGAATCTACGTCATCCTCGTTGACTACTGCCGTGACGGCCACATCGGCCACTTGTTTCTCGCCTTTTGGCATCCATACCTTCCTTACTTTGGCATTTCGCCTATCAGGTGATTTGGTCTCCATATCGGCCTGGTTCCTTGCCCCCAATCTCTCGACAATTGGCCTATTTCCGCGCTGCTCTCTGTGAGCCGATTCTGCCCCGTGATTCGCCCGTGACTCTTGTCGCAGCCTTTGCATTCGCCTCTTCTGGGTTTTCGTCATACGAGGGGTCTCCTCCGTTGGCCGAAATATCCTCTTGAATACGTTAGTGGTAGGCCTCCGCCGTGGCTCATGCCTCTGCCACTGCTCTGTGGGCGATTTTGGTTTAAAGGTCTTGGGATGCTTCCTCGTGTTCTCGCCTTCCTTGACCTTAAAACACGTACTGCATGATGGGCAAGTCATATCTGCAGTGGGCGAGCTGTATCGCTTCCTCTTCTGTAACTGAGGTCGTCCTTTGTCTCCTCGCCACTTTAAACCATCAGTTTCTACTCTCGGCTTGGGCCTTCTAGGGTTCCACTTGCTTTGTATCTTCCCTTGCTCTAGGTAGCTATCAAAGTGGGGCCGAACGGTGTTAATAGACACGTATTTAGCATCGGCCTCTTTCTTCGTTGGGAAGAGAAGTTTTCCTTCGTTAATCGCCTTCTGGATCACGTTTCTGAAATTTACGCAATTGTTCGTACTGTGCCTCCAGGAATTGTGGTACTTGCAATAATCTTTACCGACCAGCTCCTCCGACGGTGGAATTGCATGACCTTCGCTTAAGGCGATCTGTCCATCCTTCAACAAGGCATCGAATATGTCGTCCGCTTTGGTCAGGTCGAACGAATACTCCTTTTGTACCACCGCAGTTTTATTTCTCTTAACAAAGCCAGGCTTTCGCAAGGCCGAACATTCCAGGGGTTTCGTTCCCAAAAATTCGGCCATGTTGACTTCATCTTCGGAACCGCTATCCTCGCTGTCAGACACCACGGCCACGTCAAGCTGGTCTTTGTAATAGGTTCCTTTAGATGCGCCTCTCCTCTGTTCTTTCTCCTGGAGGAGTCTTTCGTAGCTCGTCACCCTGTTCGTCAGCTCGAACAAGTCACGAGACCTGTGGCCCTCGAAGTGCTCCCTCATGAAGAAACTCATCCCTCTTACCACCATCGGTACGCAATCGGCCTCTGACATTTTGGTGGAGCACCTAGTCCTGAGGTTTCTAAATCGGCCGATATACTTTTCTGCCGATTCGCTCGGTAGCTGTGAGATTCGGGCGAGGTCGGCCAGGGTGACATCAGGCAGTGCCCTGTAAAACTCCTCATGGAAGAGGATTTCGAGGTCCTTCCATGTGTCCACCGAATTGGGCGACAATCTAGAGTACCACGTAAACGCCATTTTTGTCAAGGAGCTTGCGAAAAGCCGGAGCTTCCAGAAATCGTGAGCAGCTGCTTCGCCGCATTGGGCCGAAAACCGGGCGACATGTTCAACCGTAGATTGCCCCTTCTCCTCGCCCGAAAATAGACTAAACTCCGGCACTTTATACCCCCTTGGGAAAGGATATAACTTGTCGATCCAGTCTGGGTATGGTTTCATGTACGATGGGCGAGGCATAGGTCGCAGGTCCACCCCGAGCCTCTCTAGCATGTCCATGAGTTGCCCCTGATTGTATATACTCGGATCGCCTCCCTCAGAGCATGATCGTTCGCCCACGTTGGGCTCCTGGGTGTTGGCTCCAGTAGCTCCCCCTTGTGGTCTAGCTTCGCCTTATGGGTTTGACGAGCTTGCCACCGGGTGATCGGCCCTTCCTGAGAATTCGGCCTCGTTCCTCGTCAAGAGCTTAACGGAACCATATGTATATCCCATCTTGTTGGGTTGTTGTTCGGCTGAACCACCTGGTTGACCAAAACGGCTCGGTGTTTGGTTCTGTTCGGCCCTCCTGTACCCCTGATCGGCCGTGGATTGCCCAGAAAATAATCGCCCCAGGTTTTCCATTGCCTTGTTGAGGCCGTCCAAGTTCCCTTGGATCTGCCTTTGGACCGACGTTTGTTCGGCCATGATGTTCCTCATTACTTCGGACATCTGATGCATAGCACCGTCGAACATCTGCTTGTTCTCCTGCGCTATCTCGCCCCTCATGGCCGAGAAATCGGCCTGTGATAAAGAAAGGCGAGAAGGAGGAAGCTGACGTGAGTAGTCAATCATATCATCGGTCGCGTCGTCGATCTTGTCCTTAGGCAGGTTCCCCTCGGTATCCGTTGTATTCGGCACCTTGCTTGATTGGTTCACCTGTTTGTCCTTGGCCATGGTTTCCGATCTATCCGAATCTGATTCGTCTACTATGTCACCTTCCTTCCATTGTTGTCAGCGTATGGACCGAGCGTGCCTGGAATCGTCCTTAAAGTCCGTTTTTGTGCTAACCATAAACTTTTCCCCAGTGGAGTCGCCAAAAGATGTTCGCCTGGAAATATTCCGGACTCGAATCTTTGAATTTATAATTGGGATCGGTTTGAGGTCTGATACTTTAACGAACTTACGTAGATATTCACAGGGCTTGTTTGGTTAAAAACACTTAACCACGTGATCTAAGAAGTAATAATCTGGGAGTTAAGAACTCAGGCGAGATTAATACCGAAAACTACTCCTAAATTAAAACAATCCGGAGATTGCGAGATAAAAAGCACTGGGCTTGGTTTTTAATTGATTGATTTGTTGATACAAAAATAATAAAGCTCTGAGCTACTTATAGTTCCTCATAATCAAGACTCCTAATTCAACTAGGACTAAGACTCTGAAAGAAAATCACTCCTAATGAGCTACAAACTCCTAATAAAATAGAAAAGGCAATAATAATAAAAAAGGCTTTCTTTTAGGCCTGACCCCTTTGTAAGCCCACACGAAACTCTTGACCCAACAACCTTTTTGGGCCGGTGCAAACAGAGTTAAATTTACCAATAATTTTGACAGTAGGGTTAAGCCGTAGGCTTCGTCACCGTCAGCGGCTTTCGTGGTGATGAAGAAGCCGAAATAGACCAGCACTCGCATGAGCCGGAGTAAGGGTACTGTTTTTCCGGGGTGAATGTTGAGTGGGCGGCGGCGTGCTGCGTGTTTTACAAAATATTAGGGTTTGTTTGTCAAGTTGTGAGATGAAAAAGGAGAGCTGCGCTTTGGGCAGTTTAATTCATAAATCATAGGGACGATGACAAAAGTACCTAAAATTTTAAAAATATTTACAAAAGTATCTGTAAACTTTTTTTATTTACAAAAATACGACTGATTTAAAATTAATTACAAAAGTATCAAAAAATGAAAATTAATTACAAAAGTACGATTTGTATAATGTCGGTATAATTATGGTATAATTTTGGAATATTAAAACTATAAATCAGATAATTTAAAAATAATATTTGGTTTATTATTGGTATAATTTCAGTATATTTTTGGTATATTGATTATAAATTTTTATATATATTTTCTAGTTGATAACATGTATTTTTTTTTATGTGTATTTTTCACTATAGTTGGTAATGAACAAGAAAATTTGTATACTCTTGGTATACTGATGGTATAATTTTGGTATATTATTAATTTAATTTTCAGTATACGATTTGATGTAATTTTGGTAAATTTTTATTTAATATTAATAAAATCTCAGTATGTATAATGTTGGTATAATTTTGGTACAATGTTGATATAATGTTAGTTTATTAGTATACTAACATTATACCCACAGTATACACCGTATGTTTGATATTATTTTTTATTTTTTTGTACTTTTGTAAATATTATTAATATTTTTGTAAATGAAAAAAGTTAACATATACTTTTGTAATTATTTTCATTTTTTTTGGTAAATGGTGTAATTTCCTCTAAATCATATCCTGGCAAAAAAAAATTCATAAATCATATCAAATCTTTTTTTTTGTCACATCATATTAAATCTTTACTCTTTCAGAATTATAAAAAAATATATATATATATCTATTAAATAAATATAACTAAATTGTTAAAACGTTGTAGTTTCATCATGACTACCATAATTTCTAAATTTAAAGCGTATAAAATCTAAACTTTTAATTTTGAAATTAATTTAATGATTTGATTATTAACAATTTTTTAGTTAAGAAAAATAGTATTAAAAAATCAAATGTCTTAAAGACTAGGTTATTTCATTTTAAAAATTATATGAAGCAAAATAATTAGTTAAAACATTAACTTTTTATAAAATTAATTTATTATATATGTTTATAATTATATATTATTTATTGTATTGTTTATATGTATAAGCATAAGAAATTGAGAGTTACTTTCTTACTAAAATGTCTTCCGGTTAGAGTTTATTTACATTGTTGGTTAGATATTTTTATTTATTAATTATTAAAAAATCCAATTATACTTACTAATCTACGAAACTAGTCGTAAGTCCGTGCATTTGCACGGAATCTAATTAATAATTATATTTTTCAAATAAATTCATATAAATAATAATTAAAATTTAATATCTTGTAATTTATAAAATAATAAATAAATATTTTATTAAATTTGAAAAAGTAATGAGAATTATTTAAGTGTAATAATGTTTAAAAATTATTATTTTTTATTTAAATTTAAAATTTATAAAAAAATTATTTGGTATAAACATTTTATGAAGTCGGATTCTATTGAAAATTATATATTAATAACAACTTTTAAAAATTAAATAAGTGTTTTATTTAAGTTGAAAACTCATGAAAATACTCTTTTGGTCCCTTCAATTTTATAAATATATAAATTATAAAAAAAATATTTTAAATTTATATAATATTGGGTTCTCTGTTATTTTGGTATAACTCATACGTTTCTATCAAAATACAAAATTACAAAATTATTTTAAAATACGAGTGCAATAAAATCAACAACTTTTAGTTTGAAGTTTATTAGTATTTTGTATTCTTATAAAAATAACTTAAAAATTCATACGATTTATGTAAGATTTCAAGAAACCACACAAACTATAACAATATGTACATGAAAAGAAAAAAAAACAATTAAATTATTGCCTTCTCTTAAAAACATTTGGAATTGAAAAACTTCTGAAACCATATGTAGGATAACCATAAATTGCCTTTGCGTACTTGTTTGATTGAACCATCATGTATAATATAAATTAAGAGAAACCTATAAAATTGCTAACGGATCTTCAATCAAAAGTAAAATTAAATTAGCATATATATAAATACACCATCTCTCTAAAATTTTGTCAAATAAAAATTAAAAATAAATTTAAAAATAAAGTTTAATGTTCTGAATAACCTCGACTTTTTAACATTTTTTAATTTACCCCGACGTTGTAAAATCGTCAATTGCATCCAAATCCACACCACAAGTGTTAAATTGACTCCTTTTCCATTACAAAAAGGTTCAAATAAATCTTTTATTTTGAATTTTTCAAATGAAAAAGAGTTCAAATTAATCATTTATAAAATCTAATTTGTAAAATTGGTACAATTAAAACTCAAAGGTATGTATTTGGGTACAGTGGACGATTTTACAATATGTAGGTGAAATCGAAAAGGTGCTAAAAATCGAGGTTTTTTGTGGCGTTAACCAAAATATAATAATTCAACCGAAATTCTTACTACTATATTTTATGTTGATAAACCAAAATCACTTCATAACCAAAGAATGTAAGCTATGTTCAATAGTGTATATCATGTCGGTTCAAGTTTTTATACAAAATGAAATTTTAAAGTAAATATCTAAAAAGAGACATGACAATATCATGAGTATGGAGGAAAAAATAAATCACGTAAAATTTTTACATTTTTTTTAAGAAGTGAAACTTCTACATTAAAAATTTTATTACACATCATTGTACTACATCTGGGTCAAAGAGCATTGTTGTTATCCTTATCTTTGTTATTTCAACCTTGCACCATTGTGTAATAAAAACTTTCATACCTGTGGTCTCAAGTGACTATAAACGTTGGTGATATACAATGGAGAAAACACATCCCATAAAAAATATTATTGTAATTGTTTAAATAAATCTAATTAAAATTACCTATTGATTTCATGATATGAAATTGTTTAAGTAATTTATATAGAATTGAATAGTTTAAATAGATTAGAGTTAGTAGTTTAGCTAAATTGTTTAAATAAATTGAGTAGTTTAAATAGATTAGAATTATCTAAATTGTAATTTCAATTAAATAATAAAATTAAAATTAGTTGTTTTAAAAAGGTGGGAACTTATGAGAATGCTCTATTTGGTGAGAATCAATGAGAGAGCTTCGTTGATCCTCTCAATTATATAATATATAGATTATATATAAAAAGGATTGCGCTCCTAAATATTTTCATCACAAAATATTAGCTGGGTGCAAACTTTACACTAAATTAAAATCTATTATGGATGACATTAGTTTTTTTAATTTTTTTAATTGGTATTTATATTTTTCATAAAATTGTAGATCATATATTTATTAATTTAGACCATTTAAATAATTTTCATTAAATAATATAATTGATTTGATAATTAATATCCCTACTTGGACTTCTATATATTTAACTTTATTGTCTTTTATCAAACAAATATAATACAATTCAGAATAATTAATGGCTACATAACGGTAAGAAAACGGCTATATTTTTGAGAAAAAAACAAAAATATTCCAAAATAAATCAAATATTACACAAATAGCCAAAATCCAAATTTTTTACATTCATGACAAAATAAGGAGAAAATTTACATTTTCTAACCAACCATTAGATAATAGACACATGGCACACTTAAAAGTAGAAGAAAAGTCAAGAAAAACATGTTAAACAGCTGTCAACAGCTATAAAAACGCGTCAAAACGCGTTAATAATGCGTCTGACACGCGTGTCAGACTAGCGTGTCAGTTACGCATCGGCGCGTGTAGCGTATCAGAATTATTTAAGGAAGTATCATTTATGTATCTTTTATGTATCATTGATGTATCAAAACTTATTTGCAACTCAAATTCAGTTTTTATGATTTTATTTGGTTAATTAATTAACCGATTTTCCTAATTAGACAATTATACTGAATTTTATTATTAGATGAATCTGTTTTAGGTCTCCAAGAACCTAAAAACTTGGATTAGTTGAGGATGTGATTTTGTCATAATGGGTTATATAAATAGCGATATTTAAATTACTTTTGTTCATTGAAAATAATGTATCGGCGATGTATCTACAATATATCAGTTTCTTCAAAATTTATTCGTTGAAAATAATTATTATGAGTTGGAGACCCATTCTAAAAATTATAATAAGTGGTGTATTTATAATGTATTAGCGATGTATCAATGTTGTATATATAATGTATCATTGATGTATCTAATATATATATATAATAACATATACTTAAAAATTGAACCTATTTAAATTTTTGTTAGAGATAGCTAAAAGTTTATGGTAGATCAAGCAATATGTTGTTTATAAGAGCATATGATTTTAAATTTTATAATCTATGGTGTATCTATAAAATTTATTTCGTTAAAATAATCCAAAAAATAAAAATATGGATCTACGATGTATCAACTGTGTATCTATAATGTATCCGCAATTTATCTACAATGTATCATTTATGTATCTTTTATGTATCATTAATGTATCCAAATATATATGCAACTCAACTTCAGTTCTTATAGTTTTATTTGGTTAATTAATCAGCCAATTTCACTAATTAAACAATTGTACTACATTTTTTATTATTGGATGAATTTGTTTCAGGTCTCTAAGAACCTAGAAACTTGAATTAGTTAACGATGTGGTTTTGTCATAATGGGTTTTTTTGAATAGGGATATTAGAATTATTATTTTTTATAGAAAATAATGCATCGGCTACGTATCTACAGTGTATCATTTTCTCCAAAATTTATTCGTTGAAAATAATTATTATGAATTGGAGACTGATTCTAGAAGGTATAATAAATGATGTATATATGATGTATCAACGATGTACCAATGTTGTATGTATAATGTATCGTTTCTGTATCTAATATGTATACATAATAACATGTACATAAAAACTAAAACAACTTAAGTTTTAGTTAGAGACAAATCAAACATATGTTGTTAATAAGAGCATATGATTGTAAAAATTATAATCTATGATGTATCTACAAAATTTATTTCATTAAAATAATCAAAATATGATGTATCAATAATTTATGTACAATGTATCAGTGATGTATATACGATGTATCATTGATATATCCAATATGTATATGCATAATAAACTCAACAAATAACTGTATAATGCCTCCATTACATTTATCATCAGTTGAAGTTAATCTTACACATACGAGTTTATATCAAAAATGTAAATATTTACATTTTTCTGATATACATAACAAATTAAATCTCATAGATAATTCAGATACATCTCAGACACAAATCATGAACATTTTAAAAACATTTTAGATACATCTAAACAACATTAAAGATACGTCTCAAAACTAGCTCATCTACATTCTTCAAAACTAGCTCATCTACATTTTTCAAAACTAGCTTAATGACACCATAGTCGGCACCGGCAGTCACAATACCTTCGGCTGCAAACACTCTCTTCCAACCCAAAACCAAAACCCCACAAACCATTGCACCCAAAACCAGCACACCTTTGATCAACAATTTAAACAACTCTAAAAATATGTATCGACGATGTATCATATACATCTAAAAAATAACACTGATACATCTCATCACCAATTTAGCGACATTCTTTGGAAATAGTCAAAATTTCTTGTAAAAACGACTAAAGCACCAGAACCTGCACAGGTTGTAACCATAATTATAAGAAGAAGAAATAAATTTTCCGTCCAACTAATGGAGAACAATAAGCGCACACATTAAACCACATGCTAAGCAACTTGAGAGATTGTACATTTAATCCTAGCTACTGTAGTGCCTTACTCAATTTTGAACCATCTGTACAAGATTTAGTTAAGATGGCTAACTAGATATGATATCTCCTTCTTAAAACATGAAAATACTCCAAAAAGGTTGTGAAAAAAATGGTAGAATAAAACTCAACATATACTACCAGGATTATTCTTCAAATAAAACCACCAATTATACAGCTTATTATGCTAAAATGAAAAAGAAAGCAAATGGGTTTATTTTTCAATGGGTTCAGTTGGATGAAATTTTTCAACAGTCAGTTGTTCCTCAATTCTACTGAGGCTTGATTAAATTAGGGTCTTTAGTTGATTTATCCTGCATTCTATACTCTGTAGAGCATACATAAAGCTAACAGCAATTCACTGTTCATCATCACCAATGGTTTCAAAAACAACTTGAACAACAATTGAAATTTTACAAAACCTTAATTCCAAAAATCTTACACAAAATCTAATATGAACACGAACAAAATTTGTAAATGTCTATAAAAGCTTCAAATCCCCGACAATTACAAACTATAGCCAAATTTCTCAAAAATTAAAATTTCTTAATTAACCTGCTTAAAGAATCAAATCCAAAAATATAACACATCAACTAAAGACCCTAATTAAATCAAGTCTCAGCACAGTTCGAATTGTACTCACCGTAAACATCCTTCTGCGCCGCCGCATCAGGAATTGTTGTCTCTGACACACCATTACTCCCAACATATTCCGGTCTATCTCATCCTCAATTTAGCGGGCGGCGGTTTCGGCCTCATCGAGAGAAATATCGTTGTAGTGTTTAGAAAGGACAGTGAGAAAATAGGATTCGATTATCAAATGATGATAACATCGTGTGCGCGTTGCGCAGGAGGCCGTTTAGGGAGATGTCGTCGGCACTGTCTTTTGGTCTCCTTCCTTCTTCAAATAAAAAAAATGGACAGGTGGAGAATTAATAGAGATGGTTAGAAAAAGAAATAATTTCAAATGTTGAGTCATCAAGAGTAAAGAGGAAATGGCTAGAAAATGTAATAAAAACCGGAAATGGCTAAATGAGAAAATAAACACCGTGAAGTTAATATTACTGTGATTTTCTCTACATTTTTTGCTATATATACTAACTTTACTATTTCGTTTCACTATACAATTTATCTTATTAAAAAAAATTTATAGTCTTTAGAAACAATTCATAATGAAATTGTTATTAATTTTAAGTATTATAATTATTATTTTAATGTTCATCAATATGTTTTATATGTCATCAGAAGAAATTTTTTTCTTTTTAGGTTTCTTTATATTTGCTATTCTACCTCTATTAGTTCTTGCAATATTTATAGATTATGTATTATAAATATGAAAATGAAAATTAGTAATATATTTCTATTTTCAACTATATAATTAGCATTTATCGCTTTATTTATTTACTAAAAATTTCATTTCATAAGCACTTTGTGTGTTATAAGTGATTTGCATATAATCAATTCAGCAATAAAATGGAAATCAAAATACTACAACAGTGACACAATTTCATCTACTTAAAGATTTCAAAATTAGTAAGAAATACACTTCGAGTCCACTTTCTTTGCAAGTTTGACAGTTCTCAATTGTAGTCGGCTTCTTCCAGCAACAGCTTATGGAGTTCGTTGAGTTGTGCAGCTTACTGGTGATGGATCTTCTTTAAAAGTAGATATTAGTTTGAAGTATTTTTAATATTGTAATAAAAATAATGCGTTAAATATTTGCGTAGAATGTTACATACTTTAACTGTAATTGTAACAATTTTATTAAAAATATTTGTGTTTTTAATATTCAGAAACTGAATAAATGACCACTATTGCATTCGAGTTGTCTTTAAATGATAAAATTAGCTTCGCCCGAAGCAACGCGAGGGTTCCGTACTAGTAGGTAATAAAGCCCAATTAATACAAGTTTATTGAGTTCTCGCTTAAAATCTAATTTACAAATATTATTTAATAATCTTTAAATAATAATAAATTTTCAAATAGTGGGTTAGCCGAGTTACCAATAACTACCAAGCTAACCTCACTTGTCGGGTGACCCAAGTCTAACCCGACTCAACACTTTTATCAAATATAAACCCGAGTTTATATTTATAAAATAATTCGATAAAATAATAATCAATTTTAAAAGCGGAAGTCAACAACTTCAATTTCAAGTAACCCGAGTTACAACCAAAACTTAATCATTAAAAGTTTATAAAATTTAGGGATTAAATTGTACTTTAGCAAATTAGGGACTAAACTGTACTTTAGCCAATTAAGGATTAAAATGTACTTTAGCCAATTTGATATCAAAATCAATTTTAATGACTTTTATTTATAATTAAAACAAAATATAAAGTTACAAATCGAAAACTTACTTATATAAGTTATAAAAATATTCAAGGACTAAATTGTAATTTAGCCAATTTTTGTGCCAATTGATATTAAAATCCAATATAATTACCCGAGTGATTATATTCTTTTAAATTTATAAATTACATAACGTTTTCAACTTATCCATTTTATAAGTCGAAAGAAAACCAAAAGTTAAAATTGAATTGTTTATTATGAACTAATCTTGAAGGATTAATTTGAATTAGCTAAAGAAATAAGATGATCATAATGACCAATTGGCCATCTCCTTCACTTTGAAACACTCCGCCTAAGCCTTATGAATCCGATTCATCAATCCAATAATCAACAAACTAATTTTGATATGATCAATCATCCAATTTAACTTAGAAGCATAAGATTAGGCTTAAACATAACCTAAACATTAATCAAACCAACCCTAACCCTAAGCAAACTCACGAAACAGTAGCCATATAACAATAACAAGCATGGCAATAATCACATGAACATAGCGCCGATGAACGAAAGGATTTATCACGACACTTTCGTTTAGTTTATGATTCACAACATTCAAAACATTCCTAGAGATCTAATAATCATGAAACATAACAAGATCAAAACCATTCAAAAGAATAGATCGGCAGAAACTTATGAAATCAATAAACAGTTTTATGTAAACTTAAAGCGATAAACAGTACGGCGATTGAAACGAGGTCGAATACGTACCATTAGACGAAAACAAGATTGAGAAACGTAGGTACGTGAGTCTAGAACGTCTGAGATCAAATGGAATCAATTTCGATCTAGAAACGAGCAAGAACGATCAAAAATACGGATGACCGTTCAAAGCCAAAACTGAAATTACAAAACAAACTTACCGATAAATTTTCTGTCAACTTCGGAAAGGATTATGAAGCGTTAATCTTCAGAGAAAAAGTGAGCGGATGACGGCTATGGATTGTTTGTAGTGTGGAGAATGATTTAGGGTTAGAATTTACGTAATTAAAAGGATCGAAAGCTGAAATATTGGAGGTCAAAAATGCCCCTCCCCTCTCCCTCGAAAACATAATCTGTTCTCGAACGAGACCAACTATTTTAAGCTGGTTCTCTTTCGAGAATCCTGGTCTCGTACGAGACCAGGCCTAATTTTCTAAGGTCTCGTACGAGACTTCCTTTACAAATCAGGTCTCTTTGAGACCTGATTTGTAAGGTGTGGTTCAACCCTTTTGGTTGAACCACAAACCAAAAACAACCAGAAAACTTTCGGAAATTCATCGAGGACCGAAAATGACCAGAAAACTACTGGAAATTTATCGAGGAGTAAATTAAAATTTTACGGGATATTACATTCTCCCCAACTAATTAAAAATTCGTCCTCGAATTTAACACGATAAGCAATTAACGGCAGTAAAACATGTAACATAAATAAACTCACAAAAATCACATGAAATCAAAATATCGTACCTCACGGGAAAAGAAAAGGATAGCGATTCCGCATATCCGACTCGGTCTCCCAAGTGCACTCCTCAACAAAATGATTGCGCCAGAGAACTTTGACCATCGGAATCTCCTTGTTCCGCAACTTACGCACTTGCGTATCAACAACCTCAACTGGTTGTTCCTCATACGATAACTCTTGGTCAATCTCGACACTCTGAGGCACAATCACGTGCGAAGGATCAAAAATGCACTTTCTCAACATAGAAACATGAAACACAGGGTGTACTAAAGACATGTCTGCGGCAGAACCAGGCGATAAGCCACATCTCCAATCCTCTCTGAAATCTCGTAAGGACCAATATACCTCGGTGCCAACTTTCCCTTTAGACCAAAACGAACCACGCCTTTCATATGCGAAACCCGAAGAAACACGAAATCACCAACATGAAACTCAATGTCTTTTCTCTTCGGATCAGCATAACTCTTATGCCGACTAAAAGCAGTCTCTAACCTCTGTTTGATCAACGGTACCTTCTCTGAGGTAATCTGAATAATCTCTGCTCCCGAGAGTTTACGCTCTCCAACCTCCTCCCAACAGATAGGAGATCTACACTTGCGCCCGTACAAAGCCTCATACGGCGCCATCTCGATACTCGCGTGGTAACTATTATTGTAAGAAAACTCAATCAACGGCAAATTAGCATCCCAGCTACCCTGAAAAATCGAGAACACACATCTTGAGCATATCCTCCAATGTCTGAATAGTCCTCTCAGACTGACCGTCAGTCTGAGGATGAAAAGTTGTACTGAAATCCAACCGAGAACCCAAGGATTCCTGTAGCGCTTTCCAGAACCTCGAAGTAAACACACAACCTATGTCTGACACAATAGAAACCGGTACACCATGCAAACTGACAATCCTGTCGATGTACAACTGAGCTAACCTCGAAGCAGTATACGAAACCTTGATCGAAAGGAAATGAGCTGACTTGGTCATACGGTCAACTATCACCCAGATGGAATCGTAACCCTGTCGAGTACGTGGTGAACCAACCACAAAATCCATGGCAATCCGCTCCAAATTCCACTCTGGAATAGGTAGTAGCTGCAGATAACCAAAAGGTCTTTGATGTTCCAGCTTCACCTGCTGGCAAGTCAGACATTTAGAAACATACTCTGCGACATCCTTCTTCATCCCGCTCCACCAGTAGGTACCCTTAAGATCATGGTGCATCTTAGTAGAACTCGGATGAACACTATAAGCAGACTTGTGCGCTTCTTGCAGAATCTGGTCCCTCAAACCATCTGAATCCTGAACACACAATCTCAAACCATGTCTCATAACACCCTCCACAAAAGTAAACTCAGAGTTACCGTCCTGCTGAACCTCCTCTATAATCCGTCTCAACTGTGGATCCTCAGCTTGTAAAGCTTTGATCCGATCAATCAAAATAGGTTGCACTTGCAACTGTGCCAACAAACTACCGGCCTGTGTAACCTGAAAACCATAGCCCGAAGCTATCAAACCGTGCCACTCTCTAACCATGGGTCTACGCACAATCTCAGAAATATGAGCCAAACTGCCTGAAGACTTGCGACTCAACGCATCGGCTACCATATTAGCCTTACCAGGATGGTACTGAATAGTACAGTCGTAGTCTTTCAGCAGCTCTAGCCACCTCCTTTGTCTCAAGTTCAACTCTCTCTGATCAAAGATATACTTCAGACTCTTATGATCAATGAAAATCTCACAAGTAGCACCATACAAGTAATGTCTCCAAATTTTCAGCGCAAAAACCACAGCTACCAACTCTAAATTATGAGTAGGGTAATTCACCTCATGCTTCTTCAACTGTCTGGAAGCATAGGCAATCACCTGTCCATGTTGCATCAGAACACAACCCAAACCAATCTGAGACGCATCACAATACATAGTGAAGCCGTCAATGCCAGAAGGCAATGCTAACACCGGAGCTGTAGTTAAAATCTCCTTGAGCTTCTCAAAGCTTGCCTCACACTTGTCAGTCCACTCAAACTTATCACCCTTCCGTGTCAGTTTAGTCAACGGTGCAGATATTCTGGAGAAATCTTGCACGAACCGACAGTAGTAGCCAGCTAAACCAAGAAAACTCCTGATCTCGGTAACTGATCTCGGCCTCTGGCAATCCATAACTGCCTCAATCTTCTTCAGATCAACCTTGATCCCATCTTTCGATACCACATGTCCTAGTAAGGTAACTTGATCCAACCAGAACTCACATTTTGAGAACTTAGCATACAACTGATGCTCACGCAACGTCTGAAGTATAGTCCTCAAATGGTAAGCATGCTCCTCCTCACTCCGAGAATAGATCAAAATGTCATTAATGAAAACGATAACAAATTGATCCAAAAACGGCTTGAACACTCTGTTCATCATATCCATAAATGCTGCTGGTGCGTTAGTCAGACCAAAGGACATAACCAGAAACTCAAAATGTCCATAACGCGTCCGAAAAGCAGTCTTAGGTACATCTACATCACGGATCCAAAGTTGATGATACCCAGACCTCAAATCAATTTTGGAAAAACACTTTGCACCTTGCAACTGGTCAAACAAATCATCGATGCGAGGAAGAGGATATCTGTTCTTGACAGTAGCCTTGTTCAACTGTCTGTAGTCGATACACAGTCGAGAGGAACCGTTTTTCTTCTTCACAAACAGAACTGGAGCACCCCATGGATAAGTACTCGGTCTGATGAACCCGCTATCCAACAACTCTTGTAACTGGTCCTTCAACTCTTTCAGCTTTGTAGGAGTCATCCGATACGGCGGTATCGAAATCGGAGCTGTAACAGAAACCGCATCAATGCAAAACTCAATCTCACGGTCAGGTGGTAATCCAGGAAATTCCTTTGGAAACACGTCTGTGAACTCGCTCACAATCGGCACACTATGCATATCACCAAATTCCGCTTCCACATCTCGAACCACAGCAAGAAAACCCTGGCAACCCTTGCTTAGCATCCACTTTGCCTTGATGGCGGAAATCAGATTCTTAGGTGTCTCCGCCTTTTCTCCCTGAAAGGAAAAAGGTAGATCACCTGGAATCCTAAACTCGACTGACTTCCCTTGACAGTTAATAGAAGCAAAGTGGCATGACAACCAGTCCATCCCCAAGATGACATCAAAAGAAAGAACGTCAAGCACAATCAAATCAGCACATAATTCTCTACCCTGAATAACCACTGGACAAGAAGGATAAACGACGTCCACTACTACACCTTCAGACATAGGTGTAGACACAGCTAGAGGTTCACTCAAAACAGATGGTGCAATACCCAATTTTCCCGTAAAACAAGTAGAAACAAACGAATTGGTTGCACCCGCATCAAATAACACCAGAGCATCAGTAAAAGAGATCAGAATAGTACCTTGTACAACAGCATTTGATGCTCGCGCATCCTGAGGAGTAAGAGCGAACACTCTGGCCTGACCCTGCGGCTGCTGCTGCGAACTCTGCCCAGTACCATAACTGTTGGAACCTCTGCCACCGTTACCACGGCCACAAATACCTCTACCACCAGAACCACGACCCCGCTGGCCACCAAAAGATGTTGCAGGCTGAGAATACCCTAAAGACTGTGTAAACGCAGGTCTCTGCTGCTGGTAAGACGACTGCGCCACACTAGAGTTAAACATGTGTTGCCCAGATGTCGGACACTCCCTGGAGAAATGACCCGGCTGGCCACAAGAGAAACAACCTCCAGGAGCTAACTGGCACTAACCATAGTGCCTGCGTATGCAATTCTGGCAGAACGGAATGTTCGATCCACCACTGTACCCGCGTCCTAAACCACGGTTACTCCCACTACTGCTAGAATTGTACGGATCACTCCTAGCACTATGCCTCCCCTTTTTGTGCGTACGGCGACTCCTCCTATTGGCCTGAGAAGAGCCATTGTAGTAGTTTCCACTACCATGTTGCGCTGGGGCCTGCTGCACCCCACTAGGAAGATCACTCTTTCCCTTCTGATTTTGGAAAGGGTCAGAGATCGTCCCAAACTGAACCAACGAGCTCTCTATCCGACGAGCACTATCCACTACTCGAAGAACTCCATGTCTGTCCCTATCAGCAAGGGAATAAATTCCGAGCCTAAGCCCCTAACATAGCGGTCATTCACCCGCACTTGATCACCCTGTAGATCTGTAGCAAACCGCCCCAAACAGACAAACTCTGCAGTGTAGTCTGTCACTGATCTATCCCCTTTCTTCAACTGTAAAAGCTTCTCTCTAAAATTCTCAATAAAAGAGAAGGGTAGATAGAAACCTCTGAACTTGTTGACAAACTCAGCCCAAGTCACTATAGCCATCTCTGGCCTGATGTTATTGCGAAAACAATCCTTAGCTGGACCTTTCAGCGACATCTCTACAAGCATCACTGATTGACGCTCAGTAGCCTGAATCCTCTGTCTATTGTACTCAAACTCTTCTAAGAAGTCAAGAGCTTCTTCAGTGCCATCAAATGAAGTCTGAGTCAACTTCGTGTAGGTCATCACTACCTCTCTGTCTGTCGAATATGATCGACACAGCAAGTCCACCAATACCAGCTACAGCACCAGCCTGAGGTTGTTGTTGCTGCGCTAACTGATCCAGTACAGTACACTGATTCTGCAGAACAGCCTGGTTGTTCTGCATCTCAACAATCCCAGCCAAGATAGTAGTGAAGTCGAACGCCTGCATGTTCAGTGCATGTTGCACCTCCGGTGCCTGCTGCACATTTGGTGCATGAACACCTGCTGCACCACATCCTCTAGCTCCACCTCTACCAGCACCAGCTCCTCTACCTCTACCAGCACCTCTACCTCTGCCAGCACCTCCACCTCGACCACGTCCAACATTTGCCTGAACTTGTGGCACATTCTGATCGACTTCCATGGAATTCGCATCATCAGCATCTGCGTCTTGCTCTGCCGCAGCACGAGCACGAGTACGAATAGCGTTGTTCATATCCTAAGGATTGAACAAGAACAATTTAAATAACACATAAATTCATACCCAAGTATGAAACAAGTAACAATTTGGATTTCCCGAGAAATCAACAGCATTAAAATGTTCACCCAAGTGAAATAACAGCAACTATTAAAAGCATTAAATCAACATATAATGACCGACTCGACGCAATCCTATTGGTGTAGGCAGAATGTTTTAAAAATCAAAAGATGACGTTTTAAAGACATGACAGAAACATATATTTGTAGTAGTTCCTAAGACACAACCATACTTAACAGAGTAAACACATAGCAAGCAAATGGCCTTGGTTTGAAACCAAAGCTCTGATACCAAGTTAATGAATCGCGACCTGCGCTAGGGTATGGGTAATGTAGTACCAAAACCCGTAGCTAGCCTTTCAATTAACATATAAACACATAAACCTGCAGAAACCCAATGCTCGGGGGCACCCGAGACTTCAGCCTAAATCTAGCAATTATAATATTCAACATTTAAAATAACATGCTTTCCAATAATGATATTAAATAGGCTTAACATAAATAATCCGTCAGACCAATCTGACAACAACTAGAATAAAATAAAGACGTCTGGTTACTACTGCGGTCTAAGAATAAAACAGTTTTACAGTTTATTAAAATAATAAAAACCTCCGAGAAAATAAAGAACGGAGATCAGTGACTCTCTCAAATCATAACCCTGGAAAAATTGGGAAAAACACGGGGTCAGATATACTGAGATGAGTTTATACCACTATCTACATTTATTAAGTGGAAAACCTTTAAATTCGTTTAAAACATTTAATAACGATATTACGAATAATAGTTGGAACCCTAATCCTTAATTCTAAATAATAACCATAGTCCAATAGGCCTGGTCCCGAGAACTGAGCTACACCGAGTTACTCTACCTGGTCCCGAGAGCTATGCTCACACCGAGTTACCACATTTCCATATATACCTTACCCAGATCAATACCGGTACGCACTCAGTTCTAATGATGCCCATTAGGTAGCATGTTCCAACTAAGAGCCATAATATAAAAACAATTTGAAATATACGTACAGTATATATATTTAATATTAAAATAACAATTTACTTAATAAAGCGGTAAATAGTAAGTACAAACTCACTGCTTGCTAATCCACGTGATAACCGGCAAGCAACTAATCCTGGTTCGTCTCTGGAGCACGAACAGTAGACATATCTAGACAAATAAAATAATTATTAAAAACAGACCCTAACTCTAGAGAGTACTAGACACCACATAGGACTAGCACAAATAACACGTTGGAATAAAACAATCCAGAACAACACAAAAATACCCAATAGGTAATAAATCCCAATTAATACAAGTTTATTGAGTTCTCGCTTAAAATCCAATTTACAAATATTATTTAATAATCTTTAAGTAATAATAAATTTCCAAATAGTGGGTTAGCCGAGTTACCAATAACTACCAAGCTAACCTCACTTGTCGGGTGACCCAAGTCTAACCCGACTCAACACCTTTAACAAATATAAACCCGAGTTTATATTTACAAAATAATTCGATAAAATAATAATCCATTTTAAAAAAGGAACTCAACAACTTCAATTTCAAGTAACCCGAGTTACAACCAAAACTTAACCATTTTAAGTTTATAAAAGTTTAGGGACTAAACTGTACTTTAGCCAATTAGGATCTAAACTGTACTTTAGCCAATTAAGAATTAAAATGTACTTTAACCAATTTGATATCGAAATCAATTTTACTTACTTTTATTAATAATTAAAACAAAATATAAAGTTACAAATCGAAAACTTACTTATATAAGTTATAAAAATATTCAAGGACTAAATTGTAATTTAGCCAATTTTGTGCCAATTAATATTAAAATCTAATATAATTACCTGGGTGATTATATTCTTTTAAATTTATAAATTACATAACGTTTTCAACTTATCCATTGTATAAGTCGAAACAAAACCAAAAGTTAATATTGAATTGTTTATCATGAACTAATCTTGAAGGATTAATTTGTATTAGCTAAAGAAATAAGATGATCATAATGACCAATTGGCCATCTCCTTCACTTTGAAACACCAATTTACCCGCCTAAGCCTTAAGAAACCGATTCATCAATCCAATAATCAGCAAACTAATTTTAATATGATCAATCATTCAATTTAGCTTAGAAGCATAATATTAGGCTTAAACATAACCTAAACATTAATCAAACCAACCCTCTCCCTAAGCAAACTCACGAAACAGTAGCCATATAACAAGGACAAGCATGGAAATAATCACATGAACACGGTGGCGATGAATGAAAGAATTTATCACGACACTATCGTTTAGTTTATGATTCACAACATTCACAACATTCCTAGAGATCTAATAATCATGAAACATAACAAGATCAAAACCATTCAAAAGAATAGATCGGCAGAAACTTATGAAATCAAGAGACAGTTTTATGTAAACTTAAAGCGATAAACCGTACGGCGATTGAAACGAGGTCGAATACGTACCGTTAGACGAGAACTAGATTGAGAAACATAGGTACGTGAGTCTAGAACGTCTGAGATCAAACTAAATCAATTTTGATCTAGAAACGAGCAAGAACGATTAAAAATACGGAATGTCGTTTAAAGGCAAAACTGAAATTACAAAACAAACTTACCGATAAATTTTGTGTCAACTTCGGAAAGGATTATGAAGCGTTAATATTCAGAGAAAAAGTGAGTGGATGACGGCTATGGATTGTTTGTAGTGTGGAGAATGATTTAGGGTTAGAATTTACGTAATTAAAAGGATCGAAAGCTGAAATATTGGAGGTCAAAAATGCCCCCGTAATCTGTTCTCGAACGAGACCAGCTATTTTAAACTGGTTCTCGTTCGAGAACCCTGGTCTCGTACGAGACCATGCCTAATTTTCTAAGGTCTCGTACGAGACCTAGTGAGTCTCGTACGAGACTTCCTTTACAAATCAGGTCTCTTTGAGACTTGATTTGTAAGGTGTGGTTCAACCCTTTTGGTTGAACCACAAACCGAACCACTAACCGAAAACGACCAGAAAACTATCGGAAATTTATCGAGGAATAAATTAAAATTTTACGGGATATTACAAGTACGTTTTAAACGTTTGGATTTGTTTCGTAACTTTTTAAATGTTTGGCTTAAATTGTTAAAAAGTTGAAATATTTGGATTTGTTTTGTAACGTTTGTAAACGCTTGGCTTAAATTGCTAAAAAGGTGAAACGTTTGAATTGGTTTCGTAACGTTTTAAAAGTTTGGCTTAAATCGCTAAAAAGGTGAAACAATTGGATTTGTTTCGTAATGTTTGTAAACGTTTGGCTTAAATTGCTAAAACAAAGAAACATGTGGATTTGTTTTGTAACATTTGAAACGTTTGGGTTTGTTTTGTAACATTTTAAATCGTTGGATTTGTTTTGTAACGTTTTAAACGTTTGGCATAGATCGCTAAAAACGGGAAACGTTTGGATTTGTTTCGGAACGTTTTTAAACGTTTGGCCTAAATCTCTAAAAAGGAAAAAAGTTTAGATTGGTTTCGTAACGTTTTAAACGTTTGGCTTAAACCGCTAAAACGGAGAAACGTTTGGATTTGTTTTGTATAACATTTTAAACGTTTGGCTTAAATCGCTAAAAAGGTGAAACGTTTGGATTTGTTCCGTAACGTTTTAAACGTTTGGATTGGTTTCGTAATGTTTTAAACGTTTGGCTTAAATCGCTAAAAAGGTGAAACGTTTGGATTTGTTTCTTAACGTGTGTAAATGTTTGTCTTAAATCGCTAAAAAGGTGAAACGTATGGATTTGTTTCGTAACATTTTAAATGTTTGATTTAAATTGCTAAAAAGGTGAAACGTTTGGATTTGTTTCTTAATGTTTGTAAAGGTTTAGCTTAAATCGCTAAAAAGGGTAAACATTTGGATTGGTTTCGTAACGTTTGTAAACGTTTGGCTTAAATCGCTAAAAAGGTGAAACGTTTGGATTTGTTTCGCAAAGTTTTAAACATTTGGATTGGTTTCATAACGGTTTAAACGTTTGGCTTAAATCGTTAAAAAGGGGAAACGTTTGGATTTGTTTCGCAACGTTTTAAAGGTTTGGATTGGTTCCGTAGCGTTTTAAACGTTTGGTTTAAATCGCTAAAACGGAGAAACGTTTGGATTTTTTTTGTAATGTTTAAAAAGATTTGATTTGTTTCGTAACGTTTTAAAACGTTTCCCTTAAATTGCTAAAAAGGTGAAACGTCTGGATTTGTTTCGTAACGTTTGAAACATTTGGATTGATTTCGTAACGTTTTAAACGTTTGGCTTAAATCGCTAAAAAGGTGAAACCTTTGGATTGGTTTCATAATGTTTTAAACGTTTGGCTGAATCGCTAAAGAGGTGAAACGTTTGTATATGTTTTGTAACGTTTACAAACTTTTGGCTGAAATCGCTTAAAAGGTGAAACGTTTGGATTGGTTTCGTAACATTTGTAAATGTTTGGCTTAAATCACTGTCACGACCCAATTTCATGGATCGCGACCGGCGCTAGGGTATGGGTATGGTCGTACCGAAACCCGTAGCAAGCCTCGCGAAAAATATTATATTTAACATAACCTGCATGGATACCAATGCTCGGGGGCAACCGAGACTTCAGCCAAAGTCTAACAACTTATATAGCAGTTCTAATATAACTACTTGATAGCAATTCGAAACTATGAAACATGCCTCATATAATAAATAATGCAATGTAACATACCAAAGTATAATAATATAAAATTTGTACCACTACGACAAACCAAAGTACAATAATAGAGACAACTACTTCTACTGCGGTGTAAGAAGTAAAACAGTTGACTAGTCTGATAAAATAAAAAGACCTCCGAGGAATCAAAAGATCGGAGATGATCAACGCTCTCAAAACCAAAAACTTGGAAAGTTTTGGAAAACAACGGGGTCAGATATACTGAGATGAGTTCATAATGCTATTTACATTTATTAAGTTTAAAACCCTTAAAACAAATCCTTTTGTACTAATATATATACTTAATTATGGAAAACAGTATTGAAATGAAATTCCAAAGTATTTAATCCAAAGTAGATGGGAACATATCCTCATCGATTTCCAAAGTAGGCCAGACATTGGTCAGCCAATCCCAAAGTACTTACCGGTGCACACAGTTTCGATACAAGCCTATCGAGTAGCTCGTTTCAATCCAGATCCATAATCCTTAAAATAGTTCACAAACATTTGATATACTAAAATAATGTGCGGTACTTAATAAAGCGGTAAATAACATTACAAACTCACTGCTTGCTTGTACACGTGAATCTTGGCAAACAGCTAACCCTGCGTAGACTCCGAAGCACGAGCAATCGACGGGTCTAAAACATTATATAAGTCAAAATCTGAACAACCCCTAACTCTAAGAATACTAGACTCCACATAGGACTAGCATTTCACAACACAACCAAAGATTCAAACAAGGTAATCAAAATATCACCAAGCATCCATACAACTAATTAACAAATAAGGCAAGTTAAGCTTAGGTGAGTTCTTATCTTTTAAAACGAAACCAAAGTACTTAAATACTTAAATAATCTGTACAAAACAATTACAGTTCCCAAAGTAGTATGTTAGCCTTACTGCCGTATAGCTCAACACAACATGCCGGGAGACCACGTCTAACCCGACCCATCCTTAAACCAAGTTTAAAAACAAAGTCTTTAATCAAACCTTAAATGAAATCGAAGTTATTTAAAATAAGAACTCACACCGTAGCTTAATAATGCCATAAACAATTTAGCTTGCTAACACTTAGCAAGTAGCACCCCAAATACATTTAATTATGCCTCCTCAAATAGAACCAATAAGATTCAACACCTTTCAAGTATCATCTTGAAGCTAAAATAGTTCAACCGAAACCTTACATGACATATAACGCCTTGTATGCCTTATATTATTTCATTCAAGTCAAGTCACATCCTAAGATAAGATAATCTAACACTCTTTGAACAAGTTTTAAACAATATTCTAAACAATTTCCAGCCCTTAGTAATAAGTTTAAAAAACCGAGTTTATATTCAAAAATGTTAACCAAACTATACGCTATTCCATTTAAACGATTTCTCAAAATCACCCCATGTATTGTTTAGCATCTAATACTCTATGATCCATTACTTTGAAATTTCCAGATTTTAGTTTAATCTTAAAACATAATTTTATCTCAAAATCATTAATCAAACGATACTAAAATCCATTCACAAGATTTTCCCAACACACCCAATGTACGTTTGATGTCTAAATAGACTAAGATTACCTTTTAAGAAATTTCCAGATTTTTAAATAACCATTAAAAAAGGTTTATACCCAAAATCTTTAGCAATTCGATAAGTCTATCAATTGTAACATTAAAACCAAATCATCCAATGTACAATTGAAATTCAAGAGACTAATATAACATCAAGTTAAGATTTCCAGAATTTATAATTCAAAGCAATATAGAAATACAATCAAACCACCCAAGTATTGATTCATACAACGATCTAACAATCTCTACACCACATAAGAAAAGGGAATTGAACCACATACCTCTTCATTAGGCTATAGCAGTAAAACTCAGAATTCAACCAACCCAAATCAGCCTACAATCACACACACATAGGCTATAGGATTTTGAATTCCTAGAATTGACGAACTATAGATGAAATCACAAGGGAATGATTAGGAACACTTACCAAGAATCAAAATTGAGATGAAATGATGGAGGAATGACATAAGATAGAGTCTCAGCCGAATTAGGGTTTTTAGAGAAGTTAAAAGTGTTTAAAATCTATTTTAAGTCGAGTTAAGGTGAGTTTAAATAGAAATCAGCGAACTGCACAGTGCACACGTTGCGCCCGCTACACCTCCTTCGCGCCCGCGAAACATGAATCGCGCCCGTGATTCATGCATGTCATGCCCGCGAAACATGAATCGCGCCCGTGATTCATGCATGTCGCGCCCGCGAAATTCTACTACCTCCGATGAAAATTTGAGATTTTGAAATTGAAATCGAAAGCGTTTCAAACTCTGAGATTACTTCTAATACATCTTAAAACACATTTTAAAAGGTTTGGAACCTTCGACACGCGAATCTAAGTGGTCGAACCACTCAAATGAACCCAAGGTATCGTTTAGGCTTAACGGAACAAGTTAGAAAAATACGGGGAGTTACATTCTCCCCAACTTACAAACAAAATCATCCTCGATTTTACAACAACGAAACTAAACAACAACTCACATAAACACACCAAAGTAATGCACATAGTACAATGCCCAAAATATCGATCACCAACTAGCACATAAATACACACATAACCCAAAGTACTAACATAGCATGAAAGCAACCAACAATACCAACGTACCTCAAGGAAAGAGGAAAGGATAACGGTTCCTCATGTCGGACTCCGTCTCTCAAGTGCATTCTTCTACAGAGTGATTCCGCCACAGAACTTTGACCATCAGAATCTCCTTGTTCTGCAACCTACGCAACTGCGTATCGACAATCTCACAGGCTGTTCCTCATAAGACAGCTCTTGCTCAACCTCAACACTCTGTGGTACGATTACTTGAGAAGGGTCAGAAACGCACTTCCGCAACATCGAGATATGAAATACTGGATGCACCAAAGACATGTATGGCGGCAAAGCCAAACGATAAGCAACTGCCCAACTCTCTCCGTAATCTCATACGGACCAACAAACCTAGGTGCTAACTTTCCTTTAACACCAAAACGCACAACGCCTTTCATAGGCGAAACTCGAAGAAATACATAGTCGCCAACCTGAAACTCAAAGTCCTTCCGCTTAAGATCAGCATAGCTTTTATGATGACTAAAAGCAGTCTTAAGCCTATGCTTGATCAAAGGTACCTTCTCAGAGGTAATCTGGATGATCTCAGCTCCAGAAAGTTTACGCTCGCCGACCTCTTCCCAACATATAGGAGATCGACACTTACGCCCGTACAACGCCTCATAAGGTGCCATCTCAATACTAGCGTGATAACTGTTGTTGTAGGAAAACTCAATCAAAGGCAAATGAGTATCCCAGCTACCCTGAAAATCCAGAACACACATCCTGAGCATGTCCTCCAAAGTCTGAATCGTCCTCTCAGACTGACCGTCAGTTTGAGGATGAAATGCAGTGCTGAAATCCAATCTCGTACCCAAGGATTCCTGCACCGCCTTCCAAAACCGAGAGGTGAAAACTGAACCTCTTTCCGAAACTATCGACACTGGTACACCATGGAGACTAACAATCTGATCGATGTACAACTGTGCCAACCTCGAAGCCTGATAAGTAACCTTGATCGGTAAGAAGTGAGCTGACTTGGTCAAACGGTCAACTATCACCCAAATCAAATCATACCCCTGTCGGGTACGTGGTAAACCAACCACAAAATCCATAGCGATCCGCTCCCATTTCCACTCTGGAATAGGTAGCGGTTGCAGATATCCAAATGGTCTCTGATGTTCTAACTTTACCTGCTGACAAGTCAAACATTTAGACACAAACTCTGCAACATCCTTTTTCATTCCGCTCCACCTGTACGTATCCTTGAGATCGTGATACATCTTGGTAGAACCCGGATGAACACTGTAAGCTGATTTGTGTGCTTCCTCCAGAATCTGGTCTCTCAACCCATCTGAATCCGGAACACACAGTCGAGAACCGAACCTGAGAACTCCATCCACCAGAACAAACTCGGAATTTCCATCCAGATGGATCTCATCCATAATCCGTTTCAATTGTGGATCCTCAGCTTGTGAAGCTTTGATCCTATCAATCAAAACCGGTTGCACCTGCAACTGTGCCAACAAACAACCTTTCTGCAAAACCTGAAATCCGTATCCCGAAGCTAACAAACTACGCCACTCACGGACCATGGGTCTCCGCCCAACCTCAGAAATATGGGCCAAATTGTCCGAAGACTTGCGAATCAACGCATCGGCTACCACATTAGCCTTACCCGGATGGTACTGAATAGAACAATCATAGTCTTTCAGTAGCTCCAACCATCTCCGCTGCCTCATATTCAACTCCCGCTGATCAAAGATGTATTTCAGACTCTTATGATCAGTAAAGATCTAGAAAGTAGCACCGTACAAATAGTGCCTCCAAATCTTAAGAGCAAAAATCACAGCTGTTAACTCCAGATCATGAGTAGGATAATTCACCTCATGCTTCTTCAGCTGACGAGAAGCATAGGCAATCACCTTACCATGTTGCATTAACACACAACCCAAACCGATACGAGAAGTATCACAATATACAGTGAACCCCTCAATGCCAGATGGCAAAGCCAACACAGGAGCTGTAGTCAAAATCTCTTTGAGCTTCTCAAAGCTCGCCTCACACTTGTCAGTCCATTCAAACTTAACACCCTTTTGTGTCAGTTTAGTCAACGGTGCAGATATTCTAAAGAAATCTTGCACGAACCGACTATAGTACCCAGCCAACCCGAGAAAACTTCTGATCTCACTAACTGACCTTGGCCTCTGCCAATCCATAACCGCCTCAATCTTCTTCGGATCAACCTTGATCCATCCTTCGACACCACGTGTCCTAAGAAAGTTACTTGGTCCAGCCAGAATTCGCACTTTGAGAACTTAGCATACAGCTGATGCTCACGCAAAGTCTGCAGGATTGTCCTCAAGTGGAAAGCATGTTCCTCCTCACTCCGAGAGTAAATCAGTATGTCATCAATAAACACAATAACAAACTGATCCAGAAAAGGCTTGAACACCCGGTTCATCATATCCATAAACACTGCCGGTGCGTTCGTTAACCCAAAAGACATGACCAGAAACTCGAAATGCCCATAAGGCGTTTTGAAAGCAGTCTTAGGCATATCGACGTCTCGGATCTGAAGTTGATGATACCCGGATCTCAAGTCAATCTTTGAAAAACACTTAGCACTCTCTAACTGATCGAACAAATCATCAATATGAGTCAATACACAGCCGAAAAGAACAATCCTTCTTCTTGACAAACAACACAGGAGCACCCCACAGAGAAGTACTCGGCCTGATAAAACCATTATCCAGCAACTCTTGCAACTGTTCCTTCAACTCTTTTAACTCTACAAGAGCCATCCGATACGGAGGTATCCAAATAGGAGGTGTTCCAGGAACAACATCGATACAGAACTCAATATCACGGTCAGGTGGTAATCCAGGTAAATCTTCTGGAAACACATCAGTGAACTCATTCACTATCGAGACACTATGCACATTACCACTGACAGCCTCTAAGTCACGAACCACCGCTAAGAAATCCTGGCAACCCTTGCCCATCATGCGCTTGGCCTTGATCGCTGAAATAAGATTCTTTGGTGTCTCTACCTTCTCCCCATGGAAAGAAAAAGGTACATCACCAGGAATCCCAAACACAACCGACTTCCCTCGACAGTCGATAGAAGAAAAATGGCGTGAAAGCCAATCCATCCCCAAGATAACATCAAAAGATAACACTTCAAGTACAATCAAATCAGCCCTAAGATCTCTACCATGAATAACCACAGAACAAGACGGATAAACCACGTCTACCACAACACAGTCAGACAAAGGTGTAGATACAGATAAAGGCTCTAGCAATCTAGATGGTGCCACACTCAACTTAGCAGCAAAACTCGAAGAAACAAAAGAGTGAGTTGCACCCGGATCAAACAAAACCACTGCATCTATGAAAGAAATCGGAATAGTACCTTGCACCACGGCGTTTGATGCACGAGCATCCTGAGGAGTCAAAGAAAACACTCTAGCCTGACCCTGTCCCTGCTGCAGTGCCTGAGCAGAACTGAAACTACCCGAAACTCTACCACCGTTACCATGGCCACCAAAACCACGTCCTCCTGAACCACGGCTCCGCTGGCCACCAAACGAAGCGGCGGGTTGAGAATACCCCGCGGAAGGAGTAAAAGTAGTTCTCTGCTGCTGAAAAGTTGGCTGAGCAACACTAGCCGACGACACCTGCTGCCCAGATGTCGGACACTCTCTCGCAAAATGGCCCGGTTGGCCACAAGCATAGCAGCTATCCGGTGTTACCGTACAAACTCCAAAGTGCCTGCGTCTGCAGTTGTGACAAAAAGGAACACTGGATGCTCCAATGCTACCTTGTCCAAAACTACGGCTACCACTGCTGTAACTAGAACTGTGGGAATACGGCTTCTATCCCCTCCGTTCACCCCCTTTCTTACTCTTGTACTGGAAAGACTTGGACTGATAGCTACTGCTACCACTCTGCTGCCCACTACTCTGAACAACACCGCCCGCCTTCTTGGTCTCAGTCATTTTCCCGAAATGTAGTAAATTTGCCTCCATCCGACGGGCAGTATCCACTAGGACCGGAAATTCCTTGCTCGTCCCAGTCAGAAGACTGATAAAATCTGAGCCTAAACCTTTCACATACCTGTCGTTCATCCTTTGCTGCTCAGTCTGCAGATCTGGGGCAAAACGACACAGCCTCACAAATTCAGTAGTGTCTCCCCGTTTCAAAACCAGCAATCTGTCTCTATGACCTTCAGTCACTGAAAAAGGCAGGTAAAAGTTCTTGAATCGAGTCACAAAATCCTCCCAAGTAATTGTAGCCATTTCAGCATGAATGGCACTACGAAACCAATCACTTGTAGAGCCCTTCAAGGACATTTCCTCTAACATAATAGTTTGCCTCTCAGTAGCCTGCAATCTCTGAGCATTTCGCTCAACTTCCTCCAGAAATTCTAGGGCATTGCCGCCGCCCGAAAACTAAGTTGACTTTAGTCTTGCATAAGCCAACACCAAATCTTTGTCAGTGGTTCCGCCACCACCAACTGCAACACCACCAGCCTGTGGCACCTGCTGCTGTACAATCTGTCCTAGCATAGCATACTGGTTCTGCATGGCGATCTGTCCCGCCTGCAGTTGCACTTGATTATTCTGGAGTGCAGTGATCCCAGCTAGAAACGTCGTGAAGTAAAATGGATCCATAGGAGCTTGTGGTACACCTGGTGCCTGAAAGCCTGCACCACCACGTCCTCTACCTCTGCCCCCAGCAGCCTGTCCTCTACCACCCCATCCTCTGCCAGCTCGGCCTCTACCAGCCTGAACTCCGCCTGCACGTCCCCTGCCAACTTGAACCCTTGGTTCATGTTGGTCAACCTCAATCGACATAGCGTCATCAGCTTCAGCCTCACCCTGAGCTGCAGCACGCCTACGAGTATTCATTCCTAAGAATGAAACAACAAATCTCAAACAATGCCCATATAGCAACACCCAGAGTATAATTTAATAGTTCACAAATCACCAATTTACCAAAGTAATAACAACAACATTTCAAAATAAAGCATAACTTGTAAAATAAAACATCAGTAATATATAAGACCGACTCAACATTCCTAAAGGTGAAGGTAGAAAGTTTTGAAAATAAATGATGACGTTTCAAACGACAAGACATGAATCCTAATTCCGCAGTAGATCCTATAACACAACCGTAACACTTAACATGCTTTAAAGCGATAAACACATAACATGCAAAAATTTGGCCTTAGTTCGAAACCAAAGCTCTGATACCAACTTTGTCACGACCCAATTTCATGGATCGCGACTGGCGCTAGGGTATGGGTATGGTCGTACCGAAACCCGTAGCAAGCCTCGCTGAAAACCTTATATTCAACATAACCTGCAAGGGAACCAATGCTCGGGGGCAACCGAGACTTCAGCCTAAGTCTAACAACTTATATAGCAGTTCTAATATAACTACTTGATAGCAATTTGAAACTATGAAACATGCCTCATATAATAAATAATGCAATGTAACATACCAAAGTATAATAATATAAAAGTCATACCACTACGACAAACCAAAGTACAATAATAGAGACAACTAGTTCTACTGCGGTCTAAGAAGTAAAATAGTTGACTAGTGTGATAACATAAAAAGACCTCCGAGGAATCAAAAGATCGGAGATGATCAACGCTCTCAAAACCATAAACCTGGAAAATTTGGAAAACAACGGGGTCAGATATACTCAGATGAGTTCATAATGCTATTTACATTTATTAAGTTTAAAACCCTTAAAACAAATCCTTTTGTACTAATATATATACTTGATTATGGAAAACAGTATTGAAATGAAATCCCAAAGTATTTAATCCAAAGTAGATGGGAACATATCCTCATCGATTCCCAAAGTAGGCCAGACATTGGTCAGTCAATCCCAAAGTACTTACCGGTGCACACAGTCTCGATACAAGCCTATCGAGTAGTTCGTTTCAATCCAGATCCATAATCCTTAAAACAGTTCACAAACATTTGATATACTAAAATAATGTGCGGTACTTAATAAAGCGGTAAATAACATTACAAACTTACTGCTTGCTTGTCCACGTGAATCTTGGCAAACAGCTAACCCTGCGTAGACTCCGAAGCACGAGCAGTCGACGGGTCTAAAACATTATATAAGTCAAAATCCGAACAACCCCTAACTCTAAGAATACTAGACTCCACATAGGACTAGCATTTCACAAACAACCAAAGATTCAAACAAGGTAATCAAAATATCACCAAGCATCCATACAACTAATTAACAAATAAGGCAAGTTAAGCTTAGGTGAGTTCTTATCTTTTAAAACAAAACCAAAGTACTTAAATACTTCAATAATCTTTACAAAACAATTACAATTCCCAAAGTAGTGTGTTAGCCTTACTGCCGTATAGCTCAACACAACATGTCGGGAGACCACGTCTAACCCGACCCATCCATAAACCAAGTTTAAAACCAAAGTTTTTAATCAAACCTTAAATGAAATCGAAGTTATTTAAAATAAGAACTCACACTGTAGCTTAATAATGTCATAAACAATTTAGCTTGCTAACACTTAGCAAGTAGCACCCCAAGTACATTTAATTATGCCTCCTCAAATAGAACCAATAAGATTCAACACCTATCAAGTATCATCTTGAAGCTAAAATAGTTCAACCGAAACCTTACATGACATATAACGCGTTGTATGCCTTATATTATTTCATTCAAGTCAAGTCACATCCTAAGATAATATAACACTCTTTGAACAAGTTCTAAACCATCTTCTAAACAATTTCCAGCCCTTAGTAATAAGTTCAAAAAACCGAGTTTAAATTTTAAAAATGTTAACCAAACTATACGCTATTCCATTTAAACGATTTCTCAAAATCACTCAATGTATTGTTTAGCATCTAATACCCTATGATCCATTACTTTGAAATTTCCAGATTTTAGTTTAATCTTAAAACATAATTTTATCTCAAAAGCATTAATCGAAAGATACTAAAATCCATTCACAAGATTCCCCCAATTCACCCAATGTATATTTGATGTCTAAACAACCTAAAATTAGCTTTTAAGATATTTCCATATTTTTAAATAACCATCAAAAACAGTTTATAACCCAAAATCTTTAGCAATTTGATAAGTCTATTAATTGTAACATTAAAACCAAATCACCCAATGTACAATTGAAATTCAAGAGACTAATATAACATCAAGTTAAGATTTCCAGAATATATAATTCAAAGCAGTATAGAAATACAATCAAACCACCCAAGTATTAATTCATACAACAATCTAGCAATCTCTACACCACATAAGAAAAGGGAATTGAACCACATACATCTTCATTAGGCTATAGCAATAAAACTCAGAATTCAACCAACCCAAATAAGCCTACAATCACACACATATAGGCTATAGGATTTAGAACTCGTAGAATTGACGAACTATAGATGAAATCACAAGGGAATGATTAGGAACACTTACCAAGAATCAAAATTGAGATGAAAGGATGGAGGAATGACCTAAGATAGAGCCTCATCCGAATTAGGGTTTTTAGAGAAGTTAAAAGTGTTTAAAATCTGTTTTAGATCGAGTTAAGGTGAGTTTAATTAGAAATCAGCGAACTACACAGTGCACGCGTCGATCCCGCTACACCTCCTTCGCGCCCGCGAAACATGAATCGCGCCCGTGATTCATGCATGTCGCGCCCACGAAATGCTACTGCCTCCGATGAAAATTTGAGATTTTGAAATTGAAATCGAAAGCGTTTCAAACTCTGAGATTACTTCTAATACATCTTAAAACACATTTTAAAAGGTTTGGAACCTTTGACACGCGAATCTAAGTGGTGAAACCACTCAAATGAACCCAAGGTATCGTTTAGACTTAACAGAACAAGTTAGAAAAATACGGGGTGTTACAATCGCTAAAAAGGTAAAACGTTTGGATTTGTTTCGTAACGTTTTAAACGTTTGGATTTGATTCGTAAAATTTTAAACGTTTAGCTTAAATCGAGAAAAAGGTTAAGCGTTTGAATTTTTTTCATAACGTTTGTAAACGTTTGGCTTAAATCGCTAAAAAGGTGACACGTTTGAATTGTTTTCCTAACGTTTTAAACGTTTGATTTAAGTTGCTAAAAAGGTGAAACGTTTGGATTTGTTTCGTATCGTTTCTAAACGTTTGGCTTAAATCGGTAAAAAGGGGAAATGTTTAGATTGGTTTCGTAACGTTTTAAACGTTCGGCTTAAATCGCTAAAAAAGGGGAAACGTTTGGATTTGTTTCGTAACTTTTGTAAACGTTTGACTTAAATCACTAAAACAGAGAAACGTTTGGATTTGTTTTAGTACATTTTAAACGTTTGGATTTGTTTCGTAACTTTTTAAACGTTTGGCTTAAATCATTAAAAAGTTGAAACATTTGGATTTGTTTTGTAACGTTTGTAAATGCTTGGCTTAAATTGCTAAAAAGGTGAAACGTTTGGATTGGTTTCGTAACGTTTTAAAAGTTTGGCTTAAATCGCTAAAAAGGTGAAACATTTGGATTTGATTCGTAATGTTTGTAAACGTTTGGCTTAAATCTTTAAAACAGAGAAACATGTGGATTTGTTTTGTAACATTTGAAACGTTTGGATTTGTTTTGTAACATTTTAAACGGTTGGATTTGTTTTATAACATTAAACATATGTCTTAAATCGCTAAAAAGGGGAAACGTTTGGATTTGTTTCGGAATGTTTTTAAATGTTTGGCCTAAATCTCTAAATAGGGGAAAAGTTTAGATTTGTTTCGTAACGTTTTACACATTTGTCTTAAACCGCTAAAACTGAGAAATGGTTTGATTTTTTTTGTTATGTTTTAAACGTTTGGAATTGTTTCGTAACGTTTTAAACGTTCTTATATCGCTAAAAAGGTGAAACGTTTGGATTTGTTTCTTAACGTTTTAAACGTTTGGATTGGTTTCATAACATTTTAAACGTTTGGCTTAAATCGCTAAAAAGGTGAAACGTTTGGATTTGTTTCATAACATTTGTAAATGTTTGCCTTAAATTCCTAAAAAGGTGAAACCTTTGGATTGGTTTCATAACATATTAAACGTTTGGCTTAAATCGCTAAAGAGGTGAAATGTTTGGATATGTTTAGTAACGTTTATAAACTTTTGGCTTAAACCGCTAAAAAGGGGAAACGTTTGGATTGGTTTCGTAACGTTTGTAAACGTTTGGCTTAAATCTCTAAAAATTCGAAATGTTTGGATTTGTTTCGTAATGTTTTTAACGTTTGGATTTGTTTCGTAACGTTTTAAACGTTTGGCTTAAATCACTAAAAAGGTGAAACGTTTGAATTTGTTTCATAACGTTTGGAAAAGTTTGGCTTGAATCGCTAAAAAGGTGAAATGTTTGGATTTGTCTCGTAACGTTTTAAACGTTTTATTTAAATTGCTAAAAAGCTGAAACGTTTGGATTTGTTTCGTATCGTTTGTAAACGTTTGGCTTAATTTGTTTCGTAACGTTTGTAAACATTTGGCTTAAATCGCTAAAAAGGGAAAATGTTTAGATTGGTTTGGTAATGTTTTAAATGTTTGGCTTAAATCGCTAAAAAGGTGAAACGTTTGGATTTGTTTCGTATCGTTTGTAAACGTTTGGCTTAAATCTCTAAAACGGGAAAATGTTTAGATTGGTTTTGTAACGTTTTAAATGTTTGGCTTAAATCTCTAAAAAGGTGAAACATTTGGATTTGTTTCGTAACGTTTTAAACGTTTGCATTTCGTAACGTTTTGAACGTTTGGCTTAAATCGCGAAAAAGGTTAAACGTTTGAATTTTTTTCATAACGTTTGTAAACGTTTGGCTTAAATCGGTAAAAAGGGGAAATGTTTAGATTGGTTTCGTAACATTTTAAATGTTTGGCTTAAATCGCTAGAAAAGGAGAAACGTTTGGATTTGTTTCGTAACTTTTGTAAACGTTTGACTTAAATCACTAAAACAGAGAAACATTTGGATTTACATTAGTACGTTTTAAACGTTTGGATTTGTTTCATAACTTTTTAAACGTTTGGCTTAAATCGTTAAAAAGTTGAAACATTTGGATTTGTTTTGTAACATTTGTGCTCAAAACGCAAGGCTAGATTAGTATGCCCTGTCTCAAGTCTTTTTATCGCGTCGTTCCTATTACTAACCATGGTTAGGTTATATTACGCAAAGTATGGGTTAAAAGAGACGCTCGATTGGTATATCCCGTCTCATGTCTTTTTAATGCGTCGTTCGGATTACCGAAACATGGTTAGGTTATGTTACGCAAAGTATGTGTGAAAAATGAGGATAGATTAATAGTCCCCGTCTAAATTCTCTTTTACGCGTCATTTTGATTACCTACAAATGATCAGGCTATATTACCTAAAGGGTAAACGAAAAGTGAGGCTAAATTAATATGCCCTATTTAAGTCCTTTTAACGAGTCGTTCTGATTAACAAAGCATTTTAAGGTTATATTATGAAAAGTGTGCCTGAAAAATGAGTCTAGAAAAGTATGCCCACTCTCAAGTCTCTTTAACGCGTCGTTACGATTATCTAAGCCTGGTTATGTCACATTACACACAATTTGCATGAATAGTGAGTCTAGGTTAGTATTCTCCGTCTCAATTTTAAATGGTTGGATTTGTTTTGTAACGTTTTAAACGTTTGGTTTAAATTGCTAAAAAGGGGAAATGTTTGGATTTGTTTCAGAACGTTCTTAAACGTTTGGCCTAAATCTCTAAAAAGGGGAAAAGTTTAGATTGGTTTCATAACGTTTTAAACTTTTGTCTTAAACCGCTAAAACTGAGAAATGTTTTGATTTTTTTGGTAATGTTTTAAACGTTTGGAATTGTTTCATAGCATTTTGAACGTTCTTAAATCGCTAAAAAGGTGAAACATTTGGATTTGTTTCTTAACATTTTAAACGTTTGGATTGGTTTCGTAACGTTTTAAATGTTTTGCTTAAATCGCTAAAAAGATGAAACGCTTGGATTTGTTTCTTAACGTTTGCTAACGTTTGTTTTAAATCGCTAATAAGGTGAAACGTTTGAATTTGTTTAACGTCTTAAACGTTTGATTTAAATTCCTAAAAAAGTGAAAAGTTTGGATTTAATTCGTAACGTTTGTAAACGTTTGGCTTAAATCGCTAAAAAGGGAAAACATTTGGATTGGATTGGTAACGTTTGTAAATGTTTGGCTTAAATCGCTAAAAAGGTGAAACGTTTGGATTTGTCTCGTAAAGGTTTAAACGTTTGGATTTGTTTCGTAACGTTTCAAACGTTTAGATTGGTTTCGTAACGTTTTAGACGTTTGGCTTAAACCGCTAAAACGGAGAAACGTTTTGATTTGTTTTGTAACATTTTAAACGTTTGGCTTAAATCACTAAAAAGGTGAAACGTCTGAATTTGTTTCATAACGTTTGTAAACGTTTGGCTTAAATCGCTAAAAAGGTGAAACGTTTGGATTTATTTCATAACGTTGTAAACGTTTGATTTAAATTGCTAAAAAGCTAAAACGTTTGGATTTGTTTCGTATCGTTTGTAAATGTTTGGCTTAAATCGCTTAAAAGGGAAAATGTTTAGATTGGTTTCATAACGTTTTAAATGTTTGGCTTAAATCGCTAAAAAGGTGAAACGTTTGAATTTGTTTTGTAACGTATGTAAACGTTTGGCTTAAATCGCTAAAACGGAGAAACGTTTGATTTGTTTTGCAACGTTTTATACGTTTGGATTTGTATCATAACGTTTTAATCATTTAGCCTAAATCACTAAAAAGGTGAAACATTTTGATTGATTTCGTAACGTTTTAAACATTTGGCTTAAGTCGCTAAAAAGGGGAAACGTTTTGGATTTGTTTCGTAACGATTGTAAACGTTTGGCTTAAATCGCTAAAACGGAGAAACGTTTCGATTTGTTTTGTAACGTTAAAAATGTTTGGATTTATTTCGTACCGTTTTAAATGTTTGGCTTAAATCGTTAAAGAGGTGAAACATTTGGATTTGTTTCGTAACGTTTGTAAACGGTTGGCTTAAATCGCTAAAAAAGTAAAACGTTTGGATTGTTTCGTAATGTTTTAAATGTTTGGCTTAAATCCCTAAAAAGGAGAAACGTTTGGATTTGTTTCGTAACGTTTGTAAACGTTGGGCTTAAATCGCCAAAAAGGAGAAACGTTTGGATTTGTTTTGTAATGTTTTAAACGCTTGGATGTGTTTCATAACGTTATAAACGTTTGGCCTATATCGCTAAAAATGGGAAACGTTTGTATTTGTTTCGGAACATTTTTAAACGTTTGGCCTAAATCGCTAAAAAGGTGAAACGTTCAAACTGGTTTCATAACGTTTTAAACGTTTGGCTTAAATCGCTAAAACGGAATAACATTTGGATTTGTTTTGTAATATTTTAAACGTTTGGATTTGTTTCGTAACGTTTTAAACGTTTGGCTTAAATTGCTTAAAAGGTGAAACGTTTGGATTTGTTTCGTAACGTTTGGAACGTTTGGATTGGTTTCATAACATTTGTAAACGTTTGGCATAAATCGCTAAAAAGGTGAAACGTTTGGATTGGTTTTATAATGTTTTAAATATTTGGCTTAAATCGCTAAAAAGGTGTAACGTTTGGATTTTTTCGTAACGTTTATAAACGTTTGGCTTAAATCGCTAAAAAGGGTAAACGTTTGGATTGGTTTCGTAATGTTTGTAAGTATTTGGCTTAAATCGCTAAAAAGGTGAAACGTTTGGTTTTGTTTCACAATGTTTTAAACGTTTGGATTGGTTTCGTAACGATTTCAATGTTTGGCTTAAATTGCTAAAAAGGTGAAACGTTTTGATTTGTTTCATAATGTTTGTACACGTTTGGCTTAAAACGCTAAAAAGGTGAAACATTTGGACTGGTTTCATAACATTTTAAACATTTGTCTTAAATAGCTAAAAAGGTGAAACTTGTGGATTTGTTTCGTTACGATTATAAACGTTTTGCTTATATCGCTAAAAAGGGGAAACGTTTGGATTGGTTTCGTAGCGTTTTAAACGTTTGGCTTATATCGCTAAAAACGTGAAACGTTTGGATTTGATTCGTAATGTTTGTAAATGTTTGGCTTAAATCGCTAAAATGGAGAAGCGTTTGGATTTGTTTTGTGACGTTTTAAACGTTTGGATTTGTTTCGTAACGTTCTAAACGTTTGGCTTCTATTGCTAAAAAGGTGAAACGTTTGGATTTGTTTCGTAACGTTTGTAAATGTTTGGTTTAAATCACTAAAAAGGGGAATCATTTTTATTGGTTTCATAACATTAACGTTTGGATTAAATCGCTAAAAAGAGAAACATTTGGATTTGTTTCATAACGTTAGTAAACGTTTGGCTTAAATCGCTAAAACGGAAAAACGTTTGGATTTGATTTGTAATGTTGTAAACGTTCTGATTTATTTCGTAATGTTTTAAATGTTTGGCTTAAATCGCTAAAAATGTGAAAGGTTTGGATTTGTTTCTTAATGTTTGTAAACGTTTGGCTTAAATCTCTAAAAAGATAAAAGGTTTGGATTGGTTTCGTAACATTTTAAATGTTTAGCTTTAATCATTAAAAAGGTGATACGTTTGGATTTATTTTGTAACGTTTGTAGACGTTTGGCTTAAATCGCTAAACAGGTGAAACATTTGGATTGGTTTCGTAACGTTTTAAACGTTTGGCTTAAATCACTAAAAAGGGCAAAATTTTGGATTTGTTTCGTAATGTTTGTAAACGTTTGCCTTAAATCGCTAAAACAGAGAAACATTTGGATTTATTTCATAACGTTTGTATACGTTTGGATTTTTTTTGTAATGTTTTAAACATTTGGATTTTTTTCATAAAGTTTTAAATGTTTGGCTGAAATTGCTAAAAAGGTGAAAAGTTTGGATTTATTTCGTAGCGTTTGTAGACGTTTGGCTTAAATCGCTATAAATGAGAAACATTTTGATTCGTTTTATAACGTTTTAAACTTTTGGCTTAAATCGCTAAAAAGGTGAAACGTTTGGATTTATTTCGTAACGTTTGTAAACGTTTGGCTTAAATCGCTAAAAAGTTGAAACGTTTGCATTGGTTTCATAACGTTTTAAACGTTTGGCTTAAATTGCTAAAAAGGATTTGTTTCTTAATGTTTGTAAACGTTTGGTCTAAATCGCTAAAAGGAAGAAACGTTTGCATTTGTTTCGTAAAGTTTGAAACGTTTGGCTTAAATCGCTAAAAAGGTGAAACATTTGGATTTGTTTCGTAACGTTTGAAAACGTTTGGCTTAAATCGCTAAAAAGGGGAAACGTTTGGATTTGTTTCGTAACGTTTGTAAACGTTTGTCTTAAATTGCTAAAACGGAGAAACATTTGGATTTATTTTGTAATGTATTTAAACGTTTGGATTTGTTTCGTAGTTTTAAACGTTTGGATTTGTTGCGTAGCGTTTTAAACGTTTGGATTTGTTTTGTAGCATTTTAAACGTTTGGATTTGTTTCGTACCGTTTGTAAGAGTTTGGCTTAAATTGCTTCAAAGGGGAAACGTTAGGATTTGTTTCCTAACGTTTGTAAACGTTTGGATTTGTTTCGTACCGTTTGTAAGAGTTTGGCTTAAATTGCTTCAAAGGGGAAACGTTAGGATTTGTTTCCTAACGTTTGTAAACGTTTGTCTTAAATCGCTAAAACGGAGAAACATTTGGATTTGTTTTGTAACGTTTTAAACGTTTCGATTTGTTTTGTAATATTTTAAAGGTTTGGCTTAAATCACTAAAAAAGTGAAACGTTTGGATTTGTTTCGCAACGTTTGCAAATGTTTGGCTTAAATCGCTAAAAAGGGGAAACGATTTGATTGGTTTCGTAACGTTTTAAACATTTGGCTTAATATCGCTAAAAAGGGAAACATTTGGATTTGTTTCATAACGTTTGGCTTAAATCGCTAAAAGAGAGAAACATTTGGATTTGTTTTGTAATGTTTTAAACGTTTGGATTTGTTTCGTAACATTTTAAACGTTTGGCTTAAATTTCTAAAAAGATGAAATCTTGAATTTGTTTCGTAACGTTTGTAAACGTTTGACTTCAATCGCTAAAGAGGTGAAATGTTTGGATAGGTTTCGTAACGGTTAAAACGTTTGGCTTAAATAGCTAAAAAGGTGAAACGTTTGGATTTGTTTCATAATGTTTATAAATGTTTGGCTTAAATCGCTAAAAAGGGGAAACATTTGGATTGGTTTCGTAAGGTTTTAAATGTTAGGCTTAAATCGCTAAAAAGGTGAAACGTTTGGATTTGTTTCGTAACGTTTGTACACGTGCACGTTTGGCTTAAATCGCTAAAACGGAGAAACCTTTGGATTTCTTTTGTAACGTTTTAAACGTTTGGATTTGTTTCGTAATGTTTTAAACGTTTGGTTTAAATCGCTAAAAGGTAAAAAGTTTGGATTTGTTTCGTAACGTTTGAAAACGTTTGGATTAAATCGCTAAAAAGGGGAAAATTTTGGATTTGTTTCGTAATGTTTGTAAACATTTGCCATAAATCGCTAAAACAGAGAAACATTTGGATTTGTTTTATAACGTTTGTAAACGTTTGTATTTGTTTTGTAATGTTTTAAACATTTGGATTTTTTTTCATAAAGTCTTAAAGGTTTGGCTGAAATTGCTAAAAAGGTTAAACGTTCGGATTTGTTTCGTAACGTTTGTAGACGTTTTGCTTAAATCGCTAAAAATGAGAAACATTTGGATTGGTTTCATAACGTTTTAAACTTTTGGCTTAAATCGCTTAAAAGATGAAACGTTGGGATTTATTTCGTAACGTTTGTAAACGTTTGGCTTAAATAGCTAAAAAGTTGAAACGTTTGCATTGGTTTTGTAACGTTTTAAACGTTTGGCTTAAATCACTAAAAAGGATTTGTTTCTTAATGTTTGTAAACATTTGGTCTAAATCGCTAAAAGGAAGAAACGTTTGGATTCATTTCGTAACGTTTTAAACGTTTGGCTTAAATCGCTAAAAAGGTGAAACGTTTGGATTTGTTTCGTAACGTTTGCAAACGTTTGGCTTAAATCGCTAAAAAAGGGGAAACGTTTAGATTTTTTTCGAAACGTTTGTAAATGTTTGTCTTAAATTGCTAAAACGGAGAAACATTTGGATTTGTTTTGTAACGTATTAAACGTTTGGATTTGTTTTGTAATGTTTTAAAGGTTTGGCTTAAATCGCTAAAAAGGTAAAACGTTTGGATTTGTTTCATATTATTTGTAAACATTTGGCTTAAATCGCACAAACGGCAAAACGTTTGAATTGGTTTCGTAACGTTTTTATATGTTTAAATTTGTTTCGTAACCCTTGTAAACGTTTTGCTTAAATCGCTAAAATGGCAAAACGTTTGGATTGGTTTCGTAACGTTTTAAACGTTTGGATTTGTTTCGTAGCGTTTTAAACGTTTGGATTTATTTCATAACATTTGTAAATGTTTGCCTTAAATTCCTAAAAAGGTGAAACCTTTGGATTGGTTTCATAACATATTAAACGTTTGGCTTAAATCGCTAAAGAGGTGAAATGTTTGGATATGTTTAGTAACGTTTATAAACTTTTGGCTTAAACCGCTAAAAAGGGGAAACGTTTGGATTGGTTTCGTAACGTTTGTAAACGTTTGGCTTAAATCTCTAAAAAGTCGAAATGTTTGGATTTGTTTCGTAATGTTTTTAACGTTTGGATTTGTTTCGTATCGTTTTAAACGTTTGGCTTAAATCACTAAAAAGGTGAAACGTTTGAATTTGTTTCATAACGTTTGGAAAAGTTTGGCTTGAATCGCTAAAAAGGTGAAATGTTTGGATTTGTCTCGTAACGTTTTAAACGTTTTATTTAAATTGCTAAAAAGCTGAAACGTTTGGATTTGTTTCGTATCGTTTGTAAACGTTTGGCTTAATTTGTTTCGTAACGTTTGTAAACATTTGGCTTAAATCGCTAAAAAGGGAAAATGTTTAGATTGGTTTGGTAATGTTTTAAATGTTTGGCTTAAATCGCTAAAAAGGTGAAACGTTTGGATTTGTTTCGTATCGTTTGTAAACGTTTGGCTTAAATCTCTAAAACGGGAAAATGTTTAGATTGGTTTTGTAACGTTTTAAATGTTTGGCTTAAATCTCTAAAAAGGTGAAACATTTGGATTTGTTTCGTAACGTTTTAAACGTTTGCATTTCGTAACTTTTTGAACGTTTGACTTAAATCGCGAAAAAGGTTAAACGTTTGAATTTTTTTCATAACGTTTGTAAACGTTTGGCTTAAATCGGTAAAAAGGGGAAATGTTTAGATTGGTTTCGTAACATTTTAAATGTTTGGCTTAAATCGCTAGAAAAGGAGAAACGTTTGGATTTGTTTCGTAACTTTTGTAAACGTTTGACTTAAATCACTAAAACAGAGAAACATTTGGATTTACATTAGTACGTTTTAAACGTTTGGATTTGTTTCATAACTTTTTAAACGTTTGGCTTAAATCGTTAAAAAGTTGAAACATTTGGATTTGTTTTGTAACATTTGTGCGCAAAACGCAAGGCTAGATTAGTATGCCCTGTCTCAAGTCTTTTTATCGCGTCGTTCCGATTACTAACCATGGTTAGGTTATATTACGCAAAGTATGGGTTAAAAGAGACGCTCGATTGGTATATCCCGTCTCATGTCTTTTTAATGCGTCGTTCGGATTACCGAAACATGGTTAGGTTATGTTACGCAAAGTATGTGTGAAAAATGAGGATAGATTAATAGTCCCCGTCTAAATTCTCTTTTACGCGTCATTTTGATTACCTACAAATGGTCAGGCTATATTACCTAAAGGGTAAACGAAAAGTGAGGCTAAATTAATATGCCCTATTTAAGTCCTTTTAACGAGTCGTTCTGATTAACAAAGCATTTTAAGGTTATATTATGAAAAGTGTGCCTGAAAAATAAGTCTAGAATAGTATGCCCACTCTCAAGTCTCTTTAACGCGTCGTTACGATTATCTAAGCCTGGTTATGTCACATTACACACAATTTGCATGAATAGTGAGTCTAGGTTAGTATTCTCCGTCTCAATTTTAAATGGTTGGATTTGTTTTGTAACGTTTTAAACATTTGGTTTAAATTGCTAAAAAGGGGAAATGTTTGGATTTGTTTCAGAACGTTCTTAAACGTTTGGCCTAAATCTCTAAAAAGGGGAAAAGTTTAGATTGGTTTCGTAACGTTTTAAACTTTTGTCTTAAACCGCTAAAACTGAGAAATGTTTTGATTTTTTTGGTAATGTTTTAAACGTTTGGAATTGTTTCATAGCATTTTGAACGTTCTTAAATCGCTAAAAAGGTGAAACATTTGGATTTGTTTCTTAACATTTTAAACGTTTGGATTGGTTTCGTAACGTTTTAAATGTTTTGCTTAAATCGCTAAAAAGATGAAACGCTTGGATTTGTTTCTTAACGTTTGCTAACGTTTGTTTTAAATCGCTAATAAGGTGAAACGTTTGAATTTGTTTAACGTCTTAAACGTTTGATTTAAATTCCTAAAAAAGTGAAAAGTTTGGATTTAATTCGTAACGTTTGTAAACGTTTGGCTTAAATCGCTAAAAAGGGAAAACATTTGGATTGGATTGGTAACGTTTGTAAATGTTTGGCTTAAATCGCTAAAAAGGTGAAACGTTTGGATTTGTCTCGTAAAGGTTTAAACGTTTGGATTTGTTTCGTAACGTTTCAAACGTTTAGATTGGTTTCGTAACGTTTTAGACGTTTGGCTTAAACCGCTAAAACGGAGAAACGTTTTGATTTGTTTTGTAACATTTTAAACGTTTGGCTTAAATCACTAAAAAGGTGAAACGTCTGAATTTGTTTCATAACGTTTGTAAACGTTTGGCTTAAATCGCTAAAAAGGTGAAACGTTTGGATTTATTTCATAACGTTGTAAACGTTTGATTTAAATTGCTAAAAAGCTAAAACGTTTGGATTTGTTTCGTATCGTTTGTAAATGTTTGGCTTAAATCGCTTAAAAGGGAAAATGTTTAGATTGGTTTCATAACGTTTTAAATGTTTGGCTTAAATCGCTAAAAAGGTGAAACGTTTGAATTTGTTTTGTAACGTATGTAAACGTTTGGCTTAAATCGCTAAAACGGAGAAACGTTTGATTTGTTTTGCAACGTTTTATACGTTTGGATTTGTATCATAACGTTTTAATCATTTAGCCTAAATCACTAAAAAGGTGAAACATTTTGATTGATTTCGTAACGTTTTAAACATTTGGCTTAAGTCGCTAAAAAGGGGAAACGTTTTGGATTTGTTTCGTAACGATTGTAAACGTTTGGCTTAAATCGCTAAAACGGAGAAACGTTTCGATTTGTTTTGTAACGTTAAAAATGTTTGGATTTATTTCGTACCGTTTTAAATGTTTGGCTTAAATCGTTAAAGAGGTGAAACATTTGGATTTGTTTCGTAACGTTTGTAAACGGTTGGCTTAAATCGCTAAAAAAGTAAAACGTTTGGATTGTTTCGTAACGTTTTAAATGTTTGGCTTAAATCCCTAAAAAGGAGAAACGTTTGGATTTGTTTCGTAACGTTTGTAAACGTTGGGCTTAAATCGCCAAAAAGGAGAAACGTTTGGATTTGTTTGGTAATGTTTTAAACGCTTGGATGTGTTTCATAACGTTATAAACGTTTGGCCTATATCGCTAAAAATGTGAAACGTTTGTATTTGTTTCGGAACATTTTTAAACGTTTGGCCTAAATCGCTAAAAAGGTTAAACGTTCAAACTGGTTTCATAACGTTTTAAACGTTTGGCTTAAATCGCTAAAACGGAATAACATTTGGATTTGTTTTGTAATATTTTAAACGTTTGGATTTGTTTCGTAACGTTTTAAACGTTTGGCTTAAATTGCTTAAAAGGTGAAACGTTTGGATTTGTTTCGTAACGTTTGGAACGTTTGGATTGGTTTCATAACATTTGTAAACGTTTGGCATAAATCGCTAAAAAGGTGAAACGTTTGGATTGGTTTTATAATGTTTTAAACATTTGGCTTAAATCGCTAAAAAGGTGTAACGTTTGGATTTTTTCGTAACATTTATAAACGTTTGGCTTAAATCGCTAAAAAGGGTAAACGTTTGGATTGGTTTCGTAATGTTTGTAAGTATTTGGCTTAAATCGCTAAAAAGGTGAAACGTTTGGTTTTGTTTCACAATGTTTTAAACGTTTGGATTGGTTTCGTAACGATTTCAATGTTTGGCTTAAATTGCTAAAAAGGTGAAACGTTTTGATTTGTTTCATAATGTTTGTACACGTTTGGCTTAAAACGCTAAAAAGGTGAAACATTTGGACTGGTTTCATAACATTTTAAACATTTGTCTTAAATAGCTAAAAAGGTGAAACTTGTGGATTTGTTTCGTTACGATTATAAACGTTTTGCTTATATCGCTAAAAAGGGGAAACGTTTGGATTGGTTTCGTAGCGTTTTAAACGTTTGGCTTATATCGCTAAAAACGTGAAACGTTTGGATTTGATTCGTAATGTTTGTAAATGTTTGGCTTAAATCGCTAAAATGCAGAAGCGTTTGGATTTGTTTTGTGACGTTTTAAACGTTTGGATTTGTTTCGTAACGTTCTAAACGTTTGGCTTCTATCGCTAAAAAGGTGAAACGTTTGGATTTGTTTCGTAACGTTTGTAAATGTTTGGTTTAAATCACTAAAAAGGGGAATCATTTTTATTGGTTTCATAACATTAACGTTTGGATTAAATCGCTAAAAAGAGAAACATTTGGATTTGTTTCATAACGTTAGTAAACGTTTGGCTTAAATCGCTAAAACGGAAAAACGTTTGGATTTGATTTGTAATGTTGTAAACGTTCTGATTTATTTCGTAATGTTTTAAATGTTTGGCTTAAATCGCTAAAAATGTGAAAGGTTTGGATTTGTTTCTTAATGTTTGTAAACGTTTGGCTTAAATCTCTTAAAAGATAAAAGGTTTGGATTGGTTTCGTAACATTTTAAATGTTTAGCTTTAATCATTAAAAAGGTGATACGTTTGGATTTATTTTGTAACGTTTGTAGACGTTTGGCTTAAATCGCTAAACAGGTGAAACATTTGGATTGGTTTCGTAACGTTTTAAACGTTTGGCTTAAATCACTAAAAAGGGCAAAATTTTGGATTTGTTTCGTAATGTTTGTAAACGTTTGCCTTAAATCGCTAAAACAGAGAAACATTTGGATTTATTTCATAACGTTTGTATACGTTTGGATTTTTTTTGTAATGTTTTAAACATTTGGATTTTTTTCATAAAGTTTTAAATGTTTGGCTGAAATTGCTAAAAAGGTGAAACGTTTGGATTTATTTCGTAGCGTTTGTAGACGTTTGGCTTAAATCGCTATAAATGAGAAACATTTTGATTGGTTTTATAACGTTTTAAACTTTTGGCTTAAATCGCTAAAAAGGTGAAACGTTTGGATTTATTTCGTAACGTTTGTAAACGTTTGGCTTAAATCGCTAAAAAGTTGAAACGTTTGCATTGGTTTCATAACGTTTTAAACGTTTGGCTTAAATTGCTAAAAAGGATTTGTTTCTTAATGTTTGTAAACGTTTGGTCTAAATCGCTAAAAGGAAGAAACGTTTGCATTTGTTTCGTAAAGTTTGAAACGTTTGGCTTAAATCGCTAAAAAGGTGAAACATTTGGATTTGTTTCGTAACGTTTGAAAACGTTTGGCTTAAATCGCTAAAAAGGGGAAACGTTTGGATTTGTTTCGTAACGTTTGTAAACGTTTGTCTTAAATTGCTAAAACGGAGAAACATTTGGATTTATTTTGTAATGTATTTAAACGTTTGGATTTGTTTCGTAGTTTTAAACGTTTGGATTTGTTGCGTAGCGTTTTAAACGTTTGGATTTGTTTTGTAGCATTTTAAACGTTTGGATTTGTTTCGTACCGTTTGTAAGAGTTTGGCTTAAATTGCTTCAAAGGGGAAACGTTAGGATTTGTTTCCTAACGTTTGTAAACGTTTGGATTTGTTTCGTACCGTTTGTAAGAGTTTGGCTTAAATTGCTTCAAAGGGGAAACGTTAGGATTTGTTTCCTAACGTTTGTAAACGTTTGTCTTAAATCGCTAAAACGGAGAAACATTTGGATTTGTTTTGTAACGTTTTAAACGTTTCGATTTGTTTTGTAATATTTTAAAGGTTTGGCTTAAATCACTAAAAAAGTGAAACGTTTGGATTTGTTTCGCAACGTTTGCAAATGTTTGGCTTAAATCGCTAAAAAGGGGAAACGACTTGATTGGTTTCGTAACGTTTTAAACATTTGGCTTAATATCGCTAAAAAGGGAAACATTTGGATTTGTTTCATAACGTTTGGCTTAAATCGCTAAAAGAGAGAAACATTTGGATTTGTTTTGTAATGTTTTAAACGTTTGGATTTGTTTCGTAACATTTTAAACGTTTGGCTTAAATTTCTAAAAAGATGAAATCTTGAATTTGTTTCGTAACATCTTAAACGTTTGGCTTAAACCGCTAAAAAGGTGAAACGTTTGAATTTCTTTTGTAATGTTGAAAAACGTTTGGCTTAAATTGCTAAAAAGGGGAAACGTTTGGATTTGTTGAGTAATGTTTGTAAACGTTTGTCTTAAATTGCTAAAACGGAGAAACATTTTGATTTGTTTTGTAATGTTTTAAACATTTGGATTTGCTTTGTAATGTTTTAAAGGTTTTGCTTAAATCGCTAAAAGGGTGAAATGTTTGGATTTGTTTAGTAACGTTTGTAATCGTTTGGATTAATTCGCTAAAAAGGGAAAACATTTTGATTGGTTTCGTAACGTTTTATACATTTGGCTTAAATCGCTAAAAAGGGAAACATTTGGATTTGTTTCATAACGTTTGGCTTAAATCGCTAAAAGGGTGAAACATTTGGATTTGTTTTGTCATGTTTTAAACGTTTGGATTTGTTTCTTAACATTTTAAACAATTGGCTAAAATCACTAAAAAGGTGAAACATTTGGATTTGTTTCGTAACGTTTGTAAACGTTTGACTTAAATCGCTAAAAAGGTGAAATGTTTGGAATGGTTTCATAACATTTTAAATGTTTGGCTTAAACTAAAAAGGTGAAACATTTGGATTTGTTTCATAATGTTTGTAAACGTTTGGCTTAAAGAGCTAAAAAGCGGAAACATTTGGATTGGATTCGTAAGGTTTTAAACGTTAGGCTTGAATCGCTAAAAAGGTGAAACGTTTGGATTTCTTTCGTAACGTTTGTAAACGTTTGGCTTAAATCGCGAAAATGGCGATAACTTTGGATTTCTTTTGTAATGTTTTAAACTTTTGGATTTGTTTCGTAACGTCTTATACGTTTGGCTTAAATAGCTAAAAAGGTGAAACGTTTGGATTTGTTTCGTAATGTTTTTAAATGTTTGGCTTAAATCGCTAAAAAGGGAAAACGCTTTGATTGGTTTCGCAATGTTTTAAACGTTTGACTTAAATTTCTACAAAGGGAAACATTTGGATTTGTTTCATAACATTTGTAAACGTTTGGCTTAAATCGCTAAAAGGGAGAAACATTTGGATTTGTTTTGGAAGGTTTTAAACGTTTGGATTTGTTTCATAAAGTTTTAAACGTTTGGCTGAAATTGCTAAAAAGGTTAAACGTTTGGATTTGGTTCGTAATGTTTGTAGACGTTTGGCTTAAATCGCTAAAAATTAGAAACATTTGGATTGATTTCGTAACGTTTTAAACGTTTGGCTGAAATCGCTACAAAGGTGAAACGTTTGGATTTATTTCGTAACGTTTGTTGACGTTTGGCTTAAATCGCTAATAAGGTGAAACATTTGGATTGTTTTCGTAACGTTTTAAACGTTTGGCTTAAATTGCTAAAAGGATGAAACGTTTATATTTATTTCGTAATGTTTGTAAACGTTTGGATTAAATCGCTAAAAGGAGTTTGAATTTGTATTGTAACTTTTTAAACGTTTAGATTTGTTTCATAACGTTTTAAACGTTTGGCTTAAATCGTTAAAAAGGCGAAACGTTTAGATTTGTTTCGTAAAGCTTGTAAACGTTTGGCTTAAATTGCTAAAAAGGTGAAACGTTTGGATTTCTTTCGTAACGTTTGTAAACGTTTGGCTTAAATCGCGAAAATGGCGATAACTTTGGATTTCTTTTGTAATGTTTTAAACGTTTGGATTTGTTTCGTAACGTTTTATACGTTTGGCTTAAATAGCTAAAAAGGTGAAACGTTTGGATTTGTTTCGTAACGTTTGAAAACGTTGGGCTTAAATCGCTAAAAAGGGGAAACGTTTGGATTTGTTGAGTAACATTTGTAAACGTTTGTCTTAAATCGCTAAAACGGAGAAACATTTGGATTTGTTTTTTGTAATGTTTTAAACGTTTAGATTTGCTTTGTAATGTTTTAAAGGTTTGGCTTAAATCGCTAAAAGGTGAAACGTTTGGATTTGTTTCGTAATGTTTGTAATCGTTTGGCTTAAATCACTAAAAAAGGGAAACGTTTTGATTAGTTTCGTAACGTTTTAAACATTTGGCTTAATCGCTAAAAAGAGAAATATTTGGATTTGTTTCATAACGTTTGGCTTAAATCGCTAATAGGGAGAAACAATTGGATTTGTTTTGTAATGTTTTAAACGTTTGGATTTGTTTCGTAACATCTTAAATGTTTGGCTTAAACCGCTAAAAAGGTGAAACGTTTGAATTTGTTTTGTAATGTTGAAAAACGTTTGGCTTAAATCGCTAAAAAGGGGAAACGTTTGGATTTGTTGAGTAATGTTTGTAAACGTTTGTCTTAAATTGCTAAAACGGAAAAACATTTAGATTTGTTTTGTAATGTTTTAAACATTTGGATTTGCTTTGTAATGTTTTAAAGGTTTGGCTTAAATCGCTAAAAGGGTGAAATGTTTGGATTTGTAACGTTTGTAATCGTTTGGATTAAATCGCTAAAAAGGGAAAACATTTTGATTGGTTTCGTAACGTTTTATACATTTGGCTTAAATCGCTAAAAAGGGAAACATTTGGATTTGTTTCATAACGTTTGGCTTAAATCGCTAAAAGGGTGAAACATTTGGATTTGTTTTGTAATGTTTTAAACATTTGGATTTGTTTCTTAACATTTTAAACAATTGGCTTAAATCAATAAAAAGGTGAAACATTTGGATTTGTTTCGTAACTTTTGTAAACGTTTGACTTAAATCGCTAAAAAGGTGAAATGTTTGGAATGGTTTCATAACATTTTAAATGTTTGGCTTAAACTAAAAAGGTGAAACATTTGGATTTGTTTCATAATGTTTGTAAACGTTTGGCTTAAAGAGCTAAAAAGCGGAAACATTTGGATTGGATTCGTAAGGTTTTAAACGTTAGGCTTGAATCGCTAAAAAGGTGAAACGTTTGGATTTCTTTCGTAACGTTTGTAAACGTTTGGCTTAAATCGCGAAAATGGCGATAACTTTGGATTTCTTTTGTAATGTGTTAAACGTTTCGATTTGTTTCGTAACATTTTATATGTTTGGCTTAAATAGCTAAAAAGGTGAAACGTTTAGATTTGTTTCGTAATGTTTTTAAATGTTTGGCTTAAATAGCTAAAAAGGGAAAACGCTTTGATTGGTTTCGTAATGTTTTAAACATTTGACTTAAATTGCTACAAAGGGAAACATTTGGATTTGTTTCATAACGTTTGTAAACGTTTGGCTTAAATTGCTAAAAGGGAGAAACGTTTGGATTTGTTTTGTAATGTTTTAAACGTTTGGATTTGTTTCATAAAGTTTTAAAAGTTTGGCTGAAATTGCTAAAAAGGTTATACGTTTGGATTTGGTTCGTAACGCTTGTAGACGTTTGGCTTAAATCGCTAAAAATTAGAAACATTTGGATTGATTTTGTAACGGTTTAAACGTTTGGCTGAAATCGCTAAAAAGGTGAAACGTTTGGATTTATTTCGTAACGTTTGTTGACGTTTGGCTTAAATCGCTAATAAGGTGAAACATTTGGATTGTTTTCATAACGTTTTAAACGTTTGGCTTAAATTGCTAAAAGGATGAAACGTTTATATTTATTTCGTAATGTTTGTAAACGTTTGGATTAAATCGCTAAAAGGAAGAAACGTTTGAATTTGTATTGTAACTTTTTAAACGTTTAGATTTGTTTCATAACGTTTTAAACGTTTGGCTTAAATCGCTAAAAAGGTGAAACTTTTAGATTTGTTTCGTAAAGCTTGTAAACGTTTGGCTTAAATTGCTAAAACGGCGTTCGTAACGTTTTAATTGTTTGGATTGGTTTCTTAACGTTTTAAACGTTGGATTTATTTTGTAACGTTTTAAACGTTTGGATTTGTTTCTTAACGTTTTAAATGTTTGGATTTGTTTCGTAACGTTTGAATACGTTTGGCTTTAATTGCTATAAAGGTGAAACGTTTGTATTTGTTTCGTAACGTTTGAAAACGTTTAGCTTAAATCGCTAAAAAGGGGAAACGTTTGGATTTGTTGAGGAACATTTGTAAACGTTTGTCTTAAATCGCTAAAACGGAGAAACATTTGGATTTGTTTTGTAATGTTTTAAACGTTTAGATTTGCTTTGTAATGTTTTAAAGGTTTGGCTTAAATCGCTAAAAGGTGAAACGTTTGGATTTGTTTCGTAACGTTTGTAATCGTTTGGCTTAAATTGCTAAAACAGGGAAATGTTTTGATTAGTTTCGTAACATTTTAAACATTTGGCTTAAATCGCTAAAAACAGAAACATTTGGATTTGTTTCATAACGTTTGGCTTAAATCGCTAAAAGGGAGAAACAATTGGATTTGTTTTGTAATGTTTTAAACGTTTGGATTTGTTTCGTAACATCTTAAACGTTTTGCTTAAACCGCTAAAAAGGTGAAACGTTTGAATTTGTTTTGTAATGTTGAAAAACGTTTGGCTTAAATCGCTAAAAAGGGGAAACGTTTGGATTTGTTGAGTATTGTTTGTAAACGTTTATCTTAAATTGCTAAAACGGAGAAATATTTTGATTTGTTTTGTAATGCTATAAACATTTGGATTTGCTTTGTAATGTTTTAAAGGTTTGGTTTAAATCGCTAAAAGGGTGAAATGTTTGGATTTGTTTCGTAACGTTTGTAAGAGTTTGGATTAAATCGCTAAAAAGGGAAAACATTTTGATTGGTTTCGTAACGTTTTATACATTTGGTTTAAATCGCTAAAAAGGGAAACATTTGGATTTGTTTCATAACGTGTGGCTTAAATCGCTAAAAGGGTGAAACATTTGGTTTTGTTTTGTAATGTTTTAAATGTTTGGATTTGTTTCTTAACATTTTAAACAATTGGCCTAAATCACTAAAAAGGTGAAACATTTGGATTTGTTTCGTAACTTTTGTAAACGTTTGACTTAAATCGCTAAAAAGGTAAAATGTTTGGAATGGTTTCATAGCATTTTAAATGTTTGGCTTAAACTAAAAAGGTGAAACATTTGGATTTGTTTCATAATGTTTGTAAACGTTTGGCTTAAAGAGCTAAAAAGCGGAAACATTTGGATTGGATTCGTAAGGATTTAAATGTTAGGCTTGAATCGCTAAAAAGGTGAAACGTTTAGATTTCTTTCGTAACGTTTGTAAACGTTTGGCTTCAATCGCGAAAATGGCAATAACTTTGGATTTCTTTTGTAATGTTTTAAACTTTTGGATTTGTTTCGTAACGTTTTATACGTTTGGCTTAAATAGCTAAAAAGGTGAAACATTTGGATTTGTTTCGTAATGTTTTTAAATGTTTGGCTTAAATCGCTAAAAAGGGAAAACGCTTTGATTGGTTTCGTAATGTTTTAAACGTTTGACTTAAATTGCTACAAAGGGAAACATTTGGATTTGTTTCATAACGTTTGTAAACGTTTGGCTTAAATCGCTAAAAGGGAGAAACGTTTGGATTTGTTTTGTAATGTTTTAAACGTTTGGATTTGTTTCATAAAGTTTTAAACGTTTGGCTGAAATTGCTAAAAAGGTGAAACGTTTGGATTTTGTTCATAACGTTTGTAGATGTTTGGCTTAAATCGCTAAAAATTAGAAACATTTGGATTGGTTTCGTAACATTTTAAATGTTTGGCTTAAATAGCTAAAAAGGTGAAACGTATAGATTTGTTTCGCAATGTTTGTAAATGTTTGGCTTAAATCGCTAAAAAGGGGGAATGTTTGGATTGGCTTCGTAATGTTTTAAACATTTGGCTTAAATTACTAAAAAGGTGAAACGTTTGAATTTGTTTCGCAATGTTTGTAAATGTTTGGCTTGTATCGCTAAAACGGAGAAAAGTTTGGATTTGTTTTGTTACGTTTTATATGTTTGGATTTGTTTCGTAATGTTTTAAACGTTTGGCTCAAATCGCTAAAAAGCGGAAACGTTTGGATTTGTTTCGTAACGTTTGTAAACGTTTGGATTAAATCCCTAAAACAAAGACACATTTGGATTTGTTTCGTAACGTTTGTAAACGTTTGGCTTGAATCCCTAAAACGGAGACACATTTGGATTTGTTTTGTAACGTTGTAAACGTTTGGATTTGTTTCGAAACGTTTGGCTTAAATCGCTAAAAAGGTTAAATATTTGGATTTGTTTCATAACGTTTGTAAATGTTTGGCTTAAATCGCTAAAAGGAAAAAACGTTTGGATTAGTTTTGTAATGTTTTAAACGTTTGGACTGATTTCGTAACGTTTTAAAGGTTTGGCCTAAATCGCTAAAAGGGGAAACGTTTGGATTTGTTTCTTAACGTTTTTAAACATTTGGCCTAAATCGCTAAAAAGGAGAAACGTGTTGATTTGTTTTGTAACATTTGAAATGTTTGGATTTGTTTTGTAACGTTTTAGACGGTTGGATTTGTTTCGTAACGTTTTAAACGTTTGGCGTAAATCACTAAAAAGGAGAAATGTTTGGATATGTTTTGTAACGTTTCCTGAATCGCTAAGAAAGTGAAACGTTTGGATTGGTTTCGTAACACTTTAAACTTTTGGCTTAAATTGCTAAGACAGAGAAACATTTGGATGTGTTTTGTAATGTTTTAAACGTTTGGATTTGTTTCGTAACGTTTTAAATGTTTGGCCTAAATAGTATAAAGGTGATACTATTGGATTTGTTTCGTCACGTTTGTAAACGTTTTGCTTAAATAGCTAAGAAGGGGAAACGTTTGGATTGGTTTCATAACATTTTAAACGTTTGGCTTAAATCGCTAAAAATGTGAAACGTTTGGATTTGTTTCGTAATGTTTGTAAACGTTTGGCTTCAATCGCTAAAACGAAGACTCATTTGGATTTGTTTTGTGTTGTTTTAAAATGTTTAGATTTGTTTCGTAACGTTTTAAACGTTTGGCTTAAATCGCTAAAAAGGTGAAACCTTTGGATTTGTTTCCTAATGTTTGTAAACGTTTGGCTTATATCGACAAAAAGGGGAAACGTTTGGATTGGTTTCGTAACGTTTTAAACGTTTGGCTTAAATTGCTAAAAAGAGAAAAATTTGGATTTGTTTTATAAAATCGCCGAAACGGAGAAACGTTTGGATTTGTTTTGTAATGTTGTAAACGTTTTGATTTGTTTCGTAATGTTTTAAATGTTTGGCTTAAATCGCTAAAAAGGTGAAATGTTTGGATTTGTTTCTTAACGTCTGTAAACATTTGGCTTAAATCGCTAAAAAGAGGAAACGTTTGGATTGGTTTCGTAATGTTTTAAACGTTGAACTTTAATCGCTAAAAAGGTGAACCGTTTGGATTTATTTTCTAACGTTTGTAGACGTTTGGCTTCAATCGCTAATAAGGTAAAACATTTGGATTGGTTTCGTAACGTTTTAAATGTTTGGCTTAAATTGCTAAAAAGGTGAAACATTTATATTTTATTTCGTAATGTTTGTAAACTTTTGGATTAAATCGCTAAAAGGAAGAAACGTTTGAATTTGTATTGTAACTTTCTAAACGTTTAGATTTGTTTCGTAACGTTTAAACTTTTGGCTTAAATCGCTAAATAGGTGAAACGTTTGGATTCGTTTCGTAACGCTTGTAAACGTTTGGCTTAAATTGCTAAAACGGCGAAACGTTTGGATTGGTTTCGTAACGTTTTAAACGTTTGGATTGGTTTCGTAACTTTTTAAACGTTTGGATTGGTTTCGTAACATTTTAAACGTTTGGATTTGTTTCGTAACGTTTTAAATGTTTGGATTTGTTTCTTAATGTTTTAAACGTTTGGATTTGTTTCGTAAGGTTTGTAAACGTTTGGCTTAAATCGCTAAAAAGAAGAAAAGTTTGGATTTGTTGAGTAACGTTTGTCTAAAATCACTAAAACGGAGAAACATTTGGATTTGTTTTTTAATGTTTTAAACGTTTAGATTTGCTTTATAATGTTTTAAAGGTTTGGCTTAAATCGCTAAAAAGGTAAAACGTTTGGATTTGTTTCGTAACGTTTGTAATCGTTGGCTTAAATCGCTAAAAAGGGGAAATGTTTTAGTTTCGTAACGTTTTAAACATTTGGCTTAAATCGCTAAAAAGAGAAACATTTGGATTTTTTTCATAACGTTTGGCTTAAATCGCTAAAAGGGAGAAACATTTGGATTTGTTTTGTAATGTTTTAAACATTTGGATTTGTTTCGTAACATATTAAACGTTTGGCTTAAATCGCTAAAAAGATGAAACGTTTGGATATGTTGCGTAACGTTTTAAAACGTTTGGCTTAAATCCCTAAAAAGGGGAAACATTTGGATTTGTTGAGTAATGTTTGTAAACGTTTGTCTTATATCACTAAAACGGAGAAATATTTGGATTTGTTTTGTAATGTTTTACACATTTGGATTTGCTTTGTAATGTTTGGCGTAAATCGCTAAAAAGGTGAAACGTTTGGATTTGTTTCGTAACGTTTGTAATCATTTGGCTTAAATCGCTAAAAAGGGGAAACGTTTTGATTGGTTTTGTATAGTTTTATACATTTGGCTTAAATCGCTAAAAAGGGAAACATTTTGATTTATTTCATAACGTTTGACTTAAATCGCAAAAAGGGAGAAATATTTGGATTTGTTTTGTAAAGTTTTAAACGTTTTGATTTGTTTCTTAACATTTTAAACAATTGGCTTAAATCGCTAAAAAGGTGAAACATTTGGAATTGTTTCGTAACGTTTGTAAACGTTTGACTTAAATCGCTAAAAAGGTGAAATGTTTGGAATGGTTTCGTAACGTTTTACAAGTTTTGCTTAAATCGTTAAAAAGGTAAAACGTTTGGAGTTGTTTCATAATGTTTGTAAACGTTTGGCTTAAACCACTAAAAAGCGGAGACGTTTGGATTGGTTTCGTAAGGTTTTAAATGTTAGGCTTGAATCGCTAAAAAGGTGAAACCTTTGGATTTGTTTCGTAACGTTTGTAAACGTTTGGCTTAGATGCCTAAAATGGCGATAACTTTGGATTTCTTTTGAAACGTATTAAACGTTTGGATTTGTTTCGTAATGATTTAAATGTTTGGCTTAAATCGCTAAAAAGGCGAAACGTTTGGATTTGTTTTGTAATGTTTTTAAACGTTTGGCTTAAATCGCTAAAAAGGTGAAACGTATGGATTTGTTTCGTAACGTTTGAAAACGTTTGGCTTAAATCGCTAAAAAGATGAAACGTTTGGATTTGTTTCGTAATGTTTGGCTTAAATCACCTAAAAGGTGAAACGTTTGGATTTGTTTTGTAATGTTTGTAGACGTTTGGCTTAATTCGGTAAAAAGGTGAAATGTTTGGATTTGTTTCGTAACGTTTTAAACGTTTGCCTTAAATTGTAAATTGGAGAAACGTTTGGATTTGTTTCGTAATATTTGTAAACGTTTGGCTTAAATCGATAAAAATGGGTGAATGTTTGGATTGGTTTAGTAACGTTTTAAACATTTGGCTTAAATTACTAAAAAGGTGAAACGTTTGAATTTGTTTCTCAACGTTTGTAAATGTTTGGCTTGAATCGCTAAAACGGAGAAACGTTTGGATTTGTTTTGTAAAGTTTTATACGTTTGGATTTGTTTCGTAATGTTTTAAACGCTTGGCTTAAATCGCTAAAAAGGTGAAACGTTTGGATTTGTTTCGTAACGTTTGTAAACGTTAGGCTTACATCGCTAAAAAGTGAAAACGTTTGGATTTGTTTCGTAACGTTTGGTTTAAATCTCTAAATCGGAGAAACATTTGGATTTGTTTTGTAACGTTTTAAACGTTTGGATTTGTTTCGAAACGTTTGGCTTAAATCGCTAAAAAGGTTAAATATTTGGATTTGTTTCGTAATGTTTGCAAATGTCTGGCTTAAATCGCTAAAAGGGTGAAACGTTTGGATTAGTTTTGTAACGTTTTAAACTTTTGGATTGATTTCGTAACGTTTGTAAATGTTTGGCTTAAATCGCTAAAAGGAAAAAACGTTTGGATCAGTTTTGTAACGTTTTAAACGTTTGGACTGATTTCGTAACGTTTTAAAGGTTTGGCCTAAATCGCTAAAAGGGGAAACGTTTGGATTTGTTTCTTAACGTTTTTAAACGTTTGGCCTAAATCGCTAAAAAGGAGAAACGTGTTGATTTGTTTTGTAACATTTGAAATGTTTGGATTTGTTTTGTAACGTTTTAGACGGTTGGATTTGTTTCGTAACGTTTTAAACGTTTGGCGTAAATCGCTAAAAAGGAGAAATATTTGGATATGTTTTGTAACGTTTTTAAACGTTTGGCCTGAATCGCTAAGAAAGTGAAACGTTTGGATTGGTTTCGTAACACTTTAAACTTTTGGCTTAAATTGCTAAGACAGAGAAACATTTGGATGTGTTTTGTAATGTTTTAAACGTTTGGATTTGTTTCGTAACGTTTTAAATGTTTGGCCTAAATAGTATAAAGGTGGTACTATTGGATTTGTTTCGTCACGTTTGTAAACGTTTTGCTTAAATCGCTAAAAAGGGGAAATGTTTGGATTGGTTTCATAACATTATAAACGTTTGGCTTAAATCGCTAAAAATGTGAAACGTTTGGATTTGTTTCGTAATGTTTGTAAACGTTTGGCTTCAATCGCTAAAACGAAGACTCATTTGGATTTGTTTTGTGTTGTTTTAAAATGTTTAGATTTGTTTCGTAACGTTTTAAACGTTTGGCTTAAATCGCTAAAAAGGTGAAACCTTTGGATTTGTTTCCTAATGTTTGTAAACGTTTGGCTTATATCAACAAAAAGGAGAAACGTTTGGATTGGTTTTGTAACGTTTTAAACGTTTGGCTTAAATTGCTAAAAAGAGAAAAATTTGGATTTGTTTTATAAAATCGCCGAAACGGAGAAACGTTTGGATTTGTTTTGTAATGTTGTAAACGTTTTGATTTGTTTCGTAATGTTTTAAATGTTTGGCTTAAATCGCTAAAAAGGTGAAATGTTTGGATTTGTTTCTTAACGTTTGTAAACATTTGGCTTAAATCGCTAAAAAGGGGAAACGTTTGGATTGGTTTCGTAATGTTTTAAACGTTGAACTTTAATCGCTAAAAAGGTGAAACGTTTGGATTTTTTTCATAACGTTTGGCTTAATTCGCTAAAAGGGTGAAACATTTGGATTTGTTTTGTAATGTTTTAAACATTTGGATTTGTTTCGTAACATATTAAACGTTTGGCTTAAATCGCTAAAAAGATGAAACGTTTGGATCTGTTGCGTAACGTTTTAAAACGTTTGGCTTAAATCCCTAAAAAGGGGAAACGTTTGGATTTGTTGAGTAATGTTTGTAAACGTTTGTCTTAAATCACTAAAACGGAGAAATATTTGGATTTTTTTTGTAATGTTTTAAACATTTGGATTTGCTTTGTAATGTTTGGCGTAAATCGCTAAAAAGGTGAAACGTTTGGATTTGTTTCGTAACGTTTGTAATCATTTGGCTTAAATCGCTAAAAAGGGGAAACGTTTTGATTGGTTTTGTATAGTTTTATACATTTGGCTTAAATCGCTAAAAAGGGAAACATTTTGATTTATTTCATAACGTTTGACTTAAATCGCAAAAAGGGAGAAATATTTGGATTTGTTTTGTAAAGTTTTAAACGTTTTGATTTGTTTCTTAACATTTTAAACAATTGGCTTAAATCGCTAAAAAGGTGAAACATTTGGAATTGTTTCGTAACGTTTGTAAACGTTTGACTTAAATCGCTAAAAAGGTGAAATGTTTGGAATGGTTTCGTAACGTTTTACAAGTTTTGCTTAAATCGTTAAAAAGGTAAAACGTTTGGAGTTGTTTCATAATGTTTGTAAACGTTTGGCTTAAACCACTAAAAAGCGGAGACGTTTGGATTGGTTTCGTAAGGTTTTAAATGTTAGGCTTGAATCGCTAAAAAGGTGAAACCTTTGGATTTGTTTCGTAACGTTTGTAAACGTTTGGCTTAGATGCCTAAAATGGCGATAACTTTGGATTTCTTTTGAAACGTATTAAACGTTTGGATTTGTTTCGTAATGATTTAAATGTTTGGCTTAAATCGCTAAAAAGGCGAAACGTTTGGATTTGTTTTGTAATGTTTTTAAACGTTTGGCTTAAATCGCTAAAAAGGTGAAACGTATGGATTTGTTTCGTAACGTTTGAAAACGTTTGGCTTAAATCGCTAAAAAGATGAAACGTTTGGATTTGTTTCGTAACGTTTGGCTTAAATCACCTAAAAGGTGAAACGTTTGGATTTGTTTTGTAATGTTTGTAGACGTTTGGCTTAATTCGGTAAAAAGGTGAAATGTTTGGATTTGTTTCGTAACGTTTTAAACGTTTGCCTTAAATTGTAAATTGGAGAAACGTTTGGATTTGTTTCGTAATATTTGTAAACGTTTGGCTTAAATCGATAAAAATGGGTGAATGTTTGGATTGGTTTAGTAACGTTTTAAACATTTGGCTTAAATTACTAAAAAGGTGAAACGTTTGAATTTGTTTCTCAACGTTTGTAAATGTTTGGCTTGAATCGCTAAAACGGAGAAACGTTTGGATTTGTTTTGTAAAGTTTTATACGTTTGGATTTGTTTCGTAATGTTTTAAACGCTTGGCTTAAATCGCTAAAAAGGTGAAACGTTTGGATTTGTTTCGTAACGTTTGTAAACGTTAGGCTTACATCGCTAAAAAGTGAAAACGTTTGGATTTGTTTCGTAACGTTTGGTTTAAATCTCTAAATCGGAGAAACATTTGGATTTGTTTTGTAACGTTTTAAACGTTTGGATTTGTTTCGAAACGTTTGGCTTAAATCGCTAAAAAAGTTAAATATTTGGATTTGTTTCGTAATGTTTGCAAATGTCTGGCTTAAATCGCTAAAAGGCTGAAACGTTTGGATTAGTTTTGTAACGTTTTAAACTTTTGGATTGATTTCGTAACGTTTGTAAATGTTTGGCTTAAATCGCTAAAAGGAAAAAACGTTTGGATCAGTTTTGTAACGTTTTAAACGTTTGGACTGATTTCGTAACGTTTTAAAGGTTTGGCCTAAATCGCTAAAAGGGGAAACGTTTGGATTTGTTTCTTAACGTTTTTAAACGTTTGGCCTAAATCGCTAAAAAGGAGAAACGTGTTGATTTGTTTTGTAACATTTGAAATGTTTGGATTTGTTTTGTAACGGTTTAGACGGTTGGATTTGTTTCGTAACGTTTTAAACGTTTGGCGTAAATCGCTAAAAAGGAGAAATATTTGGATATGTTTTGTAACGTTTTTAAACGTTTGGCCTGAATCGCTAAGAAAGTGAAACGTTTGGATTGGTTTCGTAACACTTTAAACTTTTGGCTTAAATTGCTAAGACAGAGAAACATTTGGATGTGTTTTGTAATGTTTTAAACGTTTGGATTTGTTTCGTAACGTTTTAAATGTTTGGCCTAAATAGTATAAAGGTGGTACTATTGGATTTGTTTCGTCACGTTTGTAAACGTTTTGCTTAAATCGCTAAAAAGGGGAAATGTTTGGATTGGTTTCATAACATTATAAACGTTTGGCTTAAATCGCTAAAAATGTGAAACGTTTGGATTTGTTTCGTAATGTTTGTAAACGTTTGGCTTCAATCGCTAAAACGAAGACTCATTTGGATTTGTTTTGTGTTGTTTTAAAATGTTTAGATTTGTTTCGTAACGTTTTAAACGTTTGGCTTAAATCGCTAAAAAGGTGAAACCTTTGGATTTGTTTCCTAATGTTTGTAAACGTTTGGCTTATATCAACAAAAAGGGGAAACGTTTGGATTGGTTTTGTAACGTTTTAAACGTTTGGCTTAAATTGCTAAAAAGAGAAAAATTTGGATTTGTTTTATAAAATCGCCGAAACGGAGAAACGTTTGGATTTGTTTTGTAATGTTGTAAACGTTTTGATTTGTTTCGTAATGTTTTAAATGTTTGGCTTAAATCGCTAAAAAGGTGAAATGTTTGGATTTGTTTCTTAACGTTTGTAAACATTTGGCTTAAATCGCTAAAAAGGGGAAACGTTTGGATTGGTTTCGTAATGTTTTAAACGTTGAACTTTAATCGCTAAAAAGGTGAAACGTTTGGATTTTTTTCATAACGTTTGGCTTAATTCGCTAAAAGGGTGAAACATTTGGATTTGTTTTGTAATGTTTTAAACATTTGGATTTGTTTCGTAACATATTAAACGTTTGGCTTAAATCGCTAAAAAGATGAAACGTTTGGATCTGTTGCGTAACGTTTTAAAACGTTTGGCTTAAATCCCTAAAAAGGGGAAACGTTTGGATTTGTTGAGTAATGTTTGTAAACGTTTGTCTTAAATCACTAAAACGGAGAAATATTTGGATTTTTTTTGTAATGTTTTAAACATTTGGATTTGCTTTGTAATGTTTGGCGTAAATCGCTAAAAAGGTGAAACGTTTGGATTTGTTTCGTAACGTTTGTAATCATTTGGCTTAAATCGCTAAAAAGGGGAAACGTTTTGATTGGTTTTGTATAGTTTTATACATTTGGCTTAAATCGCTAAAAAGGGAAACATTTTGATTTATTTCATAACGTTTGACTTAAATCGCAAAAAGGGAGAAATATTTGGATTTGTTTTGTAAAGTTTTAAACGTTTTGATTTGTTTCTTAACATTTTAAACAATTGGCTTAAATCGCTAAAAAGGTGAAACATTTGGAATTGTTTCGTAACGTTTGTAAACGTTTGACTTAAATCGCTAAAAAGGTGAAATGTTTGGAATGGTTTCGTAACGTTTTACAAGTTTTGCTTAAATCGTTAAAAAGGTAAAACGTTTGGAGTTGTTTCATAATGTTTGTAAACGTTTGGCTTAAACCACTAAAAAGCGGAGACGTTTGGATTGGTTTCGTAAGGTTTTAAATGTTAGGCTTGAATCGCTAAAAAGGTGAAACCTTTGGATTTGTTTCGTAACGTTTGTAAACGTTTGGCTTAGATGCCTAAAATGGCGATAACTTTGGATTTCTTTTGAAACGTATTAAACGTTTGGATTTGTTTCGTAATGATTTAAATGTTTGGCTTAAATCGCTAAAAAGGCGAAACGTTTGGATTTGTTTTGTAATGTTTTTAAACGTTTGGCTTAAATCGCTAAAAAGGTGAAACGTATGGATTTGTTTCGTAACGTTTGAAAACGTTTGGCTTAAATCGCTAAAAAGATGAAACGTTTGGATTTGTTTCGTAACGTTTGGCTTAAATCACCTAAAAGGTGAAACGTTTGGATTTGTTTTGTAATGTTTGTAGACGTTTGGCTTAATTCGGTAAAAAGGTGAAATGTTTGGATTTGTTTCGTAACGTTTTAAACGTTTGCCTTAAATTGTAAATTGGAGAAACGTTTGGATTTGTTTCGTAATATTTGTAAACGTTTGGCTTAAATCGATAAAAATGGGTGAATGTTTGGATTGGTTTAGTAACGTTTTAAACATTTGGCTTAAATTACTAAAAAGGTGAAACGTTTGAATTTGTTTCTCAACGTTTGTAAATGTTTGGCTTGAATCGCTAAAACGGAGAAACGTTTGGATTTGTTTTGTAAAGTTTTATACGTTTGGATTTGTTTCGTAATGTTTTAAACGCTTGGCTTAAATCGCTAAAAAGGTGAAACGTTTGGATTTGTTTCGTAACGTTTGTAAACGTTAGGCTTACATCGCTAAAAAGTGAAAACGTTTGGATTTGTTTCGTAACGTTTGGTTTAAATCTCTAAATCGGAGAAACATTTGGATTTGTTTTGTAACGTTTTAAACGTTTGGATTTGTTTCGAAACGTTTGGCTTAAATCGCTAAAAAAGTTAAATATTTGGATTTGTTTCGTAATGTTTGCAAATGTCTGGCTTAAATCGCTAAAAGGGTGAAACGTTTGGATTAGTTTTGTAACGTTTTAAACTTTTGGATTGATTTCGTAACGTTTGTAAATGTTTGGCTTAAATCGCTAAAAGGAAAAAACGTTTGGATCAGTTTTGTAACGTTTTAAACGTTTGGACTGATTTCGTAACGTTTTAAAGGTTTGGCCTAAATCGCTAAAAGGGGAAACGTTTGGATTTGTTTCTTAACGTTTTTAAACGTTTGGCCTAAATCGCTAAAAAGGAGAAACGTGTTGATTTGTTTTGTAACATTTGAAATGTTTGGATTTGTTTTGTAACGTTTTAGACGGTTGGATTTGTTTCGTAACGTTTTAAACGTTTGGCGTAAATCGCTAAAAAGGAGAAATATTTGGATATGTTTTGTAACGTTTTTAAACGTTTGGCCTGAATCGCTAAGAAAGTGAAACGTTTGGATTGGTTTCGTAACACTTTAAACTTTTGGCTTAAATTGCTAAGACAGAGAAACATTTGGATGTGTTTTGTAATGTTTTAAACGTTTGGATTTGTTTCGTAACGTTTTAAATGTTTGGCCTAAATAGTATAAAGGTGGTACTATTGGATTTGTTTCGTCACGTTTGTAAACGTTTTGCTTAAATCGCTAAAAAGGGGAAATGTTTGGATTGGTTTCATAACATTATAAACGTTTGGCTTAAATCGCTAAAAATGTGAAACGTTTGGATTTGTTTCGTAATGTTTGTAAACGTTTGGCTTCAATCGCTAAAACGAAGACTCATTTGGATTTGTTTTGTGTTGTTTTAAAATGTTTAGATTTGTTTCGTAACGTTTTAAACGTTTGGCTTAAATCGCTAAAAAGGTGAAACCTTTGGATTTGTTTCCTAATGTTTGTAAACGTTTGGCTTATATCAACAAAAAGGGGAAACGTTTGGATTGGTTTCGTAACGTTTTAAACGTTTGGCTTAAATTGCTAAAAAGAGAAAAATTTGGATTTGTTTTATAAAATCGCCGAAACGGAGAAACGTTTGGATTTGTTTTGTAATGTTGTAAACGTTTTGATTTGTTTCGTAATGTTTTAAATGTTTGGCTTAAATCGCTAAAAAGGTGAAATGTTTGGATTTGTTTCTTAACGTTTGTAAACATTTGGCTTAAATCGCTAAAAAGGGGAAACGTTTGGATTGGTTTCGTAATGTTTTAAACGTTGAACTTTAATCGCTAAAAAGGTGAAACGTTTGGATTTATTTTCTAACGTTTGTAGACGTTTGGCTTCAATCGCTAATAAGGTAAAACATTTGGATTGGTTTCGTAACGTTTTAAATGTTTGGCATAAATTGCTAAAAAGGTGAAACATTTATATTTTATTTCGTAATGTTTGTAAACTTTTGGATTAAATCGCTAAAAGGAAGAAACATTTGAATTTGTATTGTAACTTTCTAAACGTTTAGATTTGTTTCGTAACGTTTAAACTTTTGGCTTAAATCGCTAAATAGGTGAAACGTTTGGATTCGTTTCGTAACGCTTGTAAACGTTTGGCTTAAATTGCTAAAACGGCGAAACGTTTGGATTGGTTTCGTAACGTTTTAAACGTTTGGATTGGTTTCGTAACGTTTTAAACGTTTGGATTGGTTTCGTAACATTTTAAACGTTTGGATTTGTTTCGTAACGTTTTAAATGTTTGGATTTGTTTCTTAATGTTTTAAACGTTTGCATTTGTTTCGTAAGGTTTGTAAACGTTTGGCTTAAATCGCTAAAAAGGTGAAACACTTGGATTTGTTTCGTAACGTTTGAAAACGTTTGGCTTAAATCGCTAAAAAGAAGAAAAGTTTGGATTTGTTGAGTAACGTTTGTCTAAAATCACTAAAACGGAGAAAGATTTAGATTTGTTTTTTAATGTTTTAAACGTTTAGATTTGCTTTATAATGTTTTAAAGGTTTGGCTTAAATCGCTAAAAAGGTAAAACGTTTGGATTTGTTTCGTAACGTTTGTAATCGTTGGCTTAAATCGCTAAAAAGGGGAAATGTTTTAGTTTCGTAACGTTTTAAACATTTGGCTTAAATCGCTAAAAAGAGAAACATTTGGATTTTTTTCATAACGTTTGGCTTAAATCGCTAAAAGGGAGAAACATTTGGATTTGTTTTGTAATGTTTTAAACATTTGGATTTGTTTCGTAACATATTAAACGTTTGGCTTAAATCGCTAAAAAGATGAAACATTTGGATCTGTTGCGTAACGTTTTAAAACGTTTGGCTTCAATCCCTAAAAAGGGGAAACGTTTGGATTTGTTGAGTAATGTTTGTAAACGTTTGTCTTAAATCACTAAAACGGAGAAATATTTGGATTTGTTTTGTAATTTTTTAAACATTTGGATTTGCTTTGTAATGTTTGGCGTAAATCGCTAAAAAGGTGAAACGTTTGGATTTGTTTCGTAACGTTTGTAATCATTTGGCTTAAATCGCTAAAAAGGGGAAACATTTTGATTGGTTTTGTATAGTTTTATACATTTGGCTTAAATCGCTAAAAAGGGAAACATTTGGATTTATTTCATAACGTTTGACTTAAATCGCAAAAAGGGAGAAATATTTGGATTTGTTTTGTAAAGTTTTAAACGTTTTGATTTGTTTCTTAACATTTTAAACAATTGGCTTAAATCGCTAAAAAGGTGAAACATTTGGAATTGTTTCGTAACGTTTGTAAACGTTTGACTTAAATCGCTAAAAAGGTGAAATGTTTGGAATGGTTTCGTAACGTTTTACAAGTTTTGCTTAAATCGTTAAAAAAGTAAAACGTTTGGAGTTGTTTCATAATGTTTGTAAACGTTTGGCTTAAAGCACTAAAAAGCGGAGACGTTTGGATTGGTTTCGTAAGGTTTTAAACGTTAGGCTTGAATCGCTAAAAAGGTGAAACCTTTGGATTTGTTTCGTAACGTTTGTAAACGTTTGGCTTAGATGCCTAAAATGGCGATAACTTTGGATTTCTTTTGAAACGTATTAAACGTTTGGATTTGTTTCGTAATGATTTAAATGTTTGGCTTAAATCGCTAAAAAGGCGAAACGTTTGGATTTGTTTTGTAATGTTTTTAAACGTTTGGCTTAAATCGCTAAAAAGGTGAAACGTTTGGATTTGTTTCGTAACGTTTGAAAAAGTTTGGCTTAAATCGCTAAAAAGATGAAACGTTTGGATTTGTTTCGTAACGTTTGGCTTAAATCACCTAAAAGGTGAAATGTTTGGATTTGTTTTGTAATGTTTGTAGACGTTTGGCTTAATTCGGTAAAAAGGTGAAATGTTTGGATTTGTTTCGTAACGTTTTAAACGTTTGCCTTAAATTGTAAATTGGAGAAACGTTTGGATTTGTTTCGTAATATTTGTAAACGTTTGGCTTAAATCGATAAAAATGGGTGAATGTTTGGATTGGTTTAGTAACGTTTTAAACATTTGGCTTAAATTACTAAAAAGGTGAAACGTTTGAATTTGTTTCTCAACGTTTGTAAACGTTTGGCTTGAATCGCTAAAACGGAGAAACGTTTGGATTTGTTTTGTAAAGTTTTATACGTTTGGATTTGTTTCGTAACGTTTGGTTTAAATCTCTAAATCGGAGAAACATTTGGATTGTTTTGTAACGTTTTAAACGTTTGGATTTGTTTCGAAACGTTTGGCTTAAATCGCTAAAAAGGTTAAATATTTGGATTTGTTTCGTAATGTTTGCAAATGTTTGGCTTAAATCGCTAAAAAGGTGAAACGTTTGGATTAGTTTTGTAACGTTTTAAACTTTTGGATTGATTTCGTAACGTTTGTAAATGTTTGGCTTAAATCGCTAAAAGGAAAAAACGTTTGGATCAGTTTTGTAACGTTTTAAACGTTTGGACTGATTTCGTAACGTTTTAAAGGTTTGGCCTAAATCGCTAAAAGGGGAAACGTTTGGATTTGTTTCTTAACGTTTTTAAACGTTTGGCCTAAATCGCTAAAAAGGAGAAACGTGTTGATTTGTTTTGTAACATTTGAAATGTTTGGATTTGTTTTGTAACGTTTTAGACGGTTGGATTTGTTTCGTAACGTTTTAAACGTTTGGCGTAAATCGCTAAAAAGGAGAAATGTTTGGATATGTTTTGTAACGTTTTTAAACGTTTGGCCTGAATCGCTAAGAAAGTGAAACGTTTGGATTGGTTTCGTAACACTTTAAACTTTTGGCTTAAATTGCTAAGACAGAGAAACATTTGGATGTGTTTTGTAATGTTTTAAACGTTTGGATTTGTTTCGTAACGTTTTAAATGTTTGGCCTAAATAGTATAAAGGTGGTACTATTGGATTTGTTTCGTCACGTTTGTAAACGTTTTGCTTAAATCGCTAAAAAGGGGAAACGTTTGGATTGGTTTCATAACATTTTAAACGTTTGGCTTAAATCGCTAAAAATGTAAAACGTTTGGATTTGTTTCGTAATGTTTGTAAACGTTTGGCTTCAATCGCTAAAACGAAGACTCATTTGGATTTGTTTTGTGTTGTTTTAAAATGTTTAGATTTGTTTCGTAACGTTTTAAACGTTTGGCTTAAATCGCTAAAAAGGTGAAACCTTTGGATTTGTTTCCTAATGTTTGTAAACGTTTGGCTTATATCGACAAAAAGGGGAAACGTTTGGATTGGTTTCGTAACGTTTTAAACGTTTGGCTTAAATTGTTAAAAAGAGAAAAATTTGGATTTGTTTTATAAAATCGCTGAAACGGAGAAACGTTTGGATTTGTTTTGTAATGTTGTAAACGTTTTGATTTGTTTCGTAATGTTTTAAATGTTTGGCTTAAATCGCTAAAAAGGTGAAATGTTTGGATTTGTTTCTTAACGTTTGTAAACATTTGGCTTAAATTGCTAAAAAGGGGAAACGTTTGGATTGGTTTCGTAATGTCTTAAACGTTGAACTTTAATCGCTAAAAAGGTGAAACGTTTGGATTTATTTTCTAACGTTTGTAGACGTTTGGCTTCAATCGCTAATAAGGTAAAACATTTGGATTGGTTTCGTAACGTTTTAAATGTTTGGCTTAAATTGCTAAAAAGGTGAAACATTTATATTTTATTTCGTAATGTTTGTAAACTTTTGGATTAAATTGCTAAAAGGAAGAAACGTTTGAATTTGTATTGTAACTTTCTAAACGTTTAGATTTGTTTCGTAACGTTTAAACTTTTGGCTTAAATCGCTAAATAGGTGAAACGTTTGGATTCGTTTCGTAACGCTTGTAAACATTTGGCTTAAATTGCTAAAACGGCGAAACGTTTGGATTGGTTTCGTAACGTTTTAAACGTTTGGATTGGTTTCGTAACGTTTTAAACGTTTGGATTGGTTTCGTAACATTTTAAACGTTTGGATTTGTTTCGTAACGTTTTAAATGTTTGGATTTGTTTCTTAATGTTTTAAACGTTTGGATTTGTTTCGTAAGGTTTGTAAACGTTTGGCTTAAATCGCTAAAAAGGTGAAACACTTGGATTTGTTTCGTAACGTTTGAAAACGTTTGGCTTAAATCGCTAAAAAGAAGAAAAGTTTGGATTTGTTGAGTAACGTTTGTCTAAAATCACTAAAACGGAGAAACATTTGGATTTGTTTTTTAATGTTTTAAACGTTTAGATTTGCTTTATAATGTTTTAAAGGTTTGGCTTAAATCGCTAAAAAGGTAAAACGTTTGGATTTGTTTCGCAACGTTTGTAATCGTTGGCTTAAATCGCTAAAAAGGGGAAATGTTTTAGTTTCGTAACGTTTTAAACATTTGGCTTAAATCGCTAAAAAGAGAAACATTTGGATTTTTTTCATAACGTTTGGCTTAAATCGCTAAAAGGGTGAAACATTTGGATTTGTTTTGTAATGTTTTAAACATTTGGATTTGTTTCGTAACATATTAAACGTTTGGCTTAAATCGCTAAAAAGATGAAACGTTTGGATCTGTTGCGTAACGTTTTAAAACGTTTGGCTTAAATCCCTAAAAAGGGGAAACGTTTGGATTTGTTGAGTAATGTTTGTAAACGTTTGTCTTAAATCACTAAAACGGAGAAATATTTGGATTTTTTTTGTAATGTTTTAAACATTTGGATTTGCTTTGTAATGTTTGGCGTAAATCGCTAAAAAGGTGAAACGTTTGGATTTGTTTCGTAACGTTTGTAATCATTTGGCTTAAATCGCTAAAAAGGGGAAACGTTTTGATTGGTTTTGTATAGTTTTATACATTTGGCTTAAATCGCTAAAAAGGGGAAACGTTTTGATTGGTTTTGTATAGTTTTATACATTTGGCTTAAATCGCTAAAAAGGGAAACATTTGGATTTATTTCATAACGTTTGACTTAAATCGCAAAAAGGGAGAAATATTTGGATTTGTTTTGTAAAGTTTTAAACGTTTTGATTTGTTTCTTAACATTTTAAACAATTGGCTTAAATCGCTAAAAAGGTGAAACATTTGGAATTGTTTCGTAACGTTTGTAAACGTTTGACTTAAATCGCTAAAAAGGTGAAATGTTTGGAATGGTTTCGTAACGTTTTACAAGTTTTGCTTAAATCGTTAAAAAAGTAAAACGTTTGGAGTTGTTTCATAATGTTTGTAAACGTTTGGCTTAAAGCACTAAAAAGCGGAGACGTTTGGATTGGTTTCGTAAGGTTTTAAACGTTAGGCTTGAATCGCTAAAAAGGTGAAACCTTTGGATTTGTTTCGTAACGTTTGTAAACGTTTGGCTTAGATGCCTAAAATGGCGATAACTTTGGATTTCTTTTGAAACGTATTAAACATTTGGATTTGTTTCGTAATGATTTAAATGTTTGGCTTAAATCGCTAAAAAGGCGAAACGTTTGGATTTTTTTTGTAATGTTTTTAAACGTTTGGCTTAAATCGCTAAAAAGGTGAAACGTTTGGATTTGTTTCGTAACGTTTGAAAACGTTTGGCTTAAATCGCTAAAAAGATGAAACGTTTGGATTTGTTTCGTAACGTTTTAAACGTTTGGCTTAAATCACCTAAAAGGTGAAACGTTTGAATTTGTTTTGTAATGATTGTAGACGTTTTGCTTAATTCGGTAAAAAGGTGAAATGTTTGGATTTGTTTCGTAACGTTTTAATCGTTTGCCTTAAATTGTAAATTGGAGAAATGTTTGGATTTGTTTCGTAATATTTGTAAACATTTGGCTTAAATCGCTAAAAATGGGTGAATGTTTGGATTGGTTTAGTAACGTTTTAAACATTTGGCTTAAATTACTAAAAAGGTGAAACGTTTGAATTTGTTTCTCAACGTTTGTAAACGTTTGGCTTGAATCGCTAAAACGGAGAAACGTTTGGATTTGTTTTGTAAAGTTTTATACGTTTGGATTTGTTTCGTAATGTTTTAAACGTTTGGCTTAAATCGCTAAAAAGGTGAAACGTTTGGATTTGTTTCGTAACGTTTGTAAACGTTAGGCTTACATCTCTAAAAAGTGAAAACGTTTGGATTTGTTTCGTAACGTTTGGTTTAAATCTCTAAATCGTAGAAACATTTGGATTTGTTTTGTAACGTTTTAAACGTTTGGATTTGTTTCGAAACGTTTGGCTTAAATCGCTAAAAAGGTTAAATATTTGGATTTGTTTCGTAATGTTTGCAAATGTTTGGCTTAAATCGCTAAAAAGGTGAAACGTTTGGATTAGTTTTGTAACGTTTTAAACTTTTGGATTGATTTCGTAATGTTTTAAAGGTTTGGCAATCACTAAAAGGTGAAACGTTTGGATTTGTTTCGTGATGTTTTTAAACGTTTGGCCTAAATCGCTAAAAAGGAGAAACGTGTTGATTTGTTTTGTAACATTTGAAATGTTTGGATTTGTTTTGTAACATTATTAGACGGTTGGATTTGTTTCGTAACGTTTTAAACGTTTGCTTAAATCGCTAAACAGGTGAAACATTTAGATTTGTTTCGTAACGTCTCTAAACGTTTGGCCTAAATCGCTAAAAAAGTGAAACGTTTAGATTGGTTTCGTAACATTTTTAACTTTTGGCGTAAATCGCTAAGAGAGAGAAAAACGTTTGGATGTGTTTTGTAATGTTTTAAACGTTTGGATTTGTTTTGTGAAGTTTTAAACGTTTGGCTTAAATCGCTAAAAAAGGGGAAACATTTGGATTGGTTTCATAACATTTTAAACGTTTGACTTAAATCGCTAAAAATATGAAACGTTTTGATTTGTTTCGTAATGTTTGTAAACGTTTGGCTTAAATCGATAAAAAGGGGAAACGTTCGGATTTGGTTTTGTAACGTTTTAAACGTTTGGCTTAAATCGCTAAAAAGGTAAAATGTTTAGATTTGTTTAGCAACTTTTTTAAACGTTTGGCTTAAATCGCTAAAACGGAGAAATGTTCGGATTTGTTTTGTAATGTTTTAAACGTTTGGATTTGTTATGTAACGTTTTAAACGTTTGGCTTAAATCACTAAAAAGGGGAAACGTTTGGATTTGTTTCGTAACGTTTGTAAACGTTTGGCTTAAATTGCGAAAAAGGTTAAACGTTTGGATTGGTCTCTCAATGTTTTAAGCGTTTGGCTTAAATCGCTAAAACGGTGAGACGTTTGGATTTATTTCGTAACGTTTGTAAACGTTTTGCTTGAATCGCTTAAAAGGTGAGACGTTTGGATTTGTTTCGTAACGTTTTAAACGTTTGGCTTAAATCACTAAAAAGAGAAAAATTTGGATTTGTTTCATAACGTTTGTAAACATTTGGCTTAAATCGCTAAAACGGAGAAACGTTTGGATTAGTTTTATAATGTTGTAAACGTTTTGATTTGATTCGTAATGTTTTAAATGTTTGGCTTAAATCGCTAAAAAGGTGAAATGTTTGGATTTGTTTCTTAACGTTTGTAAACGTTTGGCTTAAATCGCTAAAAATGGGAAAAATTTGGATTGGTTTCGTAATGTTTTAAAAGTTTAGCTATAATCACTAAAAAGGTGAAACGTTTGGATTTATTTCGTAACGTTTGTAGATGTTTGTCTTAAATCGCTAAAAAGGTGAAACATTTGGATTAGTTTCGTAACGTTTTAAACGTTTGGCTTAAATCGCTAAAAGGGTGAAACATTTAGATTTACTTCGTAATGTTTGTAAACGTTTGGATTAAATCGCTAAAATGAAGAAACGTTTGAATTTGTTTTGTAACTCTTAAACATTTAGATTTGTTTCGTAACGTTTTAAACGTTTGGCTTAAATCGCTAAAAAGGTGAAACGTTTGGATTTGTTTCGTAACTTTTGTAAACGTTTGGCTTAAATCGCTAAAACGGCGAAACGTTTGGATTGGTTTCGTAACGTTTTAAACGTTTGGATTGGTTTCATAACGTTTTAATCGTTTGGATTTGTTTCGTAACGTTTTAAACGTTTGGATTTGTTTCTTAACGTTTTAAATGTTTGGATTTGTTTCGTAACGTTTGTAAACGTTTGGCTTAAATTGCTAAAAAGGTGAAACGTTTGGATTTGTTTCGTAACGTTTGAAAACGTTTGGCTTAAATCCCTTAAAAGGGGAAACGTTTGGATTTGTTGAGTAACGTTTGTAAACGTTTGTCTTAAATCGCTAAAATAGAGAAACATTTGGATTTGTTTTGTAATGTTTTAAACGTTTGGATTTGCTTTGTAATGTTTTAAAGGTTTGGCATAAATCGCTAAAAAGGTGAAACGTTTGGATTTGTTTCGTAACGTTTGTAATCGTTTGGCTTAAATCGCTAAAACGGGGAAACGTTTTGAATGGTTTCGTAATGTTTTCAACATTTGGCTTAAATCGCTAAAAAGGGAAACATTTGGATTTGTTACATAACGTTTGGCTTAAATCGCTAAAAGGGACAAACATTTGGATTTGTTTTGTAATGTTTTAAATGTTTAGATTTGTTTCGTAACATTTTAAACGTTTGGCTTAAATCGCTAAAAAGGTAAAACGTTTGGATTTGTTGCGTAACGTTTAAAAACGTTTGGCTTAAATCGCTAAAAAGGGGAAACGTTTGGATTTGTTGAGTAACGTTTGTAAACGTTTTTCTTAAATCGCTAATACGGATAAACATTTGGATTTGCTTTGTAATGTTCTAAACGTGTGGATTTGCTTTGTAATGTTCTAAACGTTTGTATTTGTTTTGGCTCAAATAGCTAAAAAGGTAAAACATTTGGATTTGTTTCGCAACGTTTGTAATCGTTTCGCTTAAGTCGCTAAAAAGGGGAAACGTTTTGACAGGTTTCGTAACGTTTTAAACATTTGGCTTAAATCACTAAAAAGGGAAACATTTGGATTTGTTTCATAACGTTTGGCTGAAATCGCTAAAAGGGAGAAACATTTGGATTTGCTTTGTAATGTTTTAAACGTTTGAATTTGTTTCGTAACATTTTAGACGTTTGGCTTAAATCGCTAAAAAGGTGAAACATTTGGATTTGTTTCATAACGTTTTTAAACGTTTGACTTAAATCGCTAAAAAGGTGAAATGTTTGGAATGGTTTCGTAACGTTTGAAAAGTTTGGCTTCAATCGCTAAAAAGGTGAAATATTTGGATTTGTTTCATAATATTTGTAAATGTTTGGCTTAAATCGCTAAAAAGGGAAAACATTTGGATTGGTTTCGTAAGATTTTAAACGTTAGGCTTGAATCGCTAAAAAGGTGAAACGTTTGGATTTGTTTCGTAACGTTTGTAAACATTTGGCTAAAATCTCTAAAATGGAGAAACCTTTGGATTTCTGTTGTAACGTTTTAAACGTTTGGATTTGTTTCGTAACGTTTCAAACATTCTGCTTAAATCGCTAAAAAGGTGAAATATTTGAATTTGTTTCGTAATGTTTTTAAACGTTTGGTTTAAATTACCAAAAAGCGAAATAGCTTTGATTGGTTTCGTAATGTTTTAAACGTTTGACTTAAATCGCTAAAAAGGAAACATTTGGATTTGTTTCATAACGTTTGTAAACGTTTGGCTTAAATCGCTAAAAGGGAGAAATGTTTGGATTTGTTTTGTAACGTTTTAAACGTTTGGATTTGTTTCATAAAGTTTTAGACGTTTGGCTGAAATCGCTAAAAAGGGGAAACGTTTGGATTTATTTTGTAACGTTTGGCTTAAATCCCTAAAAAGGTTAAACATTTGAATTGGTTTCGTAACGTTTTAAATGTTTGGCTAAGATCACTAAACAGGTGAAACGTATAGATTTTTTTGTAATGTTTGTAAGCGTTTGGTTTAAATCGCCAAAAGGAAGAAACGTTTGGATTTATTTTGTAACGTTTTAAGCGTTTGGCTTAAATCGCCAAAAAGGTGAAACGTTTGGATTTTTTTGTTACGCTTGTAAACGTTTGGCTTAAATCGCTAAAGCGGGGAAACGTTTAGATTGGTTTCGTAGCATTTTAAACGTTTGGATTGGTTTCGTAACGTTTTAAATGTTTTGAATTTGTTTCGTGACATTTTAAACGTTTGGATTTATTTCGTAACATTTGAAAACGTTTGTCTTAAATCGTTACAATGGTGAAATGTTTGGATTTGTTTGTAACGTTCGTAAACATTTGGCTTAAATCGGTAAAAAGTTGAAATGTTTGGATTTGTTTCGTAACGTTTGAAAACGTTTGGCGTAAATCGCTAAAAAGATGAAACATTTGGATTTGTTTCGTAATGTTTTAAATGTTTTGCTTAAATCGATAAAAAGGTGAAACGTATGGAATTGTTTTGTTACGTTTGTAAACGTTTGGCTTATTTTGCTAAAAAGTTGAAACGTTTGGATTTGTTTTGTAACTTTTTAAACGTTTGGCCTAAATTGCTAAAAAGGAGAAACGTTTGGCTTTGTTTCGTAACGTTTTTAAACTTTTGGCTTAAATCGCTAAAAAGGGGAAATGTTTGGATTGGTTTAGTAACGTTTTAAACGTTTTTCTTAAATTACTAAAAAGGGAAAACGTTTGGATTTGTTTCGTAACGTTTGTAAACGTTTGGCTTGAATCTCTAAAACGGAGAAACGTTTGGATTTGTTTTGTAACGTTTTATATGTTTGGATTTGTTTCGTAATGTTTGTAAACGTTTGGCTTAAATCCCTAAGACGGAGACACATATGGATTTGTTTTGTAACGTTTTAAACGTTTGGATTTGTTTCGAAACGTTTGGCTTAAATCGCTAAAAATGTTAAATATTTGGATTTGTTTCGTAACGTTTGGCATAAATCGCTAAAAAGGTGAAACATTTGGATTTGTTTTGTAACGTTTTAAACGTTTAGATTGATTTCGTAACGTTTTAAAGGTTTGTCCTAAATCGATAAAAGGGGGAACGTTTGGATTTGTTTCGTAACTTTTTTAACGTTTGGCCTAAATCGCTAAAAAGGAGAAACGTGTTGATTTGTTTTATAACATTGGAAATGTTTGGATTTGTTTTCTAACGTTATAAACGGTTGGATTTGTTTCGTAATGTTTTAAACGTTTGGCTTAAATCGATAAAAAGGTGGAACGTTAAGATTTGTTTCGTAACGTTTTTAAACGTTTGGCCTAAATCGCTAAAAAAGTGAAACATTTAGATTAGTTTCGTAACATCTTAAACTTTTGGCTTAAATCGCTAAAAGAGAGAAACGTTTGGATGTGTTTTGTAATTTTTTAAACGTTTCGATTTGTTTCGTAATGTTTTAAACGTTTGGATTTGTTTCGTAACGTTTTAAACGTTTGGCTTAAATCGCTAAAAAGGTGAAACAGTTGGATTTTTTTCGAAACGTTTGTAAACGTTTGGCTTATATCGCAAAAAAGGGGAAACGTTTGGTTTGGTTTCATAACATTTGTAAACGTTTGGTTTAAATCGCTAAAAAGCGGAAACGTTTGGATTGGTTTCGTAACGATTTAAATGTTTGGCTTAAATCGCTAAAGAGGTAAAACGTTTGGATTTGTTATGTGACGTTTTAAAAGTTTGGCTTAAATCACTAAAAAGGTGAAACGTTTGTATTTGTTCCGTCACGTTTGTAAACGTTTGGCTTAAATTGCTACAAAGGTTAAACGTTTGGATTGGTCTCTTAACGTTTTAAACGTTTGGCTTAAATCGCTAAAAAGGTGAGACATTTGGATTTATTTTGTAACGTTTGTAAACGTTTGGCTTAATTCGCTAAAAAGGTGAAACGTTTGGATTTGTTTCGTAATGTTTTAAACGTTTGACTTAAATTGCTAAAAAGGAGAAATGTTTGGATTTGTTTCGTAACGTTAGTAAACGTTTGGCTTAAATCGCTAAAAAGGGGGAATATTTGGATTGGTTTCGTAACGTTTTAAACGTTTTGCTTAAATTACTAAAAAGGTGAAACAGTTGGATTTGTTTCGTATCGTTTGTAAACGTTTGTCTTGAATCGCTAAAACGGAGAAACGTTTGGATTTGTTTTGTTAGGTTTTATACGTTTGGATTTGTTTCGTAATATATTAAACATTTGGCTTAAATTGTTAAAAATGTGAAACGTTTGGATTTGTTTCGTAACGTTTGTGAACGTTTGGCTTAAATTGCTAAAAGTGGTAACGTTTGGATTTGTTTCGTAACGTTTGTAAACGTTTAGCTTAAATCCCTAAAACGGAGACACATTTGGATTTCATTTGTAATGTTTGTAAAAGTTTGGCTTAAATCGCTAAAAAGGTGAAACGTTTGGATTTGTTTTGTAACGTTTTAAACGTTTGGATTGATTTTGTAACGTTTTAAAAGTTTGGCCTAAATCGATAAAAAGTGAAACGTTTGGATTTGTTTCGTAACGTTTTTAAATGTTTGGCCTAAATTGCTAAAAAGGAGAAACGTGTTGATTTGTTTTGTAACGTTTTAAACGGTTGGATTTGTTTCATAACGTTTTAAACGTTTGGCGTAAATCGCTAAAAAGGTGAAACGTTTGGATTTGTTTCGTAACGTTTTTAAACGTTTGGCCGAAATCGTTAAAAAATGAAGCGTTTAGATTAGTTTCGTAACATTTTAAACTTTTGGCTTAAATCGCTAAAATGGAGAAACGTTTGGATGTGTTTCGTAATGTTTTAAACGTTTGGATTTGTTTCGTAACGTTTTAAACGGTTGGCGCAAATCGCTAATAAGGTGAAACAGTTGGATTTGTTTCGTAACTTTTGTAAACGTTTGGCTTTAATTGCTAAAAAGGGGAAACGTTTGGATTGGTTTCATAACGTTTTAAACGTTTAGCTTAAATCGCTAAAAATGTGAAATGTTTGGATTTATTTCATAATGTTTCTAAACGTTGGCTTAAATCACTAAAAGGGGAAACGTTTGGATTGGTTTCGTAACGTTTTAAACGTTTGGCTTAAATCGCTAAAAAGGTAAAACGTTTGGATTTGTTTAGCAACATTTGTAAATGTTTGGCTTAAATCGCTAAAACGTAGAAACGTTTGGATTTGTTTTGTAATGTTTTAAACGTTTGGATTTGTTATATAACGTTTTAAACGTTTGTCTTACATCACTAATAAGGGGAAACGTTTGGATTTGTTTCGTAACGTATGTAAACGTTTGGCTTAAATTGCTAAAAAGGTTAAACGTTTGGATTGGTTTCTCAACGTTTTAAACGTTGGGCTTAAATCGCTAAAAAGGTGAGACGTTTGGATTTATTTCGTAACGTTTGTAAACGTTTGCCTTAAATTGCTAAAAAGGTGAGACTTTTGGATTAGTTTCGTAACGTTTTAAACGTTTGGCTTAATTCGCTAAAAAGGTTAAACGTTTAGATTGGTTTCGTAGCGTTTGTAAATGTTTGGCCTAAATCGCTAAAAGGAAGAAACGTTTGGATTTTTTTGTGGCGTTTTAAACGTTTGCATTTGTTTCTTAACGTTTTAAATGTTTGGCTTAAATCGCTAAAAATGTGAAACGTTTGGATTTGTTTCGAAATGTTTGTAATAGTTTGGCTTAAATCGCTAAAACGGAGAAACATTTTGATTTGTTTTTTAATGTTTCAAACATTTGGATTTGCTTCGTAACGTTTTAAACGTTTAGCTTAAATCGCTAAAAAGGTGTAACGTTTGGATTTGTTTCGTAACGTTTGTAAACATTTGGCTTAAATCGCTAAAAAAGGGAAACGTTGATTGGTTTCGTGACGTTTTAAACGTTTGCTTAAATCACTAAAAAGGGAACAATTGGATTTGTTTCATAACATTTGTAATCATTTGGCTGAAATCGTTAAAACAGAGAAACGTTTAGATTTGTTTTGTTACGTGTTATACGTTTAGATTTGTTTCGTAACATTTTAAATGTTGGCTTAAATCGCTAAAAAGGTGAACGTTTGGATTTGTTTCTTAACGTTTCTAAACGTTTGGCTTAAATCGCTAAAAATGTGAAACATTTCGCTTGGTTTCTCAACGTTTTGAACGTTTGGCTTAAATTGCTAAAAAGGTGAAACGTTTGGAATTATTTCGTAACGTTTGGTTTAAATCGCTAAAAAGGTGAAACATTTGGTTTCGTAACGTTTTAAACGTGTGGCTTAAATCGCTAAAAAGGCGAAACGTTTAGATTTGTTTCGTAATGTTTGTAAACATTTGGCTTAGATCGCTAAATGGAAGAAACGCTTAGATTTATTTTGTAATGTTTTAAACGTTTGGATTTGTTTCGTAATGTTTTAAACGTTTGGCTTAAATAGCTAAAAAGGCGAAAAGTTTGGATTTCTTTCGTAACGTTTGTAAACATTTGGCTTAAATCGCTAACACGGAGAAACGTTTGGATTTGTTTTGTAACATTTTAGAAGTTTGGATTTGTTTCGTAACCTTTTAGACGTTTGGCTTGAATCGCTACAAAGGTGAAACAATTGGATTTGTTTCGTAACATTTGTAAACTTTTGGCCTAGATTGCTAAAAAGGTGAACGTTTGGATTTGTTTCGCAACGTTTGGCTTAAATCGCTAAAAAGGTGAATCATTTGGATTTGTTTCGTAACATTTGTAAACGTTTGGCTTAAATCACTAAAAAGGTGAAACATTTGGATTGGTTTCGTAACGTTTTAAACGTTTGGCTTAAATCGCTAAAAAGGTGAAACATTTAGATTTGTTTCGTAATTTTTGTAAACGTTTGGCTTAAATCGCTAAAAGGAAGAAACGTTTGGATTTGTTTTGTAACGTTTTAAACGTTTGGATTTGTTTTGTAATGTTTTAAGCATTTTGCTTAAATCAATAAAAAGGTGAAACATTTGTATTTTTTTTTGTAACATTTGTTAACATTTGGCCTAAATCGCAAACACAGAGAAACGTTTGGATTTGTTTCGTAATGTTTAAAACGTTTGGATTTGTTTCATAACCTTTTAAACGTTCGGCTTAAATCGCTAAAGAGGTGAAACATTTGGATTTGCTTCGTAACATTTGTAAACGTTTGAACTAAATAGCTAAAAAGGTGATACGTTTGGATTTGTTTCATAATATTTTAAACGTTTAGTTTAAATCGCGAAAAAGGGAAACATTTGGATTTGTTTCATAACGTTTGTATATGTTTGGCTTATATTGTTGAAACGGAGAAACGTTTGGATTTGTTTTGTAATGTTTTAAGCGTTTGGATTTGTTTCGTAATGTTATAAACGTTTGGCTTAAATCGCTAAAAAGGGGAAACGCTTGGATTTGTTTCGTATTGTTTGTAAACGTTTGGCTTAAATTGCTAAAAAGGTGAAACATTTGGATTGGTTTTTTAACGTTTTAAACATTTGGCTTAAATCGCTAAAAAGGTTAAACATTTGGATGTATTTCTTAACGTTTGTAAACGTTTGGCTTAAATCGCTAAAAAGGTCAAATGTTTGGATTGGTTTCGTAATGTTTTAAATGTTTGGCTTAAATCGCTAAAAAGGTGAAACGTTTGGATTTGTTTCGTAAAATTTGTAAACATTTGGCCTAAATCGCTGAAAAGGGAAACGTTTGGATTTGTTTTGTAATGTTTGTAAACGTCTTGCTTAAATCGCTAAAAAGGTGAAACATTTGGATTTGTTTCGTAACGTTTGTAAACGTTTGGCAAAAATCGCTAAAATGGTGAAACGTTTGGATTGGTTTCGTAACGTTTTAAACGTTTGGTTTAAATTGCAAAAAGGTGAAACGTTTAGATTTGTTTAGTATTTTTTGTTAACGTTTGGCTTACATCGCTGAAAAGGGGAAACGTTTACATTTGTTTCGTAATGTTTGTAAATGTTTGGCTTAAATCGCTAAAAGGAAGAAACATCTGGATTTGTTTTGTTATGTTTTAAATGTTTGGATTTGTTTCGTAATGTTTTAAATATTTGGCTTAAATCGCTAAAAAGGTGAAACGTTTGGATTTGTTTGGTGACGTTTGTAAACGTTTGGCTTAAATCGCTAAAACGGAGAAACTTTTGGATTTGTTTTGTAACGTTTTAAACGTGTCGATTTGTTTCGTAACGTTTTGCTTAAATTGCTAAAAAGGTGAAACGTTTGGATTGGTTTCGTAATGTATTAAACATTTGGCTTAAATCACTAAAAAGGTGAAACGTTTGGATTTGTTTCCTAACATTTGTGAACCTTTGGCTAAATCGCCAGAACGGAGAAACGTTGGAATATGTTTTGTAACGTTTTAAACGTTTGGATTTGCTTCGTAATGTTTTAAACATTTGGCTTAATTCGCTTAACAGATAAAACATTTGGATTTGTTTTGTAATGTTATTTAATGTTTCGCTTAAATTGCTAAAAAGGAGAAACATTTGGATTTGTTTCGTAACGTTTTAAAAGTTTGGCTTAAATCGCTAAAAAAGTGAAACGTTTGGATTTGTTTCGTAACGTTTTAAACATTTACTTAAATTGCTAAAAAGGTGAAACGTTTGGATTTGTTTCGTAATGTTTGTAAACGTTTCGCTTAAATCGCTAAAAAGGGGAAATGTTTGGATTGGTTTCGTAACGTTTTAAACGCTTGGCTTCAATCGCTTAAAAGGTGAAACGTTTAGATTTGTTTCGTAACGTTTGTAAGAGTTTGGCTTAAATCGCTAAAATGAAGAAATGTTTGGATTTGTTTTATAACATTCTATACGTTTGGATTTTTTTCGTAACGTTTTAAACGTTTGGCATCAATCGCGAAAAAGGTGAAACGTTTGGATTTGTTTCTTATCGTTTGTAAACGTTTGGCTTAAATCACTAAAAAGGGGAAACATTTGGATTGGTTTCTTAACGTTTTAAACGTTTGGCTTAAATCGCTAAAAGGGGGAAACATTTGGTTTTGTTTTGTACCGTTTGGCATAAATTGCTAAAATATAGAAAAGTTTGGATTTGTTTTGTAACGTTTTAAAAGTTTGGATTTGTTTCGTAACATTTTTAACGTTTCTCATAAATCGGTAAAAAGGTGAAACATATGGATTTGTTTCGTAACGTTTGAAAATGTTTGGCTTAAGTTGCTAAAAAGGTGAAACGTTTGGATTCGTTTCGTAACTTTTTAAACGTTGGCTTAAATCTTTAAAAAGGTGAAACATTTGGATTTGTTTTATAACTTTTGTAAACGTTTGGCTTAAATTGCTAAAACGAAGAAAAGCATAGATTTGTTTGGTAACATTTGAAACGTTTGGATTTTTTGTAACGTTTTAAACGTTTGGCTTAAATCGCTAAAACGGAGAAACGTTTGAATTTATTTCGTAACGTTTTAAACGTTTGGATTTGTTTCGTAACGTCTTAAACGTTTGGCTTAAATTGCTAAAAAGACGAAATGTTTGGATTTGTTTCAAAATGTTTATAAACGTTTGGCCTAAATCACTAAAATGGTGCAACGTTTGGATTGTTTTCATATCGTTTTAAATGTTTGTCTTAAATCGCTAAAAATGGGAAACGTTTGGATTTATTTCGTAATGTTTGTAAACGTTTCACTTAAATTGCTAAGAAGGAGAAAGGTTTGGATTTGTTTTGTAACGTCTTAAACGTTTGGATTTGTTTTAAACGTTTGGATTAAATCGCTAAAAAGGTGAAACATTTTGATTTGTTTCGTAAAGTTTGTAAACGTTTGGCTTAAATCTCTAAAAAGGGGAAACGTTTGGATTGTTTTCGTAACGTTTTAAACATTTGGCTTAAACCGCTAAAAAGGTGAAACGTTTGATTTTGTTTCGTTACGTTTGTAAACGTTTGACTTAAATCGCTAAAACAGAGAAACGTTTGGATTTGTTTTGTAACGTTTTAAACGTTCGGATTTGTTTCATAACGTTTTAAACGTTTGGCTTAAATCGCTAAAAAGGTGAAACGTTTTGATTTGTTTCATATTGTTTGTAAACCTTTCCTTTAATCGCTAAAAAGGTGAAACGTTTGGATTTGTTTCGTATCGTTTTAAAGGTTTCGATTGGTTTCGTAAAATTTTAAACGTTTGGATTTGTTTCATGACTTTTTAAATGTTTGGATTTGTTTCGTAACGTTTGTAAACGTTTGGCTTAAATCGCTAAATTGTGAAACGTTTGGATTTGTTTCGTAACGTTTGAAAACGTTTTGTTTAAATCGTTAAAAAGGTGAAACGTTTGGATTTGTTTCGTAACGTTTGTGAGCATTTGGCCTAAATTGCTAAAAAGGTGAAACGTTTTGATTGTTTTTGTACCATTTAAAATGTTTGTCTTAAATCGCAAAAAATGGGAAACGTTTTGATTTTTTCCGTAACGTTTCTAAACGTTTGACTTAAATCGCTAAAAAGGAGAAACGTTTGGATTTGTTTTGTAATGTTTTAAACGTTTGGATTTGTTTCGTAACGTTTTAAATGTTTGGCTACAATCGCTAAAAAGGTGAAACGTTTGGATTTGTTTCGTAACGTTTGTAAACATTTGGCTTAAATTGCTAAAACGAAGAAACGTGTAGATTTATTTTGTAACATTTGAAACGTTTGAATTTGTTTTGTAACGTTTTAAACGTTTGGCTTAAATCACTAAAACATAGAAATGATTTGATTTATTTTGTAACGTTTTAAACGTTTGGATTTGTTTCGTAACGTTTTAAACGTTTGGCTTAAATCGCTAAAAAGGGAAATGTTTTGATTGGTTTCGTAAAGTTTTAAACGTTTTGCTTAAATCGCTAAAAATGTGAAAAGTTTGGATTTGTTTCGTAATGTTTGTAAACGTTTGGCTTAAATCGCTAAAACATAGAATTGTTTGGATTTGTTTTGTAACGTTCTATACCTTTGGATTTTTTTCGTAACGTTTTAAACGTTTGGATTCAATAGCTAAAAAGGTGAAACGTTTGGATTTGTTTCGTAACGTTGTAAACGTTTGGCTTAAATCACTAAAAAAAGGAAACATTTGGATTGGTTTCATAACGTTTTAAATGTTTGACTTAAATCGGTAAAAAGGGGAAACATTTGGTTTTGTTTTGTAACGTTTGTAAACGTTTGCCTTAAATCGCGAAAATAGAGAAATGTTGGGATTAGTTTTGTAACGTTTTAAACGTTTCGGTTAAATCACTAAAAACAGGAAATGTTTAGATTTGTTTCGTAACGTTTGTAAACGTTTGGCTTAAATCGTTAAAAAGGTTAAACGTTTGGATTTGTTTCGAAACGTTTGTATACGTTAGGCTTAAATCGCTAAGAAGGAGAAACGTTTGGATTTGTCTTGTATTGTTTGTAAACGTTTGGCCTAAATCGCTAAAATTGTGCAACGTTTAGATTTTTTTCATACTGTTTTAAATATTTGTCTTAAATCGCTAAAAATGGGAAACGTTTTGATTTGTTTCGTAACGTTTAAATCGCTAAAAATGGGAAACGTGTGTATTTGTTTCGTAACATTTGTAAACGTTTAACTTAAATCGCTAAAAAGGAGAAACAATTGGATTTTATTTGTAATGTTTTAAACGTTTGGATTTGTTTCGTAACGTTTGGCTTAAATCGCTAAAAACGTGAAACGTTTGGATTTGTTTCGTAACGTTTGTAAATGCTTGGCTTAAATCGTTAAAAACGGGAAACGTTTGACTTTGTTTCGTTACGTTTGCAAATGTTTGGCTTAAATCGCTAAAACAGAGAAATGTTAGGATTTGTTTTGTAACGTTTAAAATGTTTAGATTTGTTTCAAAACGTTTGAAAACGTTTGGCTTAAATCGCTAAAAAGGTGAAACGTTTGGATATGTTTTGTAACGTTTGTAAACGTTTGGCTTAAATCGCTAAAAAGGTGAAACGTTTTGATTTGTTTCGTAACGCCTGTAAACGTTTCCTTAAATTTTAAAAAGGTGAAAAGTTTGGGTTTGTTTCGTATCGTTTTTAGCGTTTGAATTGGTTTTGTAATGGTAAATTTGTTTCGTAACGTTTTAAACGTTTGGTTTCAATCGCTAAAAAGGTGAAACGTTTGGATTTGTTTTGTAACGTTTGTAAACGTTTGGCTTAAATCTATATAAAAAGGAAACATTGGGTTTTGTTTTGTAACGTTTGTAAACGTTTGGCTTAAATCGCTAAAATAGAGAAACGTTTTGATTAGTTTTGTAACGGTTTAACTGTTTGGATTTGTTTCGTAACATTTTAAACGTTTCGCTTATATCGCTAAAAAGGTGAAATATTTGAATTTGTTTCGTAACGTTTGTAAACGTTTGACTTCAATTGCTAAAAAGGTGAAACATTTTGATTGGTTTCTTAACTTTTTAAACGTTTGGCTTAAAATGCTAAAAAGGTGAAACAATTGGATTTGTTTCGTAATGTTTGTAAACGTTTGGCTTAAATTGCTAAAACGAAGAAACGTGTAGATATTTTTGTAACATTTGAAACTTTTGGATTTGTTATGTAACGTTTTAAACGTTTGGCTTAAATCGCTAAAACGGAGAAACGTTTGGATTTATTTTGTAACGTTCTTAAATCGCTAAAAAGGGGAAATGTTTGGATTGGTTTCGTAACGTTTTAAACGCTTGACTTCAATCGCTAATAAGGTGAAACGTTTGGATTTGTTTCGTAACGTTTGTAAACGTTTGGCTTAAATCGCTAAAACAGAGAAACGTTTGGATTTCTTTTATAACGTTCTATATGTTTGGATTTTTTTCGTAAAATTTTAAACGTTTGGCATCAATCGCTAAAAAAGTGAAACATTTGGATTTATTTCGTAACTTTTGTAAATGTTTGGCTTAAATCACTAAAAAAGGAAACATTTGGATTGGTTTCTTAACGTTTTAAACGTTTGGCTTAAATCGCTAAAAAGGGGAAACATTTGGTTTTGTTTTGTACCGTTTGTAAACGTTTGGCTTAAATTGCTAAAAAATAGAAAAGTTTGGATTAGTTTTGTAACATTTTAAAAGTTTGGATTTGTTTCGTAACATTTTTAACGTTTCTCATAAATCGGTAAAAAGGTGAAACATATGGATTTGTTTCATAACGTTTGAAAACGTTTGGCTTAAGTTGCTAAAAAGGTGAAACATTTGAATTGGTTTCATAACTTTTTAAATGTTGGCTTAAATCTCTAAAAAAGTGAAACATTTGGATTTATTTTGTAACTTTTGTAAACGTTTGACTTAAATCGCTAAAATGAAGAAAAGCGTAGATTTGTTTTGTAACATTTGAAACGTTTGGATTTTTTGTAACGTTTTAAACGTTTGGCTTAAATCGCTAAAACGGAGAAACTTTAGAATTTATTTCGTAACGTTTTAAAAGTTTGGATTTGTTTCGTAATGTCTTAAACGTTTGGCATAAATTGCTAAAAAGACAAAACGTTTGGATTTGTTTCAAAATGTTTGAAAACGTTTTGCCTAAATCACTAAAATGGTACAACGTTTGGATTGTTTTCATATCGTTTTAAATGTTTGTCGTAAATCGCTAAAAATGGGAAACGTTTGGATTTATTTCGTAACGTTTGTAAATGTTTCATTAAATCGCTAAGAAGGAGAAACGTTTGGATTTGTTTTGTAACGTCTTAAACGTTTGGATTTGTTTCGTAACATTTTAAACGTTTGGCTTTGTAATACCCCGTAAATTTTCAGCGTTTTTCCGACAAATTTTCTGATCATTAGGAAGTAAAAATCAAAGTTAATGGTCGGGTTCGTGTTGGTTCGTGAGTGACTTGATTTGCCATAAAAAATTTTAAATCAAATAAAAAGAAAAAAAAGGAATTTAATGGATTCTCGTTCGAGAATTAAGATTCTCGAACGAGAATCACCTTCAAGGCCTGGTCTCGTACGAGACCAGGGGTTCTCGAACGAGAACCAATCCCAAATGGGCTGTTCTCGTTCGAGAACATAACAGCCATGGTGAGCCTCTCATCCAGCCCACTTCGCACTCGTTTTTGACCTAATTCCTCTCGATATTTAAGGATGTTTTCTAAATAGAAAATCTTCACCACGCTGCTAATAAACCCTAGCCGTCTTCCTCTTGCTCGTTCGCTGAGAAACGAAATAGTTATCGTCCTCCAAAGGTCGCTGTCCGGTAAGTTTCTTTAACTCATTGATTTCAGTTTTCGGTTTTGAACGGCATTCCGTATTTTTGACCGTTTCGATCTCAGACGTTGTAGACTCAATTCTCTACGTTTCCCTATCGTTTACGCCAAACAGTACGCTATGGATCTCGTTCCATTCGCCGTACGGTTATCGTTTTGAAATGTTTAATACTGTTCTTGGCAAATTCATGTTACTGCCGAATACTCCTACTCCCTTTGGCCATGAATTTTGATGGTTTATGGTTGTGAATCTTTTAATATATCGTTATAAATCGTCTTAGCTTCGGTTTGAGATTGTTTCCATCGCCATTTTTCACCATAACAGATTGTTATGTCACCGCCGTTGCCTATTATTGATTTACTTCGATGGGCATGTGATTTTGATTTAATTCTTGATCACTAGGGTTATTGTTTTATCAAGAATGATGATATTATAGCTTGAAACAATGGCTTAAGGTTATGAGTTAGGTTCAATAAGCAATAGAAATGGTGGATGGTTGAGATGTATGTAATAGGCGGGATTATTTGGTTTTAAAAGGTAGAGGATGGCTAAATAGCCATTGTAATCACCAAAATATTTTGCTTAAAACAAATAAATCCTTAAGGTTAAACTTTAACTAATACTTTGAATTTTGTTTGATTTATAAATTAGATATTTAAAACGATAGTTATTTATAAAATGAGCTAATATAATTACTCGGGTAATTATATTTAATTTCGAATTTCGATTTGGTATAAATTGGCTAAATTACAATTTAGCCTTAAATGTTTTTAAAATTTATTGAAGTAAGTTTTTGATTAATAATGTTATATTTGGTTTTAATTATAAACAAAAGCAATTAATTTGATTTCGGATATCAAATTGGCTAAAGTACAATTTAGTCCCTAATTGGCTAAAGTATAGTTTAGTCCCTAATTGGCTAATGTACAATTTAGTCCATAAACTTTTATAAACCTTAAATGATTAGGTTTTTGGGTTGTAACTTGGCTTACTTGAAATTTAAGTTATTGAGTTCTGCTTTTAAAATGGTTTATTATTTTATGGAATTATTTTATAAATATAAACTCGGGTTTATATTTGATAAACGTTTTGAGTCGGGTTAGACTTGGGTCACCCGACAAGTGAGGTTAGCTTGGTAGTTATTAGTAACTCGGCTAACCCACTATTTTGAAATTAATTATTATTTAAAGATTAATAAATAATATATATAAATTGGATTTTAAAGCGAGAACTCAATAGACTTATATTAATTGGGCTTTATTACCTAATGGGTATTTTTTTGTGTTCTGGCTTGTGTTATTCCGACGTGTTATTTGTGCTAGTCCTATTTGGTGTCTAGTACTCTCTAGAGTTAGGGTCTGTTTTTAATAATTATTTTATTTGTTTAGACCCATCTATTGTTCGTGCTCCAAAGGCGAACCAGGATTAGTTGCTTGCCGGTTTTCACGTGGATTAGTAAGCTGTGAGTTTGTACTTACTATTTACCGCTTTATTAAGTAAATTGTTATTTTAATATTAAATATATATACTGTACGTATATTTCGAACTGTTTTTATATTATGGCTTTTAGTTGGAACATGCTACCTAATGGGCATCATTAGGACTGCGTGCGCACCGGTATTGATCTGGGTAAGTTATATATGGAAATGTGGTAACTCGGTGTGAGCATAGCTCTCGGGACCAGGTAGAGTAACTCGGTGTAGCTCAGCTCTCGGGACTCTGGTATAAGTGTGGTCAGTGGTAAATCGGTGTAGCTCAGCTCTCGGGACCAGACCTATTGGATTATATTGTTTATTTAGAATTGTGGATTAGGTTTCCAACTATTATTCGTAATATCGTTATTAAATATTTTAAACGGTTTTAAAAGTTTTCCACTTAATAAATGTAGATAGTGGTATAAACTCATCTCAGTATATCTGACCCCGTTGTTTTACCAATTTTTTCCAGGGTTATGATCTGAGAGAGTCTGGTGATCTCCCATTTACTTTTCCTCGGAGGTTCCATTTATTTTTGATAAGCTGTAAAACTGTTTTATTCTTAGACCGCAGTAGTAACTAGACGTCTTTATTATTATTATATATTTTGTCGAATTGGTTCGACTGGTTATATTGCTTTGGTATGTTATATTATTTACATTGGTTTATGATAAATCTATTTTAGACTCGGAATTGGATAAGCATGTTATATTAACTGTTGAATATTATAATTGCTAGATTTAGGCTGAAGTCTCGGTTGCCCCCGAGCATTGGTTTTCTGCAGGTTTATGTGTTTATATGTTAATTGAAAGGCTAGCAACGGGTTTTGGTACTACATTACCCATACCCTAACGCCGGTCGCAATTCATGAAAATGGGTCGTGACAAACTTGGTATCAGAGCTTTGGTTTCAAACCAAGGCCATTTGCTTGCTATGTGTTTACTCTGTTAAGTATGGTTGTGTCTTAGGAACTGCTGCGGATATAGGTTTCTGTCATGTCTTTAAAAACGTCATCTTTTGATTTTAAAATATTTTTCCTATACCAATAGGATTGCGTCGAGTCAGTCTTTATATGTTGATTTGATGTTGTTAAATGTTAATTTTATTTCACTTGGGTGAATATTTTAATGCTGTTGATTTCTCGGGAAGTCCTAATTGTTACTTGTTTTGTTTCATACTTGGGTATGAATTACGTGTTATTTAAATTGTTGTTGTTCAATCTTAGGATATGGACAACGTTGTTCGTACTCGTGCTTGTGCTGCGGTAGAGCAAGAAGCTGTGGCTGATGATGCGATTTCCATGGAATTCGATAAGAACGTACCACCAGTTTCGGCCAATGCTGGACGTGGTAGAGGTAGAGGTGCTGGCAGAGGTAGAGGCAGAGGAGCTGGTGCTGGTAGAGGTGGAGCTAGAGGACGTGGTGCAGCAGGTGTTCAGGCACCGAATGTGCAGCAGGCACCGGAGGTGCAACAGGCACCGAATATGCAGGCGTTCGACTTCACTACTTTCTTGGCTGGGATTTTCGAAATGCAGAACCACCTGGCTCTTATGCAAAATCAGTGTACTGTACTGGGTCAGTTAGCGCAGCAACAACAACCTCAGGCTGGTGCTGTAGCTGGTATGGGTGGACTTGCTGGTGTTGGTCACATTCCGACAGACAGAGAGATGGTGATGACCTACACTAAGTTGAATCCAACTTCTTTTGATGGTACTGGGGATGCTCTTGACTTTCTGGAAGAGTTTGAGTACAATAGTCAGAGAATTCAAGCTACTGATCGTCAATCAGTGATGCTTGTGGAGATGTCGCTGAAGGGTCCAGCTAAGGACTGGTTTCGCGATAACATTAGGCCAGAGATGGCTATATTGTCTTGGGCTGATTTTGTGACTAGGTTCAGAGGTTACTATCTACCTTTCTCTGTTACTGAGAATTTCAGAGAGAAGCTGTTAAGTTTGAAGAAAGGGGATATATCAGTGACAGACTACACTATAGAGTTTGTCCGTTTGGGGCGGTTTGCTACAGATCTACAGGGTGATCGTGGGCGAGTGAACGACCGCTATATCAGGGGTTTAGGCTCAGAATTTCTTCCTTTGCTGATAGGGGCAGACATGGAGTTTGCTCGGGTAGTGGACAATGCTCGACGGATGGAGAATTCGTTGATTCAGTTTGGGACGATCTCTGACCATTTCCAGAATCAGAAGGGAAAGAGTGATGTTCCTAGTGGGGGGCAACAGGCCCCAGTGCAGCATGGTAGTGGGAATTACTACAATGGCTCTTCTCAGGCCAACAAGGGGAGTCGCCGTACTCACAACAAAGGGAGGCATAGTGCTAGGAGTGCTCCGTACAGCTCTAGTAGCAGTGGGAGTAACCGTGGTTCAGGACGCGGGTACAGTGGTGGATTGAACATTCCGTTCTGCCAAAATTGCAGACGTAGGCACTATGGTCAGTGTCAGTTAGCTCCTGGAGGTTGTTTCTCTTGCGGCCAGCCGGGTCATTTTTCCAGGGAGTGTCCGACATCTGGGCAGCAGATGTCTAACTCCAGTGTGGCGCAGTCGTCTTACCAACAGCAGAGACCTGCGTTTACACAATCTGTAGGGTACTCTCAACCTGCAGCTTCTTTGGTGGCTAGCGGGGCCGAGGTTTTGGTGGCCGTGGTAACGGTGGTAGAGGTTCCAACAGTTACGGTACTGGGCAGAGTTCGCAACAGCAGCCGCAGGGTCAGGCTAGAGTGTTTGCTCTTACTCCTCAGGATGCGCGTGCATCAAATGGTGTGGTGCAAGGTACCATTCCGATTTCTTTTACTGATGCTTTGGTATTATTTGATGCGGGTGGAACCCATTCGTTTGTGTCTACATGTTTTGCTGGGAAATTGGGTATGTCACCATCTGTTTTGAGTGAACCTCTAGCTGTGTCTACACCTATGTCTGAAGGTGTAGTAGTGGACGTCATTTATCCTTCTTGTCCAGTGGTTATTCAGGGTAGAGAATTATGTGCTGATTTGATTGTGCTTGACGTTCTTTCTTTTGATGTCATTTGGGGATGGATTGGCTGTCGCGCCATTATGCTTCTATTGACTGTCGAGGGAAGTCAGTTGAGTTCAGGATTCCAGGTGATCTACCTTTTTCCTTTCAGGGAGAGAAGGCGGAGACACCTAAGAATCTGATTTCCACCATTAAGGCGAAGCGGATGTTAGGCAAGGGTTGCCAGGGTTACCTTGCTGTGGTTCGTGATTTGGAGGCTGATAGTGGTAATATGCATAATGTTCCGATAGTGAATGAATTCACTGATGTGTTTCCAGAGGAATTGCCTGGATTACCACCTGATCGTGATATTGAGTTTTGCATTGATGTGGTTTCTGGTACAGCTCCGATTTTGATACCGCCGTATCGGATGGCTCCTGCAGAGCTGAAGGAGTTGAAGGATCAGTTACAAGAATTGTTGGATAGCGGGTTCATCAGACCGAGTACTTCTCCATGGGGTGCTCCAGTTCTGTTTGTGAAAAAGAAGGACGGTTCCTTTCGACTGTGTATTGACTACAGACAGTTTAACAAGGCTACTGTCAAGAACAGATATCCTCTTCCTCGCATCAATGATTTGTTTGACCAGTTGCAGGGTGCGAAGTGTTTTTCCAAGATTGATTTGAGGTCTGGGTATCATCAGCTTCGGATCCGTGATGCAGATGTGCCTAAGACTGCTTTTCAGACTCGTTATGGACATTTTGAGTTTCTGGTTATGTTCTTTGGTCTGACAAACGCACCAGCAGCATTTATGGATATGATGAACAGAGTCTTCAAGCCATTTTTGGATCAATTTGTTATCGTCTTCATTGATGATATTTTGATCTATTCTCGGAGTGAGGAGGAGCATGTTTACCATTTGAGAACTATACTACAGACGTTGCGTGAGCATCAGTTGTATGCTAAGTTCTCAAAATGTGAGTTCTTGTTGGATCAGGTTACCTTTCTAGGACACGTAGTGTCGAAAGATGGGATCAAGGTTTATCCGAAGAAGATTGAAGCGGTTATGGATTGGCAGAGGCCGAGGTTAGTTACCGAGATCAGAAGTTTTTTGGGTTTAGCTGGCTACTATCGTCGGTTCGTGCAAGATTTTTCCAGAATATCTGCACCGTTGACTAAACTGACACAGAAGGGTGTTAAGTTTGAGTGGACTGACAAGTGGGAGGCGAGCTTTGAGAACCTCAAGGAGATTTTGACTACAGCTCCGGTGTTGGCATTGCCTTCTGGCATTGACGGTTTCACAGTGTATTGTGATGCGTCTCGGATTGGTTTGGGTTGCATTCTGATGCAACATGGACATGTGATTTCCTATGCTTCCCGTCAGTTGAAGAAGCATGAGGTGAATTACCCTACTCATGATTTAGAGTTGGCAGCTGTGGTTTTTGCGCTGAAAATTTGGAGACATTATTTGTATGGTGCTACTTGTGAGATTTTCAATGATCATAAGAGTCTGAAATATATCTTTGATCAGAGAGAATTAAGCTTGAGACAGAGGAGGTGGCTAGAATTGCTGAAAGACTATGACTGTACTATTCTGTACCATCCTTGTAAGGCTAATATGGTAGCCGATGCGTTGAGTCGCAAGTCTTCGGGCAGTCTGGCTCATTTTTCTGAGATTGGGCGTAGACCCATAATTAGAGAGTGGCACAGTTTGATAGCTTCAGGCTATGGTTTTCAGGTTTCTCAGGCTGGTTGTTTGTTAGCACAGTTACAAGTGCAACTTGTTTTGATTGATCGGATCAAAGCTTTACAAGCTGAGGATCCACAGTTGAAACGGATTATTGAGGAGGTTCAGCAGGATGGAAATTCTGAGTTTACTTTTGTGGATGGTGTTCTGAGACATGGTTCGAGATTGTGTGTTCCGGATTCAGATGGTTTGAGGGACCAGATTCTGGAAGAAGCGCACAAGTCTGCTTATAGTGTTCATCCGGGTTCTACTAAGATGTACCATGATCTTAAGGGTACCTACTGGTGGAGCGGGATCAAGAAGGATGTCGCTGAGTATGTTTCTAAGTGTCTGACTTGCCAGCAGGTAAAGCTGGAGCATCATAGACCTTTTGGCTATTTGCAACCACTACCTATTCCAGAGTGGAAGTGGGAGCGGATTGCCATAGATTTTGTTATTGGTTTGCCACGTACTCGATAGGGGTACGATTCCATCTGGGTGATAGTTGACCGTATGACCAAGTCAGCTCATTTCCTTCCGATTAAGGTTTCGTATACTGCTTTGAGGTTGGCTCACTTGTACATCGACAGGATTGTCTGTTTGCATGGTCTACCGGTTTCTATTGTGTAAGACAGAAGTTCTGTGTTTACTTCGACAGGATTGTCTGCGATTAACGTTTCTGCTTTTGTAATGTTTTAAACGTTTGGATTTGTTTCATAAAGTTTTAAACGTTTGGCTGAAATTGCTAAAAAGGTTAAACGTTTGGATTTGGTTCGTAACGTTTGTAGACGTTTGGCTTAAATCGCTAAAAATTAGAAACATTTGGATTGATTTCGTAACGGTTTAAACGTTTGGCTGAAATCGCTAAAAAGGTGAAACGTTTGGATTTATTTCGTAACGTTTGTTGACGTTTGGCTTAAATCGCTAATAAGGTGAAACATTCGGATTGTTTTCGTAACGTTTTAAACGTTTGGCTTAAATTGCTAAAAGGATGAAACGTTTATATTTATTTCGTAATGTTTGTAAACGTTTGGATTAAATCGCTAAAAGGAAGAAACGTTTGAATTTGTATTGTAACTTTTTAAACGTTTAGATTTGTTTCATAACGTTTTAAGCGTTTGGCTTAAATCGCTAAAAAAGTGAAACGTTTAGATTTGTTTCGTAAAGCTTGTAAATGTTTGGCTTAAATTGCTAAAACGGCGTTCATAACGTTTTAAACGTTTGGATTGGTTTCGTAACGTTTTAAACGTTGGATTTATTTTGTAACGTTTTAAACGTTTGGATTTGTTTCTTAACGTTTTAAACGTTTGGATTTGTTTCGTAACGTTTGTATACGTTTGGCTTTAATCGCTATAAAGGTGAAACGTTTGGATTTGTTTCGTAACGTTTGAAAACGTTTGGCTTAAATCGCTAAAAAGGGGAAACGTTTGGATTTGTTGAGTAACATTTGTAAACGTTTGTCTTAAATCGCTAAAACGGAGAAACATTTGGATTTGTTTTGTAATATTTTAAACGTTTAGATTTGCTTTGTAATGTTTTAAAGGTTTGGCTTAAATCGCTAAAAGGTGAAACGTTTGGATTTGTTTCGTAACGTTTGTAATCGTTTGGCTTAAATTGCTAAAAAAGGGAAACGTTTTGATTAGTTTCGTAACGTTTTAAACATTTGGCTTAAATCGCTAAAAAGAGAAACATTTGGATTTGTTTCATAACGTTTGGCTTAAATCGCTAAAAGGGAGAAACAATTGGATTTGTTTTGTAATGTTTTAAACGTTTGGATTTGTTTCGTAACATCTTAAACGTTTGGCTTAAACTGCTAAAAAGGTGAAACGTTTGAATTTGTTTTGTAATGTTGAAAAACGTTTGGCTTAAATCGCTAAAAAGGGGAAACGTTTGGATTTGTTGAGTAATGTTTGTAAACGTTTATCTTTAATTGCTAAAACGGAGAAACATTTTGATTTGTTTTGTAATGTTTTAAACATTTGGATTTGCTTTGTAATGTTTTAAAGGTTTGGTTTAAATCGCTAAAAGGGTGAAATGTTTGGATTTGTTTTGTAACGTTTGTAATCGTTTGGATTAAATCGCTAAAAAGGGAAAACATTTTGATTGGTTTCGTAACGTTTTATACATTTGGTTTAAATCGCTGTAAAGGGAAACATTTGGATTTGTTTCATAACGTGTGGCTTAAATCGCTAAAAGGGTGAAACATTTGGATTTGTTTTGTAACGTTTTAAACGTTTGGATTTGTTTCTTAACATTTTAAACAATTGGCTTAAATCACTAAAAAGGTGAAACATTTGGATTTGTTTCGTAACTTTTGTAAACGTTTGACTTAAACCGCTAAAAAGGTGAAATGTTTGGAATGGTTTCATAACATTTTAAATGTTTGGCTTAAACTAAAAAGGGGAAACATTTGGATTTGTTTCATAATGTTTGTAAACGTTTGGCTTAAAGAGCTAAAAAGCGGAAACATTTGGATTGGATTCGTAAGGTTTTAAACGTTAGGCTTGAATCGCCAAAAAGGTGAAACGTTTGGATTTCTTTCGTAACGTTTGTAAACGTTTGGCTTAAATCGCGAAAATGGCGATAACTTTGGATTTCTTTTGTAATGTTTTAAACGTTTGGATTTGTTTCGTAACGTTTTATATGTTTGGCTTAAATAGCTAAAAAGGTGAAACATTTGGATTTGTTTCGTAATGTTTTTAAATGTTTGGCTTAAATCGCTAAAAAGGGAAAACGCTTTGATTGGTTTCGTAATGTTTTAAACGTTTGACTTAAATTGCTACAAAGGGAAACATTTGGATTTGTTTCATAACGTTTGTAAACGTTTGGCTTAAATCGCTAAAAGGGAGAAACGTTTGGATTTGTTTTGTAATGTTTTAAACGTTTGGATTTGTTTCATAAAGTTTTAAACGTTTGGCTGAAATTGCTAAAAAGGTGAAACGTTTGGATTTGGTTCGTAACGTTTGTAGACGTTTGGCTAAAAATTAGAAACATTTGGATTGGTTTCGTAACGTTTTAAATGTTTGGCTTGAATAGCTAAAAAGTTGAAACGTATAGATTTGTTTCGCAATGTTTGTAAACGTTTGGTTTAAACCGCCAAAAGGAAGAAACGTTTAAATCGCTAAAAAGTGAAACGTTTGGATTTGTTTTATAACGTTTGTAAACGTTTGGCTTAATTCGCTAAAAAGGTGAAATGTTTGGATTTGTTTCGTAACGTTTTAGACGTTTGCCTTAAATTGCTAATTCGGAGAAACGTTTGGATTTGTTTCGTAACGTTTGTAAACGTTTGGCTTAAATCGCTAAAAAGGGGGAATGTTTGGATTGGTTTCGTAACGTTTTAAACATTTTGCTTAAATTACTAAAAAGGTGAAACATTTGAATTTGTTTCGCAATGTTTGTAAATGTTTGGCTTGTATCGCTAAAACGGAGAAAAGTTTGGATTTGTTTTGTTACGTTTTATATGTTTGGATTTGTTTCGTAATGTTTTAAACGTTTGGCTTAAATCGCTAAAAAGCGGAAACGTTTGGAATTGTTTCGTAACGTTTGTAAACGTTTGGCTTAAATCCCTAAAACAGAGACACATTTGGATTTGTTTTGTAACGTTTTAAACGTTTGGATTTGTTTCGAAACGTTTTGGCTTAAATCGCTAAAAAGGTTAAATATTTGGATTTGTTTCATAACGTTTGTAAATGTTTGGCTTAAATCGCTAAAAGGAAAAAACGTTTGGATTAGTTTTGTAACGTTTTAAAAGTTTGGACTGATTTCGTAACGTTTTAAAGGTTTGGCCTAAATCGCTAAAAGGGGAAACGTTTGGATTTGTTTCTTAACGTTTTTAAACGTTTGGCCTAAATCGCTAAAAAGGAGAAACGTGTTGATTTGTTTTGTAAAATTTGAAATGTTTGGATTTTTTTGTAACGTTTTAAACGGTTGGATTTGTTTCGTAACGTTTTAAACGTTTGGCGTAAATCGCTAAAAAGGAGAAATGTTTGGATATGTTTTGTAATGTTTTTAAACGTTTGGCCTGAATCGCTAAAAAAGTGAAACGTTTGGATTAGTTTCGTAACACTTTAAACTTTTGGCTTAAATTGCTAAGACAGAGAAACATTTGGATGTGTTTTGTAATGTTTTAAACGTTTAGATTTGTTTCGTAACGTTTTAAATGTTTGGCCTAAATAGCTATAAAGGTGATACTATCGGATTTGTTTCGTCACGTTTGTAAACGTTTTGCTTATATCGCTAAAAAGGGGAAATGTTTGGATTGGTTTCATAACATTTTAAACGTTTGGCTTAAATCGCTAAAAATGTGAAACGTTTGGATTTGTTTCGTAATGTTTGTAAATGTTTGGCTTCAATCGCTAAAACGAAGACTCGTTTGGATTTGTTTTGTGTTGTTTTAAAATGTTTAGATTTGTTTCGTAACGTTTTAAACGTTTGGCTTAAATCGCTAAAAAGGTGAAACGTTTGGATTTGTTTCCTAATTTTTGTAAACGTTTGGCTTATATCGACAAAAAGGGGAAACGTTTGGATTGGTTTCGTAACGTTTTAAACGTTTGGCTTAAATTGCTAAAAAGAGAAAAATTTGGATTTGTTTTATAAAATCGCTGAAACGGAGAAACGTTTGGATTTGTTTTGTAATGTTGTAAACGTTTTGATTTGTTTCGTAATGTTTTAAATGTTTGGCTTAAATCGCTAAAAAGGTGAAATGTTTGGATTTGTTTCTTAATGTTTGTAATCATTTGGCTTAAATCGCTAAAAAGGGGAAACGTTTGGATTGGTTTCGTAACGTTTTAAACGTTGAACTTTAATCGCTAAAAAGGTGAAACGTTTGGATTTATTTTGTAACGTTTGTAGACGTTTGGCTTCAATCGCTAATAAGGTAATACATTTGGATTGGTTTCGTAACGTTTTAAATGTTTGGCTTAAATTGCTAAAAAGGTGAAACATTTATATTTTATTTCGTAATGTTTGTAAACTTTTGGATTAAATCGCTAAAAGGAAGAAACGTTTGAATTTGTATTGTAACTTTCTAAACGTTTAGATTTGTTTCGTAACGTTTAAACTTTTGGCTTAAATCGCTAAATAGGTGAAACGTTTGGATTCGTTTTGTAACGCTTGTAAACGTTTGGCTTAAATTGCTAAAACGGCGAAACGTTTGGATTGGTTACGTAACGTTTTAAAAGTTTGGATTGGTTTCGTAACGTTTTAAACGTTTGGATTGGTTTCGTAACATTTTAAACGTTTGGATTTGTTTCGTAACGTTTTAAATGTTTGGATTTGTTTCTTAATGTTTTAAACGTTTGGATTTGTTTCGTAAGGTTTGTAAACGTTTGGCTTAAATCTCTAAAAAGGTGAAACACTTGGATTTGTTTCGTAACGTTTGAAAACGTTTGGCTTAAATCGCTAAAAAGGGGAAAAGTTTGGATTTGTTGAGTAACGTTTGTAAACGTTTGTCTAAAATCACTAAAACGAAGAAACATTTGGATTTGTTTTTTAATGTTTTAAACGTTTAGATTTGCTTTATAATGTTTTAAAGGTTTGGCTTAAATCGCTAAAAAGGTAAAACGTTTGGATTTGTTTCGTAACGTTTGTAATCGTTGGCTTAAATCGCTAAAAAGGGGAAATGTTTTAGTTTCGTAACGTTTTAAACATTTGGCTTAAATCGCTAAAAAGAGAAACATTTGGATTTGTTTCATAACGTTTGGCTTAAATCGCTAAAAAGGGAGAAACATTTGGATTTGTTTTGTAATGTTTTAAACATTTGGATTTGTTTCGTAACATATTAAACGTTTGGCTTAAATCGCTAAAAAGATGAAACGTTTGGATTTGTTGAGTAACGTTTTAAAACGTTTGGCTTAAATCCTTAAAAAGGGGAAACGTTTGGATTTGTTGAGTAACGTTTGTAAACGTTTGTCTTAAATCACTAAAACGGAGAAATATTTGGATTTGTTTTGTAATGTTTTAAACATTTGGATTTGCTTTGTAATGTTTGGCGTAAATCGCTAAAAAGGTGAAACGTTTGGATTTGTTTCGTAACGTTTGTAATCATTTGGCTTAAATCGCTAAAAAGGGGAAACGTTTTGATTGGTTTTGTATAGTTTTATACATTTGGCTTAAATCGCTAAAAAGGGAAACATTTGGATTTATTTCATAACGTTTGACTTAAATCGCTAAAAGGGAGAAATATTTGGATTTGTTTTGTAAAGTTTTAAACGTTTTGATTTGTTTTTTAACATTTTAAACAATTGGCTTAAATCGCTAAAAAGGTGAAACATTTGGAATTGTTTCGTAACGTTTGTAAACGTTTGACTTAAATCGCTAAAAAGGTGAAATGTTTGGAATGGTTTTGTAACGTTTTACAAGTTTTGCTTAAATCGTTAAAAAGGTAAAACGTTTGGAGTTGTTTCATAATGTTTATAAACGTTTGGCTTAAAGCACTAAAAATCGGAGACGTTTGGATTGGTTTCGTAAGGTTTTAAACGTTAGGCTTGAATTGCTAAAAAGGTGAAACCTTTGGATTTGTTTCGTAACGTTTGTAAATGTTTGGCTTAGATGCCTAAAATGGCGATAACTTTGGATTTCTTTTGAAACGTATTAAACGTTTGGATTTGTTTCGTAATGATTTAAATGTTTGGCTTAAATCGCTAAAAAGGCGAAACGTTTGGATTTGTTTTGTAATGTTTTTAAACGTTTGGCTTAAATCGCTAAAAAGGTGAAACGTTTGGATTTGTTTCGTAACGTTTGAAAACGTTTGGCTTAAATCGCTAAAAAGATGAAACGTTTGGATTTGTTTCGTAACGTTTTAAACGTTTGGCTTAAATCCCCTAAAAGGTGAAACATTTGGATTTGTTTTGTAATGTTAGTAAACGTTTGGCTTAATTCGGTAAAAAGGTGAAATGTTTGGATTTGTTTCGTAACGTTTTAAACGTTTGCCTTAAATTGCTAAATTGGAGAAACGTTTGGATTTGTTTCGTAATATTTGTAAACGTTTGGCTTAAATCGCTAAAAATGGGTGAATGTTTGGATTGGTCTAGTAACGTTTTAAACATTTGGCTTAAATTACTAAAAAGGTGAAACGTTTGAATTTGTTTCTCAACGTTTGTAAACGTTTGGCTTGAATCGCTAAAACGGAGAAACGTTTGGATTTGTTTTGTAAAGTTTTATACGTTTGGATTTGTTTCGTAATGTTTTAAACATTTGGCCTAAATCGCTAAAAAGGTGAAACGTTTGGATTTGTTTCGTAACGTTTGTAAACGTTAGGCTTACATCGCTAAAAAGTGAAAACGTTTGGATTTGCTTCGTAACCTTTGGTTTAAATCTCTAAATCGGAGAAACATTTGGATTTGTTTTGTAACGTTTTAAACGTTTGGATTTGTTTCGAAACGTTTGGCTTAAATCGCTAAAAAGGTTAAATATTTGGATTTGTTTCATAATGTTTGCAAATGTTTGGCTTAAATCGCTAAAAAGGTGAAACGTTTGGATTAGTTTTGTAACGTTTTAAACGTTTGGATTGATTTCGTAATGTTTTAAAGGTTTGACAATCGCTAAAAGGTGAAACGTTTGGATTTGTTTCGTAATGTTTTTAAACGTTTGGCCTAAATCGCTAAAAAGGAGAAACGTGTTGATTTGTTTTGTATCATTTTAAATGTTTGGCTTAAATCGCTAAAAAGGCGAAACGTTTGGATTTGTTTCGTAATGTTTTTAAACGTTTGGCTTAAATTGCTAAAAAGGTGAAACGTTTGGATTTGTTTTAAAACGTTTGAAAACGTTTGGCTTAAATCGCTAAAAAGATGAAACGTTTGGATTTGTTTCGTAACGTTTTAAACGTTTGGCTTAAATCGCCTAAAAGGTGAAACGTTTGGATTTGTTTTGTAATGTTTGTAAACGTTTGGCTTAATTCGGTAAAAAGGTGAAATGTTTGGATTTGTTTCGTAACGTTTTAAACGTTTGCCTTAAATTGCTAAATTGGAGAAACGTTTGGATTTGTTTCGTAATATTTGTAAACGTTTGGCTTAAATCGCTAAAAATGGGTGAATGTTTGGATTGGTTTAGTAACGTTTTAAACATTTGGCTTAAATTACTAAAAAGGTGAAACGTTTGAATTTGTTTCTCAACGTTTGTAAACGTTTGGCTTGAATCGCTAAAACGGAGAAACGTTTGGATTTGTTTTGAAAAGTTTTATACGTTTGGATTTGTTTCGTAATGTTTTAAACGTTTGGCTTAAATCGCTAAAAAGGTGAAACGTTTGGATTTGTTTCGTAACGTTTGTAAACGTTAGGCTTACATCGCTAAAAAGTGAAAACGTTTGGATTTGTTTCGTAATGTTTGGTTTAAATATCTAAATCGGAGAAACATTTGAATTTGTTTTGTAACGTTTTAAACGTTTGGATTTGTTTCGAAACGTTTGGCTTAAATCGCTAAAAAGGTTAAATATTTGGATTTGTTTCGTAATGTTTGCAAATGTTTGGCTTAAATCGCTAAAAAGGTGAAACGTTTGGATTAGTTTTGTAACGTTTTAAACGTTTTGATTGATTTCGTAATGTTTTAAAGGTTTGGCAATCGCTAAAAGGTGAAACGTTTGGATTTGTTTCATAATGTTTTTAAACGTTTGGCCTAAATCGCTAAAAAGGAGAAACGTGTTGATTTGTTTTGTAACATTTGAAATGTTTGGATTTGTTTTGTAACATTATTAGACGGTTGGATTTGTTTCGTAACGTTTTAAACGTTTGCTTAAATCCTAAAAAGGTGAAACGTTTAGATTTGTTTCGTAACGTTTCTAAACGTTTTGCCTAAATCGCTAAAAAAGTGAAACGTTTAGATTGGTTTCGTAACATTTTTAACTTTTGGCGTAAATCTCTAAGAGAGAGAAAAACGTTTGGATGTGTTTTGTAATGTTTTAAACGTTTGGATTTGTTTTGTGACGTTTTAAACATTTGGCTTAAATCGCTAAAAAAGGGGAAACATTTGGATTGGTTTCATAACATTTTAAACGTTTGACTTAAATCGCTAAAAATATGGAACGTTTTGATTTGTTTCGTAATGTTTGTAAACGTTTGGCTTAAATCGATAAAAAGGGGAAACGTTTGGATTTGGTTTTGTAACGTTTTAAACGTTTGGCTTAAATCGCTAAAAAGGTAAAATATTTGGATTTGTTTAGCAACTTATTTAAACGTTTGGCTTAAATCGCTAAAACGGAGAAATGTTCGGATTTGTTTTGTAATGTTTTAAACGTTTGGATTTGTTATGTAACGTTTTAAATGTTTGGCTTAAATCACTAAAAAGGGGAAACGTTTGGATTTGTTTCGTAACGTTTGTAAACGTTTGGCTTAAATTGCGAAAAAGGTTAAACGTTTGGATTAGTCTCTCAACGTTTTAAACGTTTGGCTTAAATCGCTAAAACGGTGGGACGTTTGGATTTATTTCGTAACGTTTGTAAACGTTTTGCTTGAATCGCTAAAAAGGTGAGACGTTTGGTTTGGTTTCGTAACGTTTTAAACGTTTGGCTTAAATCACTAAAAAGAGAAAAATTTGGATTTGTTTCATAACGTTTGGCTTAAATCGCTAAAACGGAGAAACGTTTGGATTAGTTTTATAATGTTGTAAACGTTTTGATTTGTTTCGTAATGTTTCAAATGTTTGGCTTATATCGCTAAAAAGGTGAAATGTTTGGATTTGTTTCTTAATGTTTGTAAACGTTTGGCTTAAATCGCTAAATAGGGGAAACATTTGGATTGGTTTAGTAATGTTTGAAAAGTTTAGCTATAATCACTAAAAAGGTGAAACGTTTGGATTTATTTCGTAACGTTTGTAGATGTTTGTCTTAAATTGCTAAAAAGGTGAAACATTTGGATTGGTTTCGTAACGTTTTAAACGTTTGGCTTAAATCGCTAAAAGGGTGAAACATTTAGATTTACTTCGTAATGTTTGTAAACGTTTGGATTAAATCGCTAAAACGAAGAAACGTTTGAATTTGTTTTGTAACTCTTAAACATTTAGATTTGTTTCGCAACGTTTTAAACGTTTGGCTTAAATCGTTAAAAAGTTGAAACGTTTAGATTTGTTTCGTAACGTTTGTAAACATTTGGCTTAAATCGCTAAAACGGCGAAACGTTTGGATTGGTTTCGTAACGTTTTAAACGTTTGGATTAGTTTCATAACGTTTTAATCGTTGGGATTTGTTTCGTAATGTTTTAAACGTTTGGATTTGTTTCTTAACGTTTTAAATGTTTGGATTTGTTTCGTAACGTTTGTAAACGTTTGGCTTAAATTGCTAAAAAGGTGAAACGTTTGGATTTGTTTCATAACGTTTGAAAACGTTTGGCTTAAATCGCTTAAAAGGGGAAACGTTTGGATTTGTTGAGTAACGTTTGTAAATGTTTGTCTTAAATCGCTAAAATGGAGAAACATTTGGATTTGCTTTGTAATGTTTTAAACGTTTGGATTTGCTTTGTAATGTTTTAAAGGTTTGGCATAAATCGCTAAAAAGGTGAAACATTTGGATTTGTTTCATAACGTTTGTAATCGTTTGGCTTAAATCGCTAAAAAGGGGAAACGTTTTGAATGGTTTCGTAACGTTTTCAACATTTGGCTTAAATCGCTAAAAAGGGAAACATTTGGATTTGTTTCATAACGTTTGGCTTAAATCGCTAAAAGGGACAAACATTTGGATTTGTTTTGTAATGTTTTAAATGTTTGGATTTGTTTCGTAACATTTTAAACGTTTGGCTTAAATCGCTAAAAAGGTAAAACGTTTGGATTTGTTGCGTAACGTTTAAAAACGTTTGGCTTAAATCGCTAAAAAGGGGAAACGTTTGGATTTGTTGAGTAACGTTTGTAAACGTTTTTCTTAAATCGCTAATACGGATAAACATTTGGATTTGCTTTGTAATGTTCTAAACGTTTGGATTTGCTTTGTAATGTTCTAAACGTTTGGATTTGTTTTGGCTCAAATAGCTAAAAAGGTAAAACATTTGGATTTGCTTTGTAATGTTTTAAACGTTTGGATTTGTTTTGGCTCAAATAGCTAAAAAGGTAAAACATTTGGATTTGTTTCACAACGTTTGTAATCGTTTTGCTTAAGTCGCTAAAAAGGGGAAACGTTTTGACAGGTTTCGTAACGTTTTAAACATTTGGCTTAAATCACTAAAAAGGGAAACATTTGGATTTGTTTCATAACGTTTGGCTGAAATCGCGAAAAGGGAGAAACATTTGGATTTGCTTTGTAATGTTTTAAACGTTTGGATTTGTTTCGTAACATTTTAGACGTTTGGCTTAAATCGCTAAAAAGGTAAAATATTTGGATTTGTTTCGTAATGTTTGTAAACGTTTGACTTAAATCGCTAAAAAGGTGAAATGTTTGGAATGGTTTCTCAACGTTTTAAAACTTTGGCTTAAATCGCTAAAAAGGTGAAATATTTGGATTTGTTTCATAATATTTGTAAATGTTTGGCTTAAATCGCTAAAAAGGGGAAACGTTTGGATTGGTTTCGTAAGATTTTAAATGTTAGGCTTGAATCGCTAAAAAGGTGAAACGTTTGGATTTGTTTCGTAACGTTTGTAAACATTTGTCTAAAATCGCTAAAATGGACAAACCTTTGGATTTCTGTTGTAACGTTTTAAACATTTGGATTTGCTTTGTAATGTTCTAAACGTTTGGATTTGCTTTGTAATGTTCTAAACGTTTGGATTTGTTTTGGATCAAATAGCTAAAAAGGTAAAACATTTGGATTTGCTTTGTAATGTTTTAAACGTTTGGATTTGTTTTGGCTCAAATAGCTAAAAAGGTAAAACATTTGGATTTGTTTCGCAACGTTTGTAATCGTTTTGCTTAAGTCGCTAAAAAGGGGAAACGTTTTGACATGTTTCGTAACGTTTTAAACATTTGGCTTAAATTACTAAAAAGGGAAACATTTGGATTTGTTTCATAACGTTTGGCTGAAATCGCGAAAAGGGAGAAACATTTGGATTTGCTTTGTAATGTTTTAAACGTTTGGATTTGTTTCGTAACATTTTAGACGTTTGGCTTAAATCGCTAAAAAGGTGAAATATTTGGATTTGTTTCGTAAAGTTTGTAAATGTTTGGCTTAAATCGCTAAAAAGGGGAAACGTTTGGATTGGTTTTGTAAGATTTTAAATGTTAGGCTTGAATCGCTAAAAAGGTGAAACGTTTGGATTTGTTTCGTAACGTTTGTAAACATTTGGCAAAAATCGCTAAAATGGACAAACCTTTGGATTTCTGTTGTAACATTTTAAACGTTTGGATTTGTTTCGTAACGTTTCAAACATTCTGCTTAAATCGCTAAAAAGGTGAAACATTTGAATTTGTTTCGTAATGTTTTTAAACGTTTGGCTTAAATTACCAAAAAGCGAAATCGCGTTGATTGGTTTCGTAATGTTTTAAACGTTTGACTTAAATCGCTAAAAAAGGAAACATTTGGATCTGTTTCATAACGTTTGTAAACGTTTGGCTTAAATCGCTAAAAGGGAGATATGTTTGGATTTGTTTTGTAACGTTTTAAACGTTTGGATTTGTTTCATAAAGTTTTAGACGTTTGGCTGAAATCGCTAAAAAGGGGAAACGGTTGGATTTATTTTGTAACGTTTGGCTTAAATCCCTAAAAAGGTTAAACATTTGAATTGGTTTTGTAACGTTTTAAATGTTTGGCTAAAATCACTAAACAGGTGAAACGTATAGATTTTTTTGTAATGTTTGTAAGCGTTTGGTTTAAATCGCCAAAAGGAAGAAAAGTTTGGATTTATTTTGTAACGTTTTAAGCGTTTCGCTTAAATCGTCAAAAAGGTGAAACGTTTGGATTTTTTTGTTACGCTTGTAAACGTTTGGCTTAAATCGCTGAAGCGGGGAAACGTTTAGATTAGTTTCGTAGCATTTTAAACGTTTGGATTGGTTTCGTAACATTTTAAATGTTTTGAATTTGTTTCGCGACATTTTAAACGTTTGGATTTATTTCGTAACATTTGAAAACGTTTGTCTTAAATCGTTACAAAGGTGAAATGTTTGGATTTGTTTGTAACGTTCGTAAACATTTGGCTTAAATCGCTAAAAAGTTGAAATGTTTGGATTTGTTTCGTAACGTTTGAAAACGTTTGGCTTAAATCGCTAAAAAGATGAAACATTTGGATTTGTTTCGTAACGTTTTAAATGTTTTGCTTAAATCGATAAAAAGGTGAAACGTATGGAATTGTTTTGTAACGTTTGTAAACGTTTGGCTTAATTCGCTAAAAAGTTGAAACGTTTGGATTTGTTTCGTAACTTTTTAAACGTTTGGCCTAAATTGCTAAAAAGGAGAAACGTTTGGCTTTGTTTCGTAACGTTTTTAAACGTTTGGCTTAAATCGCTAAAAAGGGGAAATGTTTGGATTTGTTTAGTAACGTTTTAAACGTTTTTCTTAAATTACTAAAAAGGGGAAACGTTTGGATTTGTTTTGTAACATTTGTAAACGTTTGGCTTGAATCGCTAAAACGGAGAAACGTTTGGATTTGTTTTGTAACGTTTTATATGTTTGGATTTGTTTCGTAATGTTTTAAACGTTTGGCTTAAATCGCTAAAAAGGTGAAACGTTTGGATTTGTTTCGTAACGTTTGTAAACGTTTGGCTTAAATCGATATAAAGTGGTAATGTTTGGATTTGTTTCGTAACGTTTGTAAACGTTTGGCTTAAATCCCTAAAACGGAGACACATATGGATTTGTTTTGTAACGTTTTAAACGTTTGGATTTGTTTCGAAACGTTTTGCTTAAATCACTAAAAAGGTTAAATATTTGGATTTGTTTCGTAACGTTTGTAAACATTTGGAATAAATCGCTAAAAAGGTGAAACATTTGGATTTGTTTTGTAACGTTTTAAACGTTTAGATTGATTTCGTAACGTTTTAAAGGTTTGTCCTAAATCGATAAAAGGGGGAACGTTTGGATTTGTTTCGTAACGTTTTTTAACGTTTGGCCTAAATCGCTAAAAAGGAGAAACGTGTTGATTAGTTTTATAACATTGGAAATGTTTGGATTTGTTTTCTAACGTTTTAAACGGTTGGATTTGTTTCGTAATGTTTTAAATGTTTGGATTAAATCGATAAAAAGGTGAAACATTAAGATTTGTTTCGTAACGTTTTTAAACGTTTGGCCTACATCGCTAAAAAAGTGAAACGTTTAGATTAGTTTCGTAACATCTTAAACTTTTGGCTTAAATCGCTAAAAGGGAGAAACCTTTGGATGTGTTTTGTAATGTTTTAAACGTTTCGATTTGTTTCGTAATGTTTTAAACGTTTGGATTTGTTTCGTAGCGTTTTAAACGTTTGGCTTAAATCGCTAAAAAGGTGAAACAGTTGGATTTTTTTCGAAACGTTTGTAAACGTTTGGCTTATATCGCAAAAAAGGGGAAACGTTTGGTTTGGTTTCATAACGTTTGTAAACATTTGCTTAAATCGCTAAAAAGCAGAAACGTTTGGATTGGTTTCGTAACGTTTTAAATGTTTGGCTTAAATCGCTAAAGAGGTAAAACGTTTGGATTTGTTATGTAACGTTTTAAAAGTTTGGCTTGAATCACTAAAAAGGTGAAACGTTTGTATTTGTTCCGTAACGTTTGTAAACGTTTGACTTAAATTGCTACAAAGGTTAAACGTTTGGATTGGTCTCCTAACGTTTTAAACATTTGGCTTATATCGCTAAAAAGGTGAGACATTTGGATTTATTTTGTAACGTTTGTAAACGTTTGGCTTAATTCGCTAAAAAGGTGAAACGTTTGGATTTGTTTCGTAATGTTTTAAACGTTTGCCTTAAATTGCTAAAAAGGAGAAATGTTTGGATTTGTTTCGTAACGTTAGTAAACGTTTGGCTTAAATCGCTAAAAAGGAGGAATATTTGGATTGGTTTCGTAACGTTTTAAACGTTTGGCTTAAATTACTAAAAAGGTGAAACGGTTGGATTTGTTTCGTATCGTTTGTAAACGTTTGTCTTGAATCGCTAAAACGGAGAAACGTTTGGATTTGTTTTGTTAGGTTTTATACGTTTGGATTTGTTTCGTAATATATTAAACATTTGGCTTAAATTGCTAAAAAGGCGAAACGTTTGGATTTGTTTCGTAACATTTGTGAACGTTTGGCTTAAATTGCTAAAAGTGGTAACGTTTGGATTTGTTTCGTAACGTTTGTAAACGTTTAACTTAAATCCCTAAAACGGAGACACATTTGGATTTCATTTGTAATGTTTGTAAACGTTTGGCTTAAATCGCTAAAAAGGTGAAACGTTTGGATTTGTTTTGTAACGTTTTAAACGTTTGGATTGATTTTGTAACGCTTTAAAAGTTTGGCCTAAATCGATAAAAAGTGAAACGTTTGGATTTGTTTCGTAACGTTTTTAAATGTTTGGCCTAAATTGCTAAAAAGGAGAAACGTGTTGATTTGTTTTGTAACTTTTTAAACGGTTGGATTTGTTTCATAACGTTTTAAACGTTTGGCGTAAATCGCTAAAAAGGCGAAACGTTTGGATTTGTTTCGTAACGTTTTTAAACGTTTGGCCGAAATCGCTAAAAAATGAAGCGTTTAGATTAGTTTTGTAACATTTTAAACTTTTGGCTTAAATCGCTAAAATGGAGAAACGTTTGGATGTGTTTCGTAATGTTTTAAACGTTTGGATTTGTTTCGTAACGTTTTAAACGTTTGGCTCAAATCGCTAATAAGGTGAAACAGTTGGATTTGTTTCGTAACTTTTGTAAACGTTTGGCATAAATCGCTAAAAAGGATATTAAACTCCCTAGGTCACTAGTGTTACCGCGAATTACATAATGATCATTAAATTTCATTTTGTTACAAAATGGTCATTGAACTATACCTTTAGTTACAAATGGATGTCACCCATATAAAACGCATCGTTTTCACACTAAAGTTGTTACAAAAAGAACACTGAACGTTTGAATTTGTTTCTCAACGTTTGTAAACGTTTGGCTTGAATCGCTAAAACGGAGAAACGTTTGGATTTGTTTTGTAAAGTTTTATACGTTTGGATTTGTTTCGTAATGTTTTAAACGTTTGGCTTAAATCGCTAAAAAGGTGAAACGTTTGGATTTGTTTCGTAACGTTTGTAAACGTTAGGCTTACATCGCTAAAAAGTGAAAACGTTTGGATTTGTTTCGTAACGTTTGGTTTAAATCTCTAAATCGGAGAAACATTTGGATTTGTTTTGTAACGTTTTAAACGTTTGGATTTGTTTCGAAACGTTTGGCTTAAATCGCTAAAAAGGTTAAATATTTGGATTTGTTTCGTAATGTTTGCAAATGTTTGGCTTAAATCGCTAAAAAGGTGAAACGTTTGGATTAGTTTTGTAACGTTTTAAACGTTTGGATTGATTTCGTAATGTTTTAAAGGTTTGGAAATCGCTAAAAGGTGAAACGTTTGGATTTGTTTCGTAATGTTTTTAAACGTTTGGCCTAAATCGCTAAAAAGGAGAAACGTGTTGATTTGTTTTGTAACATTTGAAATGTTTGGATTTGTTTTGTAACATTATTAGACGGTTGGATTTGTTTCGTAACGTTTTAAACGTTTGCTTAAATCGCTAAAAAGGGGAAACGTTTAGATTTGTTTCGTAACGTTTCTAAACGTTTGGCCTAAATCGCTAAAAAAGTGAAACGTTTAGATTGGTTTCGTAACATTTTTTTACTTTTGGCGTAAATCTCTAAGAGAGAGAAAAACGTTTGGATGTGTTTTGTAATGTTTTAAACGTTTGGATTTGTTTTGTGACGTTTTAAACATTTGGCTTAAATCGCTAAAAAAGGGGAAACATTTGGATTGGTTTCATAACATTTTAAACGTTTGACTTAAATCGCTAAAAATATGGAACGTTTTGATTTGTTTCGTAATGTTTGTAAACGTTTGGCTTAAATCGATAAAAAGGGGAAACGTTTGGATTTGGTTTTGTAACGTTTTAAACGTTTGGCTTAAATCGCTAAAAAGGTAAAATATTTGGATTTGTTTAGCAACTTTTTTAAACATTTGGCTTAAATCGCTAAAACGGAGAAATGTTCGGATTTGTTTTGTAATGTTTTAAACGTTTGGATTTGTTATGTAACGTTTTAAATGTTTGGCTTAAATCACTAAAAAGGGGAAACGTTTGGATTTGTTTCGTAACGTTTGTAAACGTTTGGCTTAAATTGCGAAAAAGGTTAAACGTTTGGATTAGTCTCTCAACGTTTTAAACGTTTGGCTTAAATCGCTAAAACGGTGAGACGTTTGGATTTATTTTGTAACGTTTGTAAACGTTTTGCTTGAATCGCTAAAAAGATGAGACGTTTGGTTTGGTTTCGTAACGTTTTAAACGTTTGGCTTAAATCACTAAAAAGAGAAAAATTTGGATTTGTTTCATAACGTTTGTAAACGTTTGGCTTAAATCGCTAAAACGGAGAAACGTTTGGATTAGTTTTATAACGTTGTAAACGTTTTGATTTGTTTCGTAATGTTTTAAATGTTTGGCTTAAATCGCTAAAAAGGTGAAATGTTTGGATTTGTTTCTTAACGTTTGTAAACGTTTGGCTTAAATCGCTAAAAAGGGGAAACATTTGGATTGGTTTCGTATTGTTTTAATAGTTTAGCTATAATCACTAAAAAGGTTAAACGTTTGGATTTATTTCGTAACGTTTGTAGATGTTTGTCTTAAATCGCTAAAAAGGTGAAACATTTGGATTGGTTTCGTAACGTTTTAAACGTTTGGCTTAAATCGCTAAAAGGGTGAAACATTTAGATTTACTTCGTAATGTTTGTAAACGTTTGGATTAAATCGCTAAAACGAAGAAACGTTTGAATTTGTTTTGTAACTCATAAAAATTTAGATTTGTTTCGCAACGTTTTAAACGTTTGGCTTAAATCGCTAAAAAGGTGAAACGTTTAGATTTGTTTCGTAACGTTTGTAAACGTTTGGCTTAAATCGCTAAAACGGTGAAACGTTTGGATTGGTTTCGTAACGTTTTAAATGTTTGGATTGGTTTCATAACGTTTTAATCGTTTGGATTTGTTTCGTAATGTTTTAAACGTTTGGATTTGTTTCTTAACGTTTTAAATGTTTGGATTTGTTTCGTAACGTTTGTAAACTTTGGCTTAAATTGCTAAAAATGTGAAACGTTTGGATTTGTTTCATAACGTTTGAAAACGTTTGGCTTAAATCGCTTAAAAGGGGAAACGTTTGGATTTGTTGAGTAACGTTTGTAAACGTTTGTCTTAAATCGCTAAAATGGAGAAACATTTGGATTTGTTTTGTAATGTTTTAAACGTTTGGATTTGCTTTGTAATGTTTTAAAGGTTTGGCATAAATCGCTAAGAAGGTGAAACGTTTGGATTTGTTTCGTAACGTTTGTAATCGTTTGGCTTAAATCGCTAAAAAGGGGAAACGTTTTGAATGGTTTCGTAACGTTTTCAACATTTGGCTTAAATCGCTAAAAAGGGAAACATTTGGATTTGTTTCATAACGTTTGGCTTAAATCGCTAAAAAGGACAAACATTTGGATTTGTTTTGTAATGTTTTAAATGTTTGGATTTGTTTCGTAACATTTTAAACGTTTGGCTTAAATCGCTAAAAAGGTAAAACGTTTGGATTTGTTGCGTAACGTTTAAAAACGTTTGGCTTAAATCGCTAAAAAGGGGAAACGTTTGGATTTGTTGAGTAACGTTTGTAAACGTTTTTCTTAAATCGCTAATACGGATAAACATTTGGATTTGCTTTGTAATGTTCTAAACGTTTGGATTTGCTTTGTAATGTTCTAAACGTTTGGATTTGTTTTGGATCAAATAGCTAAAAAGGTAAAACATTTGGATTTGCTTTGTAATGTTTTAAACGTTTGGATTTGTTTTGGCTCAAATAGCTAAAAAGGTAAAACATTTGGATTTGTTTCGCAACGTTTGTAATCGTTTTGCTTAAGTCGCTAAAAAGGGGAAACGTTTTGACATGTTTCGTAACGTTTTAAACATTTGGCTTAAATTACTTAAAAGGGAAACATTTGGATTTGTTTCATAACGTTTGGCTGAAATCGCGAAAAGGGAGAAACATTTGGATTTGCTTTGTAATGTTTTAAACGTTTGGATTTGTTTCGTAACATTTTAGACGTTTGGCTTAAATCGCTAAAAAGGTGAAATATTTGGATTTGTTTCGTAAAGTTTGTAAATGTTTGGCTTAAATCGCTAAAAAGGGGAAACGTTTGGATTGGTTTTGTAAGATTTTAAATGTTAGGCTTGAATCGCTAAAAAGGTGAAACGTTTGGATTTGTTTCGTAACGTTTGTAAACATTTGGCAAAAATCGCTAAAATGGACAAACCTTTGGATTTCTGTTGTAACGTTTTAAACGTTTGGATTTGTTTCGTAACGTTTCAAACATTCTGCTTAAATCGCTAAAAAGGTGAAACATTTGAATTTGTTTCGTAATGTTTTTAAACGTTTGGCTTAAATTACCAAAAAGCGAAATCGCTTTGATTGGTTTCGTAATGTTTTAAACGTTTGACTTAAATCGCTAAAAAAGGAAACATTTGGATTTGTTTCATAACGTTTGTAAACGTTTGGCTTAAATCGCTAAAAGGGAGATATGTTTGGATTTGTTTTGTAACGTTTTAAACGTTTGGATTTGTTTCATAAAGTTTTAGACGTTTGGCTGAAATCGCTGAAAAGGGGAAACGGTTGGATTTATTTTGTAACGTTTGGCTTAAATCCCTAAAAAGGTTAAACATTTGAATTGGTTTCGTAACGTTTTAAATGTTTGGCTAAAATCACTAAACAGGTGAAACGTATAGATTTTTTTTGTAATGTTTGTAAGCGTTTGGTTTAAATCGCCAAAAGGAAGAAAAGTTTGGATTTATTTTGTAACGTTTTAAGCGTTTCGCTTAAATCGTCAAAAAGGTGAAACGTTTGGATTTTTTTGTTACGCTTGTAAACGTTTGGCTTAAATCGCTAAAAAGTTGAAATATTTGGATTTGTTTCGTAACGTTTGAAAACGTTTGGCTTAATTCGCTAAGAAGTTGAAACGTTTGGATTTGTTTCGTAACTTTTTAAACGTTTGGCCTAAATTGCTCAAAAGGAGAAACGTTTGGCTTTGTTTCGTAACGTTTTTAAACGTTTGGCTTAAATCGCTAAAAAGGGGAAATGTTTGGATTGGTTTAGTAACGTTTTAAACGTTTTTCTTAAATTACTAAAAAGGGGAAACGTTTGGATTTGTTTTGTAATGTTTGTAAACGTTTGGCTTGAATCGCTAAAACAGAGAAACGTTTGGATTTGTTTTGTAACATTTTATATGTTTGGATTTGTTTCGTAATGTTTTAAACGTTTGGCTTAAATAGCTAAAAAGGTGAAACGTTTGGATTTGTTTCGTAACGTTTGTAAACGTTTGGCTTAAATCGATATAAAGTGGTAATGTTTGGATTTGTTTCGTAACGTTTGTAAACGTTTGGCTTAAATCCCTAAAACGGAGACACATATGGATTGTTTTGTAACTTTTTAAACGTTTGGATTTGTTTCGAAACGTTTGGCTTAAATCGCTAAAAAGGTTAAATATTTGGATTTGTTTCGTAACGTTTGTAAACGTTTGGAATAAATCGCTAAAAAGGTGAAACATTTGGATTTGTTTTGTAACGTTTTAAACGTTTAGATTGATTTCGTAACGTTTTAAAGGTTTGTCCTAAATCGATAAAAGGGGGAACGTTTGGATTTGTTTCGTAACGTTTTTTAACGTTTGGCCTAAATCGCTAAAAAGGAGAAACGTGTTGATTTGTTTTATTACATTGGTAATGTTTGGATTTTTTTTCTAACGTTTTAATCGGTTGGATTTGTTTCGTAATGTTTTAAATGTTTGGATTAAATCGATAAAAAGGTGAAACGTTAAGATTTGTTTCGTAACGTTTTTAAACGTTTGGCCTAAATCGCTAAAAAAGTGAAACGTTTAGATTAGTTTCGTAACATCTTAAACTTTTGGCTTAAATCGCTAAAAGGGAGAAACCTTTGGATGTGTTTTATAATGTTTTAAACGTTTCGATTTGTTTCGTAATGTTTTAAACGTTTGGATTTGTTTCGTAACGTTTTAAACGTTTGGCTTAAATCGCTAAAAAGGTGAAACAGTTGGATTTTTTTTCGAAACGTTTGTAAACGTTTGGCTTATATCGCAAAAAAGGGGAAACGTTTGGTTTGGTTTCATAACGTTTGTAAACGTTTGGCTTAAATCGCTAAAAAGCGGAAACGTTTGGATTGGTTTCGTAACGTTTTAAATGTTTGGCTTAAATCGCTAAAGAGGTAAAACGTTTGGATTTGTTATGTAACGTTTTAAAAGTTTGGCTTAAATCACAAAAAAGGTGAAACGTTTGTATTTGTTCTGTAATGTTTGTAAACGTTTGACTTAAATTGCTACAAAGGTTAAACGTTTGGATTGGTCTCTTAATGTTTTAAACGTTTGGCTTAAATCGCTAAAAAGGTGAGACATTTGGATTTATTTTGTAACGTTTGTAAACGTTTGGCTTAATTCGCTAAAAAGGTGAAACGTTTGGATTTGTTTCGTAATGTTTTAAACGTTTGACTTAAATTGCTAAAAAGGAGAAATGCTTGGATTTTTTTCGTAACGTTAGTAAACGTTTGGCTTAAATCGCTAAAAAGGGGGAATATTTGGATTGGTTTCGCAACGTTTTAAACGTTTGGCTTAAATTACTAAAAAGGTGAAACGGTTGGGTTTGTTTCGTATCGTTTGTAAACGTTTGTCTTGAATCGCTAAAACGGAGAAACGTTTGGATTTGTTTTGTTAGGTTTTATACGTTTGGATTTGTTTCGTAGTATATTAAACATTTGGCTTAAATTGCTAAAAAGGAGAAACGTTTGGATTTGTTTCGTAACGTTTGTGAACGTTTGGCTTAAATTGCTAAAAGTGGTAACGTTTGGATTTGTTTCGTAACGTTTGTAAACGTTTAGCTTAAATCCCTAAAACGGAGACACATTTGGATTTCATTTGTAATGTTTGTAAACGTTTGGCTTAAATCGCTAAAAAGGTGAAACGTTTGGATTTGTTTTGTAACGTTTTAAACGTTTGGATTGATTTTGTAACGTTTTAAAAGTTTGGCCTAAATCGATAAAAAGTGAAACGTTTGGATTTGTTTCGTAACGTTTTTAAATGTTTGGCCTAAATTGCTAAAAAGGAGAAACGTGTTGATTTATTTTGTAACGTTTTAAACGGTTGGATTTATTTCATAACGTTTTAAACGTTTGGCGTAAATCGCTAAAAAGGTGAAACGTTTGGATTTGTTTCGTAACGTTTTTAAACGTTTGGCCGAAATCGCTAAAAAATGAAGCGTTTAGATTAGTTTCGTAACATTTTAAACTTTTGGCTTAAATCGCTAAAATGGAGAAACGTTTGGATGTGCTTTGTAATGTTTTAAACGTTTGGATTTGTTTCGTAACGTTTTAAACGTTTGGCTCAAATCGCTAATAAGGTGAAACAGTTGGATATGTTTCGTAACTTTTGTAAACGTTTGGCATAAATCGCTAAAAAGGATATTAAACTCCCTAGGTCAATAGTGTTACCGCGAATTACATAATGATCATTAAATTTCATTTTGTTACAAAATGGTCATTGAACTATACCTTTAGTTACAAAGGGATGTCACCCATATAAAACGCATCGTTTTCACACTAAAGTTGTTACAAAAAGAACACTGAACTTTTCATGAATTACAAAAAAGTCACTGAGTTATATTTTTTATTATAAAAAGAACACCGAAATATGTCCCTTTTTGTAATAATAGCCTGCCACGTAAGCAAAAATGTTGCGTTTTATATGAATGACATCCATTTGTAACAAAAGGTATAATTCAGTGGCCATTTTGTAACAAAATGAAGTTTAGTGATCATTATGTAATTCGAAGTAACCTTAGTGACCTAGAGAGTTTAATATCCTCGCTAAAAAGGGGAAACATTTGGATTGGTTTCATAACGTTTTAAACGTTTAGCTTAAATCGCTAAAAATGTGAAACGTTTGGATTTGTTTCATAATGTTTCTAAACGTTGGCTTAAATCACTAAAAGGGGAAACGTTTGGATTGGTTTCGTAACGTTTTAAACGTTTGACTTAAATCGCTAAAAAGGTAAAACGTTTGGATTTGTTTAGCAACATTTGTAAACGTTTGGCTTAAATCGCTAAAACATAGAAACGTTTGGATTTGTTTTGTAATGTTTTAAACGTTTGGATTTGTTATATAACGTTTTAAACGTTTGTCTTACATCACTAATAAGGGGAAACGTTTGGATTTGTTTCGTAACGTATGTAAACGTTTGGCTTAAATTGCTAAAAAGGTTAAACGTTTGGATTGGTCTCTCAACGTTTTAAACGTTGGGCTTAAATCGCTAAAAAGGTGAGACGTTTGGATTTATTTCGTAACGTTTGTAAACGTTTGTCTTAAATTGCTAAAAAGGTGAGACCTTTGGATTAGTTTCGTAACGTTTTAAACGTTTGGCTTAATTCGCTAAAAAGGTTAAACGTTTAGATTGGTTTCGTAGCGTTTGTAAATGTTTGGCATAAATCGCTAAAAGGACGAAACGTTTGGATTTTTTTTTGTAGCGTTTTAAACGTTTGCATTTGTTTCTTAACGTTTTAAATGTTTGGCTTAAATCGCTAAAAATGTGAAACGTTTGGATTTGTTTCGTAATGTTTGTAATAGTTTGGCTTAAATTGCTAAAACGGAGAAACATTTTGATTTGTTTGTTAATGTTTCAAACCTTTAGATTTGCTTCGTAACGTTTTAAACGTTTAGATTAAATCGCTAAAAAGGTGTAACGTTTGGATTTGTTTCGTAACGTTTGTAAACATTTGGCTTAAATCGCTAAAAAAGGGAAACGTTGATTGGTTTCGTAACGTTTTAAACGTTTGCTTAAATCACTAAAAAGGGAACAATTGGATTTGTTTCATAACATTTGTAATCGTTTGGCTGAAATCGTTAAAACAGAGAAACGTTTAGATTTGTTTTGTTATGTGTTATACGTTTAGATTTGTTTCGTAACATTTTAAATGTTGGCTTAAATCGATAAAAAGGTGAACGTTTGGATTTGTTTCTTAACGTTTCTAAACGTTTGGCTTAAATTGCTAAAAATGTGAAACATTTGGCTTGGTTTCTCAACGTTTTGAACGTTTGGCTTAAATTGCTAAAAAGGTGAAACGTTTGGAATTATTTCGTAACGTTTGGCTTAAATCGCTAAAAAGGTGAAACATTTGGTTTCGTAACGTTTTAAACGTGTGGCTTAAATCGCTAAAAAGGCGAAACGTTTAGATTTGTTTCGTAATGTTTGTAAACGTTTGGCTTAGATCGCTAAAATGAAGAAACGCTTAGATTTGTTTTGTAATGTTTTAAACGTTTGGATTTGTTTCGTAATATTTTAAACGTTTGGCTAAATTAGCTAAAAAGGCGAAAAATTTGGATTTGTTTCGTAACGTTTGTAAACATTTGGCTTAAATCGCTAACACGGAGAAACGTTTGGATTTGTTTTATAACATTTTAGAAGTTTGGATTTGTTTCGTAACCTTTTAGACGTTTGGCTTGAACCGCTACAAAGGTGAAACATTTGGATTTGTTTCGTAACATTTGTAAACTTTTGGCCTAGATTGCTAAAAAGGTGAACGTTTGGATTTGTTTCGTAACGTTTGGCTTAAATCGCTAAAGAGGTGAATCATTTGGATTTGTTTCGTAACATTTGTAAACGTTTGGCTTAAATCACTAAAAAGGTGAAACATTTGGATTGGTTTCTTAACGTTTTAAACGTTTGGCTTAAATCGCTAAAAAGGTGAAACGTTTAGATTTGTTTCGTAATTTTTGTAAACGTTTGGCTTAAATCGCTAAAAGGAAGAAACGTTTGGATTTGTTTTGTAACGATTTAAACGTTTGGATTTGTTTTGTAACGATTTAAACGTTTGGCTTAATTTTTTTTGTAACATTTGTTAACATTTGGCCTAAATCGCAAACACAGTGAAACGTTTGGATTTGTTTCGTAATGCTTTAAACGTTTGGATTTGTTTCGTAACCTTTTAAACGTTCGGCTTAAATCGCTAAAGAGGTGAAACATTTGGATTTGCTTCGTAACATTTGTAAACGTTTGAACTAAATAGCTAAAAAGGTGAAACGTTTGGATTTGTTTCGTAATATTTTAAACGTTTAGTTTAAATCGCGAAAAAGGGAAACATTTGGATTTGTTTCATAACGTTTGTATATGTTTGGCTTATATTGTTGAAACGGAGAAACGTTTGGATTTGTTTTGTAATGTTTTAAGCGTTTGGATTTGTTTCGTAATGTTATAAACGTTTGGCTTAAATCGCTAAAAAGGGGAAATGTTTGGATTTGTTTCGTATTGTTTGTAAACGTTTGGCTTAAATTGCTAAAAAGGTGAAACATTTGGATTGGTTTTTCAACGTTTTAAACATTTAGCTTAAATCGCTAAAAAGGTTAAACATTTGGATGTATTTCTTAACGTTTGTAAACATTTGGCTTAAATCGCTAAAAAGGTCAAATGTTTGGATTGGTTTCGTAACGTTTTAAATGTTTGGCTTAAATCGCTAAAAAGAAAGAAACATTTGTATTTGTTTTGTAACGTTTTAAATAATTGGATTGGTTTCACAACGTTTTAAACGTTTGGCTTAAATCGCTAAAAAGGTGAAACGTTTGGATCTGTTTCGTAACTTTTGTAAATGTTTGGCTTAAATCGCTAAAACTGAGAAACATTTAGATTTGTTTTGTAACGTTTTAAACCCTTGGATTTATTTCGTAACGTTTGTAAACATTTGGCTTAAATCGCTAAAAAGGGGAACATTTTGATTGGTTTCATAAAGTTTAAAACGTTTGGCTTAATCGCTAAAAAGGGAAACATTTGGATTTGTTTCATAACGTATGGCTTAAATCGTTAAAACGGAGAAACGTTTGGATTTGTTTTGTAATGTTTTAAACGTTTGGATTTGTTTCGTAACGTTTTACACGTTTAGTTTAAATCGCTAAAAAGGTGAAACGTTTGGATTTGTTTCGTAACGTTTATAAACGTTTGGCTTAAATCGCTAAAAAGAGGAAACGTTTGGATTAGTTTCTCAAAGTTTTAAACGTTTGGCTTAAATCGCTAAAAAGGTGAAACATTTGGATTGGTTGGGTAACATTTTAAACGTTGGCTTAAATCGCTAAAAAGGTGAAACGTTTAGATTTGTTTCGTAATGTTTATAAATGTTTTGCTTAAATCGCTAAAAGGAAGAAACGTTTGGATTTGTTTTGTAATGTTTTAATCGTTTGGATTTGTTTCATAACATTTTATACGTTTGGCTTAAATCGCTAAAAAGGTGAAACGTTTGGATTTGTTTCGTAATATTTTAAACGTTTAGCTTAAATCGCCAAAAATGGAAGTATATGGATTTGATTCATAACATTTGTATATGTTTGGCTTATATTGTTAAAACGGAGAAACGTTTGGATTTGTTTTGTAATTTTTTAAACGTTTGGATTTGTTTCGTAACGTTATAAACGTTTGGCTTAAATCGCTAAAAAGGTGAAACGTTTGGATTTGTTTCGTAATGTTTGTAAACGTTTGGCTTAAATTGCTAAAAAGGTGAAACATTTGGATTGGTTTTTCAACGTTTTAAACATTTGGCTTAAACCGCTAAAAAGGTTAAACATTTGGATGTATTTCTTAACGTTTGTAAACGTTTGGCTTAAATCGCTAAAAAGGTCAAATGTTTAGATTGGTTTCGTAACGTTTTAAACATTTGGCTTAAATCGCTAAAAGGAAGAAACGTTTGGATTTGTTTTGTAACGTTTTAAACGTTTGGATTTGTTTCATAACATTTGAAACGTTTGGCTTAAATCGCTAAAAAGGTGAAATGTTTGGATTTGTTTCGTAAAGTTTGCAAATGTTTGGCTTAAATCGCTAACACGAAGAAACCTTTGGAATTGTTTTGCGACATTTTAAACGGTTGGATTTATTTCGTAACCTTTTAAACGTTTGGCTTAAATCGCTAAAAAGGTGAAACGTTTGGATTTGTTTCGTAAAATTTGTAAACATTTGGCCTTAATCGCTGAAAAGGGAAACGTTTGGATTTGTTTTGTAATGTTTGTAAACGTCTTGCTTAAATCGCTAAAAAGGTGAAACATTTGGATTTGTTTCGTAACGTTTGTAAACGTTTGGCAAAAATCGCTAAAATGGTGAAACGTTTGGATTGGTTTCGTAACGTTTTAAACGTTTGGTTTAAATTGCAAAAAGGTGAAACGTTTAGATTTGTTTAGTATTGTTTGTTAACGTTTGGCTTACATCGCTGAAAAGGGGAAACGTTTACATTTGTTTCGTAATGTTTGTAAATGTTTGGCTTATATCGCTAAAAGGAAGAAACGTCTGGATTTGTTTTGTTATGTTTTAAATGTTTGGATTTTTTTCGTAATGTTTTAAATATTTGGCTTAAATCGCTAAAAAGGTGAAACGTTTGGATTTGTTTGGTGACATTTGTAAACGTTTGGCTTAATTAAATTGCTAAAACGGAGAAACTTTTGGATTTGTTTTGTAACGTTTTAAACGTGTCGATTTGTTTCGTAACGTTTTGCTTAAATTGCTAAAAAGGTGAAACGTTTGGATTGGTTTCGTAACGTATTAAACATTTGGCTTAAATCACTAAAAAGGTGAAACGTTTGGATTTGTTTCCTAACATTTGTGAACCTTTGGCTTAAATCGCCAAAACGGAGAAACGTTGGAATATGTTTTGTAAAGTTTTAAACGTTTGGATTTGCTTCGTAATGTTTTAAACATTTGGCTTAATTCGCTTAACAGATAAAACATTTGGATTTGTTTTGTAATGTTATTAAATGTTTGGCTTAAATCGCTAAAAATGAGAAACGTTTGGATTTGTTTCGTAACGTTTTAAAAGTTTGGCTTAAATCGCTAAAAAGGTGAAACGTTTGGATTTGTTTCGTAACGTTTTAAACATTTACTTAAATTGCTAAAAAGGGGAAACGTTTGGATTTGTTTTGTAAAGTTTGTAAACGTTTCGCTTAAATCGCTAAAAAGGGGAAATGTTTGGATTGGTTTCGCAACGTTTTAAACGCTTGGCTTCAATCGCTTAAAAGGTGAAACGTTTAGATTTGTTTCGTAACGTTTGTAAGAGTTTGGCTTAAATCGCTAAAATGGAGAAATGTTTGGATTTGTTTTATAACATTCTATATGTTTGGATTTTTTTCGTAACGTTTTAAACGTTTGGCATCAATCGCGAAAAAGGTGAAACGTTTGGATTTGTTTCTTATCGTTTGTAAACATTTGGCTTAAATCACTAAAAAGGGGGAAACATTTGGATTGGTTTCTTAACGTTTTAAACGTTTGGCTTAAATCGCTAAAAAGGGGAAACATTTGGTTTTGTTTTGTACCGTTTGGCATAAATTGCTAAAACATAGAAAAGTTTGGATTTGTTTTGTAACGTTTTAAAAGTTTGGATTTGTCTCGTAATATTTTTAACGTTTCTCATAAATCGGTAAAAAGGTGAAACATATGGATTTGTTTCGTAACGTTTGAAAATGTTTGGCTTAAGTTGCTAAAAAGGTGAAACGTTTGGATTCGTTTCGTAACTTTTTAAACGTTGGCTTAAATCTTTAAAAAGGTGAAACATTTGGATTTATTTTATAACTTTTGTAAACGTTTGGCTTAAATTGCTAAAACGAAGAAAAGCATAGATTTGTTTGGTAACATTTGAAACGTTTGGATTTTTTTGTAACGTTTTAAATGTTTGGCTTAAATCGCTACAACGGAGAAACGTTTGAATTTATTTCGTAAAGTTTTAAACGTTTGGATTTGTTTCGTAACGTCTTAAACGTTTTGGCTTAAATTGCTAAAAAGACGAAACGTTTGGATTTGTTTCAAAATGTTTGTAAACGTTTGGCCTAAATCACTAAAATGGTGCAACGTTTGGATTGTTTTCATATCGTTTTAAATGTTTGTCTTAAATCGCTAAAAATGGGAAACGTTTGGATTTATTTCGTAACGTTTGTAAACATTTCACTTAAATTGCTAAGAAGGAGAAACGTTTGGATTTGTTTTGTAACGTCTTAAACGTTTGGATTTGTTTTAAACGTTTGGCTTAAATCGCTAAAAAGGTGAAACATTTGGATTTGTTTCGTAACGTTTGTAAACGTTTGGCTTAAATCTCTAAAAAGGGGAAACTTTGGATTGTTTTCGTAACGTTTTAAAAATTTGTCTTAAACCGCTAAAAAGGAGAAACATTTGATTTTGTTTCGTTACGTTTGTAAACGTTTGGCTTTAATCGCTAAAACAGAGAAACGTTTGGATTTGTTTTGTAACCTTTTAAACGTTCGGATTTGTTTCATAACGTTTTAAACGTTTGGCTTAAATCGCTAAAAAGGTGAAACGTTTTGATTTGTTTCATATTGTTTGTAAACCTTTCCTTAAATCGCTAAAAAGGTGAAACGTTTGGATTTGTTTCGTATCGTTTTAAAGGTTTCGATTGGTTTCGTAAAATTTTAAACGTTTGGATTTGTTTAATGACTTTTTAAATGTTTGGATTTGTTTCGTAACGCTTGTAAACGTTTGGCTTAAATTGCTAAATTGTGAAACGTTTGGATTTGTTTCGTAACGTTTGAAAACGTTTTGTTTAAATCGTTAAAAAGGTGAAACGTTTGGATTTGTTTCGTAACGTTTGTGAGCATTTGGCCTAAATTGTTAAAAAGGTGAAACGTTTGGATTGTTTTCATACCATTTAAAATGTTTGTCTTAAATCGCAAAAAATGGGAAACGTTTTGATTTTTTTTCGTAACGTTTGCAAACGTTTGTCTTAAATCGCTAAAAAGGAGAAACGTTTGGATTTGTTTCGTAACGTTTTAAATGTTTGGCTACAATCGCTAAAAAGGTGAAACGTTTGTAAACATTTGGCTTAAATTGCTAAAACGAAGAAACGTGTAGATTTATTTTGTAACATTTGAAACGTTTGGATTTGTTTTGTAACGTTTTAAACGTTTGGCTTAAATCACTAAAACATAGAAACGTTTGGATTTATTTTGTAACGTTTTAAACGTTTGGATTTGTTTCGTAACGTTTTAAACGTTTGGCTTAATTCGCTAAAAAGGGAAATGTTCTGATTGGTTTCGTAACGTTTTAAACGTTTTGCTTAAATCGCTAAAAATGTGAAAACTTTGGATTTGTTTCGTAATGTTTGTAAACGTTTGGCTTAAATCGCTAAAACATAGAATTGTTTGGATTTTTTTTGTAACGTTCTATACCTTTGGATTTTTTTCGTAACGTTTTAAACGTTTGGATTCAATAGCTAAAAAGGTGAAATGTTTGGATTTGTTTCGTAACGTTGTAAACGTTTGGCTTAAATCACTAAAAAAAAGGAAACATTTGGATTGGTTTCGTAACGTTTTAAACGTTTGACTTAAATCGGTAAAAAGGGGAAACATTTGGTTTTGTTTTGTAACGTTTGTAAACGTTTGCCTTAAATCGCGAAAATAGAGAAATGTTTGGATTAGTTTTGTAACGTTTTAAACGTTTCGGTTAAATCACTAAAAACAGGAAATGTTTAGATTTGTTTCGTAACGTTTGTAAACGTTTGGCTTAAATCGTTAAAAAGGTTAAACATTTGGATTTCTTTCGAAACGTTTGTATACGTTAAGCTTAAATCGCTAAGAAGGAGAAACGTTTGGATTTGTCTTGTATTGTTTGTAAAAGTTTGGCCTAAATCGCTAAAATGGTGCAACGTTTAAATTTTTTCATACTGTTTTAAATATTTGTCTTAAATCGCTAAAAATGGGAAACGTTTTGATTTGTTTCGTAACGTTTAAATCGCTAAAAATGGGAAACATATGTATTTGTTTCGTAACATTTGTAAACGTTTAACTTAAATCGCTAAAAAGGAGAAACAATTGGATTTTATTCGTAATGTTTTAAACGTTTGGATTTGTTTCGTAACGTTTTAAACGTTTGGCTTAAATCGCTAAAAACGTGAAACGTTTGGATTTGTTTCGTAACGTTTGTAAATGCTTGGCTTAAATCGTTAAAAACGGGAAACGTTTGGATTGTTTTCTTAATTTTTTAAACATTGGGCTTAAATCGCTAAAAAGGTGAAACGTTTGACTTTGTTTCGCTACGTTTGCAAATGTTTGGCTTAAATCACTAAAACAGAGAAATGTTAGGATTTGTTTTGTAACGTTTAAAATGTTTAGATTTGTTTCGTAACGTTTTAAACGTTTGGCTTAAATCGCTAAAAAGGTGAAACGTTTGGATATGTTTTGTAACGTTTGTAAACGTTTGGCTTAAATCGCTATAAAGGTGAAACGTTTTGATTTGTTTCGTAGCGCTTGTAAACGTTTCCTTAAATTTTAAAAAGGTGAAAAGTTTGGATTTGTTTCGTATCGTTTTTAGCGTTTGAATTGGTTTTGTAATGGTAAATTTGTTTCGTAACGTTTTAAACGTTTGGTTTCAATCGCTAAAAAGGTGAAACGTTTGGATTTGTTTTGTAACGTTTGTAAACGTTTGGATTAAATCTATATAAAAAGGAAACATTTGGTTTTGTTTTGTAACGTTTTAAAACGTTTGGCTTAAATCGCTAAAAAGGGGAAACATTGGGTTTTGTTTTGTAACGTTTGTAAACGTTTGGCTTAAATCGCTAAAATAGAGAAACGTTTTGATTAGTTTTGTAACGGTTTAACTGTTTGGATTTGTTTCGTAACATTTTAAACGTTTCGCTTATATCGCTAAAAAGGTGAAATATTTGAATTTGTTTCGTAATGTTTGTAAACGTTTGGCTTCAATTGCTAAAAAGGTGAAACATTTTGATTGGTTTCGTAACTTTTTAAACGTTTGGCTTAAAATGCTAAAAAGGTGAAACAATTGGATTTGTTTCGTAATGTTTGTAAACGTTTGGTTTAAATTGCTAAAACGAAGAAACGTGTAGATATTTTTGTAACATTTGAATCTTTTGGATTTGTTTTGTAACGTTTTAAACGTTTGGCTTAAATCGCTAAAACGGAGAAACGTTTGGATTTATTTTGTAACGTATTAAACGTTTGGATTTGTTTCGTAACATTTTAAACGTTTCGCTTAAATCGCTAAAAAGGGGAAATGTTTGGATTGGTTTCGTAACGTTTTAAACGCTTTGCTTCAATCGCTAATAAGGGGAAACGTTTGGATTTGTTTCGTAACGTTTGTAAACGTTTGGCTTAAATCGCTAAAACAGAGAAACGTTTGGATTTCTTTTATAACGTTCTATATGTTTGGATTTGTTTCGTAACATTTTAAACGTTTGGCATCAATCGCTAAAAAGGTGAAACGTTTGGATTTATTTCGTAACATTTGTAAATGTTTGGCTTAAATCACTTAAAAAGGAAACATTTGGATTGGTTTCTTAACGTTTTAAACGTTTGGCTTAAATCGCTAAAAAGGGGAAACATTTGGTTTTGTTTTGTACCGTTTGTAAACGTTTGACTTAAATTGCTAAAACATAGAAAAGTTTGGATTAGTTTTGTAACGTTTTAAAAGTTTGGATTTGTTTCGTAACATTTTTAACGTTTCTCATAAATCGGTAAAAAGGTGAAACATATGGATTTGTTTCGTAACGTTTGAAAATGTTTGGCTTAAGTTGCTAAAATGGTGAAACGTTTGAATTGGTTTCGTAACTTTTTAAATGTTGGCTTAAATCTCTAAAAAGGTGAAACATTTGGATTTATTTTGTAACTTTTGTAAACGTTTGGCTTAAATCGCTAAAACGAAGAAAAGCGTAGATTTGTTTTGTAACATTTGAAACGTTTGGATTTTTTTGTAACGTTTTAAACGTTTGGCTTAAATCGCTAAAACGGAGAAACGTTTGAATTTATTTCGTAACGTTTTAAAAGTTTGGATTTGTTTCGTAATGTCTTAAACGTTTGGCATAAATTGCTAAAAAGTTTGGATTTGTTTCTCAGGCTGGTTGTTTGTTAGCACAGTTACAAGTGCAACCTGTTTTGATTGATCGGATCAAAGCTTTACAAGCTGAGGATCCACAGTTGAAACGGATTATTGAGGAGGTTCAGCAGGATGGAAATTCTGAGTTTACTTTTGTGGATGGTGTTCTGAGACATGGTTCGAGATTGTGTGTTCCAGATTCAGAAGTTCAAAAGCTCCATGGGCGGATCACCGCACTCGGAAGATTCATGTACTGCTCGGCCAAAAGATGTTTGCCGTTCTATAAGGCCTTAAAAGGAACAAAAAAAATTGAGTGGAACAAAGACTGCGAGGAAGCATTTGAGGAGCTGAAAAAATTCCTAACCACCCACCGTTGCTTAGTCGACCTTTAAAGGGTTAAACACTCTACTTGTACGTCTGCGCAACAAAAGAAACCATAAGGCCAGTGGTGGTAGGAAAAGAAGAGGGCTAACTGAAACGAATTTATTATATCATCCGAGTTCTGAAAGGGGCAGAAACGAGGTACCCAGAGATCGAGAAGAAGGCGCTCGCCGTAGTAACTACAGCTAAAAAGTTAAAATACTACTTCCAGAGCCACAATGTGGTAGTAAGAATAAACCAACATCTGCGAAAGGCGATCCAGAGACCTGAGACCTCTGGAAGACTTGTCCATTGGTCCATTCAACATAGTGAACATGATATCTGATACGAACCCCGCCCAAAACTTAAAGCACAAGCCTTGGCGGACTTCGTAGCAGAAATAACCCCCGGCAAACCCAAAGAAGCCAAACCAGAATTACTATGGGAACTCCACGTAGACGGAGCATCAAACGAGAAAGGAGCCGGAGTGGGAGCCATTCTCAAAGGACCAGGAAAAGTGAAAATTGAATACGGAGGAAATATCCGATTCGCTAATAGCAACAATGCTGTAGAATATGAAGCCTTAATCACTGGCCTCGGTCTACTCTGGAGATAAGAACAGAGATTCTGAAAATCTATAGCGACTCTCAGCTAGTAGTAAAATCAGATCAAAGGAGAATATCAAACTAAAGAGGTTGGAATGATTGAATACATTGAGAAAGTCACAAAGCTACTTTGGCAACTGGAAGCACAAGGAGGACTGTGGGAGATTATTCAGATCCCACGAGAAGAAAATACTGATGCTGACGCCATCGCCAAGTCAGCATCCGAACTAGGAGATTTATTCATGAAAATACAGATGAAAGAAACTCTTGAAATCATGACTGTTAATGAAGCCGGTTCCTGGATGACCCGGCTAATCAAATACTTGGACAAAGGAGAATTACCAGCCGACAATGTCGAAGCCATCTGAACCATCCAAAAATCTGCCAACTACTCATACCACAACAAAGTTCTCTACCGAACCTCCCTAACTCACCCTTTGTCGAGATGTGTCTCGCTCGAAACTGGAGGCCTAATCCTGAAAGAAATCCACGAAGGAATATGCGGAGCGCACGAAGGAGCGGTCACCATTGCAAGAAAAATAATGCTTCAAGGCTACTACTAGCTGACCATTAAAGAGGACGCAAAAGCACTGGTAAAGAAATGTGATAAATGCCAGAGACATGACAATATCAGCCATAGGCCAGCGGTACCACAAGGATTGCTAGAGAGTCCTTGGCCGTTCGCCACATGGGGAATCAATATAGTAGGATCATTCGAAACGGGAAAAAATCAGATGAAATTCTTATTCATCGCAGTCGAACACTTCACAAAGTGGGTCAAGGTAGCGCCAATTTCAACCATAACCGCAGCAAGAGTAAAAAAGTTCTTCAAGAACGAAGTGATATGTCGGTTCGACATACCTCATACAATAATAGCAGATAACGGAAAACAATTCTATTGCAAACGGTTCAAAAAGTTCTGTGAAGACCTGAAGATAAACCTAAAGTTTACATTAGTGGCGCACCCCCAGATAAACGGGATGACTGAAGTAACTAATCGAACCATAGCCCAAGGGATAAAGAAACGATTAGCCCAATACAAAGAAAACTAGGCCGACGACTTCTACAGCGTTCTGTGGGCGTACAGGACAACCCCAAGAAAAGGAATGGGCAAAACACCTTTCAGACTCGCTTACGGCACTGAGGCCGTGATACCTGTAGAAATCGGTATATAGAGTATTAGAGTGAACTACTTAGAAGAGGAGGTGAACGAATTAAAAATAAGGATGTGCCTCGATCTACTAGAAGAAAGGAGAAATGAGGCAATAATCCGAGCTGCAGCTTACAAAAAAAAGCGGCGAAATACCACAACAAGAGAGTGAACTCAAGGGAATTTCAATTGGGCGATCTCATCCTACGTAACGCTGAAATTGGCAGAGGAAACGCCGGAGTAAAGAAAATGCAAGCACATTGGGAAGGACCCTACATCGTGGAAGAAACTACTGGCAAAGGCCCGTACAAGCTAAAAACAATGACCGGATCTGTGGTCCCAAGATACTGGAGTGTAGAACATTTTAAAAAATATTACCAATAGACTATCTCGTGGCATGTACAAGTTTCCATTATGAAATAAAGAGGATTCGGCATTGAAATATACGCAATTTAACAAGACTCGTTTGAGTCCCAGTTAAAATAGTTAAGACTCGTTTGAGTCAAAAAGAAAACAAATAGATCCATTTGGATCTACAAATAAATTACATACATCTGAATCCTAATTGGTTTCGCGACTATGCATTCGTGAAGTTTAAACTAACTTCTAAAACATAGAATAAAAAAAAGCAAGCACGAGTTTAGATTAACTCAGAAAATAAATAAAAAGGAACACCGATTGGAAAAGCTCATATATTAATCAAAATACAATTTATGGATCCGCCACGATCCGGTACAAAAAATCGAGCAAAAATAAAAACAAGAAAGTTAAGCTTTCTTCAATGCATCATGTTTCTGTTGGTCCAGCTTCGCTTTCACCTCCTTCGCCAGGGAGGCAGGGTCTAGCTGATTAACTCTAGAAATATCGATGCCAGGGTTCTGCTCCCGTAACTTTTCCCCAATAACCAATCAGTATTGGGTCAATAACCTGGGAATAAAAACCCCCGGACTCGCTTAGACGCCGGCGGAGACGCTCTTCCTCCTTTTTCAGACCATTCCTCTCCTTAACAAGGGCATCTGAAGAAGACATTAGAGACTGGATCTCTTTGGACAAAGTCCGAACCCGAGCCTCTAAAGCTGAGATCTCTCGCTCTTTGGTAGATAGGAAAGAGCGCAATTGTTGGTTTAGACCCACTTCTTCACCAACAGCTTCCTCCATCTTCAGTTTCTCCGATTGCCAGGACTCGGAGTCTTTCTGAAGCTTTCTCAACTGGTCCACCGCATCCTGACGGTGACACTCTAAAACAACGATGGACTGAACCACCTACAAAACAAAACAATAAGTACAAGTACAAGAAAATATACGATAATACATAAATAAAACTTACCGAAAAACAGCCAAGACAAGCGAACTCAGCAAGACCATCACCATGGTCTCGATTCATGGATTCTATGTCCTCCTTGATCATAATATTCTCCATGAAAACATGAAGAATAGCAGCATTCGACAACCGAGGCGGATCTTGAGCATCCGCCCATGCAGCAAAACAAGGCGCTTCGCCAGAAGTTTCCTTAAAAATCTTCTTCTTCCTAAGAGGTTAACAAGGACCTGCCTAATCTTAAAAAGGCCGCTTCTTGCCGACAGCTAGCGCCTCCTCCATAGGAAGACCCGAATCCTTCAACGGAAGCGAAGCGAAGCAGATTCGTAGCATATATAACGTTTGGCTTCACTCGCTAAAAAAATGAAACGTTTGGATTTATTTCGTAACGTTTTAAACGTTTGGATTGGTTTCGTAACGTTTTAAATGTTTGGTTTAAATCGCTGAAAATGTGAAACGTTTGGATTGGTTTCGTAATGTTTGTAAGAGTTTGGCTTAAATCGCTAAAAAGGTGAAACGTTTGGATTTGTTTCGTAACGTTTGTAAACGTTTGCTTAAATCGCTAAAAAGGTGAAATATTTCGATTTGTTTCGTATCGTTTTAAACGTTTGGATTAGTTTCATAACGTTTTAAACGTTTGGAATTGTTTTGTAACCTTTTAAACGTTTTATTTGTTTCGTAACATTTGTAAACATTTGGCTTAAATTGCTAAAAAGGTGAAATGTTTGGATTTTTTTCATAACGTTTTAAAAGTTTGGCTTAAATTGCTAAAAAGGTGAAACTTTTGGATTTGTTTCGTAACGTTTGGCTTAAATCGCTAAAAAGGGGAAACGTTTGGATTGGTTTCGCAACGTTTTAAATGTTTGGCCTAAATCTCTAAAAAGGAAAAACGTTTGGATTTGTTTCGTAATATTTGTAAACGTTTGACTTAAATAGCTAAAAAGGAGAAACGTTTGAATTTGATTCGTAACGTTGTAAACGTTTGGCTTAAATCACTAAAAAGGGGAAACGTTTGGATTGGTTTCGTAATGTTTTAAACGTTTGGCTGAAATCGCTAAAAAGGTGAAATGTTTGGATTTGTTCGTAATCTTTGTAAACGTTTGGATTTGTTTTGTAACATTTTAAACGTTTGGATTTGTTTCGTAATGTTTTAAACGTTTGGCTTAAATCGCTAAAAAGGTGAATCGTTTGGAATTTTTTCGCAACGTTATTAAACATTTGGCTTAAATTGCTAAAAGGAAGAAACCTTTGGATTTGTTTTGTAACGTTTTAAACGTTTGGATTTGTTTCTTAACGTTTTAAATGTTGGGCTTAAATCGTTAAAAAGGTGTAACGTTTGGATTTGTTTCATAACGTTTGTAAACATTTGGCTTAAATCGCTAAAAAGGTGAAACGTTTGGATTGGTTTTGTTACGTTTTAAACGTTTGGCTTAAATCGCTAAAAAGGTGAAACTTTGAGATTTGTTTCGTAACGTTTGTAAACGTTTGGTTTAGATCGCTAAAATGGAGAAACGTTTGAATTTATTATATAACATTTTAAACACTACGGATTTGTTTCGTAATGTTTTAAACATTTCGCTTAAATCTGTAAAAAGCTGAAACTTATGGATTTTTTTCGTAACGTTTGTAAATGTTTGGCATAAATTTCTAAAAAGACAAAACGTTTGGAATTGTTTCATAACGTTTGTAAACGTTTGGCTTAAATCGCTAAAACAGAGAAACGTTTGGATTTGTTTTGAAACGTTTTAAACATTTGGATTTTTTCGTAAAGTTTTAAACGCTGTGCTTAAATCGCAAAAAAGCAGAAACGTTTGGATTTGTTTCTTAACATTTGTAAACCTTTGGCCTAAATAGCTGAAAAGGTGAAACGTTTGGATGTGTTTCGTAACGTTTGTAAACGTTTGGCTTAAATCGCTAAAAAAGAGAAACGTTTGGATTGGTTCGTAACGTTTTAAACGTTTAGCTTAAATCGCTAAAACAGAGAAACGTTTGGATTTGTTTTATAACGTTTTAAACGTTTGGATTTGTTTCATAACGTTTTAAGCGTTTGGCTTAAATCACTAAAACGGTGAAACATTTGAATTTGTTTCGTAACGTTTGTATGCGTATGGCCTAAATCGCTAAAAATGTGAAATGTTTGGATTGGTTTCATAACGTCTTAAACGTTTGGCTCATATCGCTAAAAAGGGGAAATATTTGGATTTGTTTCGTAATGTTTGTAAACGTTTGGCTTAAATCGCTTAAACGGAGAAACGTTTGGATTTGTCTTGAAACGTTTTAAACGTTTGGATTTTTTTGTAAAGTTTTAAACGCTTGGCTTAAATCGCTAAAAAGCGGAAACGTTTGGATTTGTTTCGCAACGTTTGTAAACGTATGGCCTAAGTCGCTAAAAAGGTGAAACGTTTGGATTTGTTTCGAAACGTTTGTAAACATTTGGCTTAAATCGCAAAAAAGGTGAAAAGTTTTGATTGGTTTCGTAAAATTTGTTAACGTCTGGCTTAAATCTCTAAAAAGGAGAAATGTTTGGATTTGTTTTGTAACGTTTGTAAAAGTGTGGCCTAAATCGCTAAAAAGGGGAAACGTTTGGATTTGTTTCGTAATGTTTGTAAACGTATGGTTTAAATCTCTAAAAAGGTGAAACGTTTGCATTTGTTTCATAACGTTTGTTGACGTGTGGCTTAAATCGCTAAAAAGGTGAAACGTTTGGATTTAATTTGTAACGTATAAAAGATTAGATTTGTATCGTAATGTTTTAAACATTTAGCTTAAATCGCTAAAAAGGTTAAACGAATGGATTTGTTTCGTAACGTCTGTGAACGTTTGGCTAAAATTGCTAAAAAGGTGAAACGTTTAGATTTCTATCGTAACGTTTGTAAACGTTTGCCTTAAATTGCTAAAAAGGTAAAACGTTTGGAATGGTTTCGTAACGTTTTAAACGTTTGGCTTAATTTGCTAAAAAGGGGAAACGTTTGGATTTGTTTATGTTTGTAAACGTTTGGCTTAAACCGCTAAAAGGATGAAACATTTGGATTTTTTTGTAACGATTTAAACGTTTGGATTTGTTTCGTAACGTTTTAAACGTTTGGCTTATATCGCAAAAAAAGTGAAACTTTTGGATTTGTTTCGTAACGTTTATAAACGTTTGGCTTAAATCACTAAAAAGGGGAAACGTTTGGATTGGTTTCGTAACGTTTTAAATGTTTGGCCTAAACGCTAAAAAGGAAAAACGTTTGGATTTGTTTCGTAACATTTGTAAACATTTGGCTTATATCGCTGAAAAGGTGAAACGTTTGGATTTGTTTCGTAACTTTTGTAAACGTTAGGCTTAAATCCCTAAAAAGGTGAAGCGTTTGGATTGGTTTCGTAACATTTTCAATGTTTGGCTTAAATCGCTAAAAAGGTGAAATGTTTGGATTTGTTTCGTAATCTTTGTAAACGTTTGGCAAAAATCCCTAAAAGGAAGAAATGTTTGGATTTATTTTATAATATTTTAAACGATTGGATTTGTTTCGTAAAAATTTAAACAATTTGCTTAAATCACTAAAAAGGTGAAACGTTTGGATTCGTTTCGTAACGTTTGTAAACGTTTGCTTAAATTGCTAAACTGGTGAAACGTTTCGATTTGTTTCGTATTGTTTTAAATTTTTGTATTGGTTTCCTAACATTTTAAATGTTTGGATTTGTTTCGTAATGTTTTAAACATTTGGATTTGTTTCGTAATGTTTGTGAATGTTTGGCTTAAATCGCTAAAAGGTGAAACATTTGGATTTGTATCATAACTTTTTAAATGTTTGGCCTAAATCGCTAAAAAGGTGAAACGTTTGGATTGGTTTCACAACATTTTAAACGTTTGGCTCAAATCACTAAAAAGGTGAAATGTTTGGATTTGTTTCGTGACGTTTGTAAACGCTTGGCTTAAATCGCTAAAAGATGAAACATTTAGATTGGTTTTGTAACGTTTTAAACGTTTGGCTTAAATCCCTAAAAAGGTGAAATGTTTGGATTTGTGTCGTAATATATGTAAACGTTTGGCTTTAATCGCTAAGAGGAAGAAACATTTGGATTTGTTCTATAACGTTTTTAACGTTTGGATTTGTTTCGTAACGTTTTAAACGTTTCGCTTAAATCGCTTAAAAGGTGAAACGTTTGGATTTGTTTCGTAACTTTTGTAAATGTTTGGCTTATATCGCTAAATTGGAGAAACATTTGGATTTGTTTTGTAACGTTATAAATGTTTGGATTTATTTCGTAACATTTTAAATGTTTGGCTTAAATCGAAAAAAAGGTCAAACGTTTGGATTTGTTTCGCAACGTTTGTAAATGTTTGGTTTAAATCACTGAAAAGGTAAAACGTGTTAGTAGTATGTGCCCTAGGGCCATTTTGTATTTATACTTGTATAAACAAATCCCATTGGCAATGATATATATGTTTTATTTGAACTAAGTGCCTCATCAACTAAGTGTTTATTTATTGCATATTGTCCTTATCACATTGTGATATAATCTATTCGTAAGATGTTGAGAATATAGTGACAGATTCTATTATACAAGTGATCTAAATAACCGTTCACGATCAATGGGGTCCTACGAATAAGGGCATCGCATTATCCCAGAAAGATCGTCACCTCTGTTAATTCTCCTGATTAGTAAAGAGTTACTAATTATAGGAAGCAGTGAGTCTCATACTACTTGATGGGGATCAGAATAAACATATGGACACTCAAAAGGTTTGAGTGAGTCGAACAAGTGACGCTGGATGACTTATGCATGGTATTTCATCAAAGTCAATTTAATGTTATCTATTTCAGAATTGTACATATGTCCTTTGACTTGCAGTGACACTATCTTGTATATAGGTGATTAGAGTTTGATACTCCTTATCCCTAGATCTTTCACGAGCTAGGGTCACGGGATGTGTTGGCTCTAGTTAGTTGTATATGGAGATAGGGGTTTAACCAAGAGAGGATTTATCATTCCGGATGAATGAAGAAAAGACTCTATGCTATCTCAAATTGTTCTTGATGGATAATAAAACCTGTGCAGGTGTATATGACTTACTTAGAAAGTTGTTTCTAGTGGAAGTCATATTTATCAATAATAAGAACTGAGATGAGGTCATATGATCAAGACAAACAGTGTTTGACTTAACCGTGACACTAGTCGAGATCAGAATCTTTGAAGAAGAGAATTTTGAATGTACGGTAATTATGAACATTGGTTCATAAAGAATGCATCGAAACATTCATATCTATTTGGTGGTCGTGATATGTTGCTAGACGTCACTCACGATCTACGAGAATAATAATTAATGGGATTTAATTATTTAATATAGAAAGGCATTTCTTATGACTCTTGTTGCCATATAGATGTGAACCTAGTTAGTCACACACAATAGGGTGTGCAACCGATTGAGTTTACGAGAGATCGATTTCATATAGATACTAGAATATCTCGGAAATTAATATAAGATGAAAAAAACAAATACAATTAGGGAATAATTTGTAAGAGTTATAAATTAGTAGGCACCTAATTGTATTTTATCCAAGTTAATGTGATGATGTCACGATGATGTGATAGGATGATGTCACGATGATATCATACGATGATGTCACGTGATGATGTCATGTATGTATCTGTGTGTAACACCTAGCATCCGACGTGTCAGACGGTGGCAACACCTATGCTTGATGTGTGACACCTAGCATCTGATGTGTCAGATGGTGGCAACACCTATGCTTGGTGTGTGACACCTAGCATGTGAGGTGTCGAATAGTGGCAACAACTTTGCTTGGTGTGTGACACCTAACATGTGAGGTGTTGCATTCTTAAGCAAAGCTCTACCCTATAAATAGAGGCTGCCTTTGCTCATTCTATACACACCACACTTAAGAGAGCATATTTGAAGGAGTTCAAGTAGTCATCAATCACAGAAAAGTTTGGAGAAAGTTTTTCGTACATCCCAGCAAAGACGTAATCGAGGCGAGAGTTTGAGCTTAGGGTTGCTCGGCAAGAGAAACTCTGGCAGATTACTTCAAGGCGAGTATTCAATCGGATGCATACTCGTGTGGACGAGCTTGAGGTCGCCGTACTATCGGGACTACAAGAATCGTTAGAGAATCGACATAGGTATTCTTCTTACGGTTTCTAGATGCGTGTTTTAATTACTAGATTATACGACGATCCATTTGTTATTGATATGATCAATTTCTGGATCGGAATAGTTGGAATTCCAATTTTGAATTGAAATATACGTTTCGGACCCTTACGTCCCGCTGCACCAACAGTGGTATCGGAGCCACCGTATCAGCAAGTATTAAAGCTTTACGATTGAATGCATGTATTAATAATCATGGACTTAGGAATTATTAATTGGCATGTAATTTATAATTCTGAGGGCTTAGGTGTTGTTTGCAAAAATGAGCAAACGGTATTGTGACATTAATTACATTTGATTAAATTATGTCTAGGAGATTGGTACTTAAGTGGTCCGCTCGTGACCCTCCAATCTATCCTGGGAATTTTTCTAATGTGATTATTTAACACAATGCGTGACTCGCTTGTGCATTATATTGTCATCAACAAAACATGTGGAACAAGTAATAGTTTGCTCATTCTTTTATGGCTAAACAATGAAACCTAGGAAGTCCATGATCATACATGTGTGATTAGATGATTCATTTTAGCTTTAATATGTATGAGATGCATGCTAAATTGTGTTGTGTGCTTAGTGAGACCGGAATAACTGAAAACCCTAAGAAAGCTTCCTAAAAGTTAAAAGATTAAGTTTATATTGATTAATCATTAAATTGATTTATCAATGGCTCTCCATTGGAGCAATAAACTAACACGCTTTGAGTTATCATCTTGTCGGCTATGGATACATAGGGGTGAGATGATATCGTCCAGAGGCTGTTGTTGAGTTTATTGTTAAACATGAGATGTTACGGGTGTATCGATATAGTACACGGCAATAACGACAATTAGGCGTACCTGAGTCGTGTATTATTCAAATTGATACATCTTAGTTGATTCAATAGGTTAAATGTAACTAATGCTGAAACGCAATAACGATAATGGGTATCTGATGGTGAATACATTAGGAGTTGGAAATGATTGAACCTCATATGAGATATGATGAACAAGTGTTGTTCACTTGTAGTACATTGTGATCCCAATAACGGTAATTAGGCATACCTGAGGGAAAGAACAATGACTATAAGAATTCAATCACCCGCTTGAAATATTTTCCAACAAAGATTTACGTTTCGTAGTTTGGAAGTGTAGGATTCGAAAAAGATAGTGGGAGGCCATTTTGATAAAGACCAAATCATCGTGGTTTATATATATAAGACAATAATACTAATTAGAGATATTTGCTATCTATAGGTTGATAAGATAAGATGAAATGGAATCCGTTAAGTAGCATTCTCGACAATAATCGCTTAGTGGGTCCTAACTTTGTTCCCTTTGAGTGTCCATATGTTTATTCTGATCCCCATCAAGTAGTATGAGACTCACTGCTTCATATAGTAATTCGTGATGAAATTACCATACGATTCCGAAAGGGATTGAAAGATCATATCCGTTTGGAGATGAAGTCCATGATGAAGTCTAGACCCTCTAGCCGTTCGTTATATCGAATCATCATGTTCACATGTTCTCCAACACCCTTTCCCTCGGAATGCTTCGCCCTAAATAATTGCTTAGATATCTCATATCTATCAAAACAACTTGATTCACCATACAACTCTTGTAAGTGAAACAATATTGCTTTTGCAACTCGTTATTCATAGATGCCAACATATAGCACTTGACTTGTTCGTCATCTAACTTCCACTTGCGCAATGCCTCATGTTCCTCGGAAGGTGCCTCAATCGGCAATGGTCCCGGAACATTTATCTCAAGAACATATGCTATGTGTTCACTTGCAAGAACTATTTTCGTAACGTTTATAAACGTTTGACTTAAATCGCTAAAAGGTGAAACGTTTGGATTTGTTTCGTAATGTTTTTAAATGTTTGGTATAAATCACTAAAAGGAAGAAGCGTTAACGTTTTAAACGTTTGAATTTGTTTCGTAACGTTTTAAACGTTTGGCTTAAATCGCTAAAAAGGTGAAACGTTTGGATTGGTTTCGTAATGTTATAAATTTTTGGCCAAAATCGCTAAAAAGAAAAAACGTTTGTATTTGTTTCGTAACATTTGTAAACGTTTGGTTTAAATTGCTAAAAAGGGGAAACATTTGGATTTATTTTGTAAAGTTTGTAAATGTTTGGGTTAAATCGCTAAAAAGGTGAAACGTTTCGATTGGTTTAGTAACATTTTAAACGTTTGGCTTAAATTGCTAAAAAGGTGAAATGTTTGGATTTATTTCATAATCTTTGTAAACGTTTGGCAAAAATCGCTAAAATGAAGAAACGTTTGGATTTTTTTAATAACGTTTAAAACATTTGGATTTGTTTCATAACGTTTTAAACGTTTTGCTTAAATCGCTAAAAAGGGGAAACGTTTGTATTTGTTTCGTAACGTTTGTAATCGGTTACTTAAATCGCTAAACAGGTGAAACGTTTCGATTTCCTTCGTATCGTTTTAAATGTTTGGATTGGTTTTGTAATATTTTAAACGTTTGGGTTTGTTTCGCAACGTTTTAAACTTTTGGATTTGTTTCATAACGTTTGTGAACGTTTGGCTAAAATCGCTAAAAAGGAGAAACGTTTGGATTTCTATTGTAACCTTTGTAAACGTTTGCCTTAAATCGCTAAAAAGGTGAAATGTTTGGATTGGTTTGGTAACGCTTTAAACGTTTGTCTTAAATTGCTAAAAAGGTGAAACGTTTGGATTTGTTTCGTAATGTTTGTAAACGTTTGGCATAAATCGCTAAATGGATGAAACGTTTGGATTTGTTTTGTAACGTTTTAAATGTTTGGATTTGTTTCCTAACGTTTTAAACGTTTGGCTAAAATCGCAAAAAAAAAATGAAACTTGTGGATTTGTTTCGTAACGTTTGTAAACGTTTGGCTTAAATCGCTAAAAAGGTGATACATTTGGATTGGTTTCGTAACGTTTTAAATGTTTGGCCTAAATCGTTAAAAAGGATAAACGTTTGGATTTGTTTCGTAACATTTGTAAACGTTTGGCTTAAATCGCTAAAAAGGTGAAACGTTTGAATTTATTTCGTAACGTTTTAAACGTTTGGCTTAAATCTCTAAAAAGGTGAAATGGATTTGTTTCGTAATCTTTGTAAACGTTTGTCAAAAATCGTTAAATAGAAGAAACATTTTGATTTGTTTTGTAACGTTTCAAACGTTTGGATTTGTTTCTGTAACGTTTTAAACGTTTGGCTTAAATCGCTAAAAAGGTGAAACGTTTGGATTCGTTTCGTAACGTTTGTAAACGTTTGCTTAAATCGCTAAACAGGTGAAACGTTTCGATTTGTTTCGTATTGTTTTAAATATTTAGATTGGTTTCCTAACTTTTAAAACGGTTGGATTTGTTTCGTAACATTTTAAACATTTGGATTTTTTTTCGTAACGTTTGTGAAAGTTTGGCTTAAATCGCGAAAAGGTGAAACGTTTGGATTTGTATCGTATCGTTTGTAAACATTTGCCTTAAATCGCGAAAAAGGTGAAATGTTTGGATTGGTTTCATAACATTTTAAACGTTTGGCTTAAATCGTTAAAAAGGTTAAACGTTTGGATTTGTTTCGTAATGTTTGTAAACGTTTGGTTAAATCGCTAAAAAGATGAAAGGTTTGAATTTTTTTGTGACGTTTTAAACGTTTGGATTTCTTCCGTAACGTTTTAAACGTTTGGCTTAAATCGCAAAAAGGGTGAAACTTTTGGATTTGTTTCGTAACATTTGTATACGTTTGGCTTAAATTGCTAAAAAGGTGAAATATTTGGATTGGTTTCGTAACATTTTAAATGTTTGGCCTAAATCGCTAAAAAGGAAAAACGTTTGGATTTGTTTCATAGTGTTTGCAAACGTTTGGCTTAATTCGCTAAAAAGGTGAAACGTTTGGATTTATTTCGTAACGTTTGTAAACGCTTGGCTTATATCGCTAAAAAGGTGAAATATTTGGATTGGTTTCGTAACGTTTTAAACGTTTGGGTTAAATCACTAAAAAGGTGAAATGTTTGGATTTGTTTCGTAATATTTGTAAACGTTTGGCTTTAATCGCTAAAAGGAAGAAACGTTTGTATTTGTCCTGTAATATTTTAAACGTTTCGATTTGTTTCGTAATGTTTTAAACGTTTCGCTTAAATCGCTAAAAAGGTGAAACGTTTGGATTTGTTTCATAACTTTTGTAAATGTTTGGCTTAAATCACTAAAACGGAGAAACATTTGGATTTGTTTTGTAACGTTATAAACGTTTTGATTTATTTTGTAACATTTTAAACGTTTGGCTTAACTCGCTAAAAAGGTCAAACGTTTAGATTTGTTTGGCAACATTTGTAAATGTTTGGTTTAAATCACTAAAAAGGTAAAACGTTTGGATTGGTTTTGTAGCGTTTTAAACGTTTTGCTAAATGGAGAAACGCTTGGGTTAGTTTTGTAACGTTTGTAAACGTTTGGCTTAAATCTCTAAAATGGATAAACATTTGGATTTGTTTTGTAACGTTTTAAACGTTTGGATTTGTTTCGTAATGTTTTAAACGTTTGTCTTAAATCGCTAAAAACGTAAAACTTTTGGATTTCTTTCGTAATGGTTTTTAATGTTTGGCATAAATCGCTAATAGGAAGAAGCGTTTGGATTTTTTAAATAACGTTTTAAACGTTTGAATTCATTTCATAACGTTTTAAACGTTTGGCTTAAATCGCTAAAAAGGGGAAACGTTTGGATTGGTTTTGTAATGTTTTAAATGTTTTGCCTAAATCGCTAAAAAGAAAAAACGTTTGGATTTGTTTCGTAACATTTTCAAATGTTTGGCTTAAATCGCTAAAAAGGGAAAACGTTTGGATTTTTTTCGTAATGTTTGTAAATGTTTGGGTTAAATCGCTAAAAAGGTGAAACGTTTGGATTGGTTTAGTAAAGTTTTAAATGTTTGTCTTAAATCGCTAAAAAGGTGAATGTTTGAATTTGTTTCGTAATCTTTGTAAACGTTTGGCAAAAATCGCTAAAATGAAGAAACATTTGGATTTGTTTTATAACGTTTTAAATATTTGGATTTGTTTCATAACGTTTTAAACGTTTGGATTAAATCGCTAAAAAGGGGAAACGTTTGGATTTGTTTCGTAACGTTTGTAATCATTTGCTTAATTCGCTAAACAAGTGAAACGTTTCTATTTGTTTCGTATCGTTTTAAATGTTTGGATTGGTTTTGTAATATTTTAAGCGTTTTGATTTGTTTCGTAACGTTTTAAACATTTGGATTTGTTTCGTAACGTTTGTGAATGTTTGGCTAAAATCCCTAAAAAGGTGAAACGTTTGGATTTCCATCGTAACGTTTGTAAACGTTTGCCTTAAATCGCTAATAAGGGGAAACGTTTGGATTGGTTTCGCAAGGTTTTAAACGTTTGGCTTAAATCGCTAAAAAGGTGAAATGTTTGGATTTGTTTCGTAATATTTGTAAACGTTTGACTTGAATCGCTAAAAAGGTGAAACATTTGGATTTGTTTCGTAACGTTTGTGAATGTTTGGCTTAAATCGCTAAAAGGTGAAACGTTTGGATTTGTATCGTAACGTTTGTAAATATTTGCCTTAAATCGCAAAAAAGGTGAAACGTTTGGATTGGTTTCATATCATTTTAAACGTTTGGCTTAAATCGCTAAAAAGGTTAAACGTTTGGATTTGTTTCTTAATGTTTGTAAACGTTTGGCTTAAATCGCTAAAAGGATGAAAGGTTTTAATTTTTTTGAAACGTTTTAAACGTTTGGATTTCTTTCGTATCGTTTTAATCGTTTGGCTTAATTCGTAAAAAAGGTGAAACTTTTGGATTTGTTGCGTAACATTTGTATACGTTTGGCTTAAATCGCTAAAAAGGTGAAACATTTGAATTGGTTTCATAACATTTTAAATGTTTGGCCTAAATCGCTAAAAACGAAAAACGTTTGGATTTGTTTCATAATGTTTGCAAACGTTTGGCTTAAATCGCTAAAAAGGTGAAATGTTTGGATTTATTTCATAACGTTTGCGAACGTTTGCTTTAAATCGCGAAAAAGGTGAAACGTTTGGATTGGTTTCAAAGCGTTTTAAACGTTTGGCTTAAATCGCTAAAAAGGGGAAACGTTTGGATTTGTTTCGTAATGTTTGTAAACGTTTGGCTTAATTCGCTAAAAGGATGAAGCGTTTGGATTTTTTTTGTAACATTTTAAATGTTTGGAATTGTTTAGTAACGTTTTAAACGTTTGGCTTAAATCGCAAAAAAAGGTGAAACTTTTGGATTTGTTTCGTAACGTTTGTAAACGTTTGGCTTAAATAGCGAAAAAGGGGAAACATTTGGATTGGTTTCGAAACGTTTTAAATGTTTGGCCTAAATCGCTTAAAAGGAAAAACGTTTGCATTTGTTTCCTAACATCTGTAAACGTTTGGCTTAAATCGCTAAAAAGGTGAAATGTTTGGATTTTTTTCGTAACATTTCTAAACGTTTGGCTTAAATCGCTAAAAAGGTGAAACGTTTGGATTGATTTCGTAACGTTTTAAACGTTTGGCATCGCTAAAAAGGTGAAATGTTTGGATTTGTTTCGTAATCTTTGTAAACGTTTGGCAATAATCGCTAAAAGGAAGAAATGTTTGGATTTGTTTTGTAACATTTTAAATGTTTGGATTTGTTTCGTAAAGTTTTAAACGTTTGCCTTAAATCGCTAAAAAGGTAAAACGTTTGGATTTGTTTCGTAACGTTTGTAAATGTTTGCTTAAATCGCTAAACAGGTGAAACGTTTCGATTTGTTTCGTATTGTTTTAGATGTTTGGATTGGTTTCCTAACATTTTAAACGTTTGGATTTGTTTCGTAACGTTTTAAACATTTGGATTTGTTTCGTAGCGTTTGTGAATGTTTGGCTTAAATCGCTAAAAGGTGAAACGTTTGGATTTGTATCGTAACGTTTGTAAACGTTTGCTTTAAATCGCGTAAAAGGTGAAACGTTTGGATTGGTTTCATAGCGTTTTAAATGTTTGGCTTAAATCGCTAAAAAGATGAAACGTTTGGATTTGTTTCGTAATGTTTGTAAAGGTTTGGCTTTGTATCTCGGAATTTTTTTTAAATCTTTCTATTTAGTTTCACGGAAATAATTTGATTTGTTCTCGGTATCGTGGTTCATTTTGTTTGTGTGTAGGGTTTTGTTGGGTTTGGTTTTAACACTATGTGGGTTTGGTTGGCCCATGGGGGTTTGGCCCATGGGCCAAATGAAAATTCTCCTGGCCCAACACAGGTCTCGAACGAGACCTGTGCCATTTGAGGCTGGTCTCGTTCGAGAATTTCATTCTCGAACGAGACCCTAGCTGAAATAAGCTGGTCTCGTTCCAGAATGGCAATTCTCGAACGAGACATAGCTTTAATTAGCTGGTCTCATTCGAGAATGGCAATTCTCGAACAAGACATAGCTTTAATCAGTTGGTCTCGTTCGAGACCAGCTCCATCCTTACGTGGGGGCAACTTCGTCTTTCGTTTCTAACCTAATTGACCTACTTAAATACCTAAAATTCAACCCTAATCCATTCTCCACACTACAAGCAAACCCTAGGCATCTTTAATATCCGTTTTCATTGAGAAACACCGCCGAAATCATCCATCAAAGTTGTTGTCCCGGTAAGTTTCTTTGATCCTCATATTTCAGTTTTTGATTTCGAACGGCATTACGTAATTTTGATCGTTCTCCTTCGTTTCTTGATCGAAATCATGATCATTTGATCCCAGAGATTGTAGACTCAATTCTCTACGTTTTCCTATCTCGTTTATGCTGAACGGTACGCTATCGATCTCGTTTCAATTTCCGTACGATTTCCATTTTTAACTTGTATAATATGTTTTCATGGGAATTCATTATTTCCGAATTGCTTTGCTTCTCTTTTGGCTATGATCATTCCGCATACGTGTTTATATAAATCTCTTGGCATGCTTAGTCGTTAATGGCTTAAACTTTTGGATTGAGATGGTTCTGCCGTTCCGGTCCACGATTTGTTAATGTCGATTCTACTCTTCTTGTTGCTGTGACTTAGGTTGTGATTTTGGTTGCATTGTTTGGTCACTAGGATTGTTGATTAGTCAAGAATGATGTTGTATGGATTAAAATTTATTGATTGGAGTAATGTATTAGGTTCCGTAGAAAAAAATGGTGGATTGTTGAGTTGTATATGATGGGCGGGGTTTTGTTGGTTTTGAAATTAAAGAGATGGTTAACTTCCCATATTGGTCATCAAAATGTTTTGCTCAAATCAAATAAATCCTTAGAGTTAAACTTTACTAAAATACTTGGATTTTATATTGATTCATAATTTGAATATTGTAAACGTTAGAGATTTAGAAACTTAGTTAATATAATTACTTGGGTAATTATATTTAATTCCTAATTTCAAATTGGCATGAAATTGGATAAATTACAATTTACCCCCTGAACGTTTTTATAACTTATTTAAGTAAGTTCTTGATTAATAACTTATATTTTGTTTTAAGTGTAAACAAAAGTAATTAATTTGGTTTCGAATATCAAGTTGGCTAAAGTACAGTTTAGTCCTTAAATTGGCTAAAGTACAATTTAGTCCCTATTTGGCTAAATTGCATTTTAGTCCCTAAACTTTTATAAACTTAAAATGGTTAAGTTTTGGTTGAAACTTGGGTTACTTGAAATTGAAGTTATTGAGTTCTGCTTTTAAAATGGATTATTATTATATTGAATTATTTTATAAATATAAACTCGGGTTTATATTTGATAAATGTTTTGAGTCGGGTTAGACTTGGGTCACCCGACAAGTGAGGTTAGCTTGGTAGTTATTGGTAACTCGGCTAATCCACTATTTGGAAATTAATTATTATTTAAAGATTTTAAATAATATTTGTAAATTGGATTTTTAAGCAAGAACTCAATAGACTTGTAATAATTGTGCATTGTTACCTTTTGGGTATTTTTGTGTTGTTCTGGATTATTTAATTCCGACGTGTTATTTGTGCTAGTCCTATGTGGTGTCAAGTACTCTCTAGAGTTAGGGTCTGTTTTTAATAATTATTTTATTTGTCTAGACCCGTCTACTGTTCGTGCTTCAGAAGCGAACCGGGATTAGTTGCTTGCCGGTTATCACGTGGATTAGCAAGCAGTGAGTTTGTACTTACTATTTACGGCTTTATTGAGTAAATTGTTATTTTAATATTATATATATATATATATATTGTACGTATATTTCGAACTTTTTTTATATTATGGCTCTTAGTTGGAACATGCTACCTAATGGGCATCATTAGGACTGCGTGCGCACCGGTAATGATCTGGGTAAGGTATATATGAAAATGTGGTATCTCGGAGTGAGCATAGCTCTTGGGACCAAATAGAGTAACTCGGTGTAGCACATCTCTCGGGACTCTGAATATGGTAAAGTATGGTCAATGGTAACTCGGTGTAGCTCAGCTCTCGGGACCAGGCCTATTGGATTATTTATTTATTTAGAATTGTGGATTAGGGTTCCAACTATTATTCGTAATATCGATATTAAATGTTTTAAACGGTTTTTAAGGTTTTCCACTTGATAAATGTAAATAGTGGTATAAACTCATCTCAGTATATCTGACCCCGTTGTTTTCCCAATTTTTCCCAGGGTTATGATCTGAGAGAGTCTGGTGATCTCCGTATTTACTTTTCCTCTAAGGTTCCATTTATTTTAGTAGAACTATCAAACTGTTTTATTCTTAGATCGCAGTAGTTGACTAGACGTCTTTATTTTATCACAATTGTTTGTCGGATTGGTCCTACTGGATATATTGCTTTGGCATGTTTATATTGTTTACTTTGTTTACTTTTATACCATATTGGTAACTCGTAGTTGAACGAGTATTTATAATATTAAATGTTGAATATTATAACTGTTAGAATTAGGCTGAAGTCTCGGTTTCCCCCGAGCATTGGTTTTCTGCAGGTTTAATTGAATTGTATGTTATAAGGAAGGCTAGCTACAGGTGTTGGTACTACATTACCCATGCACTAGCGCCGGTCACGATTCATGAAAATGGATCGTGACAAACTTGGTATCAGAGCTTTAGTTTCAAACCAAGGCCATTTGTTTGCTATGTGTTTACTCTGTTAAGTATGGTTGTGTCTTAGGAACTACTGCGGATATAGGTTTCTGTCATGTCTTTAAAAACGTCATCTTTTTATTTTAAAACATTCTGCCTACACCAATGGGATTGTGTCGAGTCGGTCATTATATGTTGATTTGATGCTTTTAATTATTGATTTTGTTTCACTTGGGTGGATATTTTATTGCTGTTGATTTCTTGGAAAATCCTATATGTTGCTTGTTTTGTTCATACTTGGGTATGAAATATCTGTTATTTAAATTGTTTTTGTTTAATCCTAAGGATATGAACAACGTTGTTCGTATTCGTGATCGTGCTACGGCAGAGCAAGAAGCTGAGGTTGATGATGCGATTTCCATGGAAGTCGATCAGAATGTACCACCAGTTCAGGCAAATGCTGGACGTGGTAGAGGTAGAGGTGCTTGCAGAGGTAGAGCAGCAGGTGCTGGTAGAGGTAGAGGAGCTGGTGCTGGTAGAGGAGCTGGTGCTGGTAGAGGTGGAGCTAGAGGATGCGGTGCAGTAGGTGTTCAGGTACCGAATGTGCAACAGGAACCGGAGGTCCAACAGGCACCGAACATGCAGGCGTTCGACTTCACTACTTTCTTGGCTGGGATTGTCGAGATGCAAAACAACCAGGCTCTTCTGCAGAATTAGTGTATTGTACTGGGTCAATTAACGCAGCAACAGCAACAACAACCTCAGGCTTGTGCTGTAGCTAGTATTGGTGGACTTGCTGGTGTCGATCATATTCCGACAGACAGAGAGGTGGTGATGACCTTCACGAAGTTGACTCCGACATCTTTTGATGGCACTGAAGATGCTCTTGACTTCTTGGAAGAGTTTGAGTACAACAGTCAAAGGATTCAGGCTACTGAGCGTCAATCACTGATGCTTGTGGAGATGTCGCTAAAGGGTCCAGCTAAGGACTGGTTTTGCGATAACATCAGACCAGAGATGGCTATAGTGACTTGGGCTGAGTTTGTGAACAGGTTCAGAGGCTTCTATCTGCCCTTCTCTGTTACTATGAATTTCAGAGAGAAGCTACTACAGTTGAAGAAGGGGGATAGATCAGTGACAGATTACACTACGGAGTTTGTCCATTTGGGGCAGTTTGCTACAGATCTACAGGGTGATTGGGTGCGGGTGAATGACCGCTATGTTAGGGGCTTAGGCTCAGAATTTTTTCCTTTGCTGATAAGGACAGACATGGAGTTCTCCCGAGTAGTGGATAGTACTCGTCGGGCGGAGAGCTTACTGGTTCAGTTTGGGACGATCTCTGACCCTTTCTAGATTCAGAAGGGACAGAGTAATCTTCCTTGTGGGGGGCAGCAGGCCCCAGCGCAGCATGGTAGTAGGAACTACTACAGCGGCTCTTCTCAGGCTAATAGGGGGAGTCGTCGGACGCACAACAAGGGGAGGCATAGTGCTAGGAGTGCTCCGTACAGTTCTAGCAACAGTGGGAGTAACCGTGGTTCAGGACGCGGGTACAGTGGTGGATCGAACATTCCGTTCTGCCAGAATTGCAGACGCAGGCATTATTGTCAATGCCAGTTAGCTCCTGGAGGTTGTTTCTCTTGTGGCCAGCCGGGTCATTTCTCCAGGGAGTGTCCGACATCTGGGCAGCAGATGTCTAACTCCAGTGTGGCGCAGTCGTCTTACCAGCAGCAGAGACCTGCGTTTACACAGTCTGCAGGGTACTCTCAACCTGCAGCATCTTTTGGTTGCCTGCGGGGCTGTGGTTCTGGTGGCAGAGGTTTTGGTGGCCGTGGTAACTATAGCAGAGGTTCTAACAGTTATGCTACTGGGCAGAGTTCTGAGCAGCAGCCGCAGGGTCAGGCCAGAGTGTTTGCTCTTACTCCTCAGGATGCGCGTGCATCAAATGCTGAGGTGCAAGGTACCATTCCGATTTATTTTATAGATGCTTTGGTGTTGTTTGATGCGGGTGCAACCCATTCGTTTGTGTCTACTTGCTTTGCGGGAAAATTGGGTATTGCACCATCTGTTTTGAGTGAACCTCTAGCTGTGTCTACACCTATGTCTGAAGGTGTAGTAGTGGACGTCATTCATCCTTCTTGTCCAATGGTTATTCAGGGTAGAGAATTATGTGCTGATTTGATTTTGCTTGACGTGCTTTCTTTTGACGTTATTTTGGTGATGGATTGGTTGTCGCGCCATTATGCTTCCATTGGCTGTCGAGGGAAGTCAGTCGAGTTTAGGATTCCAGGTGATCTACCTTTTTCCTTTCAGTGAGAAAAGGCGGCGACACCCGAGAATCTGATTTCCGCCATCAAGGCAAAGCGGATGTTAGGCAAGGGTTGCCAGGGTTTTCTTGTTGTAGTTAGAGATGTGGAATCGAAATTTGGTGATATGCATAGTGTGCCGATTGTGAGCTAGTTCACAGATGTGTTTCCAGAGGAATTGCCTGGATTACCACCTGATTGTGATATTGAGTTTTACATTGATGTGGTTTCTAGTACACCTCCGATTTCGATACCGCTGTATCGGATGGCTCCTACAGAGCTGAAGGAGTTGAAGGACCAGTTACAAGAGTTATTGGATAGCGGGTTCATCAGACCGAGTACTTCTCCGTGGGGTGCTCCAGTTCTGTTTGTGAAGAAGAAAGACGGTTCCTTTCGACTGTGTATCAACTACAGACAGGTGAACAAGGCTACTGTCAAGAACAGATATCCTCTTCCTCGCATCGATGATTTATTTGACCAGTTGCAGGGTGCGAAGTGTTTTTCCAAGATCGATTTGAGGTCTGGGTATCATCAACTTCGGATCCGTGATGTAGATGTGCCTAAGACTGCAAATCGGACACGGTATGGACATTTTGAGTTTCTGGTTATGTCCTTTGGTCTAACGAACGCACCAGCAGCGTTTATGGATATGATGAACAGAGTGTTTAAGCCGTTTTTAGATCAATTCGTTATCGTTTTCATTGATGACATTTTGATCTATTCTCGGAGTGAGGAGGAACATGCTTACCATATGAGGACTATACTACAGACGTTGCATGAGCATCAGTTGTATGCTAAGTTCTCAAAATGTGAGTTCTGGTTGGATCAGGTTACCTTTCTAAGACATGTAGTGTCGAAATATGGGATCAAGGTTGATCCGAAGAAGATTGAGGCAGTGATGGATTGGCAGAGGCCAAGGTCAGTTACCGAGATCAGGAGTTTTCTGGGTTTAGCTGGCTACTACCGTCGGTTCTTGCAAGATTTCTCCATAATATCTTCACCGTTGACTAAATTGACACAGAAGAGTGTTAAGTTAAAGTGGACTGACAAGTGTGAGGCGAGCTTTGAGAAGCTCAAGGAGATTTTGACTACAGCTCTGGTGTTAGCATTGCCTTCTGGTATTGACGGTTTCACTGTGTATTGTGATGCGTCTCGGATTGGTTTAGGTTGCATTCTGATGCAACATGGACAGGTGATCGCCTATGCTTCCCGTCAGTTGAAGAAGCATGAGGTGAATTACCCTACTCATGATTTAGGGTTGGCAGCGGTAGTTTTTACGCTGAAAATTTGTACGCATTACTTGTATGGTACTACTTGTGAGATTTTCACTGATCATAAGAGTTTGAAGTATATCTTTGAGCAAATAGAGTTGAACTTGAGACAGAGGAGGTGGCTAGAATTGCTGAAAGACTACGACTGTACTATTCAGTACCATCCTGGTAAGGCAAATGTGGTAGCAGATGCGTTGAGTCGCAAGTCTTCGGGCAGTTTGCCTCATATTTTTGAGGTTGGGCGTAGACCCATGGTTAGAGAGTGGCACAGTTTGATAGCTTCAGACTACGGTTTTCAGGTTTCTCAGGCCGGTAGTTTATTGGCACAGTTGCAAATGCAACCTGTTTTGATTGACCGAATCAAAGGTTTACAAGCTGAGGATCCACAGTTGAGATGGATTATAGAGGAGGTTCAGCATGACGGTAACTCTGAGTTTACTTTTGTGGATGGTGTTCTGCGACATGGTTCGAGATTGTGTGTTCCGGATTCAGATGGTTTGAGGGACCAGATTCTGGAAGAAGCGCACAAATCTGCTTATAGTGTTCATCCGGGTTCTATTAAGATGAACCATGATCTTAAGGGTACCAACTGGTTGAGCGGGATGAAGAAGGATGTCGCTGAGTATGTTTCTAAATGTCTGACTTGCCAGCAGGTGAAGCTGGAGCATCAGAGACCTTTTAGCTATCTGTAGCCACTACCTATTCCAGAGTGGAAGTGGGAGCGGATTGCCATGGATTTTATTGTTGGTTTACCACGTACTAGACAGGGGTACGATTCCATCTGGGTGATAGTTGACCGTATGACCAAGTAAACTCATTTCCTTCCGATCAAGGTTTCGTATCCTGCTTCGAGGTTGGCTCAATTGTACATCGACAGGATTGTCAGTTTGCATGGTGTACAGGTTTCTATTGTGTCAAACAGAGGTTCTGTGTTTACTTCGAGGTTCTGGAAAGCATTACAGGAATCATTGGGTTCTCGGTTGGATATCAGTACAACTTTTCATCCTCAGACTGACGGTCAGGATGTGTGTTCTCAAATGGTATTAGTTGCTTGCCGGTTATCACGTGGATTAGCAAGCAGTGAGTTTGTACTTACTATTTACCGCTTTACTAAGTAAATTGTTATTTTAATATTAAATATATATACTGTACGTATATTTCGAACTGTTTTATATTATGGCTCTTAGTTGGAACCTGCTACCTAATGGGCATCATTAGGACTGCGTGCGCACCGGTAATGATCTAGGTAAGGTATATATGGAAATGTGGTAACTCGGTGTCAGCATAGCTCTCGGGACCAAATAGAGTAACTGTAATACCCCAAAATATTTAATTAGCTAATTGGACCACGTGTCCAGTTTTGACTCGCTAGAGTGGCAATATCGGAAAGACTTCAAAAAAATTAAAGTAAATAAATTTTAAGTAGGTCGGTTTCGGGAAATTAATTATGCGGAAATTAAGGTTATATTTCAATTCTAAAGTTAGAGTTGGAATTAAAAGGAAAAGTGTCAAGAAAAGTCCAAAGAAAGGTACAGGGACCAAAGTGGTAATTTAGCCACTTTGTGTCGAAAATGGAAATTTGTAGATTTTGACGGGAAAATATTAATATCGAGTTTCGTATTATTTATTGGAGATAAATAATACGTATAAGTTATAATAAAAGAATTTATCGATTTAGTTATGGACTAAATCGTATAAAAGAAAAGTTTGAAAGATAATTTGTAATAAAAAAAAGAACAAGGATCAAGGTGGCACTTTAACCAAATTATATAAGAAAGAAAGATTGAATCAGAGGAACAGAAGGAGGCTTCGAGAGAATTTGAGAATCATCGCTGATTACCGTTGTTTCGCCGCCGTTTCGCCGTTCGACGTCCGATTCAAGTGATTCAAGCGGCAATCTCTTCACAATCGAGAGCTTTATCGATCCTAAGTTTCGTTTCAAGGTAATATTCCGAGAATTTGAGTTAAAATTCGAATATATATCCGTTTTAGTTATAATTAAGGATTTAATGATTTTGGATCGTTTTTAGCGTTTTAATAAAAAAACTGAGATACGGGTTTCATCGGAAATGAAGTATTTTGCATGTTTGGCGACTGGTAGCACGACGGGACTCCCGAAAACAATGTTTCCGGGGGCTGTGTGCGAATCGCACGCGGTGTGAGATCGCACACCCGCGGTGTGCGGACGCACACCAGCGTCGGTGTGCGAACGCACACCACCCTGTGCGGGCGCACAGTGGGTCCGCGGGGATCAAAATGGACTTTGCCCGAGGGACTAAAATGGTATTTTAACCCTAATTAAACAGGATTTCAATATTTTTGAATATTAGACCCTAAGAACGATTAAGGACCCCGATAATTTAAAAAGTGAAGTTTTTGCTCAACGTTTTACGTCTGCTACGATAATGGAAAATGCTAAGGATAATATACGTATCTCGAATACGTAAACCAGAGATCGATATATCGTGAATACAATAAGGGAATATCGAGATCACGAATAACATTAAGAATGAAATATAAACCTTAGAATTTAAAGTATTATTCGTATTAGAATACGAGGTTCACGTCTAATTATTAAACGGTAATTATTATGTATCAGACGTGTTAGCAAGCAGAGAGGTCAGTGGACGTGGGATAACGAGAGCATATCATTTCATCGACCACGTCATTGAATGGTTTGCGGTCACTGTGAGTTGCTCTTTACTTTCGTGTATTATATATTAAAGTTATTTTATATAGATATATATACTGTTTATACGCATCGCATAATATGTGGTTTGATTAAATATTATATGTTTCTATCAAATGTATATACGAGAACTAGTATGCGATCCGAAGAAACTAGCTACCTATTGGGTGTCAATAGGCTGTGTGATCACCTGTATATATGTTTTATATTATTGTTTTCTTGAAATGCGATGCTATGTTTTTATGTTAATACCGTTAGTAAATGCAAACTCACTCAGTATTTCCCCAAATACTGACCCCTCACCTTTGATGTTTCAGATGCTTGGTATGTGGACCTAGCTAGAGGCCAATTTTGAAGTCCAGAAGTCAGTTGTGTATGTTTAGTATCTGACTTATGTGAATGCTGCAGTAGTGGTCCCGTGTGACAGAGTCGTAGCCTAGACAGCAGTACATTTTGATTGTACATATTACATGCTGTCTTGTTTATATGTTTTTGATAGGCTACGGATAATATGTTTTGTTCACAGCCCCAGGTGCCGGTTATATGTTTTATTACACTAACTTTTGTATATAGTACCACGAGGCCAGTTCGTACAGGGTACGGTAACTAGAGCCCGCGAGGTTAACAGAACAGTTAGTGTAAATATTTGGTTATATATTATATATGTATATTTGCTTCCGTGGTTTATTGTTATTTGTTTATTATTTGCGAAAAAATAATAGTGAATTAGAGGCTTGCTACGGGTTTCGGAGCTACCACTCCCGTTCCCTAGCGCCGGTTGCGGCTCAATATTTTGGGTCGTGACAATGTTGGCATCAGAGCAGTTGGTCCAGTTACCACTGCAAGTTTGTTTCAGTGTTTGTTTGAGAGCAGTTTTGGTCTAGTTACCACTGTCAGTTGTGTCTGAATGTCTGTTTGACTTGGGATACTCTGTCAGTAAGTAAACCTAGGAACTACTGCAGCAAGAGTCGGACCTTAGTTGTCTGCATTTGATTGATACGTGCATTAGTAATACGTGGTATAGCGCGTGTGAACCAGGGCTATCAAGTTAGTAAGTAAATGACTAGTATCTATGTATGCGAACGACTGAGGCAACTAAGTGTTTACTACTTGCGCTAGAATTGTTAAATTGTTATCTGCTTGCGAATTACGTGTGGCTGGATTAAATGCTAAATGTTTACAGCATTTTATAAGTTGATATTGGAATTGCGTTTGGAAATGGGCTCAGATGGTCGCTTATATTTGAAATTGTTTCTTTTCAGTATGTCTGGGCAGAACGGAGCTCAGTCACATGCTGAGGAAGAACGGGAGGAAGCGCCTCCTATATTTCAAAATGGGTTTCACAATGAAGTAGGCAAACCATCTGGGGTCCATCGGAACAGATTCCACGCAGATAATAGGAGATCGCCAAAAATTTATCAGAATGATATATGTCTGTATCGGAGATTGGTAGTTCTTCTGGCAACAGAGGTAGAGTACACTCGCCAGAAATAGAATATAGTGAAGAAGATGAAGAGGAACCGGAGGAGGATCCTGAAGAAGATCCGGAAGAGGACCCTGAAGAAGATCCTGAGGAGGATCCAGAGGAAGACCTAGCAGAGAACCTAGAAGAGGAATTAGAAGAAGAAGCAGAAGAAGAAGATCCCCAGGAGGAAGAGTATGAAGAAGAAGAACTGTTAGAAGAGTCCGACGTTGAACAATATAGAAGTGAGCATTTCTGGTCTAGGGTGTAGAGATACCGCGACTTGGGAGAAGATGCAGATATAGCAAATGGTCAGGCACAGATAGCTCTAGACAAAGTTAGAAGACAGATGCGCTCCTTCTCTCGAGGGATGTTAACAGTAGGGTTGTACTTTACTGATTTTCTACGAATGGTTGAGGGAGTTCCTGATCTGAATGAAAGTAATAGAACCATCAACCGTAGGTATATCAGAGGCTTGGGACCTGAGTTCGAGGAGCTATATGAACACGTAGGTGAACATTTTGGCACGCTCACTACGATGGCTCGTAGGATCGAGACTGAGCATGAGTGGGCGGGCGATCCAGTACGACCCTTTTATTTTAGACGTGAGTACCATCCGGACTACGTCAACACATCCTCTAGAGTTAGGACCAACCCCTACTTTGTGCAAAGAGGCGGAAGTAACTCTGGTAGAACAGTTAGGGGTCGGCACACCGGCATTGTCATTAGGGAACCTAGCGTTCCGCATCAGGCACCTCCAGGTATCAGCGATTTATATGCTTTGTGAATATGTGTTATATGTTTGCATTGTTATGTATATGTTTGCTGCATTGCATAATAGAATGTAAATAATAGGATAAACCTATAGGATAATACCTCAAATAGTAAGAACTTATGGGAAGCGCTGTTGTTAAACACGCGACTAATAAAAGTACATACGAACATAATATACAAAAGCAATAATATAATAAACACCATATAATACATTTGTCGTGAACGTAATTCCTATATTACGTTCTAGAAGCTGTAAAGGAGAAGATGGATTACTAAAAAGGGGAATCGATGTGAAACATCGATACCTACATTTTATATGACATAGTACAGCATGTTGCAGAAGTGGATGTGATGATTACAGCAATAGAGAATTTTGAATTGAATTGAGATATCGGAGATATGGAGATTACAGAAAGTGACAGCAATACAAAAATTTATAATGTACCCAATAATAATAAAGAAAGCCGTTGATAGTCGCAGAGTGTACAGTCTAGAGTAAACTTACGATTTTATGAAAAATCTGAAAGTTTTTATGATTTTTCAAGGTACAATTGTGCTCAGACATCGCATATGATATTGCATAATCACGATAGGAATGCATAAGAACATAATTTTCAAAATATAGATCATGCATCATATTTTTATAATAATGCAGAAAAATGCGATTTTGAGCAACTCTTTGGTGATGCGAGGTGTCATCACTCTGAGCTACAATTGTATTGACGATTTCAAATGATTTGTGAAAAGTGATTTAAAAGAGCTGGCCAGCCAAAGAACGTTTTGAAATCTTTTGTTTAGTAAGTGAACTCAGATGTGAAATTCTGCGACGAATAATAAAAAATTCTTAATAAATAAGAATAAAACATATAAAATAGACCCCAATAACAGAATAAAGCCATGTTAACAGTTAAGTTTTAACAAGGCTAATGAAGCTAAAGAAGAATATTAATAAGGAGCTATCACCGGAAAGCATACGCAGTTAAGATGCGATGCGCTGGCAATATTTAAGGATACAGTATTTATCCTTATGATAGGATCAAGGATGTAATAAAGAGAGTTATGTTAAACAAAAGAGAAGTCACGAAGACGCAAGGAATGAAGAATATAATTATTACCTTTATGCGGAGATAAGTAACATAGCGAACGAGAGACATAATGGAGAAAAGAAATTAAAAGTATAAAGGACGAAAAGACGATAATATGAATGAGGAATATCAAGTGATATTTTATGGATACATAATCTTATGGATATCAGCATTAGAAAGTACAAAAGTAGAAAGAGAAAGGATACGAAACAACGAAGGAGACGATTTTGCAAAAAGTGAAGGTTTAAGGTTAGATAGATCAAGAGAGACAATGATGCTATATGACTGATATTAAGTAAAGTTACTAATATCAGCATTAAGAGTTATAAGTTGCGTTAATAGAAAGGAGAAAAGTTAAGTTGTAAAATTCTAGCATAAGGAGAAAAACACACGTATAGGTATACGTGTCAGTAAATGTAAGAATTGTGGACAATATGAAAGAAAGTATAATGAGGAAACTCATATACCCTCAAGATTTAGTAAGATGAATAGAGAAATGGAAAATCCTAGGAGCATATCGGAAGGATTGACAGCTGAGAACAGCAGCAATCAAGCTATTATAAACAGAGGAAAGGTGTAAAAGATATAATAAGTAAAGAGCAAGATGATACTTCATTGCTATTGAACAGATAGGAGTAAATAAGTTATTAAGGATCTACTGAATCAATTAAAGATGAAGTTAAGCGAAGATTAGTCAGTAAGAAGGATTCTTAAGAAATTTAAATGTTAAAGAAACATATGAGATTATCATGAATAAGGGATGGTGACGTAAAGGAAAGACAACCTTTATTAGAAAATCAATAAGAGACTCGAGACGTACCTCAAAAGAGTAATTAGAGGGAAGTGAAAAGGATAAGAATACGTATAGAACTAGCAAACAAAGGCAACTGTACAAGCCATACGAATAAAAGTAACGTGAAATTAAACGTTTAAGACAATGGTAAGGGATGAAGAATCACGACCAACGGAACGACGTGAAGTTCACGATAGATTAAAGGAGCAAAGGAAAGAAAAATGGAAGATAGTGAAAAATGTATCAGACTTAGCTATGTTAGAAGACGGTGAATGTGTTAAACATGGAGCAAGTCGAAAGAGATTGGTTGATGAGGAACGAAGTGTTAAATAATGATCGAAAGGAATAAGAAACGACAAGAATTAGTTAAGAAAGGAAAGCGACAACTACAGATGATAATAAAGACCATAATCGTAGATTATGATTATAAAAGAAAAATACTCGTAGAAGTATGAATAAAGTAAGTATGCCATTAAGGATGTAACTGACACGTCGTGACTAGTCGCGTACAGAAGAGATGAGTTGCGACCCGATGACAACTAAGAATGAGGATTATCAAGGATGATAAATTAATAGAGTATTAAGTGAGGATTAATCGACGCTAGTGATTATCAGAAGAAAGATCACAACCAGTTGTACAAGACGTCGGGATTACGATATCGATGTAATACCCCAAAATGTTTAATTATTTAATTGGACCACGTGTCCAGTTTTGACTCGCCAGAGTGGCGATATCGGAAAGACTTCAGAAAAATTAAAGTAAATAAATTTCAAGTAGGTCGGTTTTGGGAAATTAATTATGCGGAGATAAGTAACATAGCGAACGAGAGACATACGATATCGTGAATACAATAAGGGAATATCGAGATCACGAATAACATTAAGAATGAAATATAAACCATAGAATTTAAAGTATTATTCGTATTAGAATACGAGGTTCACGTCTAATTATTAAACAGTAATTATTATGTATCAGACGTGTTAACGAGCAGAGAGGTCAGTGGACGTGGGATAGCGAGAGCATATCATTTCATCGACCACGTCATTGATCGGTTTGCGGTCACTGTGAGTTGCACTGTACTTTCATGTATTATATATTAAAGTTATTTTATGTAGATATATATACTGTTTATACGCATCGCATAATATATGGTTTGATTAAATATTATATGTTTCTATCAAATGTATATACGAGAACTAGTATGCGACCTGAAGAAACTAGCTACCTATTGGGTGTCAATAGGCTGTGTGATCACCAGTATTGAGTCAGTCTAGTGTGTTTGCATTTGAGAAATGATTTGATATGTATGGTATGACTTGAATATGAATTTCGAAATCAGATAATGATTTGATACGAGTGAGCACTCGATTACAGTGTAACCTGGAGTCCCCGTATCTAATGGGTTGGACCGACCAGTGAGTTGGACTCACAACTTGAGATTTATGATTAGGTTGAACGATATATGAATATTCAAGAGATATGTTGCATGCTAGGATATTAGTCTTGTACGGATCAAATACCTGTTTATATGTTTTATATTGTTGTCTTGAAATGCGATGCTATGTTTTATGTTAATACCGTTAGTAAATGCAAACTCACTCAGTATTTCCCCAAATACTGACCCTTCACCTTTGATGTTTCAGGTGCTTAGTATGTAGACCTAGCTAGAGGCTAATTTTGAAGTCCAGAAGTCAGTTGTGTATGTTTAGTATCTGACTTCTGTGAATGATGCAGTAGCGGTCCCGTGTGACAGAGTCGTAGCCTAGACAGCGGTACATTTTGATTGTACATATTACATGCTGTCTTTTTTATATGTTTTTGATAGGCTACAGATAATAAGTTTTGTTTACGGCCCCAGGTGCCGGTGATATGTTTTATTACACTAACTTTTGTATATAGTACCGCGAGGCCAGTTCGTATAGGGTACGGTAACTGGAGCCCGCGAGGTTAACATAACAGTTAGTGTAAATATTTGGTTATATATTATATATGTATATTTGCTTCCGTGGTTTACTGTTATTTGTATATTATTTGGGAAAAATTAATAGTGAATTTGAGGCTTGCTACGGGTTCCGGAGCTACCACTCCCGTTCCATAGCGCCGGTTGCGGCTTAATATTTTTGGTCGTGACAATCAGTAATACGCCTTGAGCCACACTATTTTAGAAAGATGACGAATAGGACAAAAGTAATAATGAGAAGATTCTCAATTCCATAGCGGCAAGAAGCTACTGTTAACAAGATAGACAATCAATGCAATAAGTATAAAGTTATAGCTGTGTATGGAAAGCTACGTGTTATGTAAGAGAAAAAGCTGCAACTAGAACATCCTAATGAACACTGAAGAAAGTGTAAGGACAGTTATACGGTCTTAACAAGTTTTATGAAAATTCGAGGACGAATTTTTATAAGGGGGGAAGAATGTAATACCCCAAAATATTTAATTAGCTAATTGGACCACGTGTCCAGTTTTGACTCGCCAGAGTGGCTATATCGGAAAGATTTCAGAAAAATTAAAGTAAATAAATTTCAAGTAGGTCGGTTTCGGGAAATTAATTATGCGGAAATTAAGGTTATATTTCAATTCTAAAGTTAAAGTTGGAATTAAAAGGAAAAGTGTCAAGAAAAGTCCAAAGAAAGGTACAGGGACCAAAGTGGTAATTTAGCCACTTTGTGTCTAAAATGGAAATTTGTAGATTTTGACGGGAAAATACTAATGTCGAGTTTCGTATTATTTATTGGAGATAAATAATACGTATAAGTTATAATAAAAGAATTTATCGATTTAGTTATGGACTAAATCGTATAAAAGAAAAGTTTGAAAGATAATTTGTAATAAACAAAAAGAACAAGGATCAAGGTGAGACTTTAACCAAATTATATAAGAAAGAAAGATTGAATCAGAGGAACAGAAGGAGGCTTTGAGAGAATTTGAGAATCATCGCCGATTACCGTCGTTGCGCCGCTGTTTCGCCGTTTGACGTCCGATTCAAGTGATTCAAGCGGCAATCTCTTCAGAATCAAGAGCTCTATCGATCCTAAGTTTCGTTTCGAGGTAATATTCCGATAATTTGAGTTAAAATTCGAATATATATCCGTTTTAGTTATAATTAAGGATTTAATGATTTTGGATCGTTTTAATAAAAAAACTGAGATACAGGTTTCATCGGAAATGAAGTATTTGGCATGTTTGGCGACTGGTAACACGATGGGACGCCCGGAAACAATGTTTTCGGGGGCGGTGTGCGGACGTACACCATCGTTGGTGTGCGGACGCACAACGATGTGCGGACGCAGACCCATGGTGTGCGGACGCACACCACCCTGTGCGGGCGTCCAGTGGGTCCGCGGGACCAAATTGGACTTTTTGCCCGAGGGACTAAAATGGACGTTTAACCCTAATTAAACAGGAATTCAATATTTTTGAATATTAGACCCTAAGAACGATTAAGGACCCCGATAATTTAAAAAGTGAAGTTTTAGCTCAACGTTTTACGTGTGCTACGATAATGAAAAACGCTAAGGATAATATACGTATCTCGAATACGTAAACCAGAGATCGATATATCGTGAATAAAATAAGCGAATACCGAGATCACGAATAACATTAAGAATGAAATATAAACCTTAGAATTTAAGGTATTATTCATATTAGAATACGAGGTTCAGGTCTAATTATTAAACGGTAATTATTATGTATCAGACGTGTTAGCGAGCAGAGAGGTCAGTGGACGTGGGATAGCGAGAGCATATCATTTCATCGACCACGTAATTGATTGGTTTTCGGTCACTGTGAGTTGCACTTTACTTTCGTGTATTATATATTAAAGTTATTATATATAGATATGTATACTGTTTATACGCATCGCATAATTTATGGTTTGATTAAATATTATATGTTTCTATCAAATGTATATACGAGAACTAGTATGCGATCCGAAGAAACTAACTACCTATTGGGTGTCAATAGGCTGTGTGATCACCAGTATTGAGTCAGTCTAGTGTGTTTGCATTTGAGAAATGATTTGATATGTATGGTATGATTTGAATATGAATTTCGAAATCAGATAATGATTTGATACGAGTGAGCACTCGGTTACGGTGTAACCTGGAGTCCCCGCATCTAGTGGGTTGGACCCACCAGTGAGTTGGACTCACAACTTGAGATTTATGATTGGGTTGAACGATATATGATTATTCAAAAGATGTGTCGCATGCTAGGATATTAGTTTCGTACGGATCAAATATATGTATATATGTTTTATATTATTGTTTTCTTGAAATGCGATGCTATGTTTTTATGTTAATACTGTTAGTAAATGCAAACTCACTCAGTATTTCCCCAAATACTGACCCCTCACCTTTGATGTTTCAGGTGCTTGGTATGTGGACCTAGCTAGAGGCCAATTTTGAAGTCCAGAAGTCAGTTGTGTATGTTTAGTATCTGACTTCTGTGAATGCTGCAGTAGTGGTCCCGTGTGACAGAGTCGTAGCCTAGACAGCAGTACATTTTGATTGTACATATTACATGCTGTCTTGTTTATATGTTTTTGATAGGCTACGAATAATATGTTTTGTTCACGGCCCCAGGTGCCGGTTATATGTTTTATTACACTAAGTTTTGTATATAGTACCGCGAGGCCAGTTCGTACAGGGTACGGTAACTAGAGCCCGCGAGGTTAACAGAACAGTTAGTGTAAATATTTGGTTATATATTATATATGTATATTTGCTTCCGTGGTTTACTGTTATTTGTTTATTATTTGCAAAAAATTAATACTGAATTTGAGACTTGCTACGGGTTCCGGAGCTACCACTCCCGTTCCCTAGCGCCTGTTGCGACTCAATATTTTGGGTCGTGACAATCGGTAATACGCCTTGAGCCACACTATTTTAGAAAGATGACGAATAAGACAAAAGTAATAATTAGAAGATTCTCAATTCCACAATGGCAAGAAGCTACTGTTAACAAGATAGACAATCAATCAGCAATAAGTATAAAGTTATAGCTGTGTATGGAAAGCTACGAGTTATGTAAGAGAAAAAGCTGCAACTAGAACGTCCTAATGAACACTGAAAAAAGTGTAAGGACAGTTATAAGGTCTTAACAAGTTTTATGAAAATTCGAGGACGAATTTTTATAAGGGGGGAAGAATGTAATACCCCAAAATATTTAATTAGCTAATTAGACCACGTGTCCAGTTTTGACTCGCCAGAGTGGCGATATCGGAAAGATTTCAGAAAAATTAAAGTAAATAAATTTCAAGTAGGTCGGTTTCGGGAATTTAATTATGCGGAAATTAAGGTTATATTTCAATTCTAAAGTTAGAGTTGGAATTAAAAGGAAAAGTGTCAAGAAAAGTCCAAAGAAAGGTACAGGGACCAAAGTGGTAATTTAGCCACTTTGTGTCGAAAATGGAAATTTGTAGATTTTGACGGGAAAATATTAATATCGAGTTTCGTATTATTTATTGGAGATAAATATTACGTATAAGTTATAAATAAAGAATTTATCGATTTAGTTATGGACTAAATCGTATAAAAGAAAAGTTTGAAAGATAATTTGTAATAAACAAAAGGAACAAGGATCAAAGTGGCACTTTAACCAAATTATATAAGAAAGAAAGATTGAATCAGAGGAACAGAAGGAGGCTTCGAGAGAATTTGAGAATCATCGCCGATTACCGTCGTTGCGCCGCCGTTCGCCGTTCGACGTCCGATTCAAGTGATTTAAGCGGCAATCGCTTCAGAATCGAGGGTACGGTATCTAGAGCCCGCAAGGTTAACAGAACAGTTAGTGTAAATATTTGGTTATATATCATATATGTATATTTCCTTCCGTGGTTTACTGTTATTTGTTTATTATTTGCGAAAAAATAATAGTGAATTTGACGCTTGCTACGGGTTCCGGAGCTACCACTCCCGTTCCCTAGCGCCGGTTGCGGCTCAATATTTTGTGTCGTGAAAGTAACTCGGTGTAGCACAGCTCTCGGGACTCTGAATATGGTAAAGTGTGGTCAGTGGTAACTCGGTGTAGCTCAGCTCTCGGGACCAGGCCTATTGGATTATTTATTTATTTAGAATTGTGGATTAGGGTTCCAACTATTATTCGTAATATCGTTATTCAATGTTTTAAACGGTTTTTAAGGTTTTTCACTTGATAAATTTAAATAGTGGTATAAACTCATCTCTGTATATCTGACCCCGTTGTTTTCCCAATTTTTCTCAGGGTTATGATCTGGGAGAGTCTGGTGATCTCCATATTTACTTTTCCTTGGAGGTTCCATTTATTTTAGTAGAACTATCAAACTGTTTTATTCTTAGACCGCAGTAGTTGACTAGACGTCTTTATTTTATTACAATTGTTTGTCGGATTGGTCCGACTGGATATATTGCTTTGGCATGTTTATATTGTTTACTCTGTTTACTTTTATACCATATTGGTAACTCGTAGTTGAACGAGTATTTATAATATTAAATGTTGAATATTATAACTGTTAGAATTAGGCTGAAGTCTCGGTTGCCCCCGAGCATTGGTTTTCTGCAGGTTTAATTGAATTGTATGTTATAAGGAAGGCTAGCTACGGGTGTTGGTACTACATTACCCATGTCCTAGCGCCGATCACGATTCATGAAAATGGGTCGTGACAGATTTCTTTCGTAACGTTTTAAACGTTTGGCTTAAATCGCAAAAAAGGTGAAACTTTTGGATTTATTTCGTCACATTTGTAAACGCTTGGCTTAAATAGCTAAAAAGGTGAAATATATGGATTGGTTTCGTAACGTTTTAAACGTTTGGCTTAAATCGCTAAAAAGGTGAAATGTTTGGATTTGTTTCGTAATATTTGTAAACGTTTGGCTTTAATCGCTATAAGGAAGAAACGTTTGGATTTGTTTCATAAAGTTTTAAACGTTTCGCTTAAATCGCTAAAAAGGTGAAACGTTTGGATTTGTTTCGTAACTTTTGTAAATGTTTCGCTTAAATTGCTAAAGCGGAGAAACATTTGGATTTCTTTTGTAACGTTATAAACGTTTGGATTTATTTCGTAATATTTTAAACGTTTGGCTTATATCGCTAAAAAGGTCAAACATTTGGATTTGTTTCACAAAGGTTGTAAATGTTTGGTTTAGATTGCTAAAAAGGTAAAACGTTTGGATTGGTTTCGTAGCGTTCTAAACGTTTGGCTTAAATTGCTAAAATGGAGATATACTTCGATTAGTTTCGTAACATCTGTAAACGTTTGGCTTATATCGCTAAAATTGATAAACATTTGGATTTGTTTTGTAACGTTTTAAACGTTTAGATTTGTTTCATAATGTTTTAAACATTTGGCTTAAATCGCTAAAAAGGTGAAACATTTGGTTTTGTTTTGTAACGTTTGTAAACGTTTGGCCTAAATTGCAAAAAAGGTAAAACGTTTGGATTTATTTCTTAACGTTTGTAAACGTTTGGCTTAAATCGCTAAAAAGTCGAAACATTTGGATTTGTTTCGTAACGTTTGTAAACGTTTGACTTAAATCGCTAAAAAGGTGAAACGTTTGGATTTGTTTCGTAATGTTTTTAAATGTTTCGCATAAAACGCTAAAAGGAAGAAGCGTTTGGATTTTTTAAATAACGTTTTAAACGTTTGAATTTGTTTCGTAACGTTTCAAACGTTTGAATTTGTTTCGTAACGTTTTAAACGTTTGGCTTAAATCGCTAAAAAGGTGAAACGTTTGGATTGGTTTCGTAATGTTTGGCCTAAATCGCTAAATAGAAAAAACATTTGGATTTGTTTCGTAACTTTTGTAAACGTTTGGCTTAAATCGATAAAAAGGGGAAATGTTTGGATTTTTTTGTAAAGTTTGTAAACGTTTGGGTTAAATCGCTAAAAAGGTGAAACATTTGGATTGGTTTAGTAACGTTTTAAATGTTTGGCTTAAATCACTAAAAAGGTGAAATGTTTGGATTTGTTTCGTAATCTTTGTAAACGTTTGGCAAAAATCTCTAAAATGAAGAAACGTTTGGATTTGTTTTATAACGATTTAAACATTTGGATTTGTTTCATAACGTTTCAAACGTTTGGAATAAATCGTTTAAAAGGAAAAATGTTTGGATTTGTTTCGTAACGTTTGTAATCATTTGCTTAAATCGCTAAACAGGTGAAACGTTTCGATTTGTTTCGTATCGTTTTAAATGTTTGGATTGGTTTTGTAACATTTTAAACGTTTGGATTTGTTTCGTAACATTTTAAACATTTGGATTTGCTTCGTAACGTTTGTGAACATTTGGCTAAAATTGCTAAAAAGGTGAAACGTTTGGATTTCTATCGTAACGTTTGTAAACGTTTGCCTTAAATCGCTAAAAAGGTGAAATGTTTGGATTGGTTTCGTAACATTTTAAATGTTTGGCTTAAATTGCTAAAAAGATGAAACGTTTGGATTTGTTTCATAATGTTTGTAAACGTTTGGCTTAAATCGCTCAAAAGATGAAACGTTTGAATTTTTTTTGTAACGTTTTAAACGTTTGGATTTGTTTTGTAACGTTTTAAACGTTTGGCGTAGATCGCAAAAAAAGCAAAACTTTTGGATTTGTTTCGTAACGTTTGTGAACGTTTGTCTTAAATCGCTAAAAAGGAGAAACGTTTGGATTGGTCGTAACGTTTTAAATGTTTGGCCTAAATCGCTAAAAAGGAAAAACGTTTGAATTTGTTTCGTTATGTTTGCAAACGTTTGGCTTAAATCGCAAAAAAGGGGAAACGTTTGGATTTATTTCGCAACGTTTGTAAACGTTTGGCTTAAATCGCTAAAAAGGTGAAATATTTGGATTGGTTTTGTAACGTTTTAAACGTGTGGCTTAAATCGCTTAAAAGGTGAAATGTTTGGATTTCTTTCGTAATATTTATAAACGTTTGGCTTATATCGCAAAAAGGAAGAAACGATTGGATTTGTTCTGTAACGTTTTAAACGTTTGGATTTGTTTCGTAACGTTTTAAACATTTCGCTCAAATTGCTAAAAAAAGGTGAAACGTTTGGATTTGTTTCGTAACGTTGGTAAATGTTTGGCTTAAATCGCTAAAACGGAGAAACGTTTGGATTTGTTTTGTAACGTTCTAAACGTTTGGATTTATTTCATAACATTTTAAACGTTTGGCTTAAATCGCTAAAAAGGTGAAACGTTTGGATTTGTTTCACAACGTTTCTAAATGTTTGGCTTAAAATTCTAAAAAGGTAAAACATTTGGATTGGTTTCGTAACGTTTTAAACGTTTGGCTTAAATAGCTAAAAATGCAAAACGTTTGGATTTGTTTCGTAACGTTTGTAAACGTTTGGCTTAAATCGCGAAAACGGAGAAACGTTTGGATTTGTTTGGTAACGCTTAAAACGTTTCGATTTGTTTCGTAACATTTTAAACATTTGGCTTAAATCATTAAAAAGGTGAAACATTTGGATTTGTTTTGTAACGTTTGTAAAAATTTGGCCTAAATCACTAAAAAGGTAAAACATTTGGATTTGTTTCGTAACGTTTGTAAAGGTTTGGCTTATATCTCTACAAAGTTGAATCGTTTGGATTTGTTTCGTAAGGTTTGTAAACTTTTGACTTAAATTGCTAAAAAGGTGAAACGTTTGGATTTGTTTCGTAATGTTTTTAAACGTTTAGGTTAAATCGCTAAATGGAAGAAGCGTTTGGAATTTTTAAATAACATTTTGAACGTTTGAATTTGTTTTGTAACGTTTTATACGTTTGGCTTAAATCGCTAAAAATGTGAAACGTTTGGATTGGTTTCATAACGTTTTAAATGTTTGGCCTTAATCGCTAAAACGAAAAATCGTTTGGATTTGTTTCGTATCATTTGTAAACGTTTGTCTTAAATCGCTAAAAAGGAGAAACGTTTGGATTTGTTTCGTAATGTTTGTAAAAGTTTGACTTAAATCGCAAAAAAGGTGAAACGTTTGGATTTATTTCGTAATGATTAACGTTTGGCTTAAATGGCTAAAAGGTTAAACGTCTGGATTTGTTTCGTAACGTTTGTCAATGTTTGGCTTAAATTGCCAAAAAGGTGAAACATTTGGATTTGTTTCGTAACGTTTGTAAACGTTTGGCTTAAATCGCTAAAAAGGAGAAACATTTGGATTGGTTTTGTAACCTTTTAAACGTTTGGCTTAAATCGCTAAAAAGGTGAAACGTTTGGGTTTGGTTCGTAAAGTTTGTAAACATTTGGCATAAATCGCTAAAAGGATGAAACGTTTGGATTTTTTTTGCAACGTTTTAAACGTTTGGATTTTTCTCAGAACGTTTTAAACGTTTGGCTTAAATCACTAAAAAGGTGAAACTTTTTGATTTGTTTCGTAACGTTTGTAAACGTTTGGCTTAAATCGCTAAAAAGGTGAAACTTTTGGAGTGATTTTGTAACGTTTTAAACATTTGGCCTAAATCTCTAAAAGGGAAAAACGTTTGGATTTGTTTCGTAACGTTTGTAAACGTTTGGCTTAAATCGCTAAATAGGTGAAACATTTGGATTGGTTTCGCAACGTTTTAAATGTCTGGCTTAAATCACTAAAAAGGTGAAATGGTCGTATTTGTTTCGTAATATTTGTAAACGTTTGGGTTAAATCGCTAAAAGGAAGAAATGTTTGGATTTGTTCTACAACGTTTTAAACGTTTGGATTTGTTTCGTAACGTTGAAAACGTTTCGCTTAAATTGCTAAAAGGGTGAAACGTTTGGATTTGTTTCGTGACATTTGTAAATGTTTGGCTTAAATCAATAAAACGGAGAAACGTTTGGATTTGTTTTGTAACGTTATAAAATTTTCGATTTGTTTCTTAACGTTTTAAACGTTTGGCTTAAATTGATAAAAAGGTGAAACGTTTGGATTTGTTTCCTAACGTTTGTACACGTTTGGCTTAAATCGCTACAAAAGTGAAACGTTTGAATTGGTTTCATAACGTTTTAAATGTTTGGCATTAATCGCTAAAAAGGTGAAATAGGTTGATTTGTTTCGTAATATTTATAAACGTTTGGCTTAAATCGCTAAAAGGAAGAAATGTTTGGATTTGTTCTACAACATTTTAAACGTTTGGATTTGTTTCGTAACGTTTAAAACGTTACCGCTTAAATCGCTAAAAATGTGAAACGTTTGGATTTGTTTCGTAACATTTGTAAATGTTTGGCTTAATTCACTAAAACGAAGAAACGTTTTAATTTGTTTTATAACGTTATAAAAGTTTGGATTTGTTTCTTAACGTTTTAAACGTTTGGCTTAAATCGCTAAAAAGGTGAAACGTTTGGATTTGTTTCCTAACGTTTGTACACCTTTGGCTTAAATCGCTAAAAAGGTGAAAAGTTTGGATTGGTTTCGTAACATTTTAAACGTTTGACTTACATTGCTAAAAATGTGAATCGTTTAGATTTGTTTCGTAACGTTTGTAAACGTTTGGCTTAAATCGCTAAAACGAAGAAACGTTTGGATTTGTTATGTAACGTTTCAAACCTTTGGATTTGTTTTGTAACGTTTAAAACTTTTTTGTCTTAAATCGTTAAAAAGATGAAACGTTTGGATTTATTTTGTAATGTTTGTAAACGTTTGGCTTAAATCGCTAAATAGGTGGAACGTTTGGATTTGTTTCGTAACGTTTGTAATCGTTTGGCTAAAATCGCTAAAAAGGTGAAACGTTTGGATTTGTTTCGTAGCGTTTCGTAACGTTTGTAAATGTTTGGCTTAAATTGCTAAAAAGGCAAAACGTTTGGATTTAACGTTTTAAAAGTTTGGCTTAAATCGCTAAAAAGGCGAAACGTTTGGATTTGTTTCGTAACATTTGTAAACGTTTGGCTTTAATCGCTAAAATGGAGAAACATGTGGATTTGTTTTGTATTGTTTTAAACGTTTGGATTTGTTTCGTAACGTTTTAAACATTTGGCTTAAATCACTAAAAAGGCGAAATGTTTGGATTTATTTCATAACGTTTGTAAACATTTGGCCTAAATCGCTAATAAGGTAAAACGTTTGGATTTGTTTCGTAACGTTTGTAAACGTTTGGCTTAAATCGCTAAAAAGGGAAAACGTTTGGGTTTGTTTCGAAATGTTTCTAAACGTTTGGCTTAAATTGATAAAAAGGTGAAACGTTTGGATTTACTTCATAATTATATTAAACGTTTAGCTTAAATCGTTAAACAAAGAAACATTTGGATTTTTTAAAAAACATTTTAAACGTTTGAATTCATTTCGTAACGTTTTAAACGTTTGTCTTAAATAGCTAAAAAGGTGAAACGTTTGGATTTGTTTCGTAACGTTTGTAAACGTTTGGTTTAAATCACTAAAAAGGTGAAACGTTTGGATTGGTTTCGTAACATTTTAAATGTTTGGCCTAAATCAATAAACAGGTAAAACATTTGGATTTGTTTCGTAACGTTTGTAAACGTTTGGCTTAAATCGCTTAAAAGGTGAAACGTTTGGATTTATTTTTAAATGTTAGTAAACGTTTGGCTTAAATCGCTAAAAAGGTGAAACATTTGGATTTTTTTGTAATGTTTTAAACGTTTGGATTTGTTTCGTAACATTTTAAATGTTTGGCTTAAATCGCTAAAAAGGTGAAACTTTTGGATTTGTTTCGTAACGTTTGTAAACAATTGGCTTAAATCGCAAAAAAGGTGAAACGTTTGGATTGGTTTCGTAAAGTTTTAAATGTTTTGCCAAAATCCATAAAAGGAAAAACTTTTCGATTTGTTTCGTGACGTTTGTAAACGTTTGGCTTAAATCGCTAAAAAAGTGAAACGTTTGGATTTGTTTCGTAACGTTTGTAAACCTTTGGCTTAAATCGCTAAAAAGGGGAAACGTTTGGATTGGTTTCATAACGTTTTAAACGTTTTGCATGAATCGCTAAAAAGGGTACATGTTTGGATTTGTTTCGTAACATTTGTAAATGTTTGGCTTAAATCGCTAAAACAGAGAAATGTTTGGTATTCTTTTGTAACGTTATAAATGTTTGACTTAAATTGCTAAAAAGGTGAAACGTTTGGATTTGTTTCGTAATGTTTTTGAATGTTTGGCATAAAACGCTAAAAGGAAGAATCGTTTGGATTTTTTAAATAACGTTTTAAACGTTTGAATTTGTTTCGTATCGTTTTAAACGTTTGGCTTAAATCGCTAAAAAGGTGAAATGTTTGGATTGGTTTCGTAATGTTTGGCCTAAATCGCTAAAAAGAAAAAACATTTGGATTTGTTTTATAACGATTTAAACATTTGGATTGGTTTCATAACGTTTTAAACGTTTTGCATGAATCGCTAAAAAGTTGAAATGTTTGGATTTGTTTCGTAACGTTTGTAAATGTTTGGCTTAAATCGCTAAAACGGAGAAACGTTTGGTATTGTTTTGTAACGTTATAAACGTTTGACTTAAATTGCTAAAAAGGTGAAACGTTTGGATTTGTTTCGTAATGTTTTTGAATGTTTGGCATAAAACGCTAAAAGGAAGAATCGTTTGGATTTTTTAAATAACATTTTAAACGTTTGAATTTGTTTCGTATCGTTTTAAACGTTTGGCTTAGATCGCTAAAAAGGTGAAATGTTTGGAATGGTTTCGTAATGTTTGGCCTAAATCGCTAAAAAGAAAAAACATTTGGATTTGTTTCGTAACTTTTGTAAACGTTTGGCTTAAATCGATAAAAAGGGGAAACGTTTGGAATTTTTTGTGAAGTTTGTAAACGTTTGGGTTAAATCGCTAAAAAGGTGAAACGTTTGGATTGGTTTAGTAACGTTTTAAACGTTTGGCTTAAATCACTAAAAAGGTGAAATGTTTGGATTTGTTTCGTAATCTTTGTAAACGTTTGGCAAAAATCTCTAAAATAAAGAAACGTTTGGATTTGTTTTATAATGATTTAAACATTTGGATTTGTTTCATAACGTTTTAAACGTTTGGAATAAATCGCTTAAAAGGGGAAACGTTTGGATTTGTTTCGTAACGTTTGTAATCATTTGCTTAAATCGCTAAACAGGTGAAACGTTTCGATTTATTTCGTATCGTTTTAAATATTTGGATTGGTTTTGTAACATTTTAAACGTTTGGATTTGTTTCGTAACATTTTAAACATTTGGATTTGCTTCGTAACATTTGTGAACATTTGGCTAAAATCGCTAAAAAGATGAAACGTTTCGATTTCTATCGTAACGTTTGTAAACGTTTGCCTTAAATCGCTAAAAGTGAAATGTTTGGATTGGTTTCATAACGTTTTAAATGTTTGGCTTAAATTGCTAAAAAGGTGAAACGTTTGGATTTGTTTGGTAATGTTTGTAAACATTTGGCTTAAATCGCTAAAAAGATGAAACGTTTGGATTTTTTGTAACGTTTTAAACGTTTGGATTTGTTTCGTAACGTTTTAAACGTTTGGCATAAATCGCAAAAAAGGAAAAACTTTTGGATTTCTTTCGTAACGTTTGTGAACGTTTGTCTTAAATCGCTAAAAAGGGGAAACGTTTGGATTGGTCGTAACGTTTTAAAAGTTTGGCCTAAATCGCTAAAAAGGAAAAACATTTGGATGTGTTTCGTTATGTTTGCAAACGTTTGGCTTAAATCGCAAAAAAGGGGAAACGTTTGGATTTATTTCGTAACGTTTGTAAACGTTTGGCTTAAATCGTTAAAAAAGTGAGATATTTGAATTGGTTTCATAACGTTTTAAACGTTTTGCTTAAATCGCTTAAAAGCTGAAATGTTTGGATTTCTTTCGTAATATTTATAAACATTTGGCTTATATCGCAAAAAGGAAGAAACGATTGGATTTGTTCTGTAAAGTTTTAAACGTTTGGATTTGTTTCGTAACGTTTTAAACGTTTCGCTTAAATTGCTAAAAAAAGTGAAATGTTTGGATTTGTTTTGTAACGTTGGTAAATGTTTGGCTTAAATCGCTAAAACGGAGAAACGTTTGGATTTGTTTTGTAACGTTCTAAACGTTTGGATTTATTTCATAACATTTTAAACGTTTGGCTTAAATCGCTAAAAAGGTGAAACGTTTGGATTTGTTTCGCAACGTTTCTAAATGTTTGGCTTAAATCGTTAAAAAGGTAAAACATTTGGATTGGTTTCGAAACGTTTTAAACGTTTGGCTTAAATAGCTAAAAAGGAAAAGCGTTTGGATTAGTTTCGTAACGTTTGGCTTATATCGCTAAAACGGAGAAATGTTTGGATTTGTTTGGTAACGCTTTAAACGTTTCGATTTGTTTCGTAACATTTTAAACATTTGACTTAAATCAATAAAAAGGTGAAACATTTGGATTTGTTTTGTAAGGTTTGTAAATATTTGGCCGAAATCGCTAAAAAGGTAAAACATTTGGATTTGTTTCGTAACGTTTGTAAAGGTTTGGCTTATATCACTAAAAAGTTGAAACGTTTGGATTTGTTTCAAAACTTTTGTAAACATTTGACTTAAATTGCTAAAAAGGTGAAACGTTTGGATTTGTTTCGTAATGTTTTTAAACGTTTGGGTTAAATCGCTAAATGGAAGAAGCGTTTTGATTTTTTAAATAACGTTTTGAACGTTTGAATTTAATTTGTAACGTTTTATACGTTTGGCTTAAATCGCTAAAAAGGTTAAACGTTTAGATTGGTTTCGTAACTTTTTAAATGTTTGGCCTTAATCGCTAAAACGAAAAATCGTTTGGATTTGTTTCTTAACGTTTGTAAACGTTTGACTTAAATCGCAAAAAAGGTGAAACGTTTGGATTTGCTTCGTAATGATTTAAACGTTTGGCTTAAATCGCTAAAAGGTTAAACGTCTGGATTTGTTTCGTAACGTTTGTCAATGTTTGGCTTAAATTGCAAAAAAGGTGAAACATTTGGATTTGTTTCGTAACATTTGTAAACGTTTGGCCTAAATCGCTAAAAAGGAGAAACTTTTAGATTTGTTTCGTAACGTTGTAAACGTTTTGCTTAAATCACTAAAAAGGTGAAACGTTTAGATTGATTTTGTAACGTTTTAAACATTTGGCCTAAATCGCTAAAAGGGAAAAACGTTTGGATTTGTTTCGTAACGTTTGTAAACGTTTGGCTTAAATCGCTAAAAAGGTGAAACGTTTGGATTGGTTTCGTAACGTTTTATATGTTTGGCTTAAATCGCTAAAAAGGAGAAATGGTTGGATTTTTTTTCGTAATATTTGTAAACGTTTGGCTTAAATCGCTAAAAGGAAGAAATGTTTGGATTTGTTCTACAATGTTTTAAACGTTTGGATTTGTTTCGTAACGTTTAAAAGTTTCGCTTAAATCGCTAAAAAGGTGAAACGTTTGGATTTGTTTCGTAGAATTTGTAAATGTTTGGCTTAAATCACTAAAACGGAGAAACGTTTGGATTTGTTTTATAACGTTATAAAATTTTGGATTTGTTTCTTAACGTTTTAAACTTTTGGCTTAAATCGCTAAAAAGGTGAAACGTTTGGATTTGTTTCCTAACGTTTGTACACATTTGGCTTAAATCGCTACAAAACTGAAACGTTTGGATTGTTTTCGTAACGTTTTAAATGTTTGGCTTAAATCGCTAAAAATGTGAAATGGTTGGATTTGTTTCGTAATATTAGTAAACGTTTGGCTTAAATCGCTAAAAGGAAGAAATGTTTGGATTTTTTCTACAACGTTTTAAACGTTTGGATTTATTTCGTAACGTTTAAAACGTTACCGCTTAAATCGCTAAAGATGTGAAACGTTTGGATTTGTTTCGTAACATTTGTAAATTTTTGGATTAAATCACTAAAACGGAGAAACGTTTGGATTTGTTTTGTAACGTTATAAAATTTTGGATTTTTTTCTTAACGTTTTAAATGTTTGGCTTAAATCGCTAAAAAGGTGAAAAGTTTGGATTGGTTTCTTAACATTTTAAACGTTTGGATTACATTGCTAAAAACGCGAAACGTTTAGATTTGTTTCGTAACGTTTGTAAACGTTTGGCTTAAATCGCTAAAACGAAGAAACGTTTGGATTTGTTTTGTAACGTTTCAAACGTTTAGATTTGTTTTGAAACGTTTTAAACATTTGGCTTAAATCGTTAAAAAGGTGAAACGTTTGGATTTGTTTTCTAATGTTTGTAAACGTTTGGCCTAAATCGCTAAAAAGGTGAAATGTTTTGATTTGTTTCTTAACGTTTGTAAACGTTTGGCTTAAATCGCTAAAAAAGTGAAACGTTTGAATTTGTTTCATTACGTTTGTAATCGTTTGGCTTAAATCGCTAAAAAGGTGAAACGTTCGGATTTGTTTCGTAGCGTTTTGTAACGTTTTTAAATGTTTGGCTTAAATTGCTAAAAAGGCGAAACGTTTGGATTAACGTTTTAAAAGTTTGTCTTAAATCGCTAAAAAAGCGAAACGTTTGGATTTGTTTCGTAACATTTGTAAACGTTTGGCTTTAATTGCTAAAATTGAGAAACATTTGGATTTGTTTTGTATTGTTTTAAACGTTTGGATTTGTTTCGTATCGTTTTAAACATTTGGCTTAAATCACTAAAAGGGCAAAACGTTTGGATTTATTTCATAACGTTTGTAAACATTTGGTCTAAATCTTTAAAAAGGTAAAACGTTTGGATTTGTTTTGTAACGTTTGTAAATGTTTGGCTTAAATCGCTAAAAAGGTGAAACGTTTGTATTTGTTTCGAAATGTTTCTATACGTTTGGCTTAAATCGCTAAAAAAGCGAAACGTTTATATTTATTTCATAATTATTTTAAACGTTTAGCTTAAATCGCTAAAACAAAGAAACATTTGGATTTTTTAAATAACATTTTAAACGTTTGAATTCGTTTCGTAACGTTTTAAACGTTTGTCTTAAATAGCTAAAAAGGTGAAACGTTTGGATTTGTTTCGTAACGTTTGTAAACGTTTGGTTTAAATCTCTAAAAAGGTGAAACATTTGGATTGGTTTCGTAACGTTTTAAATGTTTGGCCTAAATCAGTAAAAAGGTAAAACATTTGGATTTGTTTCGTAACGTTTGTAAATGTTTGGCTTAAATCGCTTAAAAGGTGAAACGTTTGGATTTATTTTAAAATGTTAGTAAACGTTTGGCTTAAATCGCTAAAAAGGTGAAACATTTGGATTTATTTCGTAATTATATTATACGTTTAGCTTAAATCGCTAAAAAGGTGAAACGTTTGAATTTGTTTCGTAATGTTTGTAAACGTTTGGCTTAAATCGCTAAAAGGATGAAACGTTTGGATTTTTTTGTAATGTTTTATACGTTAGGATTTGTTTCTTAACGTTTTAAACGTTTGGCTTAAATCGCTAAAAAGGTGAAACTTTTGGATTTGTTTCGTAATGTTTGTAAACATTTGGCTTAAATCGCTAAAAAGGTGAAACGTTTGGATTGGTTTCGTAAAGTTTTAAATGTTTGCCTAAATCCATAGAAGGAAAAACTTTTCGATTTGTTTCGTGACGTTTGTAAACGTTTGGCTTAAATCGCTAAAAAGATGAAACGTTTGGATTTGTTTCGTAACGTTTGTAAACCTTTGGCTTAAATCGCTAAAAAGGGGAAACGTTTGGATTGGTTTCATAACGTTTTAAACGTTTTGCATGAATCGCTAAAAAGGTGAAATGTTTGGATTTGTTTCATAACGTTTGTAAATGTTTGGCTTAAATAGCTAAAACGGAGAAACGTTTGTTATTGTTTTGTAACATTATAAACATTTGACTTAATTTGCTAAAAAGGGGAAACGTTTGGATTGGTTTCATAAAGTTTTAAACGTTTTGCATGAATCGCTAAAACGGTGAAATGTTTGGATTTGTTTCGTAACATTTGTAAATGTTTGGCTTAAATCGCTAAAACAGAAAAACGTTTGGTATTGTTTTGTAACGTTTTAAACGTTTGACTTAAATTGCTAATAAGGGGAAACGTTTGGATTTGTTTCGTAATGTTTGTAAACGTTTGGCTTAAATCGATAAAAAGGAGAAACATTTGGATTGCTTTCGTAACGTTTGTAAATGTTTGGTTTAAATCGCTAAAAAGGTAAAACGTTTGGATTGGTTTCGTAGCGTTTTAAATGTTTGGCTTAAATTGCTAAAATAGAGATATGCTTCGATTAGTTTCGTAACATTTGTAAACGTTTGGCTTAAATCGCTAAAATGGATAAACATTTGGATTTGTTTTGTAACGTTTTAAACGTTTGGATTTGTTTCATAATGTTTTAAACATTTGGCTTAAATCGCTAAAAAAGTGAAACATTTGGTTTTGTTTTGTAACGTTTGTAAACGTTTGGCCTAAATTGCAAAAAAGGTAAAACGTTTGGATTTATTTCGTAACGTTTGTAAACGTTTGGTTTAAATCGCTAAAAAGTAGAAACATTTGGATTTGTTTCGTAACGTTTGTAAACGTTTGGCTTAAATCGCTAAACAGGTGAAACATTTCGATTTGTTTCGTATCGTTTTAAATGTTTGGATTGGTTTTGTAACATTTTAAACTTTTGGATTTGTTTCATAACATTTTAAACATTTGGATTTGCTACGTAACGTTTGTGAACATTTGGCTAAAATCGCTTTAAAGGTGAAACGTTTGGATTTCTATCGTAACGTTTGTAAACGTTTGCCTTAAATCGCAAAAAGGTGAAATGTTTGGATTGGTTTCGTAACGTTTTAAATGTTTGGCTTAAATTGCTAAAAAGGTGAAACGTTTGGATTTGTTTCGTAATGTTTGTAAACGTTTGGCTTAAATTGCTAAAAAGATGAAACAATTGGATTTGTTTCGTAACGTTTTAAACGTTTGGCGTAAATCGCAACAAAAGGCGAAACTTTTGGATTTGTTTCGTAACGTTTCTGAACGTTTGTCTTAAATCGCTAAAAAGGGGAAACGTTTGGATTGGTCGTAACGTTTTAAATGTTTGGCCTAAATTGCTAAAAAGGAAAAACGTTTGGATTTGTTTCGTTATGTTTGCAAACGTTTGGCTTAAATCGCAAAAAAGGGGAAACGTTTGGATTTATTTCGTAACGTTTGTAAACGTTTGGTTGAAATCTCTAAAAAGGTGAAACGTTTGGATTGGTTTCGTAACGTTTTAAATGTTTGGCCTAAATCAGTAAAAAGGTAAAACATTTGGATTTGTTTCGTAACGTTTGTAAATGTTTGGCTTAAATCGCTTAAAAGGTGAAACGTTTGGATTTATTTTAAAATGTTAGTAAACGTTTGGCTTAAATCGCTAAAAAGGTGAAACATTTGGATTTATTTCGTAATTATATTATACGTTTAGCTTAAATCGCTGAAAAGGTGAAACGTTTGAATTGTTTCGTAATGTTTGTAAACGTTTGGCTTAAATCGCTAAAAGGATGAAACGTTTGGATTTTTTTGTAATGTTTTAAACGTTAGGATTTGTTTCGTAACGTTTTAAATGTTTGGCTTAAATCGCTAAAAAGGTGAAACTTTTGGATTTGTTTCTTAATGTTTGTAAACGTTTGGCTTAAATCGCTAAAAAGGTGATACGTTTGGATTGGTTTCGTAAAGTTTTAAATGTTTTGCCTAAATCCATAGAAGGAAAAACTTTTCGATTTGTTTCGTGACGTTTGTAAACGTTTGGCTTAAATCGCTAAAAAGATGAAACGTTTGGATTTGTTTCGTAACGTTTGTAAACCTTTGGCTTAAATCGCTATAAAGGGGAAACGTTTGGATTGGTTTCATAACGTTTTAAACGTTTTGCATGAATCGCTAAAAAGGTGAAATGTTTGGATTTGTTTCGTAACGTTTGTAAATGTTTGTCTTAAATTGCTAAAAAGGTGAAACGTTTGGATTTGTTTCGTAATGTTTGTAAACGTTTGGCTTAAATCGCTAAAAAGATGAAACGTTTGGATTTGTTTCGTAACGTTTTAAACGTTTGGCGTAAATCGCAACAAAAGGCGAAACCTTTGGATTTGTTTCGTAACGTTTGTGAACGTTTGTCTTAAATCGCTAAAAAGGGGAAACGTTTGGATTGGTCGTAACGTTTTAAATGTTTGACTTAAATTGCTAAAAAGGAAAAACGTTTGGATTTGTTTCGTTAGTATTGCAAACGTTTGGCTTAAATCGCAAAAAAGGGGAAACGTTTGGATTTATTTCATAACGTTTGTAAACGTTTGGCTTAAATCGCTAAAAAGGTGAAATATTTGGATTGGTTTCGTAACGTTTTAAATGTTTGGCTTAATTCGCTTAAAAGGTGAAATGTTTGGATTTATTTCGTAATATTTATAAACGTTTGGCTTATATCGCAAATAGGAAGAAACGATTGGATTTGTTCTGTAACGTTTTAAACGTTTGGATTTGTTTCGTAACATTTTAAACGTTTCGCTTAAATTGCTTAAAAGGTGAAACGTTTGGATTTGTTTCGTAACGTTGGTAAATGTTTGGCTTAAATCGCTAAAACGGAGAAACGGTTGGATTTTTTTGTAACGTTCTAAATGTTTGGATTTATTTCATAAAATTTTAAACGTTTGGCTTAAATCGCTAAAAAGGTGAAACGTTTGGATTTGTTTCACAACGTTTCTAAATGTTTGGCTTAAATCGCTAAAAAGGTAAAACATTTGGATTGGTTTCATAACGTTTTAAACGTTTGGCTTAAATAGATTAAAAGGCGAAACGTTTGGATTAGTTTCGTAACGTTTGCAAACGTTTGGCTTAAATCGCTAAAACGGAGAAACATTTCGATTTGTTTGGTAACGCTTAAAACGTTTCTATTTGTTTCGTAACATTTTAAACATTTGGCTTAAATCACTAAAAAGGTGAAACATTTGAATTTGTTTTGTAACGTTTGTAAACATTTGGCCTAAATCGCTAAAAAGGTAAAACATTTGGATTTGTTTCGTAACGTTTGTAAAGGTTTAGCTTATATCACTAAAAAGTTGAAACGTTTGTATTTGTTTCGTAACGTTTGTAAACATTTGACTTAAATTGCTAAAAAGGTGAAACGTTTGGATTTGTTTCGTAATGTTTTTAAACGTTTGGGTTAAATCGCTAAAAGGAAGAAGCGTTTGGATTTTTTAAATAACGTTTTGAACGTTTAAATTTGTTTTGTAACGTTTTAAACGTTTGGCTTAAATCGATAAAAAGGTGAAACGTTTGGATTGGTTTCGTAACGTTTTAAATGTTTGGCCTTAATCGCTAAAACGAAAAATCGTTTGGATTTGTTTCGTAACATTTGTAAACGTTTTTCTTAAATCGCTAAAAAGGGGAAACGTTTGGATTTGTTTCGTAACGTTTGTAAACGTTTGACTTAAATCGCAAAAAAGGTGAAACGCTTGGATTTGTTTCGTAATGATTTAAACGTTTGGCTTAAATCGCTAAAAAGGTTAAACGTCTGGATTTGTTTCGTAATGTTTGTCAATGTTTGGCTTAAATTGCAAAAAAGGGGAAACATTTGGATTTGTTTCGTAACGTTTGTAAACGTTTGGCTTAAATAGCTAAAAAGGAGAAACGTTTGGATTAGTTTTGTAACCTTTTAAACGTTTGGCTTAAATCGTTAAAAAGGTGAAACGTTTGGGTTTGGTTCGTAATGTTTGTAAACGTTTGGCTTAAATCGCTAAAAGGATGAAACGTTTGGATTTTTTTTGCAACGTTTTAAACGTTTGGATTTGTTTTGTAACGTGATAAAAGTTTGGATTTGTTTCTTAACGTTTTAAACGTTTGGCTTAAATCGCTAAAAATGTGAAACGTTTGGATTTGTTTCCTAACGTTTGTACACGTTTGCCTTAAATCGCTACAAAAGTGAAACATTTGGATTGGTTTTGTAACGTTTTAAATGTTTGGCTTAAATCGCTAAAAAGGTGAAACGGTTGAATTTGTTTCGTAACATTTGTAATTGTTTGGCTTAAATTGCTAAAAAGGCGAAACGTTTGGATTAACGTTTTAAAAGTTTGGCTTAAATCGCTAAAAAGGCGAAACGTTTGGATTTGTTTCGTAACATTTGTAAACGTTTGGCTTTAATCGCTAAAATGGAGAAACGTTTGGATTTTTTTTCTATTGTTTTAAACCTTTGGATTTGTTTCGTACCGTTTTAAACATTTAGCTTAAATCGCTAAAAAGGCGAAATGTTTGGATTTGGGTCGTAACATTTGTAAACGTTTGGCTTTAATCGCAAAAATGGAGAAACGTTTGGATTTGTTTTCTATTGTTTTAAACGTTTGGATTTGTTTCGTAACGTTTTAAACATTTAGCTTAAATCGCTAAAAAGGCGAAATGTTTGGATTTATTTCATAAAATTTGTAAACATTTGGCCTAAATCGCTAAAAAGGTAAAACGTTTGGATTTGTTTCGTAACGTTTGTAAACGTTTGGCTTAAATCGCTAAAAAGGTGAAATGTTTGGATTTGTTTTGAAATGTTTCTAAACGTTTGGCTTAAATCGCTAAAAAGGTGAAACGTTTGGATTTATTTCATAATTATTTTAAACGTTTAGCTTAAATCGCTAAAACAAAGAAACATTTGGATTTTTTAAATAACATTTTAAACGTTTGAATTCATTTCGTAACGTTTTGAACGTTTGTCTTAAATAGCTAAAAAGGTGAAACGTTTGGATTTGTTTCGTAACGTTTGTAAACGTTTGGTTTCAATCGCTAAAAAGGTGAAACGTTTGGATTGGTTTCGTGACGTTTTAAATGTTTGGCCTAAATCAATAAAAAGGTAAAACATTTGGATTTGTTTCGTAACGTTTGTAAACGTTTGTAAACGTTTGTAAACGTTTGGCTTAAATCGCTTAAAAGGTGAAACGTTTGGATTTATTTTGAAATGTTAGTAAACGTTTTGCTTAAATCGTTAAAAAGGTGAAACGTTTGGATTTATTTCGTAATTATTTTAAACGTTTAGCTTAAATCGCTAAAAAGGTGAAATGTTTGAATTTGTTTCGTAATATTTGTAAACGTTTGCTTTAAATCGCTAAAAGGATAAAACGTTTGGATTTTTTTGTAATGTTTTAAACGTTTGGATTTGTTTCGTAACGTCTTAAACTTTTGGCTTAAATCGCTAAAAAGGTAAAACTTTTAGATTTGTTTCGTAACGTTTGTTAACGTTTGGCTTAAATCGCTAAAAAGGTGAAACATTTGGATTGGTTTTGTAAAGTTTTAAATGTTTTGCCTAAATCCATAAAAGGAAAAACTTTTCGATTTGTTTCGTGACGTTTGTATATGTTTGGCTTAAATCGCTAAAAAGGTGAAACGTTTGGATTTGTTTCGTAACGTTTGTAAACCTTTGGCTTAAATCGCCAAAAAGGGGAAACGTTTGGATTGGTTTCATAATGTTTTAAACGTTTTGCATGAATCGCTAAAAAGGTGAAATGTTTGGATTTGTTTTGCAACGTTTATAAATGTTTGGCTTAAATCGCTAAAACGGAGAAACGTTTGGTATTGTTTTGTAACGTTATAAACGTTTGACTTAAATTGCTAAAAAGGTGAAACGCTTGGATTTGTTTCGTAATGTTTGTAAACGTTTGGCTTAAATCGCTAAAAGGAAGAAATGTTTGGATTTGTTCTACAACGTTTTAAACATTTGGATTTGTTTCGTAACGTTTAAAACGTTACCACTTAAATCGCTAAAAAGGTGAAACATTTGGATTTGTTTCGTAACATTTGTAAATGTTTGGCTTAAATCACTAAAACAGAGAAACGTTTGGATTTGTTTTATAACGTTATAAAAGTTTGGATTTGTTTCTTAACGTTTTAAACATTTAGCTTAAATCGCTAAAAAGGTGAAACGTTTGGATTTGTTTCCTAACGTTTGTACATGTTTGGCTTAAATTGCTAAAAAGTTGAAAAGTTTGGATTGGTTTCGTAACATTTTAAACGTTTGGCTTACATTGCTAAAAACGCGAAACGTTTAGATTTGTTTCGTAACGTTTGTAAACGATTGGCTTAAATCGCTAAAACGAAGAAACTTTTGGATTTGTTTTGTAACGTTTCAAACGTTTGGATTTGTTTTGTAACATTTTAAACATTTGGCTTAAATTGTTAAAAAGGTGAAACATTTGGATTTGTTTTGTAATGTTTGTAAACGTTTTGCCTAAATCGCTTAAAAGGTGAAACGTTTGGATTTGTTTCATAGCGTTTGTAAACGTTTGGCTTAAATCGCTAAAAAGGTGAAACGTTTGGATTTGTTTCGTAACGTTTGTAAACGTTTGGCTTAAATCGCTAAAAAGGTGAAACGTTTGGATTTGTTTCGTAGCGTTTGTAAACGTTTGTCTTAAATCGCTAAAAAGGTGGAACCTTTGAATTGGTTTCGTAATGTTTTAAACGTTTGTCTTAAATCGTTAAAAAGGGAAAATGTTTGGATTTATTTCGTAATATTTGTAAACATTTGGCTTAAATCGCTAAAAGGAAGAAACGTTAGGATTTGTTCTGTAACGTTTTAAACGTTTGGATTTGTTTCGTTAAGTTTTAAACGTTTCGCTTAAATGGCTAAAAAGGTGAAACGTTTGGATTTGTTTCGTAATTTTTTTAAATGATTGGCTTAAATCGCTAAAACGGAGAAACGTTGGGATTTGTTTTGTAACGTTATAAACGTTTGAATTTGTTTCGTAACGTTTTGAACGTTTGGCTTAAATCGCTAAAAAGTTGAAACGGTTGAATTTGTTTCATAACATTTGTAATTGTTTGGCTTAAATTGCTAAAAAGGCGAAACGTTTGGATTAACGTTTTAAAAGTTTGGCTTAAATCGCTAAAAAGGCGAAACGTTTGGATTTGTTTCGTAACATTTGTAAACGTTTGGCTTTAATCGCTAAAATGGAGAAACGTTTGGATTTGTTTTGTATTGTTTTAAACGTTTGGCTTTGTTTCGTAATGTTTTAAACATTTAGCTTAAATCGCTAAAAAGGCGAAACGTTTGGATTTATTTCATAACGTTTGTAAACATTTGGCCTAAATCGCTAAAAAGGTAAAACGTTTTGATTTGTTTCGTAACGTTTGCAAACGTTTGGCTTAAATCGCTAAAAAGGTGAATCGTTTGGGTTTGTTTCGAAATGTTTCTAAACGTTTGGTTTAAATTGCTAAAAAGGTGAAACGTTTGGATTTATTTCATAATTATTTTAAACGTTTAGCTTAAATCGCTAAAACAAAGAAACATTTGGATTTTTTAAATAACATTTTAAACGTTTGAATTCATTTCGTAACGTTTTAAACGTTTGTCTTAAATAGCTAAAAAGGTGTTTGGATTTGTTTCGTAACGTTTGTAAACGTTTGGTTTAAATCGCTAAAAAGGTGAAACGTTTGGATTGGTTTCGTAATGTTTTAAATGTTTGGCCTAAATCAATAAAAAGGTAAAACATTTGGATTTGTATCGTAACGTTTCTAAACGTTTAGCTTAAATTGCTTAAAAGGTGAAACATTTGGATTTATTTTGAAATGTTAATAAACATTTGGCTTAAATCGCTAAAAAGGTGAAACGTTTCGATTTATTTCGTAATTATTTTAAACGTTTAGCTTAAATCGCCAAAAAGGTGAAATGTTTGAATTTGTTTCGTAATGTTTGTAAATGTTTGGCTTAAATCGCTAAAAGGATGAAACGTTTGGATTTTTTTGTAATGTTTTAAACGTTTGGATTTGTTTCGTAACGTTTTAAACGTTTGGCTTAAATCGCTAAAAAGGTGAAACTTTTAGATTTGTTTCGTAACGTTTGTAAACGTTTGGCTTAAATCGCTAAAAAAGTGAAACGTTTGGATTGGTTTCGTAAAGTTTTAAATTTTTGCCTAAATCCATAAAAGGAAAAACTTTTCGATTTGTTTCGTGACGTTTGTAAACGTTTGGCTTAAATCGCTAAAAAGGGGAAACGTTTGGATTGGTTTCATAATGTTTTACACGTTTTGCATGAATTGCTAAAAAGGTGAAATGTTTGGATTTGTTTTGTAACGTTTGTAAATGTTTGGCTTAAATAGCTAAAACGGAGAAACGTTTGGTATTGTTTTGTAACGTTATAAACGTTTGACTTAAATTGCTAAAAAGGTGAAACGCTTGGATTTGTTTCGTAATGTTTGTAAATGTTTGGCTTAAATCGATAAAAAGGAGAAACATTTGGATTGGTTTCGTAACGTTTTAAACGTTTGGCTTAAATTGCTAAAAAGTTTGGATGTGTTTCGTAACTTTTGTAAACATTTGGCTTAAATCGCTAAAAAGGTGAAACGTTTGGATTTGTTTCGTAACATTTGTAAACATTTGGCTTTAAACGCTAAAAAGGTGAAACGTTTGGATTTGTTTCTTAATGTTTTTAAACGTTTGGCTTATTCGCCACCGGACCAAAGACAAGGCTTCGTGGACCTCCCCGAGTCTAATGTGCTTAGCTTATCTGTTACCGGCTTTATTTTCTGGACATATTCGTTTTACATCTCATCTGAACAGTATATGCAGTCCACAGGATATGAAAGCTGTAAATAAACAGTGATGAAAGCACTAAACACGTTAGACACGCATATGACTTGATCTGGACTGGGATTTGAGGCAAGTAGCAGGTACTACTAAGCAAACATCTAACCTTAGAGGTTTCTAGCAAACAGTCATAAGTCTGGCAGGTCTGGATTGATTACATGCACAAAGCATAAAACCGGATGTATAAATGTGATTAATTGATTTTTTTAGGTGAGTCTTGAAAAACATATACAACTATTACTGCATTTTCTTATTAGTCCTACGATGTCTAAGTGATCGGCTGGAATTGCATTAATGGGCCAATTTTGGGTGATTAATCCTTTAACCGGTTCATTATTGGATTTGGATGCTTTTGGAAAGCAGTAAACATTATCAGCATGCTCAGGGGCAGTTGGATATACATACAAGGTTAGAGATACTTGTAAACCTCGTTGACTTCGAGTGCCTGGCGCTCGCGCGGGTTTTGACCATCGGTCTGGTCGGAATTGGCTTTCGGTCAGATCAAGAGAGTTTTGTGTCTCCTCTAGCTATCCGGTTTTACTGGTTTGATTCGGAGTCGATTTTGAGTTCGGGTTAGCCCGGAATCAGCTCTGGAAGTTGCTGGTTTTCAAGGCCTCAGGCTCGTGGGCCCGGTTTAAACACTATATTACATATTTGGAATTCTGGGTCCGTTTTACATCGTGTATTGCCTGTTACATTACAGAATATTAAACTACACTAAATTATCTACGTCTGGGTTCAAACTGGGCCTGATTTGGAGTCCGGATGGGCCCGGAAACAAGTTTTGAAGTTTTGATAGCGTTTGGAAGGATCTGTGAACATGTCTGGGGAGCTGAGGGAGGTAGAACACGGCGCCGGTTCATTGAGCCGGCGCCGGCAATACAACGTGGCGGCGCCGCCGGCTTCAGCGGCGGCGGCGGCGGTTCGTTGGCAGTTTCTGGGTCGTTTTTGTTTTGCTTCGTTCTCACTCATTTTAACTCCGTTTTTCATGTAAAAGTAGTCAAAACATCATAGAATCGAACAAGGAATCCAAAAAACACATAATTGAAATGTTTAAAGCTCATCTATGCAAAAATATTTTCTGGGCAGCAAGTACGATTTTAGGGTTTTCATGGCAAAACTAGCTAAAATCTCCTAGAAACATGCATTCTAAGAGATCTACAGTGATTGTTTTCTGGTATTGATTATTAAAAACACCTAATTACAGTGATTAACATGCTTTTTTATCGAATTTTATGGTGTTTATTAAAATCATCGAATTGATTATTAAGGATATTTAATGGCAAATAAGCAATCATATGCTAAACATGCATCCTAAAGTTCACAAATACATCAATTATGATACTTATACATGCAAAATATGGCAAAATCAAAAGAACAATATTGAGGGTCCTCAGAAATACCGTTCTGAGTCCTTTGTTCGTTTTCTGGCGAAGTGGATGCGGAATCCAGCTTCGAATCTGTGCAGGGCTTGCGTTGTTGGAGAATTAACATGTGTTTAGTGTTTTTAGGAATGGATTTAGTGTGTGTGTGTGTGTGTGAGGTGGCCGAATTCTACTGGTTAATTTTAGGGTTTGCGTGCCACCCTTAGCCAGGCTGGCTTAAGGCAGTATTTATAGGGATGAGGGGTGACCTAGGGTTTGGTTAGAGTCTTCTAGGGTTTTGTCACGAACCATTTTCATGAATCGTGACCGGCGCTAGGGTATGGGTTTGGTTGTACCAAAACCTGTAGCAAGCCTTGCGGATAACAGATAAATATCATAAACAACAATGTACCTGCATAAAACCACATGCTCGGGAGCAACCGAGACTCCAACCTAGTCTAGCAGTACATATAAGCAACATATATTTAAAGTACGCTTATCTCAAATAATCTCAACAGCATGGCAATATATAAAATACCATAAACACTGTAATCATGCCAAAGCTGATAATATAATAGTTGGACCAATCCAACAAACAATAGTCTAAAATATAAACGTATAAGACTAAGACATAAATACTGATACTACTACTGCGGTCTAAGAGTTCAAAAACAGTTCGACTCATTTATTCTGAAATAAAATAAAGAACCTCCGAGAATGAAGAAACGGAGATCGACCAATGCTCAAATCACAAACCTGAAAAATTTGGGAAAACAACGGGGTCAGATTTACTGAGTAAAGTTTATATAACCATTTACATTTATTAAGTTGAAAACCTTTAAAAACGTTTAATAAAATATTTTCATTATGGATTATCAATGAAACCCTAAGCCACAATTCTAAATCCATTGTCGTGTCGGTGAGACGTATCTCAATAACCGATCCCCGACTAACACTTAATAAATAGTGAGCTCAGGAGACGTATTTTCCACCGGTGCCCTCACTAAGGTGAGACGTATCTCAAACCTACCTCAATACCATAATCATTACCGGTGCGCACACAGTCCCGATAATGCCCATCGAGTAGCACGCTCCAAATCAAATCCACAATGCCGAAAAACAGTTCAAAAGCTGTTTATACATATACATATACAAAATATAATATTTGCTTAATAAAGAGGTAAATAGAGATATAAACACACTGCTTGCTATTCCTCGTGAAACTCAAAAGCAATCTAATTCTGGTTCGCCTCTGAAGAACGAACAGTCGACGAGTCTAAAAATAATAAAATCATAATTAAAAACAGACCCTAACTCTAAAGAGTACTAGACACCACATAGGACTAGCACAATTAACAAGTTAAGGTATAGCCACACAAAGTAAACACAATACTCAAAATAAATTATAAGTCAGAAACAAACAAGTCTATTGAGTTCCCGTTTTAAAATCCGCTTTAGAAAATATTATTTAAATAATTATTAAATAATAAATCGTATAAATTTTCAAATAGTGGGTTAGCCGATTTACCAATAACTACCAAGCTACCTCACATGTCGGGTGACCCAAGTCTAACCCGACCCAAACATTTTATCAAAAATATAAACTATAGTTTATAATTTCAAAATAATAATTTGATAAAATAATAATCATTAATTAAAACAGAACTTAATAGCTTAAATAAATTGACCAATAATTACCGTCAATTACTCAACTAAAATTAGTTTAAAAATAATTTAAAAGGTAAAACGCAATTTAGCCAAATTGGCACGCTTAAATCAAATTTTAAATAATTACCCAAGTAATTATATGAATTTAGGTTAAAATATAATTATTGTTTTCATAGTATAATTATTAACACCAAACCAATTATAATAAAGTTATATTATTTTCAGATAAAAAAAAATATATAATTAATTTATAATATCAAAATGATAAGTGAAAGTTCGGTTTCAAATCGGAATTTAACCAAAGTATAATCTTAATTAAACAAGATTATATCACAAATTAAAATCCACATAGGAATAATAATTTGATACTTCTAATGATTAGTCCTATAAAAAAAATATTAATTAAAGAAGTCTAAACAATCCACTTAAACATTTACAATTAATGGATCCAGAAAATAATGCCCATTATGAAAGCCATAATTAACAAATAACTAAGCAAAATATTCATTCCCTCTTACAGTTATAATACTACCATAATCAAACCCAACATAATACAAACTGGGCCAATTTATCATACTAACAAAAAGTCACTTCCCGCCCATTATGAATTAAACAAGAGCAAGAACCATCATCGTGTTCAACAACCAAACAATATGCAGAACTCAAAAAAAAAGATCAAATCAGTTATCCAATAATAGAACATGAAATTATAATTATCAACTCGCAAGAATCACATCAAAAGCAATGGCCAAGAAATCAACAGTAACTTCATTAAAGGATGGCAGTCTATCAAACATGAACACGGCAAATAGAAACGTTAGCAACACCGACAAACAATCACAACTCAAACGATTCTATCTCTACTCTACTCAATATAGGTTACATAAAAAAAACAAACAATGGCAGCAGAATCATAAAAGGAAAACGCAGCCATAGTTTTTCAATTGATGAATCGTAACGGCATTTGAACGGGTAAGATTTACGTACCAAAAACCAGTGCGTAGGGATGATCGGGAATGATTGAGATAGATGAAACGTAGAGAAAAACTTCAGAATTGAAGCAAGTCAAGCGGGAATGGAAAGTATGAAGGTTGTGTTGTCTCAGATTGTAATGGCGTTGAAAGGGGCTAGGGTTTGTTTAATTTTTTAGGTTTACTGAAGTAAGGAGTTTGAGTTAAAAGAAAACACAGTAAATACTGCTTCCAACATTTTGGCTTCTGCTTCAATATTGAATAAGAATGGGCCTTTGGCCATGCACAATTTGAAAAGGCCACTTTCACGTGGAAAAAGAAAGGAATTGCATGGGTTATTGCATGGGATGTCCATTCATTTTTTTTGATTTAATAATACAAACCAAACACGAATCGAACAACGACCGAATCAGGGAACGACTCTAATAAAATTAAGTTAAAATATATAATGATAATAATAATAATAAATTACTTAAAACTTGACGGATGCAAAAAAAATTAAAATTAATTTTTTTTAAATTATAATTTAGAAAAAAAATACGGGATATTACAGGTTTAAACTTTTAAGTGATAAGTCATTAGGTGTTAAGATTAGCATGAAACTCTATTTAATTAATTAAATTCGTATTAAATATTGGTGGCTAAGTAAAAGATCGCTAAAAGTCTGCTTTGGTTCCTAAAAGTGTTAAAAAAAAGGCTACTAAGGTCATATGGGTTTTGTTAAGGTCAATTTCAGTCAGTCAAACTTGCAAATTGGACCATAAACTTCTAAGATATGACAATTATTCCAATTTCTAGACTTAGATTACAATCTCTTTGGATTTTTATGGGCTATTCAAGTCTAATTATGTTTTGATCCTCCAAGTTTACAGCTGTGCACAAATTATGTCTGCTTAGATTCCAGCAAGCAAATCAAAAGCTCGTCACCCGGACAGATTTCTCTAGAAATCATCATTGGACGCTTCAGGTCTTTATCACTTTTTACCTGTCCGAAAAATAGGTGTCTACAGTTTGCCCCCTCTTTAACGAGAATTGACGAAGTAGGTCAATTTTTGTTAAAGAAGAGACTTGTTGTTAGACGAGCGACAAGGATACTGCCCACCGTCGGAGCCTCTTGCTCGCCTGGTGGTGTGGTAATGCCCTCGCTTGAGCATTACCCACTGCGGAGAAACATTTGGATTTGTTTTGTAACGTTATAAACGTTTGGATTTATTTCGTAATATTTTAAACGTTTGGCTTATATCGCTAAAAAGGTCAAACATTTGGATTTGTTTCACAACGTTTGTAAATGTTTGATTTAAATTGCTAAAAAGGTAAAACGTTTGGATTGGTTTCGTAGCGTTTTAAACGTTTGGCTTAAATTGCTAAAATGGAGATATGCTTCGATTAGTTTCGTAACATTTGTAAACGTTTGGCTTATATCGCGAAAATGGATAAACATTTGGATTTGTTTTGTAACGTTTTAAAAGTTTGGATTTGTTTCATAATGTTTTAAACATTTGGCTTAAATCGCTAAAAAGATGAAACATTTGGTTTTGTTTTGTAACGTTTGTAAACGTTTGGCCTAAATATCAAAAAAGGTAAAACGTTTGGATTTATTTCGTAACGTTTGTAAACGTTTGGCTTAAATCGCTAAAAAGTCGAACCATTTGGATTTGTTTCGTAATGTTTGTTAACGTTTGACTTAAATCGCTAAAAAGGTGAAACATTTGGATTTGTTTCGTAATGTTTTTAAATGTTTGGCATAAAACGCTAAAAGGAAGAAGCGTTTGGATTTTTTAAATAACATTTTAAACGTTTGAATTTGTTTCGTAACGTTTTAAACGTTTGGCTTAAATCGCTAAAAAGGTGAAACGTTTGGATTGGTTTCGTAATGTTTGGCCTAAATCGCTAAAAAGAAAAAATATTTGGATTTGTTTCGTAACTTTTGTAAACGTTTGGCTTAAATCGATAAAAAGGGGAAACGTTTGGAATTTTTTGTAAAGTTTGTAAACGTTTGGGTTAAATCGCTAAAAAGGTGAAACATTTGGATTGGTTTAGTAACGTTTTAAACGTTTGGCTTAAATCACTAAAAAGGTGAAATGTTTGGATTTGTTTCGTAATCTTTGTAAACGTTTGGCAAAAATCTTTAAAATGAAGAAACGTTTGGATTTGTTTTATAACGATTTAAACATTTGGATTTGTTTCATAACGTTTTAAACGTTTGGAATAAATCGCTTAAAAGGGGAAATGTAATATCCCGTAAAATTTTGAATTTATTTTGTTAATTTCCGACGTGGTTCCGGATGTGTTTTGAGGGGTATTTGAAGTTTCGTAAATTAATTGTGGTTCGATTCATCTTTGGTTCGGTTTAAAAAAAATAAAAAAAATTCCTTCTTTGGGTTGTGGTTCAACCGAAGTGGTTGAACCACTTTCGTTTGACTCAGGTCTCAATTGAGACCTGAGAAAAAACGATGATTCTCGTTCGAGAATCCAAGGATTCTCGAACGAGAATCCATCTGCAGGCCTGGTCTCGTTCGAGACAAGGCCATTCTCGTGAACCCTCCCATCAGGGCCACTTCCAACCTGTTTACGACCTGCTTCCTCTCGTTATATCAGGTCGACTTCTAAACAGAAAATCTTCACCACTCATCACTGAAACCCTAGCCGTTTTCCTCTTGTTATTTCGCTGAATATCGAAGCTGTTATCATCTTCCAAAGATCGCTGTTCGGTAAGTTTTCTGGTTCTTTTGATTTTCAGATTTTGCTCTTGAACGACTTTCAGTTAATTGAGTCGTTCTCATTCGTTTCTAGGTAGAAATCAAAACCGTTTGATCTCAGACGTTCTAGACTCAATTCCCTACGTTTCTCTATCTCGGTTTTGCTAAACGGTACGTAATCGATCTCGTTTCAATCGCCGTACGGTTTCCGTTTTAAAGCTTTATATTTTCTGTTTTAGTTTTGTGGTTTCTGCCGAACCATTCTGCTTTCCTTTGGCCATGGATTTGATTGTTTGGCTTATATATCTCTTGAGTTATTTGTTAGTTTATGATTTCGTGGAGTTATCAATCCATTTTCCATTTTCGTATTGAGAGTTTGGGGTCGGCAGTAAACGTTTGTTGTTTGATGTGTAGCAATTGTGTTATGTATGGCTATTAGGTTGCTTTGGTTTTGATAAGATTGATGAATGAACTTAGCTTCAGAAACTTAAAAATGGTGGTATGTATAATGCAAGGGTGGCGGGTTGTTTGATTTTTGAATTGGAGAAGATGGTTGAATTCTCATTTTAGTCACCAAAGTCTTTTACTTAAAACAAATTAATCCTTAAGGTTAAACTTTAAACTAATAACTTGGGTTTTATATTGTGTATAAATTAAATAGTGGAAATGATAGATAATTATAAATTAAGTTAATATAATTACTCGGGTAGTTATATTTGCCTTCAAATGTCGTTTTGTCAAAAGTTGGCTAAATTACAATTTAGCCCCTAAACTTATTTTATAACTTAATTAAGTGGGTTTTTGGTTAATAACTTTATAGTTGGTTTTAATTATAAAGAAAAGCAATTAATTTGATTTCGGATATCAAATTGACTAAAGTACAATTTAGTCCCTAATTGCAAAAGTACAATTTAGTCCCTAAACTTTTATTAACTTAAAATGATTAAGTTTTTGATTTGTAACTTGGGTTACTTAGAATTGAAGTTATTGAGTTCCACTTTTAAAATGGATTATTATATCGCTAATTTATTTTATAAATATAAACTTGGGTTTATATTTGATAATTGTTTTGAGTCGGGTTAGACTTGGGTCACCCGACCAGTGAGGTTAGCTTGGTAGTTATTGGTAACTCGGCTAACCCACTATTTGGAAATTATTTATTATTTAAAGTTATTAAATAATATTTATAAATCGGATTTTTAAGCGAGAACTCAATAGACTTGTTTTAATTGGGCTTTATTACCTATTGGTTATATTTGTGTGTGCTTTAAATTGTTTATTCCGACATGTTATATGTGCTAGTTCTATGTGGTGTCTAGTACTCTCTAGAGTTAGGGTCTGTTTTTAATAATTATTTTATTTGTCTAGACCCGTCTACTGTTCGTGCTTCAGAGGCGAACCAGGATTAGTTGCTTGCCGATTTTCACGTGGATTAGCAAGCAGTGAGTTTATATTTACTATTTACCGCTTTATTAAGTAAATTGTTATTTTAATATTAAATATATATACTGTACGTATATTTCGAACTGTTTTTATATTATGGCTCTTAGTTGGAACATGCTACCTAATGGGCATCATTAGGACTGCGTGCGCACCGGTATTGATCTGGATAAGGTATATATGGAAATGTGGTAACTCGGTGTGAGCATAGCTCTCGGGACCAGGTAGAGTAACTCGGTGTAGCTCAGCTCTCGGGACTCTGGTATAAGTGTGGTCAGTGGTAACTCGGTGTAGCTCAGCTCTCGGGACCAGACCTATTGGATTATGATTATTATTTAGAATTGTGGATTAGGGTTCCAACTATTATCTGTAATATCGTTATTAAATGTTTTAAACGTTTTAAAGGTTTTCCACTTAATAAATGTAAAATAGTGGTATGAACTCATCTCAGTATATCTGACCCCGTTGCTTTCCCAATTTTTCCCAGGGTTATGATCTGAGAGAGTCTGGTGATCTCCGCATTTACTTTTCCTCGGAGGTTCCATTTATTTTGATAAACTGTCAAACTATTTTATTCTTAGACCGCAGTAGTTGACTAGACGTCTTTATTATTATTACAGTTGTTTGTCGGATTGGTCTGACTAGTTATATTGCTCTGGCATGTTATGTAGTTATTTCAGATTATTTATGTTATGCCTATTTTTAGGCTCAGAATTGGATAAGCATGTTATATTATCTGTTGAATATTATATCTGCTAGATTTAGGCTGAAGTCTCGGTTGCCCCCGAGCATTGGTTTTCTGCAGGTTTATGTGTTTATGTGTTAAATAATAGGCTAGCTACGGGTTTCGGTACTACATTACCCATACCCTAGCGCCGGTCGCGATTCATGAAAATGGGTCGTGACAGGAAACCTTTGGATTTGTTTCGTAACGTTTGTAATCATTTGCTTAAATCGCTAAACAGGTGAAACGTTTCGATTTGTTTCGTATCGTTTTAAATGTTTGGATTGGTTTTGTAACATTTTAAACGTTTGGATTTGTTTCGTAACATTTTAAACATTTGGATTTGCTTCGTAATGTTTGTGAACATTTGGCTAAAATCGCTAAAAAGGTGAAACGTTTGGATTTCTATCGTAACGTTTATAAACGTTTGCCTTAAATCGCTAAAAAGGTGAAATGTTTGGATTGGTTTCGTAACATTTTAAATGTTTGGCTTAAATTGCTAAAAAGGGGAAACATTTGGATTTGTTTCGTAATGTTTGTAAACGTTTGGCTTAAATCACTAAAAAGATGAAACGTTTGGATTTTTTTTGTAACGTTTTAAACGTTTGGATTTGTTTCGTAACGTCTTAAACGTTTGGCGTAAATCGCAAAAAAGGACAAAATTTTGGATTTGTTTCGTAACGTTTGTGAACGTTTGTCTTAAATCGCTAAAAAGGGGAAACGTTTGGATTGGTCATAACGTTTTAAATGTTTGGCCTAAATCGCTAAAAAGGAAAAATGTTTGGATTTGTTTCGTTATGTTTGCAAACGTTTGGGTTAAATCGCAAAAAAGGGGAAACGTTTGGATTTATTTCGTAACGTTTGTAAACGTTTGGCTTAAATCGCTAAAAAGGTAAAATATTTGGATTGGTTTCGTAACGTTTTAAACGTTTGGCTTAAATCGCTTAAAAGGTGAAATGTTTGGATTTCTTTCGTAATATTTATAAACGTTTGGCTTATATAGCAAAAAGGAAGAAACGATTGGATTTGTTCTGTAACGTTTTAAACGTTTGGATTTGTTTCGTAACGTTTTAAACGTTTCGCTTAAATTGCTAAAAAAAGTGAAACGTTTGGATTTGTTTCGTAACGTTGGTAAATGTTTAGCTTAAATCGCTAAAATGGAGAAACGTTAGGATTTGTTTTGTAACGTTCTAAACGTTTGGATTTATTTCATAACATTTTAAACGTTTGGCTTAAATCGCTAAAAAGGTGAAACGTTTGGATTTGTTTCGCAACGTTTCTAAACGTTTGGCTTAAATCGCTAAAACGGAGAAACGTTTAGATTTGTTTGGTAACGCTTAAAACGTTTCGATTTGTTTCATAACATTTTAAACATTTGGCTTAAATCACTAAATAGGTGAAACATTTGGATTTGTTTTGTAACGTTTGTAAACATTTGGCCTAAATCGCTAAAAAGGTAAAACATTTGGATTTGTTTCGTAACGTTTGTAAAGATTTGGCTTATATCACTAAAAAGTTGAATCGTTTGGATTTGTTTCGTAAGGTTTGTAAACGTTTCACTTAAATTGCTAAAAAGGTGAAACGTTTCTTTTTGTTTCGTAATGTTTTTAAACGTTTGGGTTAAATCTCTAAATGGAAGAATCGTTTGGATTTTTTAAATAACGTTTTGAACGTTTGAATTTGTTTTATAACGTTTTATACGTTTGGCTTAAATCGCTAAAAAGGTAAAACATTTGGATTGCTTTCATAACGTTTTAAATGTTTGGCCTTAATCGCTAAAACGAAAAATCGTTTGGATTTGTTTCGTAACATTTGTAAACGTTTGTCTTAAATCACTAAAAAGGGGAAACGTTTGGATTTGTTTCGTAACGTTTGACTTAAATAGCAAAAAAGGTGAAACCTTTGGATTTGTTTCGTAATGATTTAAACGTTTAGCTTAAATCGCTAAAAGGTTAAACGTTTGGATTTGTTTCGTAACGTTTGTCAATGTTTTGCTTAAATTGCAAAAAAGGTAAAACATTTGGATTTTTTTCGTAACGTTTGTAAACGTTTGGCTTAAATCGCTAAAAAAGAGAAACATTTGGATTGGTTTTGTAACCTTTTAAACGTTTGGCTTAAATCGCTAAAAAGGTGAAATGTTTGTGTTTGGTTCGTAATGTTTGTAAACGTTTGGCTTAAATCGCTAAAAGGATGAAACGTTTGGATTTTTTTGCAACGTTTTAAACGTTTGGATTTGTTTCGTAACGTTTTAAACGTTTGGCTTAAATCGCTAAAAGGAAGAAATATTTGGATTTGTTCTACAACGTTTTAAACGTTTGGATTTGTTTCGTAACGTTTAAAACGTTTCGCTTAAATCGCTAAAAAGGTGAAACGTTTGGATTTGTTTCGTAACATTTGTAAGTGTTTGGCTTAAATCACTCAAACGGAGAAACGTTTGGATTTGTTTTATAACGTTATAAAATATTGGATTTGTTTCTTAACGTTTTAAACGTTCGGCTTAAATCGCTAAAAAGGTGAAACGTTTGGATTTGTTTCCTAATGTTTGTACACGTTTAGCATAAATCGCTATAAAAGTGAAACGTTTCGATTGGTTTCATAACGTTTTAAATGTTTGGCTTAAATCGCTAAAAAGGTTAAATGGTTGGATTTGTTTCGTAATATTTGTAAACATTTAGCTTAAATGGCTAAAAGGAAGAAATGTTTGGATTTGTTCTACAACATTTTAAACGTTTGGATTTGTTTCGTAACGTTTAAAACGTTACCGCTTAAATCGCTAAAAAGGTGAAACGTTTGGATTTGTTTCGTAACATTTGTAAATGATTGGCTTAAATCACTAAAACGGAGAAACGTTTGGATTTGTTTTATAACGCTATAAAAGTTTGGATTTGTTTCTTAACGTTTCAAACGTTTGGCTTAAATAGCTAAAAAGGTGAAACGTTTGGATTTGTTTCCTAACGTTTGTACACGTTTGGCTTAAATCGCTAAAAAGGTGAAAAGTTTGGATTGGTTTCGTAACATTTTAAACGTTTGGCTTACATTGCTAAAAACGTGAAACGTTTAGATTTGTTTCGTAACGTTTGTAAACGTTTGGCTTAAATCGCTAAAACGAAGAAACGTTTGGATTTGTTTTGTAACGTTTCAAACGTTTGGATTTGTTTTGTAAAGTTTTAAACATTTGGCTTAAATCGTTAAAAAGGTGACACGTTTGGATTTGTTTTGTAATGTTTGTAAGAGTTTGGCTTAAATCGCTAAAAAGGTGGAACGTTTGGATTTGTTTTGTAACGTTTGTAATCGTTTGGCATAAATCGCTAAAAAGGTGAAACGTTTGGATTTGTTTTGTAGCGTTTTGTAACGTTTGTAAATGTTTGGCATAAATTGGTAAAAAGGCGAAACGTTTGGATTAACATTTTAAAAGTTTGGCTTAAATCGATAAAAAGGCGAAACGTTTGAATTTGTTTCGTAATGTTTGTAAACGTTTGGCTTAAATCGCTAAAAGGATGAAACGTTTGGATTTTTTTATAATGTTTTAAACGTTTGGATTTGTTTCGTAACATTTTAAACGTTTGGCTTAAATCGCTAAAGTGAAACTTTTGGATTTGTTTCGTAACGTTTGTAAACGTTTGGCTTAAATCGCTAAAAAGGTGAAACGTTTGGATTGGTTTCGTATAGTTTTAAATGTTTTGGCTAAATCCATAAAAGGAAAAACTTTTCGATTTTTTCGTGACGTTTGTAAACGTTTGCCTTAAATCGCAAAAAAGGTGAAACGTTTGGATTTGTTTCGTAATGTTTGTAAACATTTGGCTTAATTCTCTAAAAAGGGGAAACGTTTGGATTGGTTTCATAACGTTTTAAACGTTTTGCATGAATCGCTAAAAAGGGGAAATGTTTGGATTTGTTTCGTAACGTTTGTAAATGGTTGGCTTAAATCGCTAAAACGGAGAAATGTTTGGTATTGTTTTGTAACATTATAAACGTTTGACTTGAATTGCTAAAAAGGGGAAACATTTGGATTGGTTTCATAACGTTTTAAACGTTTTACATGAATCGCTAAAAAGATGAAATGTTTGGATATGTTTCGTAACGTTTGTAAATGTTTTGCTTAAATCGCTAAAACGGAGAAACGTTTGGTATTGTTTTGTAACGTTATAAATGTTTGACTTAAATTGCTAAAAAGGTGAAATGTTTGGATTTGTTTCGTAATGTTTGTAAACGTTTGGCTTAAATTGATAAAAAGGGGAAACATTTGGATTGGTTTCGTAACGTTTGTAAACGTTTGGATTGGTTTCGTAGCGTTTTAAACGTTTGGCTTAAATTGCTAAAATGGAGATATGCTTCGATTAGTTTCGTAACATTTGTAAACGTTTGGCTTAAATCGCTAAAATGGATAAACATTTGGATTTGTTTTGTAACGTTTTAAACGTTCGGATTTGTTTCATAATGTTTTAAACATTTGGCTTAAATCACTAAAAAGGTGAAACATTTGGTTTTTTTTTGTAACGTTTGTAAACGTTTGGCCTAAATCGCAAAAAAGGTAAAACGTTTGGATTTATTTCGTAACGTTTGTAAACGTTTGGCTTAAATCGCTAAAAAGTCAAAACATTTGGATTTGTTTTGTAACGTTTGTAAACGTTTGACTTAAATCGCTAAAAAGATGAAACGTTTGGATTTGTTTCGTAATGTTTTTAAATGTTTGGCATAAAACGCTAAAAGGAAGAATCGTCTGGATTTTGTTTAAATAACGTTTTAAACGTTTGAATTTGTTTCGTAACGTTTTAAACGTTTGGCTTAAATCGCTAAAAAGGTGAAACGTTTGGATTGGTTTCGTAATGTTTGGCCTAAATCGCTAAAAATAAAAAACATTTGGATTTGTTTCGTAACTTTTGTATAACGTTTGGCTTAAATCGATAAAAAGGGGGAACGTTTGGATTTTTTTGTAAAGTTTGTAAACGTTTGGGTTAAATCGCTAAAAAGGTGAAACATTTGGATTGGTTTAGTTACGTTTTAAACGTTTGACTTAAATAACTAAAAAGGTGAAATGTTTGGATTTGTTTCATAATCTTTGTAAACGTTTGGCAAAAATCTCTAAAATGAACAAACATTTGGATTTGTTTGATAATGATTTAAACATTTGGATTTCTTTCATAACGTTTTAAACGTTTGGAATAAATCGCTTAAAAGGGGAAACGTTTGGATTTGTTTCGTAACGTTTGTAATCATTTGTTTAAATCGCTAAACAGGTGAAACATTTCGATTTGTTTCCTATCGTTTTAAATGTTTTGATTGGTTTTGTAACATTTTAAACGTTTGGATTTGTTTTGTAACATTTTAAACATTTGGATCTGCTTCGTAACGTTTGTGAACATTTGGCTAAAATCGCTAAAAAGGTGAAACGTTTGGATTTCTATCGTAACGTTTGTAAACGTTTGCCTTAAATCGCTAAAAAGGTGAAACCTTTGTAAACGTTTGGCTGAAATCGCTAAAAAGATGAAACGTTCGTATTTTTTTATAACGTTTTAAACATTTGGATTTGTTTCGTAACGTTTTAAACGTTTGGCGTAAATCGCAAAAAAGGCGAAACTTTTGGATTTGTTTCGTAACGTTTGTGAATGTTTGTCTTAAATCGCTAAAAAGGGGAAACGTTTGGATTGGTCGTAACGTTTTAAATGTTTGGCCTAAATCGCTAAAAAGGAAAAACGTTTGGATTTGTTTCGTTATGTTTGCAAAAGTTTGGCTTAAATCGCAAAAAAGGGAAAACGTTTGGATTTATTTCGTAACGTTTGTAAACGTTTGGCTTAAATCGTTAAAAACGTGAAATATTTGGATTGGTTTCGTAACGTTTTAAACGTTTGGTTTAAATCGCTTAAAAGGTGAAATGTTTGGATTTCTTTCGTAATATTTATAAACGTTTGGCTTATATCGCAAAAAGGAAGAAACGATTGGATTTGTTCTGCAACGTTTTAAACGTTTGGATTTGTTTCGTAACGATTTAAACATTTCGCTTAAATTGCTAAAAAAGTGAAACGTTTGGATTTGTTTCGTAACGTTGGTAAATATTTGGCTTAAATCGCTAAAACGGAGAAACGTTTGGATTTGTTTTGTAACGTTCTAAACGTTTGGATTTATTTCATTACATTTTAAACGTTTGTCTTAAATCGCTAAAAAGGTGAAATGTTTGGATTTGTTTCGCAATGTTTCTAAATGTTTGGCTTAAATCACTAAAAAGGTAAAATATTTGGATTGGTTTCGTAACGTTTTAAACGTTTGGCTTAAATAACTAAAAAGGCAAAACGTTTGGATTAGTTTCGTAATGTTTGTAAACGTTTGGCTTAAATCGCTAAAACGGAGAAACGTTTGGATTTGTTTGGTAACGCTTAAAACTTTTCGATTTGTTTCGTAACATTTTAAACATTTGGCTTAAATCACTAAAAAGGTGAAACATTTGGATTTGTTTTGTAACGTTTGTAAACATTTGGCCGAAATCGCTAAAAAGGTATAACATTTGGATTTATTTCGTAACGTTTGTAAAGGTTTGGCTTATATCACTAAAAAGTTGAAACGTTTGGATTTGTTTCGTAACGTTTGACTTAAATTGCTAAAAAGATGAAACGTTTGGATTTGTTTGGTAATGTTTTTAAACGTTTGGGTTAAATCGCTAAATGGAAGAAGCGTTTGGATTTTTTAAATAATGTTTTGAACGTTTGAATTTGTTTTGTAACGTTTTATACGTTTGGCTTAAATTGCTAAAAAGGTGAAACGTTTGGATTGGTTTCGTAACGTTTTAAATGTTTGGCCTTAATCGCTAAAACGAAAAATCGTTTGGATTTGTTTCGTAACATTTGTAAACGTTTTTCTTAAATCACTAAAAAGGGGTAACGTTTGGATTTGTTTCGTAACGTTTGTAAACGTTTGACTTAAATCGCAAAAAAGGTGAAACATTTGGATTTGTTTCGTAATGATTTAAACTTTTGGCTTAAATCGCTAAAAGGTTAAACGTCTGGATTTGTTTCGTAACGTTTGTCAATGTTTGGCTTAAATTGCAAAAAAGGTGAAACATTTGGATTTGTTTCGTAACGTTTGTAAACGTTTGGCTTAAATCGCTAAAAGGAGAAACATTTGGATTGGTTTTGTAACCTTTTAAACGTTTGGCTTAAATCGCTAAAAAGGTGAAACGTTTGGGTTTGGTTCGTAACGTTTGTAAACATTTGGCTTAAATCACTAAAAGAATGAAACATTTGGATTTTTTTTTCAACGTTTTAAACGTTTGGATTTGTTTCGTAACGTTTTAAACGTTTGGCTTAAATCGCTAAAAAGGTGAAACTTTTGGATTTGTTTCGTAATGTTTGTAAACGTTTGGCTTAAATCGCTAAAAAGGGGAAACGTTTGGACAGATTTTGTAATGTTTTAAACATTTGGCCTAAATCACAAAAAGGAAAAAACGTTTGGATTTGTTTCGTAACGTTTGTATATGTTTGGCTTAAATCTCTAAAAAGGTGAAACGTTTGGATTGGTTTCGTAACGTTTTTAATGTTTGGCTTAAATCGCTAAAAAGGTGAAATGGTTAGAATTGTTTCGTAATATTTGTAAACGTTTGGCTTAAATCGCTAAAAGGAAGAAATGTTTGGATTTGTTCTACAACATTTTAAACGTTTGGATTTGTTTCGTAACGTTTAAAACGTTTCGCTTAAATCTCTAAAAAGGTGAAACGTTTGGATTTGTTTCGTAACATTTGTAAATGTTTGGCTTAAGGAGAAACGTTTGGATTTGTTTTGTAACGTTATAAAATTTTGGATTTGTTTCTTAACGTTTTAAACGTACGGCAATCGCTAAAAAGGTGAAACGTTTGGATTTGTTTCCTAACGTTTGTACACGTTTAGCTTAAATCGCTACAAAAGTAAAACGTTTGGATTGGTTTCGTAACATTTTAAATGTTTGGCTTTGTTCTACAACATTTTAAACGTTTGGATTTGTTTCGTAACGTTTCAAACGTTACCGCTTAAATCGCTAAAAAGGTGAAACGTTTGGATTTGTTCGTAACATTTGTAAATGTTTGGCTTAAATCACTAAAATGGAGAAATGTTTGGATTTGTTTTATAACGTTATAAAAGTTTGGATTTGTTTCTTAACGTTTTAAACGTTTGGCTTAATTCGCTAAAAAGGGGAAACGTTTGGATTTGTTTCCTAACATTTGTACACGTTTGGCTTACATTGCTAAAAACGTGAAACATTTAGATTTGTTTCGTAACGTTTGTAAACGTTTGGCTTAAATCGCTAAAAGGAAGAAATGTTTGGATTTGTTCTAAAACGTTTTAAACGTTTGGATTTGTTTCGTAACGTTTAAAACGTTTCGCTTAAATCTCTAAAAAGGTGAAACGTTTGGATTTGTTTCGTAACATTTGTAAATGTTTGGCTTAAATCACTAAAACAGAGAAACATTTGGATTTGTTTTGTAACGTTATAAAATTTTGGATTTGTTTCTTAACATTTTAAACGTTCGGCTTAAATCGCTAAAAAGGTGAAACGTTTGGATTTGTTTCCTAACGTTTGTACACGTTTAGCTTAAATCGCTACAAAAGTGAAACGTTTGGATTGGTTTCGTAACGTTTTAAATGTTTGGCTTTGTTCTACAACATTTTAAACGTCTGGATTTGTTTCGTAACGTTTAAAACGTTACCGCTTAAATCGCTAAAAAGGTGAAACGTTTGGATTTGTTTCGTAACATTTGTAAATGTTTGGCTTAAATCACTAAAACGGAGAAACGTTTGGATTTGTTTTATAACGTTAAAAAGTTTGGATTTGTTTCTTAATGTTTTAAACGTTTGGCTTAAATCGCTAAAAAGGGGAAACGTTTGGATTTGTTTCCTAACGTTTGTACACGTTTGGCTTAAATCGCTAAAAAGGTGAAAAGTTTGGATTGGTTTCTTAACATTTTAAATGTTTGGCTTACATTGCTAAAAACGTGAAACATTTAGATTTGTTTCGTAACGTTTGTAAACATTTGGCTTAAATCGCTAAAACGAAGAAACGTTTGGATTTGTTTTGTAACGTTTCAAACGTTTGGATTTGTTTTGTAACGTTTTAAACATTTGGCTTAAATCGTTAAAAAGGTGAAACGTTTGGATTTGTTTTGTAATGTTTGTAAACGTTTTGCCTAAATCGCTAAAAAAGTGAAACGTTTGGATTTGTTTCTTTGCGTTTGTAAACGTTTGTCTTAAATCGCTAAAAAGGTGAAAGGTTTGGATTTGTTTCGTAACGTTTGTAAACGTTTGGCTTAAATCGCTAAAAAGGTGAAACGTTTGGATTTGTTTCGTAGCGTTTGTAAACGGTTGTTTTAAATCGCTAAAAAGGTGAAACCTTTGAATTGGTTTCGTAACGTTTTAAACGTTTGGCTTAAATCTTTAAAAAGGGAAAATATTTGGATTTGTTTCTTAATATTTGTAAACGTTTGGCTTAATTCGCTAAAAGGAAGAAACATTAGGATTTGTTCTATAACGTTTTAAACGTTTGGATTTGTTTCGTAAAGTTTTAAACGTTTCGCTTAAATGGCTAAAAAGGTGAAACGTTTGGATTTGTTTCGTAATTTTTTTAAATGATTGGCTTAAATCGCTAAAACGGAGAAACTTTTGGATTTGTTTTGCAACGTTATAAACGTTTGGATTTGTTTTGTAACGTTTTAAATGTTTGGCTTAAATCGCTAAAAAGGTGAAACGGTTGAATTTGTTTCGTAACATTTGTAATTGTTTGGCTTAAATTGCTAAAAAGGCGAAACGTTTGGATTAACGTTTTAAAAGTTTGGCTTAAATCGCTAAAAAGGCGAAACGTTTGGATTTGTTTCGTAACATTTGTAAACGTTTGGCTTTAATCGCTAAAATGGAGAAACGTTTGGATTTGTTTTCTATTGTTTTAAACCTTTGGATTTGTTTCGTAACGTTTTAAACATTTAGCTTCAATCGCTAAAAAGGCGAAATGTTTGGATTTGTGTCGTAACATTTGTAAACGTTTGGCTTTAATCGCAAAAATGGAGAAACGTTTGGATTTGTTTTCTATTGTTTTAAACGTTTGGATTTGTTTCGTAACGTTTTAAACATTTAGCTTAAATCGCTAAAAAGGCGAAATGTTTGGATTTATTTCATAAAATTTGTAAACATTTGGCCTAAATCGCTAAAAAGGTAAAACGTTTGGATTTGTTTTGTAACGTTTGTAAACGTTTGGCTTAAATCGCTAAAAAGGTGAAATGTTTGGATTTGTTTTGAAATGTTTCTAAACGTTTGGCTTAAATCGCTAAAAAGGTGAAACGTTTGGATTTATTTCATAATTATTTTAAACGTTTAGCTTAAATCGCTAAAACAAAGAAACATTTGGATTTTTTAAATAACATTTTAAACGTTTGAATTCATTTCGTAACGTTTTGAACGTTTGTCTTAAATAGCTAAAAAGGTGAAACGTTTGGATTTGTTTCGTAACGTTTGTAAACGTTTGGTTTCAATCGCTAAAAAGGTGAAACGTTTGGATTGGTTTCGTAACGTTTTAAATGTATGGCCTAAATCAATAAAAAGGTAAAACATTTGGATTTGTTTCGTAACGTTTGTAAACGTTTGTAAACGTTTGGCTTAAATCGCTTAAAAGGTGAAACGTTTGGATTTATTTTGAAATGTTAGTAAACGTTTTGCTTAAATCGTTAAAAAGGTGAAACGTTTGGATTTATTTCGTAATTATTTTAAACGTTTAGCTTAAATCGCTAAAAAGGTGAAATGTTTGAATTTGTTTCGTAATATTTGTAAACGTTTGCTTTAAATCGCTAAAAGGATAAAACGTTTGGATTTTTTTGTAATGTTTTAAACGTTTGGATTTTTTTCGTAACGTCTTAAACTTTTGGCTTAAATCGCTAAAAAGGTGAAACTTTTAGATTTGTTTCGTAACGTTTGTTAACGTTTGGCTTAAATCGCTAAAAAGGTGAAAGGTTTGGATTGGTTTTGTAAAGTTTTAAATGTTTTGCCTAAATCCATAAAAGGAAAAACTTTTCGATTTGTTTCGTGACATTTGTATATGTTTGGCTTAAATCGCTAAAAAGGTGAAACGTTTGGATTTGTTTCGTAACGTTTGTAAACCTTTGGCTTAAATCGCCAAAAAGGGGAAACGTTTGGATTGGTTTCATAATGTTTTAAACGTTTTGCATGAATCGCTAAAAAGGTGAAATGTTTGGATTTGTTTTGCAACGTTTGTAAATGTTTGGCTTAAATCGCTAAAACGGAGAAACGTTTGGTATTGTTTTGTAACGTTATAAACGTTTGACTTAAATTGCTAAAAAGGTGAAACGCTTGGATTTGTTTCGTAATGTTTGTAAACGTTTGGCTTAAATCGATAAAAAGGAGAAACATTTGGATTGGTTTCGTAACGTTTTAAACGTTTGACTTAAATTGCTAAAAAGGCGAAACGTTTGGATGTGTTTCGTAACTTTTGTAAACGTTTGGCTTAAATCGCTAAAAAGGTGAAACGTTTGGATTTGTTTCGTAACGTTTGTAAACATTTGGCTTTAATCGCTAAAAAGGGGAAACGTTTGGATTTGTTTCGTAATGTTTTTAAACGTTTGGCTTATTCGCCACTGTGAGCAGAGCGGGGTTCGGGGGCTGCTCGCCCAAGGCTTATGGCTTACTTTTCGATCTGGAAATGTTTTGAAAAATGGAGTCGCCACCTAGTTCAACTAGGAAATGCCTTTTAACCGGCTAGATAGCCTTACTCGCCTCCGGTAAGTCTATCGTGCATCGGACCAAAGACAAGGGTTCGTGGACCTCCTCGAGTTTAATGTGCTTAGCTTATCTGTTACCGGCTTTATTTTCTGGACATATTCGTTTTACATCTCATCTGAACAGTATATGCAGTCCACAGGATATGAAAGGTGTAAATAAACAGTGATGAAAGCACTAAACACGTTAGACACGCATATGACTCGATCTGGACTGGCATTTGAGGCAAGTAGCAGGTACTACTAAGCAAACATCTAACCTTAGAGGTTTCTAGCAAAGAGTCATAAGTCTGGCAGGTCTGGATTGATTACATGCACAAAGCGTAAAACCGGATGTATAAATGTGATTGATTGATTTTTTTAGGTGAGTCTATAAAAACCTATACAACCATTACTACATTTTCTTATTAGTCCTACGATGTCTAAGTGATGGGCTGGAATTGCATTAATGGGCCAAATTCGGGTGATTAGTCCTTTAACCGGTTCATTATTGGATTTGGATGCTTTTGGAAAGCAGTGAACATTATCAGCATGCTCAGGGGCAGTTGGATATACATACAAGGTTAGAGATACTTGTAAACCTCGTTGACTTTGAGTGCCTGGCGCTCGCGCGGGTTTTGACCATCGTTCTGGTCGGAATTGGCTTTCGGTCAGATCAAGAGAGTTGTGTGACTCCTCGATCCTGTTTTACTGGTTTGATACGGAGTCGATTTTGAGTTCTGGTTAGCCCGGAATCGGCTCTGGAAGTTGCTGGTTTTCAAGGCCTCATGCTCGTGGGCCCGGTTTATACACTATGTTACATATTTGGACTTATGGGTCCGTTTTACATTGTGTATGGCCTGTTACATTACAGAATATTAAACTACACTAAATTATCTACATCTGGGTTCAAACTGGGCCTGATTTGGAGTCCGGATGGGACCGTAAACAAGTTTTGAAGTTTGGATAGCGTTTGGAAGGATCTGAGAGCAAGTCTGGGGAGCTGAGGGAGGAAGAACACGACACAGGTTCATTGAGCCGGCGCCGGCAATACAACGTGGCGGCGGCGGCGGTTCGTTGGCAGTTTCTGGGTCGTTTTTGTTTTGCTTCGTTCTCACTCGTTTTAACTCTGTTTTTCATGTAAAAGTAGTCAAAACATCATAGAATCGAACAAGGAATCCAAAAAACACATAATTGAAATGTTTAAAGCTCATATATGCAAAAATATTTTCTAGGCAGCAAGTACGATTTTAGGGTTTTCATGGCAAAATTAGCTAAAATCTCCTAGAAACATGCATTCTAAGAGATCTACAGTGATTGTTTTCTGGTATTGATTATTAAAAACACCTAATTACAGTGATTAACATGCTTTTTCATCGAATTTTATGGTGTATATTAAAATCATCGAATTGATTGATTAAGGCTATTTAATGGCAAATAAGCAATCATAGGCTAAACATGCATCCTAAAGTTCATAAATACAACAATTATGATACTTATACATGCAAAATATGGCAAAATCAAAAGAACAATATTGAGGGTCCTCAAAAATACCGTTCTGAGTCCTTTGCTCGTTTTTCTGGCGAAGTGGATGCGGAATCCAGCTTCGAATCTGTGCAGGGCTTGCGTTCTTGGAGAATCAACACGTGTTTAGTGTTTTCAGGACTGTATTTAGTGTGTGTGTGTGTGTGAGGTGGCCGAATTCTACTGGTTAATTTTAGGGTTTGCGTGCCACCCTTAGCCAGGCTGGCTTAAGGCTGTATTTATAAGGATTAGGGGTGACCTAGGGTTTGGTTAGAGTCTTCTAGGGTTTAAACTGTTAAGTGATAAGTCATTAGGTGTTAAGATTAGCATGAAACTCTATTTAATTAATTAAATTTTGTATTAAATATTGGTGGCTAAGTAAAAGATTGCTAAAAGTCTGCTTTGGTTCCTAAAAGTGTTAAAAAAAGGCTACTAAGGTCATATGGGTTTTGTTAAGGTCAATTTCAGTCTGTCAAACTTGCAAATTGGACCATAAACTTCTAAAATATGGCAATTATTCCAATTTCTAGACTTAGATTACAACCTCTTTGGAATTTTATGGGCTATTCAAGCCTAATTACGTTTTGATCCTCCAAGTTTACAGCTGTGCACAAATTATGCCTGCTTAGATTCCAGCAAGCAAATTAAAAGCTCGTCACCCGGACAGATTTCTCTAGAAATCATCATTGGACGCTTCAGGTCTTTATCACTTTTTACCTTTCCGAAAAATAGTGTCTACAGTTTGCCCCCTCTTTAACGAGAATTGACGAAGTAGGTCAATTTTTGTTAAAGAAAAGACTTGTTGTTAGACGAGTGACAAGGATACTGCCCACCGTCGGAGGCTCTTGCTCGCCTGGTGGTGTGGTAATGCCCTCGCTTGAGCATTACCCACTATGGTGCATGATTTTGGCCTCATGCACCTTTGGTTCTGGCCTACTCCGCATCTGGCTGGGAGTGGCTTTCTCAGCTGCCGTTAAGCCCGGGCTGCCTAAGTGCATGCTCCGTGGAATGGAGTTATAAACTCTCGGTCATCTCGAGAGTGGTTCGATGGCTTCAACCTTGGTAATTGTCCCGTCCGAGGCTTTCTTATAGACAGACAGGATCCCTTGGCCGTCCCAAAGGCCACCTACATTGCATAGGTGTCTGGATTCCGTTAATTATTCCACGCTTATCGGATGCTGGTGTCTTTCTACAAGGCTTCGGTGTCTTTCTACCGTATGCTGACGTTTTTTTATCAGGCTTTGGCGTCTTTCTGCCATTTATGGTGTCTTTATACCATGTTTCGGTGTTTCTCTACCGTGTTTTAGCGTCTTTATGCCATCTGGGGAGTCTGGCTCTTTTGGATCCCGTCTTCTGGGTAACTCTTCGGGTTTGTTCTGAAGGCTCCGGGTCTTGTCTGAAGGCTCTAGGTCTTGTCTGAAAGCTCTGGGTCTTGTTTGAAGGCTGTGGGTCTTGTGTGAAGGCTCTAGGTCTTTGTTTGAAGGCTGTGGGTCTTGTCTGAAGGCTCTGGGTCTTGTCTAAAGGCTCTGGATCTTACTCTAAAGGCTGTGGGTCTTGTCCGAAGGCTGTGGGTCTTGTCTGAAGGCTCTTGGTCTTACTCTGAAGGCTCTAGACTTACTCTGAAGGCTCTGAGACTTGTTCTGATTCTCTGAGTTTGCTTTGAAGGCTCTGGGTCTTGTCTGAAGGCTCTGGGACTTGTCTGAGGGCTCCGAGTCTCATCTGAAGGCTCTAGGTGTATTTGACTGCTCTCTGGTTTCTTATGTAGTTGCGCATTGATGATTTTGAGGAGCAGGTGTATCTGACAGGTCTGGGTCCGGCTGACAGTGACATCCCTCCTGTGTTCCCTGGTGGCGGAGGTGGACTTCGTGCTGGTGATCATGGGCGTGGAGCCCGTGGTAGGCGAGGATCTAACATCCGTGGTGGTTGTGGAGACTTCGCTTCGTCTTTTGGTGGCCAGCAGTCTGGGCTCTATTTTGGTGGCACGCCCTCTGGGAGCCGTTATGGAGACTCAAAGACCTTAGAGCATGATTTGGACTCTGATAGTTTGGCTTGTATGTTTGTTTGTTACGTTTTGAACATTTGCTTTTATTGATGATTGTGTAGGTTGTCACAATATTTTGTACATTCAGCATTCTGGACGCTTTATTTTCATAGCTCTGTTTTGTTTGCCATGTTTGTGTTAGCCTTTCTAGCCTCTCAATTTCTTCTTCTAGTTACTGGTTAATAGAGACCTGATGCCCCCGTTCCTCTAGCTGGTTGGAGACCTGATGCCCCCAGATCCTCTGGTTGGTTGGAAACCTGATGCCCCCATTCCTCTGGCTGGCTGGTGACCTGATGCCCCCGGTTCTCTAACTGATGGAGACCTAACGCCTCCCAGTTCTGCTGATGGAGACCTGATGCCCCCGGTTTTCTAGCTGGTGGAGACCTGATGACCCCGGTTCTCTGGCTTGTTGGAGATACGATGCCCCCGGTTCTGCTATTGATGGAGACTTGTTGCCCCCGGTTTTCTGGCTGGTGGAGACCTGATGCCCCCGGTTCTATTACTGATGGAGACTTGATGCCCCTAGTTCTCTGACTGGTTGGAGATCTTATGCCCCCGGTTCTGCTATTGATGGAGACCTGACGTCTCCGGTTCTCTGGCTGGTTGGAGACCTGATGCCCCCAGTACTATTACTGATGGAGACATGATGCCCCGTTCCTCTGGCTAGTTAGAGACCTGATGCCCCCGATTTTGCTGCTGAGGGAGACCTGATGCCCCCGTTCATCTGGCTAGTTGGAGACTTGATGCCCCCGGTTTTGCTGCTGATGAAGACCTGATGCCCCCGGTTCTGTTACTAATGAGACCAGATTCCCCTGGTTCTCTGTCTAGTTGGAGACCTGATGTCTCTTGTTCTGATGCTGGTGGAGATCTGATGCCCCCAATTCTCTGGCTGGTGGAGACCTGACGTCCCCGATTCTTCTGCTGGTGGAGACCTGATGCCCCCGTTCCTCTTGCAGGTTGGGGAAGTATTCTGCTTCTATATTGGAGGACTTTGATTCGCCCTGCTGTCAGATTTTTGTCTCTGGGTAGCGGAGGCATGTTCCCTGTTCTGTAATTCATCTGGATGTGGAGTCTTGTCGTTCTTTGATCCTTGCGGCTCTCGAGTTTTCTTTTGAGGGTATCGGCTCCGAGGTTGTTGTTTATGGAGTGTATTTCTGCATATAGCGGTCTGGCGGTTGCTGCTTCTTGAGTTTATGGAGCTGATTCTTGAAGGTAGCGGTCTGACGGTTCCTGCTTCTTGAGTTTCTGGAGCTGATTCCTGAAGGTATTGGTCCGACGGTTGCTGCTTCTTGAGTTCAATTTTGCGAAAATTGGTCGTATTTTCTGCTTTCTTGTGCTTCTTGAGCCCAATTTTGCAAAAATTGGCCCTATTTTCTGCTGTCTTGTAGAGTGAGTTTTGATCCCTGCGTCGTTCTTCGTGTTGCCCCCTCATCATAGCGTTCAGTTTTTGTTCCAGGGAAACTGAATGTTTTGATGAATAATTTGGGCTTCGGCTGGGCTCGCTCCGGGCGGATGCTATCTGTTATGGAAGAATATGTTTGTTTCTATGACAGTTAATGCGCATTTCAACATTTTTCTCGGCGCGACTATGAATGCATGAGGAAATTTTGAACTTTTATTTGAAAGTTTTTGAAATCTTTTTGTTCCATTGTCTCAAAGATTTATGCTGTGGGGGATTCATGATCCTCTGTCTTTCCTTTCTAGGAACATGCGCTAGACAATGATTTCGATATGCATACATCATAAAAGATCTATTAAACTGGTTCATTCAATAGTCGGTACAATTGAGATATTTCCTGTTTCAAGCAGTTTACCCCTGTTATCAATCGGTCCTTGCAGATTTTCAGGATTGACTATTTTTTATATGTGTTCTACTCGATCGTAAACGATGATCTCGGGAGGACTTCTAGTGAGTGCTGCGGTTCACTACTTAGACCGTCCCGCTACAAGATAGGATACTGGGCGGTGGTAGCTGGGCGGTGGATTTTTCTCTCTTTTTTCTTTTTGATGTTTTGTCCTATCCGGGCTAGACGATCCGTTTTAGCGTGTGCCTCCCTTTCGTAGAAGTTTTTGTGGCCAAGTCTTTTTAAGCCAATGGACCGGGACCCACTAGCAGGCCTCTGTCCTTTTTGAGACAGTTCGATCAACTCATATTTTCTCAGGGGTATTATCCTATTAAAATTGGATTATCTCTGGAAGTGTTCATTTTCTTTTACCGGTGAAATAGTTCGATTTCATTGTATGCATGCATATTGAAACAATCAAAAATAGCATGCCCATCAGGTGAGACATCATATGAATGAGCAAATCCGGTGTCATCATTGACTCTAGAATATAAAGAAATCGAATTAAAAACAAAGCAAATTGTTCAAAATATCTGGATGCGAAAAATAGAAACTATAGCTAAACTAAGCTACTAGATTGTTGGATAGTTTAGGAGAACAGATCTCCAAATGCTCTGAACATTGATGGAGCTACCACTTTAGTCTCATTGGTGGCGTCATGTATGTTGAGGTTGACAAAAGAAGCCATCTCTGTGATTGTGTCGATGCTGGGTGCTTCAACTATTGGGTAAAGCAGATCATCAATGTCTATTTCTTTTACGCCGGCATGTCTGAATTCTCCATCCTTTCCTTATGATATCGTGGAAGATTTCGAATCCCGGGACCATGTTGTCCATGATCATAACTGGTTCAGCTTGACCCTGATACTGGTATGCTTCATGTTCTTCTCTGACGAAGTAGTCTGATAGGTTATTCGCAGGGGTCCTTTTCGTCTCAGTTTCTGGATCAAAGCCTAAACCCGCCTAGTTGTGTGTCATATAAAGTCTGGGAGCTCTGATAAACCCTATTGTGATTTCCTGATTCCCATTCCCAGGATGTAGTTGGCGTTTTTCATAATGAGGATCCCCTTAGCGTCCATGAATGTGTTTCCCTCTGATCGTAATACGGAGATTCAGAATCCTGGATTCGATATCAGCTCGTTCTCGGCGAATTTGATCATGTTGATCACTTTCCCTGATTCACCTTCGATGGTGGCTATCCCTCATTCGTATGAGAATTTTATCTTCTGGTGCAGCATAGAGGGTACTCCTCCCAATTCATTAAACCATGGTCTTCCCAATAGCTGTGATAATGTAACTAGTATATCTAGTACGGCGAATTCTACCCATGCCTCGATGGGTCCTATTCTGACCAAAGCCTTGAAAGTTCCTTCCACTCCTCTCTTGGTCTCGTCGTAGGCCCTGATGACTAATTCTGATGGCTTCAGTGTTTGTCACGACCCAAAACTATTGAGCCGCAACCGGCGCTAGGGAACGGGAGTGGTAGCTCCGGAACCCGTAGCAAGCCTAAAATCACAAATTTATTTTTCGCAAATATAATATAAACAAATAACAACAAACAACGGAAGCAAATATACATATATATAATATATAACCAAATATATACACTAACTGTTTCAAAACCTCGCGGGCTCTAGTTACCGTACCCTGTACGAACTGGCCTCGCGGTACTATATACATCAGTTAGTATTTCAAACATCTCACCGGCATCTGGGGCCGTGGATCATATACTAAACACGTAGCCTATCAAAATGCATATAAAACAATAACAGCAGTTAATATATACAATCAAACTGAACTGCTGACTAGGCTACTATCTATTGACACAGGACCACTACTGCAGCACTCACAGAAGTAAGAAACTAACATATACAGCTGACTTCTGGACTTCAAAATTGGCCTCTAGCTAAGTCCACAAGCTAAGCACCTGAAAGACATAAAAGGTGAGGGGTCAGTATTTGGGGAAATACTGAGTGAGTTGACATTTACTAACAGTATTAATATAAAAACATAGCATCGCATGTCAAGAAAATATTAATATAAAAGATATAAACATGTACTTGATCCGTGTGAAACTAATATCCTAGCATGCGACACATCTCTCGAATAATCATATATCATTCAACCCAATCGTAAATATCAATTGCGAGTCCAACTCGCTGGTGGCCCAGCCACTAGATACGGGGACTTCCAGGCTACACCGTAGCCGAGTTCACTCTCGTATCGAAATCATATACCCAATCGTAAATTTCATATTCATCAACAGCTCCCGGCTGTGTCAAGTCATTTCTCAATGCAAACATATTAGAATGACTTGATACAGGTGATCACACAGCCTATTGACACCCAATAGGTAGCTAGTTTCTTCGGATCGCATACTAGTTCTCGCATATAGAAATTAAATAAACATATAACATCCAATCAATTGTATATAATGCGATGCGTGAAAACAATATATATATTTTCATAAAATAATTTTAATATATATAATACATGAAAGTAAAAGTACAACTCACAGTGACCGCAATCCAAGAAATGATATGATCGATCTGATAGTACGCTCTCGCTAGTCCGCCTCTACTGATTCCACTACTCGCTGACACGTCTGTTAAATCGTTAATCTCTTTTACTACGACTTATACGTATTATTTATATCCTATAAATAATACAAAGCCCGATAATAACACTTTCCCGTCAAAATCCAATATTTCTATTTTCGACACAAAGTGGCTAAATTACCACTTTGGTCCCTATACCTTATTTTAGACTTTTCTCATCATTTTTCCATTAAATTCCAATTCCAACTGTAGAATTGAAATATAATATAAATTTTCTCCGTAATGACCTTTTCTAAAACGACCTACTAAAACTTATTTATCGGAAAACTTTCCAATATTGCCACTTCTACGACTCAAAACTGGACACGTGGTCCAATTAGCTAATTAATTATTTTGGGGTATTACATTCTTCCCCCCTTATAAAAATTCGTCCTCGAATTTTCATAAAACTTGTTGGGATCTTAACTTATCCTTATTGCCTCCTTTTTTCATAATTTTCTGTTTTGGTATAATTACTTGCTATCACCTCGTCGAGAATTCTCTTACTGGTACCTTCGCCGTATCTATTATCTTTCCCGAAACAGTATGATCCTTGGACGTAGTCTTGATATTATAGTCCTTGCATCATCGCTGCCTAGTTGGCACTAATCATAATCTAATGTTTTCTCGTTTCATCACTTTCATCTTTAGTAGCCATAAGGTTGCTACTCGTCTCCTTTATACGTGAATGGTTACGACGTGTCGATTCCATCTTTAATAACGTACTTACTTTATACATATTCCTATGAATATTTTCTCTTGTAATTATAATTTGCAGTTATGATCTTTCCTATCGTCTATAATTATCACTTTCCTTTCTTGGCTAGTTCTTGTTATTTCTCACTCTTTTCTATCATTGCTGACATTTTTTTCTTTATCAATCAATCTTTTCTCAACTTATATCTTGTCTGTCATATTTGTTATTTCTCAACGTAGTTGAGATTGATACTTCCTTTGCTTCTTTCAACTTTTCCTTGCTTTGTTTAAGCTATTGTGAATTTTATGTTATTCTATTGATCGTGATCCTTCGTACATTCCCCATTGCTATATGTACTTTTCTTTGTGTTGACTTTAACCGTATAGTTTATACGACCGTCTTCGTTAACCGATACTATCTGTATTTTCATCTTCTTGACTTTCTCTAATTAGTCCTTAAAGATCCCCTCGAGTCATAAATTGACTTGTCAGTCAAGAATGTCTTTCCTTTACGTTATAATTCCTTATTTATAATAACTTCATAAGAATTTCATGTGTTTCTTTAACATTTAGCTGTTTCGAGAACTTTTCTCGTTAATTAGCTTTCGCTTAACTTCTTTCTTATCTTTAACCTTTAATTAACTTCATCTTTAACTTTCAACCTCAACAGATTCATTAGACCCTTAATAACTTATTTTGAATCTTTAAGGTATCATCTTACTACTAATTATAATCATTTCTTAGTTTGTCCTTAATCTGTCTTTCACCTTTTTCTCGAAATGTTTCCATTGTACTTATATTATGATTCTAATTGTCTCCAAATAACTTGATCTCTTTGTATTAGTATCAACTCTTGCATTGTCTTTTACTTGTTATATTCGTTACGTCTTTACTGCGTTTATAGTAGTTCCATTAATGCTGTTCTATTCTGACAATCCTTATGACGTATCTCTAGAACTTTCACTTTTCTAATCACCTTACTAAATTTTGAGGTATTTGCATTTTACCTTTACACTTTTCTTCATATCATCCACCATTCTTACAGTTACTGACACGTACGTCTATACGTGTGCCTTTCTCCTTTCTGTTAACGCAACTTATAATTCTTGATACTGATATTAGTTACTTCACCTAATATCAGTCATATAGCATCATTATCTTTCTTGATTTATTTAATTTTTAACTTTCATATCTTGCAAAATCACATTCACATTTTGCAAAATTACTTGCTTCATCATTTATAGTATCATCTTTTCGTCCTTTACACTTTTAATCTCTTTTCTCCAATTATGATTACTTATTTCTACTTCAATTATCTTAACACTTATCGCTCTCATGTATTCGTTATACTTCTTCTTTTAACACGACTCTCTGTCATTTCATCCTTTGTTCAATCATAAGGATAAATATCGTATCCTTAAATGTTGCCAGTGCATCGCAATTCAGCTGCGTATATTCCTTATTCACATTCTACCTTGGCTTCATTAGCCTCGTTGCAATAATTATTAACATGGCTTTATTTTGTTATTGAAGTTTCTTTTACAATTCTCATTCTTACTTATTAAGAATCTTTTATTATTTGTCGCAGGGCTTTACATCAGAGTTTACTCACTGAATAAAACAATTTTTAAAACTTCTTTTGGCTGCGCAGCTCTTTCTAAATCACTTTTCATATATCATTTAAAATCGTTAGTACAATTGTTGCTCAGAGTGATGACATCTCTCATCACCAAGGAGTTGCTCAAAATCGCAGTTTCTTTTTCCATTACAAAGATATGATGCATGATCTAAAATTTTGAAAACCACTCTTTTATGCATTTCTATCGTGGTTATGCAATGTCACATGCAATGCCTGAGCACAATTGTACTTTGAAAAATCATAAAAACTTTCAAAATCTTCATAAAATTGTAAGTCTTACTCTAGATTATACGCTCTGCGACTATTAACGGCTTTCTTTATACTTATTGAGTATATTTTAAATTTTTGTACTGCTGTCATTTACAGACTGTTCGTCTGTCACATCACTTCTTTCTCCATATCTCCGATAACTCAATTAAGTTCAAAATTCTCTATTGCTGTAATCACCATATCCACTTCTCCGACACTCTGTATTACGTCAGATACAAATGCAAGTGCCGATGTTCCACATCGACTTCTTGTAAGCAATCCATTTCTTTCTTCAAATACTAAAACGTAATATAGGAATTATGTTTGCGATAATTATGTGTTGTGATGTTTATTGTATTATTGTTTTTGTGTGTTATGTTTATATGTTCTTTTATTAGGCGCGTGTTTAACTACAACGCTTCCTATAGGTTCTCGCTTTTCGAGGCTTTATCTTATAGGCATAACCTATTACTGACATTCTATCATGTAATGCAGCAATTATATAAACACAATAATGCAAACACATAAACACAATACTTAAAGCATATAAATTGCTAATACCTGGGGGTTCCTGACGCGGAACGTTAGGTTCCCTAATAACAATGCCTGTATGCCGGCCCCTAACTGTTCTACCTGAGTTTCGTCCACCTCTTTGCACAAAATAAGGGTTGGTTGTAGTTCTGGAGGACGTACTGACGTAGTCCGGGTGGTACTCACGTCTAAAGTAATAAGGTCGTATCGGATCACCCGACCATTCATGCTCTGTTTCAATCCTACGGGCCATTGTAGTAAGCGTACTGAAATGTTCGTCCACGTGCTCATACAGCTCATCAAACTGAGGTCCTAAACCCCTGACATATCTACGATTAATGGTCCTATTGTCTTCGTTCAGATTAGGGACTCCCTCTGCCATCCGCAGAAAATCAGTAGAGTACGCTCCTACAGTTAACATCCCTCTAGAAAAAGAACGCATTTGCCTCCTAACCTGATTTAGGGCTATCTGCGCCTGACCATTAGCTATGTCCGCATCTTCCCTCAAATTGCGGTATCTCCGCACACTTGACCAGAAATAGTCACCTCAGTATTCCTCAACGTCTAACTCATCTAACTCTTCTTCTTCATACTCTTCTTCCTGAGGATTTTCCTCTTCTGCTTCTTCTTCTAATTCTTCTTCTGGATCCTCTTCAGGATCCTCCTCAGGGTCTTCCTCAGGATCTTCTTCAGGATCCTCTGCCGGATATTCTTCCGGTTCCTCTTCCTCTTCTTCACTGTACTCTATCTCAGGTGAATGCATTCTAACTCGGTTTCCAGAAGAACTACCTATCTCTGACACAGACATAAAGCCATTTTGATATATTTCTAGCGATGCTCCATGATTTGCGTGGAATCCAATTTGATGGACCCCATATGGTTCGCCCACTTCATTATGAAACCCGTTTTGAAATATAGGAGGCGCTTCCTCCCGTTCTTCATCAGCATGCGACTGAGCTCCATTTTGCCCAGACATGCTGAAAAGAAACAATTTCGAACGTAAGCGACCATCTGAGCCCATTTCACACGCAATTCCAAAATCAGCTTATAAATGCTGTAAACAATTAGCATTTAATCCAGTCGCACGTAATCCGTAACAAATATCCATTTAATAACCTCAGCGCAAGTAATAAATACTTACTTACCTCAATCTTTCGAAATTTGTAAATATATAACCAATTTCTATCTCTTGGCGTAAGTAACCAATACTTAGTTGCCCTAGTCGTCCGTATGAACAGATACTATTCACTTACTAACTTAATAGTCTTGGTTTGCGCGCATAATGCCACGTACTACTAATGCACACATAACACAATTACAGACAACCAAGGTCTAACTCTTGCTGCAGTAGTTCCTAGGTATACTTACTGACAAATACTCCCAGTCAAATAAGCAATCAGACAACTCTAGCAGTGGTAACTGGACCGAACTGCTCTCAAACAAGCATTGAAACAAACTTGCAGTGGTAACTGGACCAAACTGCTCTGATACCAACATTGTCACGACCCAAAACTATTGAGCCGCAACCGGCGCTAGGGAACGGGAGTGGTAGCTCCGGAACCCGTAGCAAGCCTAAAATCACAAATTTATTTTTCGCAAATATAATATACACAAATAACAACAAACAACGGAAGAAAATATACATATATATAAGATATAACCAAATATATACACTAACTGTTTCAAAACCTCGCGGGCTCTAGTTACCGTACCCTGTACGAACTGGCCTCGCGGTACTATATACATCAGTTAGTATTTCAAACATCTCACCGGCATCTGGGGCCGTGGATCATATACTAAACACGTAGCCTATCAAAATGCATATAAAACAATAACAGCAGTTAATATATACAATCAAACTGAACTACTGACTAGGCTACTATACTATTGACACAGGACCACTACTGCAGCACTCACAGAAGTAAGAAACTAACATATACAGCTGACTTCTGGACTTCAAAATTGGCCTCTAGCTAAGTCCACAAGCTAAGCACCTGAAAGACATCAAAGGTGAGGGGTCAGTATTTGGGGAAATACTGAGTGAGTTGACATTTACTAACAGTATTAATATAAAAACATAGCATCGCATGTCAAGAAAATATTAATATAAAAGATATAAACATGTACTTGATCCGTGTGAAACTAATATCCTAGCATGCGACACATCTCTCGAATAATCATATATCATTCAACCCAATCGTAAATATCAATTGCGAGTCCAACTCGCTGGTGGCCCAGCCACTAGATACGGGGACTTCCAGGCTACACCGTAGCCGAGTTCACTCTCGTATCGAAATCATATACCCAATCGTAAATTTCATATTCATCAACAGCTCCCAGCTGTGTCAAGTCATTTCTCAATGCAAACATACTAGACTGACTCGATACTGGTGATCACACAGCCTATTGACACCCAATAGGTAGCTAGTTTCTTCGGATCGCATACTAGTTCTCGCATATAGAAATTAAATAAACATATAACATCCAATCAATTGTATATAATGCGATGCGTGAAAACAATATATATATTTTCATAAAATAATTTTAATATATATAATACATGAAAGTAAAAGTACAACTCACAGTGACCGCAATCCAAGAAATGATATGATCGATCTGATAGTACGCTCTCACTAGTCCGCCTCTACTGATTCCACTACTCGCTGACACGTCTGTTAAATCGTTAATCTCTTTTACTACGACTTATACGTATTATTTATATCCTATAAATAATACAAAGCCCGATAATAACACTTTCCCGTCAAAATCCAATACTTCTATTTTCGACACAAAGTGGCTAAATTACCACTTTGGTCCCTATACCTTATTTTAGACTTTTCTCATCATTTTTCCATTAAATTCCAATTCCAACTGTAGAATTGAAATATAATATAAATTTTCTCCGTAATGACCTTTTCTAAAACGACATACTAAAACTTATTTATCGGAAAACTTTCCAATATTGCCACTTCTGCGACTCAAAACTGGACACGTGGTCCAATTAGCTAATTAATTATTTTGGGGTATTACAATGTTGCTGGTGTTAGCCCAAGCCTTGGGAGGATCAGAGCAAGACAAACGTTGATAGCAGACCCATCGTCAACCATCACATTGTTGGTGCGTTATCCTAGAATTTCTGCTGTGATGTATAGCACTTTGTTATGTTGTCTACCCTCTAGTGGTAGTTCTTCTTTGGTAAAGACAATAGTGCCTGCTTTCTTCTCAGTTAACTGGCTGAGCCTTACCGCTGGGGTTACGTCCGGTTCGATCTTCATCGCCGTTAGTGCTAATACCATAGCCTTTATGTGTTCTTTGGAGCGTATCAGCATGTCCCAGATGGACTAATTTGAGGTGACCTTTCCTGGTTGGCTTTCTTGTAACTCGTCAGCCCGTGCTAATTTTCCATCAAGCGTTTTTGTCTCCTCTGGTTCCTTTAGGGTAAGCTTGTTCACGCGTTCTGAGTTGGCTTCTGCGCCTTTCTTGAATACGATGTCCTCCTCATCATCATCTTCGTCTGAGTTGTACCAAACATTGATGGCCCCAACTCTCTTGGTATTTAGAATTTCGGCTGATCTTACCGGACTGGCGGTTGTCCGGTCCTCGAAATCGAATTATGGCCCCCATCCGGTTGGTTTGATCTCGCTGAGGGGTCTGCTAGGTGATGGCGTATAAAACACCTTAAAATTGAATTTGTCGGATGGTTGGCCTAGTAAATCTGTCTGCGATGTGGGATTGATGTTTGTGAAAGAGTTCAGGACTTCCTCGGTGGTTCTGCCACTTCCGTGGGCTTAGTTGATCTTCATTATCTGGAGGGAAGAGTCAACTTTTCCTTCTGCTATCAATGCTCGGATAACTTCTTTAAATTCTATGCACTCCTCTATGGAATGTCCAAAATCCCTGTGGTATTCGCACAACTTGATATTCAGCGGGGGATGGTCTACTAACCCTCGTGATTTTAATTGTCGAAATAGATCCGTCAGAGGACCAGCGATTGGGGGTGCCTCTGCTACTACGGGGTTTTTAGTGTTACTGGGATCAGTGTCAACATAAGAATTCATAACCTCTTCATAGGTTAACCAGAGTTTATAGTATTCACGCCCCTTGGTGGGGGAATCGCATGATAATTGGGCAATGAATTTTTCTGCGTACTAGGCTGTCATATTGATGGGTCAGTGATTCTTCTATCGTCTATCAAGTCCTGGATGGCATGCTTCAGTGTTATGCATGAATTAGTGTAGTGGCCTGGAGTCTGATGAAACTCGCAATGAGCATTAGGGTTGTAGTTTGGCGAATTCGTATTCGGCCGATTCCTGGGTGGCCTAGGTTGTAGGAGGTCTTGCTTCATTAATCTGTCTAAGACCTTCGTGAGAGGAATGGGGAATTCTGAGAACTTGCTTCCCACAGGACCCTGTCTTGTACGAAATTCACACTGGCGCTTTTGTTAACAGACTGGTAGTTCGACCGATAACCTCATGTCGGTGCGTTGCGTTTCTTCTTGGACTCTATCTCTTCTACTTGCATCCCATCGTCGAGTAAATCCTCAAAAGTCTTGGGATTCATATTTTGCAGCCTCTCGACCCAATGTGGGAAGACATTCCGGACAACGATTCTGACCCGGTCTTTCTCGGACGGTTTCTCTTTCAATAGCGCAGCTTTGTCTAACCATCTTGCGAGGAATTCGGAAAATGCTTATCCTGGTTTTTGCTTTGTCATCTCTAGATCCCTCACGATGACTTCTAATTTAGAACCGCAACCGTATTGACTCATGAAAGCGGTGGATAACTCGTTCCACTCTCCTCTCGTCTTCAAATGAAGATCATAATACCATCGGGCTGCGTTCCCTTCTAACGACCTCGGGAAGGCCCTGATGATCTGCTTGTTTGTCAGGATGGTGGTAGTCATCATAGAGATGAACTGGTTTAGGTGAATGAAAGGATCCCCCCTTCTAGTAAAATGACTCAGGTCTGGCATCTTGAATTTTGCTGGTAGTTTTTCGTTTTCTGCTAGGGGATACTCATCTAGATTGATGAGCTGTTTGCCGCTGATGGTGGCCTAGAGTTGTTCAGTTTTCTTTGCCAGTTCCTGATAGGATTCAGATTGTACTGGGTCCTTATTTTTGAATTTCACATTCTCAGCTTCTGCTTTCAGTTGTTCTTCATACATCGCATTAGTGAACCAATTCGGGTTGGTTCATTCTCTCCTAAACTTCCTTCCGGACTTATCGTTTCCTGCCGCTTCTGCTATTTGGTCCTCAGTAGCGTTATGCTCATTGTTTTGGCCACCTAGTTGAGCCCTTATGATATTCTCAAACCATTTCTTCAGGTCTTCATTATGTTGCTTGACGGAGGCCATGACTTCCCCTTTCATCTGGTTGAGCTGGCCTTGAGTGACAGGGGTCCCTGTGTTCATTTCAAATATGTTGATTGAGCTGGCTGGTCGAGAGAATATGCTGGAGGTGCTTCTAGAACCAAAGTTGCTGAGTCAGTCCCAGACTAACTTGGCTTGCTGTGCTAGTGTGAGAGGCGTCGTTGGTGACTTGGGAGGGCTCTCAGGTCTGAAGAGTCGTCCTGATTGCCTTTACTAGAGAGCAGCAGGGCGAGTAATTCTGGTGGCTTCATCCACAAGGGGTTAGTATGTGATGTTTATATGATGCTGGATGCATGAGATGCAGATGCATGAGATGCAGGGTTAGTTTTGAACACATAGCACGTAGCAAGTTTGGCACATAGAACAGTTTAATATCACAGAGACACGTTGTTCCTTCCAACCTTATTTCTCCCACACACGCGTTCCAGGTGAGGTTTATCCCTAGGTGGTTTGGTATGGACCCTCGCATCGCAATGCAAGAGTTGACGTTCCTGCAGAAAAGCTCTCTTCTAGCAATTCTAAAACAGATAGACAGCATTTTTGTCGATGTAATGACTCTAAATCCCTTTATGGAAAGAAAACATGTAGGGTGGACGTGGAAGTCCGTTTTGAAATCTGGAGTTTGATTTAGCCTGGCGGCTGTATCTAGCAAAAGGAGTTTTCATTAGACTGGTTATTGGAGGTTTGATTAAGCAAAGGTGTATCACTTAATCAGATTTGTTTCTTTTAGGTCTGGCCTAACTGGAAGTTTTGAAAATCTGGTTTTCAAACTGGAAAATTTGTTAGGCCAGACCTAAGACTGAGATTGAAATAGTAGTTTTTGAAACATTGAATTTAGAATCATTACATTGGCAGTCGTGCCTCAAGTACAATCATTATTTTGAGTATTTTCCTAGAGGGTAGTGTCTAAGCTGGAATGCATGTGGGATGAGTCATTATGTTTTTGTAGTAACCGGCTTAAGGCTCCCACATACATATATACCTTTGATAGGTCTCCTCAATCACGAGTACAAACGACAAGGTACTGGGCTGTGAATGATAATGCTCTACAAAAGACGTTCTGGGCAGTGGAGTGCAAAGCCAGAGCGTGAGAGCGGCTATGAGTATCGGGGCTTGATGGGGACTCCTAGAGAGTAGGTGAGAAGATAAATTTCTAATGCAATGCAACATGTGCGAATATGTCTGGAAAATATAGCCGGTGATTGATAAGGCGCAAACCGTGCGGTTTAGGTCCATGGAAACCGTTTTTGAAAACAATTATGAAACATTTTTATGTTTATGTTTTAAAAACAGTTGTTTTATCCCCAGTGTAGTCGCCACTGTGAGCTGAGCGAGGTTCGAGGGCCACTCGCCCAATGCTTATGGCTGACTTCTTGATCTGGAAATGGTTTGAAAAATGGAGTCGCCACCTAGTTAAACTAGGAAATGCCTTTTAACCGACTGGAAAGCCTTACTCGCCTCCGATAAGACTATCATGCATCAGACTAAAGACAAGGGTTCGTGGACCTCCCCGAGTCTCATGTGCTTGGCTTATCTGTTACCGGCTTTATTTTATGGACATATTCGTTTTATATCTCATCTCAACAATATATTCAGTCCACAGGATATGAAAGTTGTAAATAAACAGTGATGAAATCAGTAAACACGTTAGACGCGCACATGACTCGATCTGGACTGGCATTTGAGGCAAGTAACAGGTACTCCTAAGCAAACATCTAACCTTAGAGGTTTATAGCAAACAGTCATAAGTCTGGCAGGTCTGGATTGATTACATGCACAAAGCCTAAAACCGGATGTATAAATGTGATTGATTGATTTTTTTAGGTGAGTCTTGAAAAACATATACAACCATTACTACATTTTTGTATTAATCCTATGATGTCTAAGTGATGGGCTGGAATTGCATTAATGGGCCAATTTTGGGTGATTAGTCCTTTAACCGGTTCATTATTGGATTTGGATGCTTTTGGAAAGCAGTAAACATTATCAGCATGCTCAGGGGCAGTTGGATATACATACAAGGTTAAAGATACTTTTAAACCTCGTTGACTTTGAGTGTCTGGCACTCGTGTGGGTTTTGAGCATCGGTCTGGTTGGAATTGTCTTTCGGTTAGATCATAAGAGTTGTGCGTCTCGTCGGTCCGGTTCTACTGGTTTGATCCGGAGTCGATTCCGAGTTTGGGTTAGCCCAGAATCGGCTCTAGAAGTTGCTGGTTTGATGGGCCTTGGGCTCGTGGGCCTAGTTTATACACTATGTTACATATTTGGACTTCTGGGTCTGTTTTACATCGAGTCTGGCCCGTTACATTACATAATATTAAACTACAGTAAATTATATACGTCTGGGTTCAAACTGAGCCTGATTTGGAGTCCGGATGAGCCCGAAAACATGTTTTGAAGTTTGGATCGCGTCTAGAAGGATCTGGGATCAAGTCTGGGGAGTTGAGGGAGGAAGAACACGGCGCCGGTTCATGGTGCCGGCACCGGCAGTACAACATGGCGGCGGCGCCGGTTTATTGTTGCGTTTAAAAGTACAGTGATTAACATGTTAATCACTATAATTAGATATTTTTAATGTTCAATACCAGAAAACATTCTAAGAGTTCTACATTGATTGTTTTCTAGTATTGAACATTAAAAACAACTAATTACAGTGATAAACATGCTTTTTCATCAAATTTTTTGGTGTTTATTAAAATCATCGAATTGATTGATTAAGGCTATTTAATGGCAAATAAGCAATCATAGGCTAAACATGCATCCTAAAGTTCACAAATACATCAATTATGATAATTATACATGCAAAATATGGCAAAATCAAAAGAACAATATCTAGGGTCCTCAGAAATACTGTTCTGAGTCCTTGGCTCGTTTTCTAGCGAAGTGGATGCGGAATCCAGCTTCGAATTTGTGCAGGGCTTGCGTTCTTGGATAATTAACACGTGTTTAGTGTTTTCAGGACTGGATTTAGTGTGTGTGTGTATGTGAGGTGGCCGAATTCCACTGGTTAATTTTAGGGTTTGTGTGCCACCCTTAGCCAGGCTGGCTTAAGGCTGTATTTATAGGGATTAGGGGTGACCTAGGGTTTGGTTAGAGTCTTCTAGGGTTTAAACTGTTAAGTGATAAGTCATTAGGTGTTAAGATTAGCATGAAACTCTATTTAATTAATTCAATTCGTATTAAAGATTGGTGGCTAAGTAAAAGATTGCTAAAAGTCCGCTTTGGTGCCTAAAAGTGTTTAAAAAGGCTACTAAGGTCCTATGGGTTTGGTTAAGGTCAATTTGAGTCCGTTAAACTTGCAAAGTTGCCCATAAACTTCTACGATATGGAAATTAGTCCAATTTCTAGACTTAGATTACAATCTCTTTGAATTTGTATGGGCTATTCACGCCTAATTACGTTTTGATCCTCCAAGTTTACAACTGTGCACAGATTACGCCTGCTTAGATTCCAGCAAGCAAATCAAAAGCTCATCACCCGGACAGATTTCTCTGGAAATCATCATTGGACGCTTCAGTTCCTTATCACTTTTTACATGTCCGAAACATAGGTGTATATAGTAACGTTTTAAATGTTTGGCTTAAATTGCTAAATAGATGAAACGTTGGGATTTGTTTCGTAATGTTTGTAAACATTTGGCTTAAATCGCTAAAAAGGTGAAACGTTTGGATTAGTTTCGTAACGTTTGTATACATTTGACTTAAATCGCTAAAAAGGAGAACCGTTTGGATTTGTTTTATAACATTTTAAACGTTTGGATTTGTTTCGTAACGTTTTAAACATTTGGCTTAAATCGCTAAAAAGGTGAAACGTTTGGATTTGTTTCTTAACATTTGTAAACGTTTGGCCTAAATCGCTAAAAAGGTGAAACGTTTGAATTTATTTCGTAACGTTTGTAAACGTTTGGCTTAACTCGCTAAAAAGGGGAAAAGCTTGTATTTTTTTCGTAATGTTTGTAAATGTTTGGCTTAAATCGCTAAAAAGGAGAAACATTTGGATTTGTTTTATAACGTTTTAAAGGTTTGGAATTGTTTTGTAACGTTTTAAACGTTTGTCTTAAATCGCTAAAAAGGGAAAACATTTGCATTTATTTCATAACATTTGTAAACGTTTGGCTTAAATCGCTAAAACGGAGAAACATTTGGGTTTTTTTGTAACGTTTTAAACGATTAGATTTGTTTCGTAACATTTTAAATGTTTGGCTTAAATCGCTAAAAAGGGGAAATGTTTGGATTTGTTTCGTAACATTTGTAAACGTTTGGCTTAAATCGCTAAAACAGATAAACGTTTCGGTTTGTTTTGTAACATTTTAATCATTTGGATTTGTTTCGTAACGTTTTAAACGTTTGGCTTAAATCGCTAAAAAGGGGAAACGTTTAGATTTTTTCGTAACGTTTGTATACGTTTCGCCTAAATCGTTTAAAACGCGAATCGTTTGGATTGGTTTCGCAACGTTTTAAATGTTTGGCATAAATGCTAAAAAGGTGAAACGTTTGGATTTGTTTCGTAACGTTGGTTTACGTTTGGATTTGTTTCGTAACATTTTAAATGTTTGGCTTAAATAGCTAAAAAGGTGAAACGTTTGGATTTGTTTGGTAACGTTAGTAATCGTTTGGCTTAAATCGGTAAAAAGGTGAAACATTTGGATTGGTTTCGTAACGTTTTAAACGTTTGGCTTAAATTGCTAATAAGGTGACACGTTTGGATTGGTTTCGTAATGTTTGTATATGTTTGGCTTAAATCACTAAAAGGAGAAACATTTGTATTTGTTTTGTAACGTTTTAAACATTTGGCTTAAATCGCTAAAAAGGTGAAACGTTTGGATTTCTTTCGTAATGTTTGTAAACGTTTGGCCTAAATCGCTAAAAAGGTGAAACATTTTGATTTGTTTCATAACGTTTGTAAACGTTTGGCTTAAATCGCTAAAAAGGTGAAACGTTTGGATTTGTTTCGTAACGTTTTAAACGTTTGGCTTAAATCGCTAAAAAGGGGAAAAGTTTGGATTTTTTTCGTAACGTTTGTATACGTTTGGCCTAAATCTCTAAAAAGGTGAAACGTTTATATACGTTTGGCTTAAATCACTAAAAAGGGGAAACATTTGGATTTGTATCGAAACATTTGTAAACGTTTGGCGTAAATTGCTAAAAAGGTTAAACGTTTGGATTGGTTTCGTAAGGTTTTAAACATTTGGTTTAAAACGCTACAAAGGTGAAATACTGGGATTTGTTTCGTGATGTTTGTAAATGTTTTGCTTAAATCGCTAAAAGGAAGAAACGTTTGGATTTGTTTTGTAACGTTTTAAACGTTTGGATTTGTTTCGTAACGTTTTAAACGTTTTGTCACGACCCAAATTAATGAGTCGCGACCGGCGCTAGGGAATGGGAGTGGTAGCTCCGAAACCCGTAGCAAGCCTAAAAACCTGTGTAAATTTTTCGCAAATCAAATCATATTTTATATATCAAAATACATGTGACCCCATTTTACAAAAACATCAGAGTTAAAACGCATTGTACAAATACATAGACAAAAACATCTAGACTACTGCGGACCGCTAGAATGAAAACCTTCTTTCACTTCTTATGCAAATGACTTCCGAGAGTTAAAACTTCGGAAGCTTGACTTTCCAAATCATATCATGCTATCCCTGAAAAATGGGAGGAGTAACGGGGTTAGTATAAAACTGAGTGAGTTCAACAAATTACACGCAATATCACATAAAGGGTTAAAACCGTTGAAAACCCATTTTATATATAGAAAATACTCTTTTGAAATCATATTGCATACGCTCTTTACTTTCCTTCATAGCTCTTTATTTATTTCATAAACTTATAGTTTATACGTATTTGACATCTTTGATTTCTTAATATGTTATTGATATTTTTCTTTTCTCGTTTTGTTTCATTAGTTTTCGACCGAATCTTAAATCTTAGGTTATAACATCATGATTCTCAATCGAATTAAATCATTGGCAAGTCCCTTGTGACTTGATCCATATGGTTGGGTCCCGAGATAGTTCAACCGAGTTACCTTCAACCATGTGGCACAGTTCCGAGATAGTTCGACCGAGTTACTCATGCCACTACTT